>NC_091978.1:215281569-215907427 GCF_044704955.1 Pristiophorus japonicus | reverse complement strand
GGGAAATGGGGGGGGGAATGGGGAGAGGGGGGAAATGGGGGGAGGGGGAGGGGGGAGGGGGGAAAATGGGGGAGGGGAGGGGGGAGGGGGGAAATGGGGGAGGGGGAAATGGGGGGAGGGGGGAAATGGGGGGGGGAGGGGGAAATGGGGGGGGGAGGGGGGAAATGGGGGGGAGGGGGGAAATGGGGGGGGAGGGGGGAAATGGGGGGGGAGGGGGGAAATGGGGGGGGGAATGGGGGGGGAAATGGGGGGGGGAATGGGGGAGGGGGGGAATGGGGAAATGGGGGGGAGGGGGGAAATGGGGGGGGGGAATGGGGGGGAAGGAGGAGGAGGGAGGGGAGGGGGGAAAGGGGGAGGGGGAAAGGGGGAGGGGGAAAGGGGGGAGGGGGAAAGGGGGGAGGGGGAAAGGGGGGGAGGGGGAGAGGGGGAGAGGGGAGGGGAGAAAAGGGGGGAAGGGGGAGGGGAGGGGGGAAGCTGTCCTGGAAGGGGTGTGGGGGGGGGGGGGGGGGGAGCTGTCCTGGGTGGTGGGCAAGTTGTTCTGGGGCGAGGGGGGGTGCAAGCTGCCCGGGGGGTTCGGGGGAGCTGAGCGGGGGGGCGGGGCTGCCCCGGGCGGGGGAGGATGGGCGGATCTTTCGCGGTGGTGCTGTCCCGGGGGAAGGGCCTCGCTCCTCCCGGGATTCGATTCTCGGTCCCCGGCCTCTCACCTTTCCTGAGGCGCCGTCCCCTAAAATGACGATCTTCAGCTGCCGGTCTTGAGTTTCGTCCTCAGAGTCGGACATGTTGTGACCTGCCTGGGAGCCGCTGTGGCTGAGCTAGTCCCCGCTCTCTCGCTCTGTATCTCCCTGTGCCCCGGCCGGGTACCTCTCTCTCTCTCTCTCTCTCTCCCCCCTCCCCGGCTGCTCACAGCTCCGGCTCCCCGTTGCCAGGAGCCATTTTCACACTCGGAACAGCGCAACGTCTAGGGGGGAGACTCGCCCCATCCACACGGCACTGCCAGAGCTGAAGCGGAGAAGAAAACAGACGCCAAAAACGGGAATGTAGTTCTAATTAGTAGAATATTTTGCCAATGCAATCATCGTCTGTAATGGTTTATTTTTATTTCTCCACTATGAAGTTTATTCCGTTGTTTCTCCTATTAGAGATGGGCTCCTCCAATTCTGACGCAGCTTGGTAGCTAAGGTAAGAAAGGGTTAAAGTTCACACAAACATAGTCTTACTGGTATATTGATGATACAGCAATGTGATATTGCACATTACACGCAGTGGCCCCTCCATTATCCACCAGAAAGAAGGGGAATGGGAATTGGTGGGAAATCAATGTCCCCAAATGTTGCCCCTCCCGTCTGGTATAGCAATCCCCTCGGCACTGGAATGGAGACAAGTCCAGAGCAAAACTGTACGCAGTAATCCAGGTGTGGCCTCACCAATACCCTGTACAGTTGTAGCAGGACTTCTCTGCTTTTATACTCCATCCCCCTTGCAATAAAGGCCAACATTCCATTTGCCTTCCTGATTACTTGCTGTATCTGCATAAGGAGCAGCATGCAGCCCAGGAGCAGCGTGGAGGCCCCGACCTGCGAGAAACCATCAGTGGCAGGTCGGGGCCATAAAAGGAGCGGCATGCAGCCCAGGGAGCAGCGTGGAGGCAGGCCACTACAAGGTAAAGCGCGAGCTGGTGCAGGGGGGCAATGGCGGCCAAGAGTGACGTCAGCAAGGTCCAAGTCGATGATTGGAGCGTGGCCAGTTGCAGCAGGAGCAGCGAGAAACTGGATGTGATCAGGGCCCAGAGGAGGTGTGAGTTCGGGGCCAGGGGCCCAGGGACAGCACGGGCCAGCCCACACTGCAATGTGTGTGCGCACTAGGTCCGTGCAGCAGAGCAGGTCTCCAGTTGTCTTGGGTAATCCTTGCCACTGGACCAAGACCTGGCTCTGTAAAAGCCCGTGTGGTGGCTGGTGTGCAACTGCCATCACACGTTAAAAAAATCCACGCACAGGCATCTTCCACCCTTGAGGTTGTAGTTCGGGTTCTTCATTCGAAACACCTGTGAACTCATTTTTTTTGGCGTAGAAGCAAGTCATCCTCGTTTCGAGGGACTGCCTATGATCATGATTGTTTTAAGTATCTGAAATGGACCGGGGTCAAGCAAGGCTGCGTCATCATACCAACACTATTCTCGATCTTCCTGGCTGCAGTGCTTCATCTCACCCTTAGCAACCTCCCCGCTGGAGTGGAACTAAACTATAGAACTAATGAGAATCTGTTCAACCTTCGCCGCCTCCAGGTTAGATTCAAGGTCGTCCCATCCTCTGTCATTGAATTACAGTATACAGACAATGCTTGTGTCTGCGCACAGTCGGAGGCCGAACTCCAAACCATCATCAACACCTTCACTGAGGCGTACGAAAGAATAGGCCTTATACTAAATATCTGTAAGACAAAGGTCCTCCACCAACCTGACCCCACCACACAGCACTGCCCTCCCCAGTCATCAAAATCCACGACAAGGCCTTGGACAACGTGGACCATTTTCCATACCTCGGGAGCCTACTGTCAGCAAGGGCAGACATCAATGACGAGATCCAACACCGCCTCCAGTGCGCCAGCACAGCCTTCGGTCACCTGAGGAAAAGAGTGTTTGAAGACTAGGCATCAATCTGGCACCAGACTTGTGTGTTATATCTGTAACGTACTTATGAATGACTCCACGAGGCAATGTGTTGTACTCAAACTGTAGTGACCTTGGTCCTTTACTCGTAACTCCAGAGTGAGGCAGCCACATGGTGGTTCCCCTTTTATACAGCACCTGCCACCAGGACAGGAAATCCCGGTCTGCACTAGTTGCACCCTCTAGTGGTGCCAACATGTATATACACAGTGTAAACCTTATTGATAGTACATCAGGTAAACAAGTCTCGATCTTATGCAACTATACAGTGACTACACAGAGAGTATATAGTCTGCATATATAACATCACTCTCCCCCAAGTCCTTTGTGCCAATTATCTTTGCACTATGTGCTCTGGCTTAGCTCTCCCCAGACTTAAGTGCCAATAGCCCTTGCACCTTGGCTGTGCTTTGGCTTGGCTCTCTCCCTGTTAAGTCCTTTTGCCACAACGTTGGGTAGTGGTTACCAATTTGGATGTTTCGCTGATGCAGTGGAGGCTTCAGTGGGTTCTGGATGTGATTCATGTGTGTGTCCATGGCGACATACATCCATTTCTCGCCCCCCCCCACCCCCAGCGAGATCATGCAGCTGGCCCGTTACATTAACATACAGGATCAGACACTGCAAGTACAAAGAAAGGAAGAAAAACATTTTTTTTTACAGTTTGTATCGCAACACCTTGGTTCAGTGACTTACATTCGTTACGTTTTACGGTCGTGCGCCAGGATTGGGTAGATTGCATTCATGGTTCAGTCATGGTCAGTACTGAGGTAGCAGTACAGGTATGTGAAGATGCTAGTTCCAGAGCAACTGGACGGGGTCCTAGTCGTCTGATGGCGATGCTGCGCCCCCTGCTAGTGGGGTGGGCTTGGTTCGCTCACCTTGCCAGGACTCGGCCTTTGCCGTTGCCTAGTTGTGGGCAGATCCACAGATGTGTGTGGCCTCCCTGTTCTGCCTGCTCTCTAACGGTGTTGGGAACCTGGCTGTTTCAGGTCCCATTTGGGGAACTCGTTGGTTCTGACCTTTCGCTCCCGGACATGGCCGAGGTAGCGACTGGGTCTGGGGGCTGCGCCATCTCCACCCGGGTGGTGGGCAGCGACGGCCGACTGCGCGAATTGGCACCGTTTTCGTTTCCAGGTCCATGGCGAATAGTGCCATCGGGTGCCTGCAGCATAGGATAGACCTGGTGCAGGGTATCAGGATCAGTGCCTTTACCCTCCTGAGGTCGCTGACCTATAACTTGTGGGGACACCTGGGGCAGGGCATCAGGATCAGCGCAATTACCCTCCCGAATTCACTCGCTTGCTACTTATGGGGACACTCTATTCCCGACATCTCACACATTTTGTTCTTTACATTCTTAATCAGTTTGTTATATTGATTGCCATGCATACAATGTCTCTGAAAGGAGACCTGCAACCAACTGAACTTAAAGAGAACCCTGCCACGCCACACTGCACCTCGCTGCAGCAGGGACGCCATCTTGCCTCTGTCGTCGAGGTCAACTGCCTTGATCCTTCTCTCCCGCGATTCTGCCACAAAAGCTGGAAGAGTGCCTGTGAATTTGATCTTCCTCCCCAGGAGTCCTGCCACAGGAGCTGGGAAGGTACTTTTAGGTCGTTCCGGTCGGATCATTGCCACGCAGTCATGGTGTATGGTCTGTGCCTCAGGCGTTTCACTGTTCTCTGGTGCTTGGCCCAAGCAAAGGTGAGGTTTTGCTCTGCCTCTGAGCACAGGGGACATCGATTGCTGGAGTGAAGAGGTCTTCCCATTTCCACTGGATCTTCCCCATCCACCTTCTTCCGAGTAGCATTGGACCATCATCTGCAACAATCCACAGAGGTAACTTGTGCACCACGCCATTATGGATTACATTGTGATCAGCTCCTTGGTGTAGGTGTGCAACTTTTCCTATACTGGAACCATCTCGGGTCGTTTTTCGTTCCATAGCCTCTCAAAGACATCTTGGCTCATCACTGATTGGCTTGCTCCTGTGTCGACTTCCATCTTCACTGGAGGACAATCGGTGGTGCAGGTATACACTCCATACACTACTTCTTGGGGCTGAGTTGCCTCTCTGGTCAAATCATCATAGTCCCTGCTGGATTCACAGTCATCTACCAACTCCTCTGCTAGACGGTGAATCGTATTTCTTTTACACATACGTTGGAGATGGCCCTTCGTGTTACAGGCTTTGCATACGTACTCAGCAAACCAACATTAGTGAGCCTTATGGTTTCCTCCGCAACGCCAGCATGGTGCTACTCGATTAGCATCCCCTCGGCGGACTTTGAGTTCTGGAACCCTGAGGTTGCTGCTCTCTGCCCTAGGCAGAGCCACTTTCTACAGTCTTGCCTGTGAAAGGCACCATTCTGTGTACAGTACTTGCCGGGTTTGAGTCCACTGGGTGAATAATTTCCTTGGTGCTGCAGGTCGAGGTCATGAATGCCTGACTGATGCTAATGGCCTTCTGCAGGTTGACTGTGGTGTCGGCAGATAATAGCTTGTGAAGGAGGCCCTCGTGGCCAATTCCTATAACGAAGATGTCTCGCAATGCTTTGTTGAGGTGGATGCCAAAATCACACGGTGCCGCAAGTCTCCTGAGGTCAGCAGCATATTTTGCAATCTCCTGGCCCTCAGGTCTGCAGTGAGTGTAGAATCTGTGCCTGACCGTGAGGATGCTCTCTTTTTTGGTTTTAGTTGGTCACGAATTAGTTCAATCAGCTCATCATATGTCTTATCCTTGGCCTTTGTGGGTGCCAGTAAGTTCCTGCCGAGGCGGTAGTCCTCGGGCCCACAACTGGTCAGTTGTATAGCCTTGCACTTCTCTACCAATGTGTCCACCTCCCCTGCCAGGTCGTATGCCACAAAATATTGCTCGAGCCTTTCCGTGAAGGCATCCCAATCATCACCCTCTGCGAAGTCCTTTAGTGTGCCAAAGGTAGCCATAATCGCGTGAAAGTCCATATTCTCGTTGCCAGTTGTTATGTCTGTAATGTACCTATGAATGACTCCATGAGGCAATGTGATGTACTCAAACTGTAGTCACCTAGATCCTTTATTCGTAACTCCAGAGTGAGGCAGCCGCATGGTGGCTCCCCTTTTATACAGCCCCTGCCACCAGGGCAGGAAACCCCGGTCTCCAGTGGTGCCAGCATGTATATAAACAGTGTAGATCTTATTGATAGTACATCAGGTAAACAAGTCTCCATCTTATGCAACTATACAGTGACTACACAGAGAGTATATCTATAGTCTGCATGTATAACATTATGGTCTACAGGACAGTAATGATAGAAGCCCTCCTATATGGCTCAGAGATGCGGACTATATACAGCAGACATCTCAAAACGCAGGCGAAATACCACCAGCGCTGCCTCCGCAAGATCCTGAAAATCCATTGGGAGGACAGACAGAACAATGTCAGTGTTCACGCTCAGGCCAATATCCCCAGCACCGAAGCACTGACCACGCTCAATCAGCTCCGTTGAGCAGGCCATATCGTCCGCATGCCTGACACGAGACTCCCAAAGCAAGTGCTCTACTCGGAGCTTCGTCACGGCAAGCGAGCCCCAGATGGACAGAGGAAACGCTTCAAGGACACCCTCAAAGCCTCCTTGATAAAGTGCAACATCCCCAGAGGCACCTGGGAATCTCTGGCCCAAGACTGCTCAAAGTGGAAGAAGAGCATCTCGGAGGGCGATGAGCACCACGAGTCTCATCACCAAGAGCAAGCAGAAACCAAGCGCAGACAGCGGAAGGAGCATGCACCATCCCAGGCTCTTCTCCCCGCCCACCCCCCCCCCCCGCCCCTCCTTTCCTTCAACCACTGTCTGCTGCACTTGTGATATAAGAACATAACATAAGAATTAGGAACAAGGGTAGGCCATCTAGCCCCTCGAGCCTGCTCCGCCATTCAACACGATCATGGCTGATCTGGCCGTGAACTCAGCTCCACTTACCCGCCCGCTCCCTTAATTCCCTTATTGGTTAAAAATCTATCTATCTGTGACTTGAATACATTCAATGAGCTACCTCAACTGCTTCCTTGGGCAGAGAATGCCACAGATTCACAACCCTCTGGGAGAAGATATTCCTTCTCAACTTGGTTTTAAATTGGCTCCCCCATATTTTGAGGCTGTGCCCCCTAGTTCTAGTCTCCCCTACCAGTGGAAACAACCTCTCTGCCTCTATCTTGTCTATCCCTTTCATTATTTTAAATGTTTCCATAAGATCACCCCTCATCCTTCTGAACTCCAACGAGTAAAGACCCAGTCTACTCAATCTATCCATAAGGTAACCCCCTCATCGCCGGAATCAGCCTAGTGAATCGTCTCTGTACCCCCTCCAAAGCCAGTATATCCTTCCTTAAGTAAGGTGACCAAAACTGCACGCAGTACTCCAGGTGCGGCCTCATCAATACCCTATACAGTTGCAGCAGGACCTCCCTGCTTTTGTACTCCATCCCTCTCGCAATGAAGGCCAACATTCCATTCGCCTTCCTGATTATCTGCTGCACCTGCAAACTAACTTTTTGGGATTCATGCACAAGGACTCCCAGATCCCTCTGCACCTCAGCATGTTGTAATTTCTCCCCATTCAAATAATACTCCCTTTTACTGTTTTTTTTTCCCAAGGTGGATGACCTCACACTTTCCGACATTGTATTCCATCTGCCAAACCTTAGCCCATTCGCTTAACCTATCTAAATCTCTTTGCAGCCTCTCTGTGTCCTCTACACAACCCGCTTTCCCACTAATCTATGTGTCATCTGCAAATTTTGTTACACTACACTCTGTTCCCTCTTCCAGGTCATCTATGTATATTGTAAACAGTTGTGGTCCCAGCACCGATCCCTGTGGCACACCACTAACCACCGATTTCCAACCCGAAAAGGATCCATTTATCCCGACTCTCTGCTTTCTGTTAGCCAGCCAATTCTCTATCCATGCTAATACATTTCCTCTGAATCCGCCTACCTCTATCATCTGCAGTAACCTTTTGTGTGGCACCTTATCGAATGCTTTTTGGAAATCTAAATACACCACATCCATCGGTACACCTCTATCCACCACGCTCATTATATCCTCAAAGAATTCAAGTAAATTAGTTAAAGATGATTTCCCCCTCATGAATCCATGTTGCGTCTGCTTGATTGCACTATTCCTATCTAGCTGTCCCGCTATTTCTTCCTTAATGATAGTTTCAAGCATTTTCCCCACTACAGATGTTAAACTAACCGGCCTATAGTTACCTGCCATTTGTCTGCCCCCTTTTTTAAACAGAGGCGTTACATTAGCTGCTTTCCAATCCGCTGGTACCTCCCCAGAGTCCAGAGAATTTTGGTAGATTATAACGAATGCATCTGCTATAACTTCCGCCATCTCTTTTAATACCCTGGGATGCATTTCATCAGGACCAGGGGACTTGTCTACCTTGAGTCCCATTAGCCTGTCCAGCACTACCCCCCTAGTGATAGTGATTGTCTCAAGGTCCTCCCTTCCCACATTCCTGTGACCAGCAATTTTTGGCATGGTTTTTGTGTCTTCCACTGTGAAGACCGAAGCAAAATAATTGTTTAAGGTCTCAGCCATTTCCACATTTCCCATTATTAAATCCCCCTTCTCATCTTCTAAGGGGCCATTATATATCCGTTTTATATATCTGTAAAAGCTTTTACTATCTGTTTTTATGTTTTGCGCAAGTTTACCTTCGTAATCTATCTTTCCTTTATTGCTTTTTTAGTCATTCTTTGTTGTTTAAAATTTTCCCAATCTTCTAGTTTCCCACTAACCTTGGCCACCTTATACGCATTGGTCTTTAATTTGATACTCTCCTTTATTTCCTTGGTTATCCACAGCTGGTTATCCCTTCTCTTACCGCCCTTTTTCACTGGAATATATTTTTGTTGCGCATTATGAAAGAGCTCCTTAAAAGTCCTACACTGTTCCTCAATTGTGCCACCGTTTAGCCTGTGTTTCCAGTCTACTTTAACCAACTCTGCCCTCATCCCACTGTAGTACCCTTTGTTTAAGCATTGTACGCTCGTTTCTGACACAACTTCCTCACCCTCAATCTGTATTACAAATTCAACCATACTGTGATCACTCATTCCGAGAGGATCTTTTACGAGGAGATCGTTTATTATTCCTGTCTCATTACACAGGACCAAATCTAAGATAGCTTGCTCCCTTGCAGGTTCTGTAACATACTGTTCTAAGAAACAATCCCGTATGCATTCTATGAATTCCTCCTCCAGCCTACCCCGTGCGATTTGATTTGACCAATCGATATGTAGGTTCAAATCCCCCATGACAGAGACTGTAGGTCCTGCATTGGAATCTACAGACACATGAGAACCCACTTTTAGAATGGAAGCAAGTCATCCTCGATTCTGAGGGACTGCCTATGATGATGATGATGATACAGCAATGTGATATTGTTTCAAGTATATGTGACAGCAGTATATAATCACTACTTTTGGTAATTTTCATTATTGCCAAGGCCAAAGTATAGGAAACTGACCTTTTAGTAATTTGGAAATCTATTGGAATTAATGCATCTAAATTTAATTTCGATTGATTTATTCAAACAGTGAAACAAAATAAATCACAACTAGTCACTAGAATTAATTGAGACTTAACAGGTGTGAAGCTTAATACATTATAGGCTTCATTTTCCTCTTTGCCGATTTTTGGCGCCGAGGAGGATGTACGGCCGATTGTTTTGTGCCCGATTGCGGCGAGAAAAAAATACAATTTTTGCCAAAGTAAAATTTAATTTGGCACTGCAGTACCCGAAGTTAAATCTGGGGGTGGAGCTTCAAGTGTGCGCCGAAAAGTCAGCGAGCATGCCCCGGAAATAAAAACTTTTTCCACGTGATGGGTGTGTCCGTGCATCCAGAGTGAACTTCCTGGTCTGGATCAGCAGCTTGTGAGAACACATTGGGATTGGAGCTGGATCTGGACACTTAAATTTTAGCTGCAAAAGATGGATCCAAGGGGAAGGGAAGGGGAAACGGTCAAGAGATTTCTCATGGAAAAAATAGAGCCCCTGGTAGACATCATTGAGAGGAGATGGGATGTGCTTGAGAACAAAGGAAGAATGGGACAAAATAAATTGAAACCCTCTCTACTAGCAAAACTTTGGGACCAAGTTACAGAAGAGCTTAATCCAGTGGCCATGACCCTGAGAAGCGGGACGTAGATCAAAAAGAAGTGGCAGGACCTTGGCCAAACAATTACTGTAAGTAATATTTTTATTTATTCACTGCAATTACATTTGTAAATGTGACTAATATATGTGTGTGTGTGGCCACCACAACAGAAGGACCCTCTCTTAAAAAGTTTTATTTTCATCTTTACAGAGGAAGGTGTCACATATCAACCGAGAAAGGTCAAAAACTGGAAGAGGTGCGCCAAGTAGGCTGCAACTAACAGCCATGGAAAGAGGATCGCTGATATGATTAAGTCTCGCAAGAGAAGATCAACCACCAATGTGGACGCTGGGCCCAGGTTACAGAGTGAGGATAAGCCCTGCAAATTGCACAGTCTGGGTTGGCATCGTGGTCTTTGAAAAGAGCCTGCGCTGTGTGACTTGGGTACTCATGTCACCCTGCCGCCTCTGCCTCCTCCCCTGCTGCTAACCAAACATCTGCTCTTTTATGTTTTGCACATTTGCATCAGGAAGAGACAGAAGCTGAAGCAAAAGATCAGGAAGCCGTCAGTCCAGATATTCTTCTTCAGCTTCAGGACGAGGATGAACTGGACAATGAAGGGCAGCAGGAAGACCCCAATAATGAGATGGTTACATTGCAATTGGAGCCAGTGAACCCCCTGAGGACGCCAAGCCCTTTGCTGAGCGATACAACCGACACGACATTTCATGGGGTACAGTCTGAGGCTGCGGGTCGGGTGGGTGAGAAGGAGAGTGCAACTTGAAATGCAGGATGCAGGGGACATAGGACAGATCATGGTAATGAGTAGGGAGAGCATCGAGCTAACGAGATCACTCCTAGACACCATGGGTGGGATGAGGGTAGAATTAGCGGGACTGTCAGTAAAAGTAGCAACACTGGAGGATTGGGAGCGGTGTCAGGACAGATGAGGGAGGAGATGTCAGAGATTAGGGAGGGAATGTCAGAGGCAGCTGATGCAGTGCCAGGACAGATTAGGAAGGGAATGTCGGAGATAGCTGCTGCAATAAGTGGACACACCCAGGCTGTCATTGCCCAACAACAATTGGCAGCATCAACAGCTGACACTCACTTTCCAAACCCCAGACCAACCTCAGGTACTATGCCGCGGGTTGATCCACAGGCCGAAGAGGAACCCCGGTCTTCCACAATGCTGTCTGCTAGGTCTGTCCCTGTCCAACCCCACCAACAACAAATGCGCCTCCGCGCAGAAAGCAGAAAAAACCTTGGGGTCAGGGTGAGGAAGCAGAAGTCTGAGACAACGGGCACGAGTAGGGGTAGAGGCAACAAGAGGGGCGCACAGCGCTAAGATCTTTGAATAAGGGGGTGGAGAGATGGCTGCAGCTAGAGTTTGTTGCTGCTACTTGTTTTCTTAATTGAAAAGTTTACAGTTTGATACAAAAAATGTTATTAAAGTTAAGTACAGGGTACAAATGTTTAATGAACCTAATTATTTTATAAATTTAAGCAGAATCCAGCACATTATTTTTTAATTAAAGCAACATAAACTAACACAACATTATGTACATTATCATGTACATTATTTTTTGAATTAAAGCAATATAAACTACGCAACATTATGTACATTATTATGTACATTATTTTTTCACACTAACAGATGCAAAGAGTCAATAATGTCGGGCTGTTTAGCCTTCAGGCAGCAAAGTGATCACGGATTAGTCGCTGACGCAAGTCCCTAACTATGGCCATACATGCATGAGGCCGTCTCCTCCACCATAGACCTGCGGGTCGAGCTGGTGGCATGGGTTCGTCCTCCTCCTCCTGCTGCTGGTCCTCCTCGTCCTCCTGCTGCTCTTCCTCCTCGTCCTCGTCAGCCTCCTCTTCCCCCCTTTCTCCCCTCAGGAGTATCTTCAATGTCCAGTGCCTGGTCCCTCATGATGGCCAAGTTGTGCAGCATGCAGCAAACAACAGTGAACTGACCGACGTGGTGAGGGGCGTCTTTCAGGTAGCCTCCAGAGAGGTCCAGGCATCGGAAACGCTGCTTCAGTATGCCAATTGTCCGCTCTATGATGCTCCGTATCGTTATGTGCGACGTTATACCGATGCTCTGGCTCAGTGTGGGGATTACGTAGAAGGCGGTCATATGCCAGGTGGCGAACCCGTACCCTTTGTCCCCGAGCAACCAGCTTCTGGCAGCTCCTGAAATATGGTAGATGCAACGCTCTCGCGTAGGATGAAAGCATCATGGATACTACCAAATACTGTGTATTTGGCATCCACTGCCATAATCCGATGCATATCGTCACAGACAAGCTGGACATTTAGGGAATGGAACCCATTCCTGTTGCGATAAATCTTGGAGTCATCCAAAGGTGCTCTCAAGGCGATGTGGGTACAGTCGATCGCAACCTGTACCTTGGGAAGTCAGAAATTCTGGAGAGCCCCACAGCCCAGTCTCGCATTTCCTGCGTGGCCATAGGGAAATTGATGAACTGATCACTTTTGGCATACAGTGCTGCAGTCACCTGTCAAATGCAGCAATGTGTGGCGTGCTGCGAGATGCAGCACATGTTCCCAGTTGCTGTTTGAAATGAGCCAGAAGCATAGAAGGCAAGTGCTGCAGTGACCTTCATTTCCACAGGTAGGGCAGTCCTCATGCCACTTCTTGACTGTATATCTGCCCTGACTAGCTGGCAGATCTCTGTGATGACCTCCTTTCTAAATCGCAGCCTGCAAATGCAGTCTGCCCCACTCAGGTGTAGGTATGAGTGTCTCTCCCTGTAGATTCGATCAGGGTATGGCCTTTCCATTAATGCCCGAGCGATCTGGTTTCTGCGATGGTGACATATTATCCGTTGCCTCTGCATGGCATGCATGTAAACCAACCTTGCTACATGAGGCATATTTGCACCCATAATTATTATTCTTAATTTTGTTATTCTTGTTATTGTGAGACAGTACTTACTGAAGCACAGCAAACACACCTTTGCTGGGTGATGCCCTAGTAAAACGGACCACACCCTGATCTGCGCGCATGCGCAACACTAAGCTCTATCTCTATGGAGATGCAACGCACAGTGATTTATGGCACTAAGAGCCGAAATGCGTATGTTTGCTGCTGTGTTGTGCCATCTCCGATGCGCAGTTCGGAGTGCATGCCAGCAGGATCGCTCCCTCAGCCGGAGAGAAACACAAGAGCTCGGCGCTTGTATTCCACCCACCCTGTTCCCCCGGGCGTCTTTACAAGCTGAGCCCTGGGGGGAGGGGGTGCAATCCAAGCACCGAGCTCCTGTGCTTGTGTCCGAGCGAGGGAGCGATCCTGCCGCTGGCCGGCCAGCAACTCTGAAGCCCCGTGAGCAGAGATTCAGTTATGGGGGCGGAGGAGAATCCAAGCGCAGAGCTCCTGTGCTTCTGTCTGGCTGAGGGAGCGGTTCTGCCACCGGCCGGCCGGCAATCCTCGGACCTGTGCCTGTAGCTCCATGAGCACAGATTCTGTGGTGGGATGGGGTTGGAATTTGCCTTCTCGCATAACATGGAAAAAATTAAATTTCTAACATTCTGTGGGACAAATTAACTTTCCGAGTTATTTTCCGAGTTCCCTCTGCAAAGACCATCATGAATTTGTGTTTTAAATTGTCTTCTTCCCTCACTCCAAAAACTCAGAAATATACTCAGACGATTTCCTTACGTTAACGGTACTTAAGGCGCCGTCCAAAAACAATTTGTGTTGGCGAAAATCAGTTAAATGGCCAAAACCAGACCTGCGCCTAAAAAATCCGCCGCTGACAGTCGCCGCCGGCATACAAACTTTGAGGAAAGTTACAAAATCAAGATTGCTCAAAAAAAATCAACAGACGCCAAAAAAACAGCGCCCAATGGTGGTGAAAATAAAGCCCTATATATGGTAATAACATACAATTACAGAAGTAACCATGGATACCCCATATCTATAAATATGGTTGTAACACAACAAGGAGAACTTGATAACATAATTAATCTACTTTCAGGACAATGAATTTGAAGTGATTTATTGAATAGTTCCTTGAAGTTATTTTACATCCGTAACTGACTCCAGTTATAAGAAAGTAGGCAGTTAAGAAGGGCATTCAATCTATTCAGCCCAACATTAACACACAGCAAGATAAAAACCTGAAGGAAATGTTTTGATGTTGAAGAACCTTGGTTATAACCAGTGTGTCCCACTTTGTGACTCATGAACAATTCAGTTGTGTATTCATACAGACACAGTTTGTAGCTGCATGCAGAAACTTGATAACACAACAAAGATTCTATAGATATGTGAGGAGAAAAAGATTAGTGAAGACAAATGTGGGTCCCTTGCAGTCAGAATCAGGTGAATTTATAATGGGGAATAAGGAAATGGCAGACCAATTGAACAAATACTTTGGTTCTGTCTTCACTAAGGAAGGCACAAATAACCTTACGTATATACTGGGGGACCGAGGATCTAGCGAGAAGGAGGAACTGAAGGAAATCCTTATTAATCAGGAAATTGTGTTAGGGAAATTGACGGGATTGAAGGCCGATAAATCCCCAGGGTCTGATAGTCTGCATTCCAGAGTACTTAAGGAAGTTGCCCTAGAAATAGTGGATGCATTGGTGGTCATTTTCCAATATTCTATAGACTCTGGAACAGTTCCTATAGATTGGAGGGTAGCTAATGTAACCCCACTTTTTAAAAAAAGGAGTGAGAGAGAAAACAGGGAATTATAAACCAGTTAGCCTGACATCGGTAGCGGGGAGGATGTTGGAATCAATTATTAAAGATGTAATAGCAGCGCATTTGGAAAGCAGTGACAAGATCGGTCCAAGTCAGCATGGATTTATGAAAGGGAAATCATGCTTGACAAATCTTCCAGAATTTTTTGAGGATGTAACTAGTAGAGTGGACAAGAGAGAACCAGGAGATGTGGTGTATTTGGACTTTCAAAAGGTTTTTGACAAGGTCCCGCACAAGAGATTAGTGTGCAAAATTAAAGCACATGGTATTGGGGGTAATGTATTGACGTGGATAGAGAACTGGTTGGCAGACAGGAAGCAAAGAGTAGGAATAAATGGGTCCTTTTCAGAATGGCAGGCAGTGACTAGTGGGGTACCGCAAGGTTCAGTGCTGGGACCCCAGCTATTTACAATATACATTAATGATTTAGACGAAGGAATTGAATGTAATATCTCCAAGTTTGCAGATGACATTAAACTGGGTGGCAGTGTGAGCTGTGAGGAGGAAGCTAAGAGGTTGCAGGGTGACTTAGATAGGTTAGGTGAGTGGGCAAATGCATGGCAGATGCAGTATAATGTGGATAAATGTGAGGTTATCCACTTTGGTAGCAAAAACAGGAAGGCAGAATATTATCTGAATGGTGACAGATTAGGAAAAGGGGAGGTGCAACGAGACCTGGGTGTCATGGTACATCGGTCATTGAAAGTTGGCATGCAGGTATATCAGGCAGTGATGAAGGCAAATGGCATGTTGGCCTTCATAGCGAGAGGATTTGAGTATAGGAGCAGGGAGGTCTTACTGCAGTTGTACAGGGCCTTGGTGAGGCCACATCTTGAATATTGTGTACAGTTTTGGTCTCCTAATCTGAGGAAGGACGTTCTTGCTATTAAGGGAGTGCAGCGAAGGTTCACCAGACTGATTCCCGGGATGGCAGGACTTACATATGAAGAAAAACTGGATTGACTAGGCTTATATTCACTGGAATTTAGAAGAATGAGAGGGGATCTTATAGAAACATATAAAATTCTGAAGGGATTGGACAGGTTAGATGCAGGAAGAATGTTCCCGATGTTGGGGAAGTCCAGAACCAGGGGTCACTAAGGATAAGGGGTAAGCCATTTAGGACCGAGATGAGGAGAAACTTCTTCACTCAGAGAATTGTGAACCTGTGGAATGCTCTACCACAGAAAGTTGTTCAGGCCAGTTCGTTAGTTATATTCAAAAGGGAATTAGATGTGGCCCTTACGGTTAAAGGTATCAAGGGATGTGGAGAGAAAGCAGGAATGGGGTACTGAAGTTGCATGATCAGCCATGATCATATTGAATGGTGGTGCAGGCTCGAAGGGCCGAATGGCTTACTCCTGCACCTATTTTCTATGTTTCTACGTTTCTAAAAGCAGAGTGATTGGTAGTAGCCACTTGCTACAGAAAAGAGAGGATTGTTCTATATAATAGCTACAGTACCAGAGGCAGCCCCACACTTGTTTCCAACAGTACAAATGTAGTACAGCCAGCACTTGCAAGATTAGTTTTTATTTTATTAAATAATATAATGATACATAATTGTAGATGTTATTTTTAAAGCTATTTATAACTAAGCATTTTAAAGACAAAGTTCAATTATTTTTCATGTATTTTTCCAATAGACCTGACCCCAACCTCAAAAGACAATTTCTGTGGGACAACAATGAGTTTTCCCAGATAGTCTTTTTGAGTGAGGTGGGCAATTTACTGTTGATTGTGGACTATTTTTGTGCTGTGGGGTCAAGGAATTGGGTTTTGCAAATTAATTTAATGCCAGACCTTTACAGCTGGTAGGAAGCTGGCTGTTATGCCATCAATCTAAAGTGGATTCAGATACCAGAGATACAATCCCAATATTCATATCCTCTGCACCTCACTGCCCCTTTTAAACCTTTATTTTAAATTTTGCAATTGTGATTTTCACACCTATAAGTTGGTATTTCTGCTCTTGTAACACAGTTGTGAGAGACATTGTTGACAGTGCTAGTTGTTCCACGAATCTCATGCTCCAGGTAAAAGCTATATTTCATATATGATAATGTTCCTATCTGTATTTCTCATCAAAATAGTTTGTCATAACAAATTGATATTCTGCACCAAGTCTGGCAGCTCAAAATGGGTGCAGTTACAATTTGATGAGATGGTTTGAAATATCTGTACTGATGCACATTTTTGTATTGTTGATCTTTTACTTAGAAAACCCATAAATCAACCATTCCACTTGCATAACTAAAAAGAGAGAAGCCACTGCAAAGAAATAGCCTGCAATATTAAGCATATGCATCAAATGGCTTAAGAACGTAAGAATTAGGAGCAGCAGTAGGCCATTCAGCCCCACGAGCCTACTCCGCCATTCAATAAGATCATGGCTGAACTTCTACCTCAACTCCACTTTCCTGCACTGTCCCCATATCCCTTCATTCCCTTAATATCCAAAAATCTATCGATCGCTGTCTTGAATATACTCCACAGCCTTCTGGGGTAGAGAATTCCAAAGATTCACCACCCTCTGAGCGAAGAAGTTTCTCCTCATCTCAGTCCTAAATGGCCGACCCCTTATTCTGAGACTGTGACTCCTGGTTCTAGACTCCCCAGCCAGGGGAAACATCCTCCCTGCATCTACCCTGTCAAGCCCTATAAGAATTTTGTATGTTTCAATGAGATCGCCTAAATTCTCGAGATTATAGGCCTAGTCTACTCAATCTCTCCTCATAGGAAAGACCCCCTATTCCAGGAATCTGGTGAACCTTCGTTATACTCCCTCAATGGCAAATATATCCTTAGGTAAGGAGACCAAAACCGTACAGGTGCGGTCTTACCAGGGCCCTATATAATTGCAGTAAGACGTCTTTACTCTTATACTCAAATCCTCTTGTAATAAAGGCCAACATAGCATTTGCTTTCTTAATTGCTTGCTGTACCTGCATATTAACTTTCAGTGATTCATGTACAAGGACACCTAGGTCCCTCTGAACACCAACATTTCCCAGTCTCTCACCATTTAAAAAATACTCTGCTTTTCTATTTTTCCTACCAAAGTGGATAACTTCATATTTCTCCACATTATATTCCATTTGCCATGTACTTGCCCATTCACTTAGCCTGTCTATATCTCATTGAAGCCTCTTTGCATCCTCCTCACAACTTACCACCTAACTTTGCATCATCAGCAAATGTGGATATATTACATTTGGTCCCCTCATCCAAATCATTGATACAGATTGTGAATAGCTGGGGTCCAAGCACCGATCCTTGTGGTACCCCACTAGTTATAGCCTGCTAACCCAAAAATGACCTGTTTATTCCTACTCCCTGTTTTCTGTCCATTAACCAATCATCAATCTATGCTAGTATATTATCCCCAATCCCATGAGCCCTAATTTTGTTTAATAGCCTTTTGTGTGGCATCTTGTCCATTGCCTTCTGAAAATCCAAATACATCACATCCACTAGTTCCCCCTTATCTATTCTACTAGTTACAACCTCAAAAAACTCTTAATAGATTTGTCAAACATGATTTCCCTTTCATAAATCCGTGTTGACTCTGCCCAATCAAACTCAATATAAAATTCTATCTTATTATAGTCACTCTTCCCTAAAGGCCCCTTTACTACAAGGTTATTAATTAACCCTTTCTCATTGCACAATACTAGATCTAAAATAGCCTGTTCTCTAGTTGGTTCCTCAACATACTAATCTAGAAAATCATCTTGTATACATTCCAGGGGGCCGAAATTCAGTAGCACAAGAAAGCTGGCACACCTATGATTTTTTCTCTGTACTTACCGCACGGATGCATGATGCGGTCCGAAGAGCCATTTTCAGGACTTTGACATTTTTTCAAAGTCCCAGAAGAAATCTATCTTAGTGGGGGCGGGCCATATACTCAAAGGCAGGCTGAGTGGCTGAATATGTGTCGGACCGGGTCTCTGCCGCTGTCAATTGGCAGCCTGGCCGAACCCCGGGGCACTTTTTTCTTGGCCGATCTGGAAGTCGGCAAGAATAAATACATGGCAGCCGGGGCAGTGGATCCTCCCCTTGAAAGGCCGCCCCGCTGCCGGACTGCACACAATCATCAGAAGGTGCACCGACAGAAAAACCTGTCAGGGGCACCGTGCGGTGGGGGATCGATTTATGGAGGTGAATTTTGGTGGGAAGATTTTTAAGGTGAGGGAAAGCGGCGCTGTGCATTCTGATGATGTGCTTGCGGCGGTCATCAGAATCGGGCGGTATCAGGTCATGACCAAAAAATCCCTGACCTGAATTTGGGTTGTATTGGCCAGTTGATCCCACTGGATTCCGAGGCATGGCCGCCACTAACGGACAGTGATGGGTCTTTCTGAGACCCTGAATTTTGTCCCCCATGAATTCGTCCTCCACACTATTACTACATATTGGTTTACCCAGTCTATGGGCCGGACTTTCGGTTTTCTGGGTTTTTCGGTGAAAACAGTAGTGATATATGAAACTTACCGTTTTCGCCGTGCTACTGTTTTTAGCTCAAACTTTCGGCCTTTACATCTGCACCAGGTAAGGGAGGCGTTGTGCAAGCATTTGCAGCGCATACCGCGAGTTTCGGCAATTTTAGTCCAGGGCTGTGAGCACTGCGAGAAAGGCCTTGGGAGGGAGGAAAAACAAAAAAAGAAAAATTCCAAAAAACATTCCAAAAACATTTACAAGATCTATCGAAGCTTGAAAAAAAAATAAAAACTTTAACTTACTTTTTTGCAGGTTTTCATACTTACCACTGCTGGCAGGGTTGCACCGACAGGTTTAACCCGGGTCGGGAGAGTGCGAAAATCCGACACAAACGCACTTGGAAGTGTCACCGCAACAGATACCCGAGGTTCCCGCCCGGGCTTTGCGACCGGGTTTTCGCCATGGAGGGTCAAATTGCGGCGAAAACCTGGTTATAAACCTTCCGAAAACCCGGCCATATATGCAGATTAAAGTCTCCCATGATTATTGTATTGCCCTTGTTACGTGCACCTCTAATTTCTGATTTATACTGTGCTCCACATTATCACTGCAGTTTGGGGGCCTATAAACAACTCCCACCAAAGTTTTCTGCCTCTTGCTGTTTCTTAGCTCCACCCAAACTGATTCTACTTCTTGATTTTCTGAGCTAAGGTACTTTCTCCTGTCTTTAACCAATCCTTTATTATTAGGGCTACTCCTTGTAAGCGGTTTTGATCCTAGCCCAATTGCCCCCACCTTATGAAAATTCTATACCCGGGGATTATTATTCAGAGTGTAAATAGAATAAGTCACGGACAAGAATGCTCGGTGAAAAATCGCACTTATTTATTTAGTCTAACATACACTGGCTAAAACAAAATCACTATCTCTGTGGAGAATAAGATCCAGGTTACAAACAACATACATACAGTACAAAACTGCAATAATTTCCTTGTTGCTATGCTGGATTCTAACTCCACCCCTACCAACGAATTACCTAGTCGCAGCCCTTTCACCTGGCTAAACCAAACGAAGCTTCCTCCCCAGAATAGCCCGAAAAGCTTCACTTCTGAGAAAACCCTGAGCCCTTTCACCTCACGCAGCTCGCCTGGGATATCTGGTTACCGACTTGGGACACTCGCGACCATGCTCACCACCACACACAGTCGGTCTCGATCGCTCAGCTCAGCTGTGGGAAGTCACTGCCTGGAGGTCGTACCCTGTGAGGGGTATGTGGTTCTCTGTCTCAGCAGCTTCTTCTGTGGAACTGCGGCATCTTCCTCTGGTACTTCTTGTTACGGCAAGAGGGAGAAGGGGGTTGTAAAGTGGTGGAAAAGAGTCTATCATTATAGGAGTCTTGCTACCCCTATCTTTCCCGTCAATCTTTAACATCCTTTTGTTTCTTAGCACTCTGGTGCTTAGTCAGTGATGGGCCATCAGACCCATGTGTATTGGACGAATGGCCCTGAGTCTGGGACATATCTCGGTCTTTGTGTTGGGAAAAAAAAACTGGCTCCTCTTTGGCTGGCCAGGCTAGTGGGTTCATTGTTCTGCTTCTCTTCGGAAATGGAGGTGAGAAGTGCTTTTGCATATGGTCCCCTTTCCTTTAGCTAGGACTAGCGGGCGAACCCGTACATTCTGGATGACTAACAGTTCTTTTGTCATGGCCAACTGCCATGTGGTCACTCTGCACAGGGTGATCCCATCACAGGGAAAAATACCCTCAGAAAAATCCCATAAAGTCCACGAAATATTCTCGACTGAGTCCATTCTTTAAACAGAGACTTTGCGATTTCTTCACGCTCCTCCTTTTCCATTTGTCTATCCTAAAAGTTAAGTATCCTGGAATATTAAGTTCCCAACCTCAGTCACTTTGCAACCACGTCTCCGTAATGGCTATTAGATCAAACTTATTCATTTCTATCTGCACTATTCATTTATTTTGTTGTAACTGCTTCGCACATTCAGATATCGTGCCTTTAGCTTTGACTTTTTTCTGTTTTTCCCTAATCTCACCTTAGTCAGTGATGCCCCTATTACCTTTGTTACTCTTTCTGTCCCTACCTGACCCACTCTACTTATTTTTACCCAAAGCTCTGCTGTGCTCTAGAGCCTTGACATTTCCCTTGCTGCTTTTAAATTTACTCTTTCCTGAATTCTCTACCCCCGCCCCCCCCCCCCCCCACCGCGCCCCCTCTTTATTAGTTTAAAGCCCTTTCTACTGCCCTAGTTATTCGATTCGCCAGGACACTAGTTCCAGCCCGGTTCAAGTGACACCTGTCCCAACAGAACAGCTCCCTCTTTCCCCAATGCCAGTGCTAGTGCCCCATGAAGCAAATTCCCAGCCTCCCACACCACTCTTTGAGCCGCGCATTTAACTTTCTAATCTGCTTATCCCTATATCAATTGGCGTGTGGTTCAGGTAACAATCCAGAGGTTATTACCTTTGAGATTCTGATTTTTAATTTGGATCCCAACTCCTCAAACTCCCTCAGCAGAACCTCATTCCTAGGTCTCTATATCGTTGGTCCATACATGGACCACGACAACTGGATCCTCCCCTTCCCACTCCAAGGTCTTCTCCAGCCACAAGGAGATGTCTTTAACCCTGGCACCGAGCAGGCAACACAACCTTCGGAAATCCAGGTCATGGCTGCAGAGAACTGTATCTATCCCTCTGACTGTACTGTCCCCTACCACAACTACATTCCCTTTCACTTCTCCCACTTGAATGGCCTCCTGCACCATGGTGCCATAGTCAGCCTGCTCATCCATCCTGCAGGCTTTAACCTCATCCACACAGGCAGCAAAAACCTCATACCTGATAGATAAGGGAAAAGGCCATGGCTCCTCCAGCACTGCACCTGGGGTCCTCTTACCTGCCTGAGTTGCAGTCACATCCACCTGTCCTTGACCACTAACCAGACCTGTACCACTACCTAATCTAAGGGGTGTGACTGCCACCTGGACGAAAGTGTCCAGGTAACCCTCCCTCTCCCTCATTCATCGCAATGTCTGCAGCTCGTATTCAAGTTCAACAACTCTGAGCTGAAGTTCCTCGAGTTGCAGACATTTACTACAGATGTGGTTGCTCTGGATCGTGATGCTCACTGCCAACTCCCACATTCTGCAGTTACGACACATCACCCATCCAGCTATTTGTTTTATTTAATGGCCCATAAATCTCGATCGCGGTCTATCCATAGGCAAACTACTGAAAAAAGGGGAAAAAATGCGCCTTTACCTAAAGGTGCTGCGCTCGCTCCCGCTTCCGATCATGAGGCTTTCACTCCCTACGCATCGGAACGCGTGCACGTTGCGACGTCCATATGCTGGAGCTGGAGTCACATAGCTCTGGGCAGCCAATCATGGTACAGTATCTTCTCATTCATAATAATGGGAACTCTAAGTTGGAGTTCCCATTATTATGAATGAGTAACCCCCCCTCCCCAAAACACACAAAACACTAATAAAAAATAGAAAAATACACTACATGTTTAAGATTCATTTAAATTACAGTTCTAATAAAAAAATATATTTTCCAGACTTTTTAAAAAGTTTTTTGAATTAATGCCTTAAAATAAACTTACCGTAGTGGGGAGGGTTTTTACCAATAACATATGTTTTCATATGTGTTTATTTTATTTAATTTTAATGTTTATGTATGTTTTTAAACACTTGCACCTGTAAAAGTAGGCTATACGCCTGCTTTTTCAGGCGCAAAATTTTTGACGACATTTGCTAGGCAAGATTTACGTAAATATCGCAAACCTTGTCCTTGCAAGTGTCCTCACTCCCGATCTGCGGATGATCCGTCAAGCTCCAGTTTGACAGATCGGAAAAGCCGGTTTTCAGCGTGTTCCGTTTAGATTAACTCCACAAGACTGTATATCTTAAGCTCAAACTGTTATGACCTTGGTCTCTTTATTGTAACTCCAGAGTGAGGAGGCAGCGTGGTAGACTGCCTTTTATACCTGCTTGCCCAGGGTGTGCAGGTGACTCTTGGGTCTCTCACAGGTGCACTCCCTGGTGGCAAATCTTACACATTGGTAATGTTTACATACATAACATCATTCGCCGCAAAGTCTTATGTACAAGTTATTTACAAGTTGAGGCGATCCGGGGCTCTGCGTTCCCGGGTTGATCGCCTGAGTTGAAGTCCTGGCATGGGTGAGTCAGTCGGATCATTGCTGTGCTGCGGTGTGACTGGTCTGATCGGACTGTCGGGCATAGTGGGTTTATCCTCGTGGTTGACCGCGAGGTCGATTGCTGGTTGGGTGTCTGTGGGTGGATCAATTATGGTAATGTCCTCTAAAAACTGTTCTTGGTTGTCAGTGAACCGCAGTTTGGTCTGATCTAAGTGCTTTCTGCACGTTTGTCCGTTCAAAAGTTTGACAACAAACACTCTATTGTCCTCCTTGGCTAACACAGTGCCAGCAAACCATTTCGGACTATGACCATAATTAAGAACAAACACAGGGTCATTAACTTCAATGTGGCGTGATACAGCCGCGCGATTGTGGTACATGTTATGCCGGTGACGCCGAGTTTCTACATGATCATTGAGATCCGGGTGGACTAAGGAGAGCCTAATTTTGAGTGCTCTCTTCATTATCAATTCTGCGGGGGGGACCCTGGTAAGCGAGTGGGGTCGCGTGTGGTAGTCGAGCAGAATCTGAGATAGCTAGGTCTGCAGGGAACCGTCTGTCACGCATTTCAAGCTCTGCTTGATGGTTTGGACTGCTCGTTCCGCTTGACCATTGGATGCAGGCTTAAACGGCGCAGACCTGATATGCTTGATGCCATTGTGGTTCATGAACTCATTGAATCGGAGGTGAAGCATGGTCCACTGTCACTAACAAGGATGTCGGGCAAACCATGGGTGGCGAACATGGCCCGGAGGCTTTCAATGGTGGCAGTGGACATACATGACGACATTATTATACATTCAATCCATTTAGAGTAAGCGTCCACTGCCACTAGGAACATCTTTCCGAGAAAGGAGCCAGCGAAATCTACGTGGACCCTTGACCACGGTTTAGAGGGCCATGACCACAGACTCAGTGGGGTCTCCCTTGGTGCATTGCTCAACTGTGAGCAAGTGTTGCATTGGTGTACGCATGACTCCAATTCCGAGTCAATGCCGGGCCACCAAACGTGCGACTTGGTGATAGCCTTCATCATGACTTTGCCTGGGTGGGTACTGTGAAGGTCGCGTATAAACATTTCCCTGCGTTTTTTTGGCAAAATTACACGATTCCCCCATAGGAGGCAATCCGAATGGATGGACATTTCGTCCTTGCATCAGTGGAACAGCTTAATTTCATCTTGCATTTCCCCTGGGACCACCAACCAGCTCCCATTGAGGACACAGCTTTTTACTAGTGATAGCACCCTGGTCCTGGTTAGTCCAAGTCCTGATCTGGCGAGCTGTGACAAGTGACCCCTCGCTCTCAAAACATTCATTGCAAGGAGCAAGTCTGCGGGTTGTGCCATTTGAACCCCGATGGTGGGCAATGGTAGCCGACTGAGGGCATCCATACAGTTCTCCGTGCC
Source organism: Pristiophorus japonicus (assembly GCF_044704955.1). NCBI lineage: Eukaryota > Metazoa > Chordata > Chondrichthyes > Pristiophoridae > Pristiophorus > Pristiophorus japonicus. The sequence continues at coordinate 215,882,827 of NC_091978.1, read as the reverse complement.
TGGTCTGTGGCAGATTACATAATCATTTGCAGATAATGTTAGTGCCCATCTTTGGATGCGGGACGAAGCATTGGTGTTAATACCTTTGCTTTCTGAGAACAACAAAATGAGCGACCTGTGGTCGGTTTCGAGCTCGAACCTGAGCCCAAATAGGTATTGGTGCATTTCCTTAACCTCGTATACGCATGCTAATGCTTCTTTTTCAACCATACTGTCGGCTCTTTCAGCCTTAGATAAGCTTCTGGATGCATATGCAACTGGTTGCAGTTTGCCTGACCCATTGGCTTGCTGTAACACACAACCGACCCCATACAAAGATGCATCACAAGCTAGTACTAAACGGTTACACGGGTCATACAATACAAGTAACTTGTTAAAACATAGCAGGTTTCTGGCCTTGTTAAAGGCTGTCTCTTGAGCTTTACCCCAAACGCAGTCATCGCCCTTGCGTAGCAATAAATGCAATGGTTCCAGCAAAGTGCTCAACCCCGGTAGAAAGTTACCAAAATAGTTGAGGAGTCCCAGGAACGAACGCAGCTCCATCACATTCTGTGCTCTGGGTGCATTCTTGATGGCCTCTGTCTTGGAGTCCGTGGGTCTGATGCTGTCCGCCACAATCTTTCTCCCCAGAAATTCGACCTCTGGCGCCAGGAAACCACACTTGGAGCATTTCAACCTGAGTCCCACTCTGTCCAGTCGCTTGAGAACCTCTTCCAGGTTGTGCAAGTGTTCGGTGGTGTTGCAGCCAGTGATCAAGATGTCGTCTTGGAATACCACGGTGCGCAGAACCGATTTCAGCAGACTCTCCATGTTCCTCTGGAAGATGGCCACCGCCGAACGAATCCCAAAGGGGCGTCTGTGGTATATGAACGTTCCTTTTTGCGTGTTGATGCACGTCAATTTTTTCGAGGGTTCAACCAGCTCCCTGTGTCATGTCAACAGAGGTTAGATCCAGCTTGATGAATGACTTCCCCCCTGCTAGCATTGCAAACAGGTCATCTGCTTTGGGTAGTGGTTACTGGTCCTGTTACGAGACTCGGTTGATCGTTATCTTGTAGTCCCCGCAGATTCTGACCGTCCCATCGCTCTTCAACACAGGAATAATTGGACTGGCCCACTCATTGAACCGACTGGTGATATGATCCCCTCTTGTTGAAGTCTGTCCAGCTCGATCTCGACTTTCTCTCTCATCATGTAGGCTTGGGCTTTGTGATGAATGGGTCATGCATTAGGGACTAGATGGATCTGCACTTTGGTGCCTGTGAAGTTGCTGATGCCTGACTCGAATAATGATGGGAATTTCTTTAGCACTTGGGCGCACGAGGCATCATCCTCCGAAAACAGTGCTTTGATGTCGTCCCAGTTCCATCGGATCTTTCCTAGCCAGCTTCTGCCGAACAGCATTGGGCCATCGCCTGGTTCAATCCATAATAAATCATGCACAGCTCCATCGTACGATACCTTCACTGCCGCACTGCCAATGACTGGTATGAGCTCCTTGGTGTCAGTGCGCAGCTTGGTGTGGATCGGGCTTAGTTTGGCCTTTGTGCCTTGTTGCCCGACAGTTTCTCAAAAGCCTTCTGGCTCATAATTGACTGACTCACCCCCGTGTCCAATTCCATGCAAACTGGAATGCCGTTTAATTTCACTTTTAACATTATCAGAGGGCTTTTGGTGGTGAAGGTGTGTACCCCATACACTTCCTCTTCAGCCCCGGGTTGAGTTGCCTCTCTTACTCGCTCAACGTGATCCACGCCGGATCGGTCATCTTCTGCCGACTCTACCACGTGGTGAGTTGCAGCACGTCTGCACATTTACTGGAGGTGCCCCATCGTTCCACTGCCCTTGCACACGTAGTGCTTGAATCGACATTGATGGACTCGATGATTACCCCGCAGCGCCAACATAGTGCTAATGGGTTCGCATTCATGCCCCATGGCAGACTCTGAGTCATCTTAGGTCTGGCCTCTGCGGGTGTGTAGGCCCTGCTATGTACAGTTCTGCCTGCTGAATGTATTATTTTATGCACAGTACTTGCCGGTGAATTCCGATGCTGCAATAATATCTGTTTAGCATATCGTTCGTGGACATAAAAGCCTGGGCTATCATGATGGCCTTGCTCAGGTCTAGGGATTCGGCAGACAGCAGTTTGCAAAGAGTGACCTCGTGGCCAATTCCAAGCACGTAAAGGTCTTGCAACACTTCCCCCAAAAATCCAGCAAATAGCTCGCCACGTCCTGGCCCTCGGAGCGGTGGTGCGTATAAAAGCGATACCTGGCCATCAAGATGCTCTCCTTCGGCTTGAGGTGTTCCCAAACCAACTCTTCGTATGTCTTTTCCATTGGTTTCGTCGGTGCTAGCAGATTTTTGATGAGGCAATATATCGTGGACCTGCAAACGGTGAGGAGAATCGCCCTGAGCTTGATCGCGGTTTCTTCCTTTTCCAGCTCGTTGGCCACGAAGTACTGGTCAAGACGCTCAATGAAGGCTACCCAATTATCATTCTCAACAAATCTCTCAAGAATACCAATGGCAGCCATGACTGCGTGAAGGTTCGTAATCTGTTTATCGTCGCCAATTGTTCAGTTTAGAATAACTACACAAAACTGTATATCTTAAGCTCAAACTGTTGTGACCTTGGTCTCTTTATTGAAACTCCAGAGTGAGGAAGCAGCATGGTAGACTGCCTTTTATACCTGCTTGCCCAGGGTGTGCAGGTGACCCTTGGATCTCTCACAGGTGCGCCCCCTGGTGGCAAGTCTTACATTGGTAATGTTTACATACATAACACAGCCAATGCACATTGCGTGCTGAAAACTGGCTTTTCCGATGCCTTCCCAGGTCCGTAGAAACTTCATACGGGCCAGGGACATCGGAATTTCAGGCTCATTAATTAATTAGTGAAAACTTTTATTCAATCGATATTTTCCAGGTTCTTGCCACACAAAAAACATATACAATAAGCTCTGAGTTGCATCAATTTTCTGAGGAGGTCACCAATATGGTGCATAGGGGAGATTAGACAGGTATGTCTATATGGACCTCCAGAAGTCATTTGATACGGTTTTGTGCAAGAGATTATTAGAAAAATAAAAGTAAACAGAATTGGAGGTAACCTTGCAACATGAGTTGGTAATTGGTTAGTAGATAAGAGACAGGGGCCTAGAAATTTGATGATGTTGCGCCCATTTTACAGCTGTAAAACATTGCAAAAGAATTCAATATGGCAGATGAAGTATGTGTGCATATTCTCAACCGGAAGTGTTCAGTCCACCATATTGGTATAGCCATCAAAAGAGGTGCCCAAGGCTCCATGCCTGGAACATATGCATATATACAAATACTTGTTCTTACACCGGTTTGATGTCCCCTTGACCATATTGATTTGCACTGAACACTGTCCTATAAACTATGGTCTATATGCGGCCTGACCAGTGATCCTTCAAGCAGGAGTGCTCCGCCCGGTTCCACTGCATCTCCAAAGACCATTGCCATCTCCCGCTCGGTCCTCTCTCAATCTTCCCCCTGCTGATCACTGACCCCCTCCCTCTCCTGATTGTTGCCTCCTGACTCTCCCAGTTTTCCACCCCACTCTCCTAATTGCCACCCTCTCCCAATCAACCCACTCCCTCCAAATCACTTCCTGTCTCTCCCAGGACCCAAAATTGTAATCCTCTTCACCTGCAAGCGGACTAGGAACACCCAACAGGTATTTGCAGCTCGCCAGTCTCATATAAATATGGCTCCAGGCCCAATATTAGGTGTGCCTTGGGTCGCCATGAACCAATTTCTAGGCCAGAGAATAGAAATAAAGTGAATGTACTCTTATTGGCAGAATGTGACAATGGTGTTTCCTATGTATCTGTACTGGGACCTCAGCTTTTCACAAAAATCTAGGCTAACAGTCCAGTGCAGTCCTGAGGGAATGCTGCACTGTCAGAGGTGCCGTCTTTCGGAGCAGATGTTAAACCGAGATCCCTCAGGTGGACGTAAAAGATCCCATGGCACTATTTCGAAGAAGAGCAGGGGAGTAATTCCTGGTGACTCGACCGATATTTATCCCTCAATCAACATAACAAAAACAGTCTATTTGGTCATTATCACATTGCTGTTCAGGGTTTTCAAAATCTTCGTCTATTCAGGGAGGAATCATAGATCACCTATGCCGGCCAAAATACCAGTGCTGCCTTCCTTTTTTTTTGCCGGCTGCCATTAACCTTGGCCCATGGTGGCATTGCCCGTTTTCAGGCTTAATAAAATTTCTAGGCCAGTATATGTAATGAGATAATCAAAAATATATCAGTGTTACAGTGATAAAGCTACTTCAACTGAGTAATACTGTTATTATTGCAATAGTGTCAGCTTTGCCTCATGTTAGCACTCTCATCTCTGAGTGAGGAGATTGTAGGTTCAAGTCCTACTCCAGAACTTTAGCATGTATTCTAGGCTGACACTTCACTGCAGTACTGAGAGAGTATAGCATTGTTGGAGGTGCTGTCTTTTGAATGACACATTAAACTGATGCCCTGTATGCCTGCTCATGTGTACGTAAAAGATTCTATGGTACTATTCGGAGAAGAGCAGAGGAGTTTTCCTGGCGTCCTGAACAACATTTATTCCTCAACCAACACCACTTAAAATATATTTTACGGTTGTCGATCACATTGCTGTTTGTGGGGCCTTGCTGCGCGCCAAGTGGCTGCCACATTTTCCTACATTTCAACAAAGGCTACATCATTGCCTGTGGAGCACTTTTGGAAGTCCTGAGCACTTGAAAACCACAATTTAAACGCAAGTTATTTTTTTAACGAAACAAACAATTTTTTAAAATGGGAAAAATCTTTACTTCTGCTTACACTGTCTTTGGTTGCCTCATTCTTTCCTATTTTAGTTCAACTACTTTTAAAGTAAATAAAGTGAAACGGAATGCAGAAAATTACCCTCTGTGCCCAATAACACTTTCGGGTTGAGCAACACCTCCACATAAGTTGACCCACGTTTATTATGGGTAGGGTCACTGGAAACTTGTGGAAGATTGTAGGAATTTTTTTTAAAATTTGTTCATGGAATGTGGGTGTTGCTGGCAAGGCCAGCATTTATTACCCATCCTTAATTGCCCGTGAGAAGATGGTGGTGAGCCGCCGCCTTGAACCGCTGCAGTCCGTGTGCTGAAGGTACTCCCACCGTGCTGTTAAGGAGGGTATTTCAGGATTTTGACCCAGCGATGATGAAGGAATGGCAATATACTTCCAAGTCAGGATGGTGTGTGACTTGGAGGGAACTGTGGAGGTGATGGTGTTCCCTTGTGCCTGCTGCCCTTGTCCTTCTAGGTGGTAGTGGTCATGGGTTTGGAAGAACTTAAGAAATAGGAGCAGGAGTAGGCCATTTGGCCCCTTAAGCCTGCTCCACCATTCAATAAGATCATGGCTGATCTGATCATGGACTCAGCTCCACTTCTCTGCCTGCTCTCCATAACCCTTTACTCCCTTGTCGCTCAAAAATCTGTCTATCGCTGCCTTAAATATATTCAATGACCCAGCCTCCACAGCTCTCTGGGAGGTGCTGCCGAAGAAGCCTTGGAGAGTTGTTGCATTGCGTCTTGTAGATGGTACACACTGCAGCCACGGTACGTCGGTGATGGAGGGAGTGAATATTTAAGCTGTTGGATGGGGTGCAAATCAAGTGGGTTGCTTTGTCCTGGATGGTGTCGAGCTTCTTGCCTGTTGTTGGAGCTGTGCTCATCCAGGCAAGTGGAGAGTATTCCATCACACTCCTGAGTTGTGCTTTGTAGATGGTGGAAAGGCTTTGCGGAGTCAGGAGGTGAGACACCCGCCGCAGAATACCCAGCCTCTGAACTGCTCTTGTTGCCATAGTATTTATGTGGCTGCTCCAGTTAAGTTTCTGGTCAATGGTGACCTCCAGGATGTTGATGGCGGGGGATTCAGCGATAGTAATGCCGTTGAATGTCATGGGGTGGTGGTTAGACTTCTCGCTTGTTGGAGATAGTCATTGCCTGGTACTTGTGTGGCGCGAATGTTACTTGCCACTTATCAGCCCACGCCTGAATGCCGTCCAGATCTTGCTGCATGCGGACATGGACTGCTCCATTATCTGACAAGTTGCGAATGGCGCTGAACACAAGAACACAAGGAATAGGAGCAGGAGTAGGCTATTTGACCCCTCGAACCTGCTCCGCTGATCCGATCATGGACACAGTTCCACTTCCCTGCCCGCTCCCCATAACCCTTTATTTCCTTGTTGCTCAAAAATCTGTCTAACTCTGCCTTAAATATATTCAATGCCTCCACAGCTCTCTGGGGCAGAGAATTCCAAAGATTTACAACCCTCTGAGAGAAGAAATTCCTCCTCATCTCAGTTTTAAATGGGTGGCCCCTTATTCTGAGACTATGTCCCCTAGTTTTAGTTTCCCCTATGAGTGGAAATATCCTCTCTGCATCCACCTTGTCGAGCCCCCTCATTATCTGATATGTTTCGATAAGATCACTTTCATTCTTCTGAACTTCAATGAGTATAGACCCAACCTACTCAACCTATCTTCATAAGTCAACCCCCTCATCTCTGGCATCAACCTAGTGAACCTTCTCTGAACAGCCTCCAATGCAAGTATATCCTTCTTTAAATACAGAGACCAAAACTGCATGCAGTACTCGAGGTGTAGCCTCACCAATACCCTGAACAGTTGTAGCAGGACTTCTCTGTTTTTATATTCTATCCCCTTGCAATAAAGGCCAACATTCCATTTGCCTTCCTGATTACTTGCTGTACCTGCATACTAACTTTTTGTCTTTCATGCACAAGGTCCCCCAGGTCCCTCTGTATTGAAGCACTTTGCAATTTTTCTCCATTTAAATTATAATTTGCGTTTCTATTTCCTCTGCCAAAGTGGATAACCTCACATTTTCCTACATTATACTCCATCTGCCAAATTTTTGCCCACTCACTCAGCCTGTCTATATCTCTGTGCAGATGTTTTGTGTCCTCACAATTTGCTTTCCCACCCATCTTTGTATCTTCAGAAAACTTGGCTACATTACACTCGGTCCCTTCATCCAAGTGATTAATATAGATTGTAAATAGTTGAGGCCCCAGCACCGATTCCTGAGGCACCATAGTTACTGTTTGACAACCGGAAGATTACCCATTGATCCCGACTCTCTTTTGTTAGTTAGCCAATCCTCAATCCATGCTAATATATTACGCCGTCATGTGCAGTCATCAGCGAACGTCCCCACTTCTGACCTATGATGGAGGGAAGGCCATTTCTGAAGCAGCTCAAGATGGTTGGGTCTCGGACACTGTCCTGAGGAACTCTTGCAGCAACGTCCTGGGGCTGTGATGATTGACCTATAACCAGCACAACCATCTTCCTTTGTGCTAAATATGACTCCAGCCAGTAGAGAGTATTCCCCATGATTCCCATTGACTTGAATTTTACTAGGGCTCGTTGATGCCACACTCGGTCAAATGCTTCTTTGATGTCAAGGGTAGTTATTTTTATCTTATCTTGGAATTCAGCTCTTTTGTCCTTGTTTTGACCAAAGCTGAAATGAGGTCTGGAGCTGAGAGGTCCCAGCAGAACCCAAACTGGGCATTGTTGAGCAGGTTATTGGTGAGTAAGTCGGGCCGAAATTGCCACTTCCCTTAAGGCCTGTTATCGCCGGAAATCGGCAGCCAAGCTGCAGTGTGGAATGGATGCCGATTTTTCGTGGAATGGCTGCCATTTTGAAAATTCTGCTCCAGCGGTAACCCGCTCCCCCCACTACCATTCCACTGCTACCGATCCATCCTAAGTGCGCCGATGTTCCCCTAAAACACAAAATTCCGCCAAGAAAATCTTGCTGCCGCTGCTCAGTGCCACCAACAGCTTTTTCTGCCGATGTACTGTGCTTGTAATGGCGGTGCGGCTGCCATTAAAGGGGAAGACCTACTGCCGCGGCCGCCATCTTAATTTTTTTTGTCGGCCAACTGCCATGTCAGGCTGACAATTATGCCCCAGGTTCGGCTGGTCTACCAACAGGCAGCTGGCATCCCCTCTTGGGTGCCAGGCCACTGGTCCGGCTGAAACCCTTCCTGGTGACCCAGTGGACCTAACTAAAAGAATCGCAGCGGTCCTCCCTTTTAAGTGATGGGGAGAGACCTCCTGACCCATCAGTGCAATGACATCATCAGCGCTACGTTGATGAGTGACAGCGGCGGACAGTCCTCCCTCCCCCCACTTCCGCCCCTCTAGTGTGCAAACTTCCGTTCACCGCCGCACATCTGCCCCCATTATGACTGACTTCCGGGCTCCTGGAAAAAAATAAACCAAAGAGCAGAATTTCACTAAAGAGGCCACCACATCTACTGTGGCAGTAAAAACAGCTGAAACAGGGTAGGTGTGCTGTGTTTCCAGCAGTGGGCAATTTCGATCCCAGTCCCCCTTGATAGCACTGTCGATGACACCTTATTTGGATGGATTGGATATGACCTGCTTTTTGTGGACAAGACATACTTGCACAGTTTTCCACATTGTTGGGTAGATGCTGTTCTTGTAGTTGCACTGGAACTGCTTGGCATTAGGCATGGCTAGTTCTGGAGCACAAGTCTTCAGCAAGACAGCCAGGATATTGTCAGGGCCCATAGCCTTTGCAATATCCAGTGTGCTCAGCATTTCTTGATATAATGTGGAGTGAATCAAATTGGCTGAAGACTGGCTTCTGTGATTGTGGGGACCTCAGGAGAAGGCCGATATAGATCATCCTCTTGGCGCTTATGGCTGCAGATGATTGCAAATGCATCAGCCTTGTTTTTTGTACTCACGTGCTGGACTCGCCATCATTGAGGATGGGGATATTCATGGAGCCTCCTCCCGTTCGTTGTTAATGCTCCACCACAATTCACAACTGAATGTGGAGGACAGCAGAGCTTTGATCTAATCCATTGATTGTGGGATCGCTTATCCCTGTCTGTGTAACGCTGCTTCTGCAGGAACTTTCTCTCATTTGAAGAGAAATTGCCATCTATTGTTGACATTTATTGCTACTCTCTGTGGTGAAATCTTATGGTAATTATTTTTTTAATTGTTCATAGGTTGTAACAGTGGCACTCTTCTCCCTCCTCCCTGTCACAGAAGTACTCTTCTTCTCACTCCTCTTACCCAGATTCATGGAGACACCCTTTAATGATTTGCTCTTCACTGCCACTCCATGGTCCTACCTGGTGCTGTTGCTGCTTTGCGCTTAGGATCAAACCCTGCTATATACTGTGGGAAAGATTATTGTGAAATCAAGTTCCCCCCATAGTATTGCATTCCCAGAATAATACACATTGGACCTGGGAGCGATGATGAGGGATGAGCCTTGGTGGCTTATGGGGTGACGACAGCAGTAGGAGGCATTTACATACCCACTAATTTTCTTCCACAAAAACAGATGTGGACTCTGTCCGAAACACTGATGTCTACATAAAATGTAACAATTGCAATTATGTTGAAAAGTTACATACCAGGAAGATCCTAATTGAGTCCACAGTCTTTGCTGTGTTAGCTGATCTCAGCCTGGATGGTTGTAGACATCCCACAATTGGCCTCAGCACTTCTGGATTAGAGAGAAGAAAATCACCCTGCTGCTGATCACTTCTCAGCAAGCTCTGCATGAAGTGCACCATTTATGGATGAGTTAAAGACTCAGCTGCAGTGCCTCTGAAGTCAAATAACCCGTTGACTATCACTGTCAGGGCTCACACAAGTATAATAGCCAGTTGGGTAAGGGACCAGAGGCTAATGGTGCTCATGGAACTGTGTCCCAGAAAAGACTCAGTGACTTCAGGAAAGGAAGGGAGGTGAGAAAATTGGCGATGTTATTTCTTTTAAATAAACAGAATGTGTTCATGAAGTTCTGGAGAGGAAACCAGACTTATGGGTAACAGCCAACAGCACCGAAGGATACAATAACACTGTGAAAGTAGTGTGTGAGAAACTAATCCCTTTGGGGGAAGTTTGGTCTGCAAGCTTTCTTTTAACTGACAAGAGAAGCATTGAGGTACAGTAACAGAAGTATCCTCTGGATCAAGCTACTGCATATGAACTAGAGTAAAGATTTTCTTTTTGACTATTAATGAACATTAATTGATTTCTCATGGCATTGCTCATGGACAATCTTTTTAAATGTTCCGTCCTCTTCCTGTAACTGACTGCTTTTCTCCCATTTCATAATTCTTTCACTTTTAATCTCCCTCTCTCAATATTCTGTTTGTCTTTCACTCTTTCTCTATTTATCAGTGTGTGTGTGTGCCTCTCTCTCCCTCTCACCCTACCTCACTGTGTGTGTCTCTCTTTGTAAGCCTCTCATATTGTATCTCTCACAATACACTTTGGCCTCGATTTTGCAATGAGAATAATGGTGAAGCTAACAGCGCTCACCGTTATAATGGAGGAAACCTGACAGCAACTTCTGGAGTGTGCAAAAGCACAGGTAAATGCGGAAATCCAGAAGTCGCTGTCAGAGATACCCTGCTCCTCCACAGGATGCGCTGTTGCAGTCCTTGCCGATAGACTCGGCACTGAAATCACTGTAATGCCGTGAAGTTGCTGTACTTACCCACTAGGCCCTCACTAATCACGCCACAAAAAGTTAGGGCTGGTGCATTCAGGAGTAGGTGAAATTTTAATGATAAGTTATAATTATTGCCAAACAATCTCTCTGGCCGTGAATATTAAATTTTACAAGTGTGGCATCTCATTCCTTCAGAAGTTAAATAATGTTGATTTTTTAAAAAATGTTTTTACTTTTTTATCTGTCTCTTTTACCTCTCTTAATCCCATCTGTTTTCCCAATCTTTATTTCGCTTTCTGTACATGATTTAAATCTAACTTATATTTCCTGGTTAAGACTCTGTGAGGAAGAAATCCACGTCGTTTGCACCTCCTGTTAGCCGGGGCTGCTACCGACCCCTGCAAAATTCTGCAGGAGTTAGTGGAGGTGCTAACCAGTAGCACCCCACTCCTGCCGATATTGCCGCCGATGAGGATGTCATCACCGTGCGCAGCTCCCATTTTCGCCCCGGCTATCACAGGCGATGTTCGCGCCAACCTTGCGGGTTGCAAACCAGGCCTCAGTCCATTTGCAGGGTGAAAATTAAAGGGGAGGTGCAGTGCCCACATTTTTAAAAATGGGCGACTTTAATGAAAGGGGAGGGCCCTGTGCTCCCGCCAGTGCTACATGACTCTACGTGTAGCACTGGAAAATTTCGGATGTTAGCATCCCAGTCCCACCCCAAGAGGTAGTGGAGTGCGTGATATTTCGTTCCACTTCCTCTCGGGGGAGATAACCCCAATTTTGCTGCCGGGGCGGGACTTCCGCGCCTGGCTCAGGTAGTCCCACATCACCGCGGTAACTGAATTTCGCCCCATCAATGTCTCATTGAGGATTCTTCAATGCGATTGGTTGAACAACCTGTCTGTTGCTTGTTCTGTTCACAGAGGCCACAGATCCCCTGTACAGGGAGCTGTGCCGGATCAGACATCCAATTAGTGCAAATCTACCCTGGGATGTCTGCAAAAACTGTAGGCAGCTATCAGCGAGGCGAATGCCGTGCGTCGTTCCATCGCCACTGACAGCAAAATCCACACCACGGTCTCTTTCTACCTCGAGCTCCTTTATTGCTTATAGATATAAAGCAAAGGGCTTAGTACTTAAGGACAAAGCATATTCTCCCACCCTTGTCTTGTGAACCCCTGGGTCATACTAATCCTGCAATATGCTGCCTGGCTCTGAGCTCTGGCATCTCTTTCATCTGCTTAACATTGAGACTGGAGCTTACACACAAATCTACAATCCTCAAACCCAACTTCTGCAGTAACCAGTTCTTCCCTGCTCTCCCTGAAGGTGTTGCAGCAACTTTAAAAAGTACAGTGATTTTCCAGCCAAAAATAACAGAGTAAACTGATCATAGATGTCTCCCAAAAGATTCCAGAGATCTGACTAATTGCAGGTGATTAACAAGCATTGAAATTGGTTGTTTCAAGCCTGTAACATCCATGACTAATTGGCAGGTCCTGCACTCATCGTGCTGTACTGTGGCAATGTCAAAGGACTCCAATTTGAATGCTATGCTGAGACTCTCATCTGTTTCCAGAGAGAGCACTGGCCACCTAAATCAAGGCTTGCTTGCAGTGGGAAGGCCTCAGGCAGGAAGTCAGCAGTTGGATGAGCAGTAATATCTATACGGGAGAACAGCTCCGCAGGTCGGAAGATAAAAGAGCTGGAGCAGCATACCACTTCAACCTCTAGCACGAGCTGCTCCAAGTGTGCGCCGATTTTGAGATGGGTGACTGGGTGACGTCATAAAAACCCTGGATGCTGTTTTGGAGTGTGGGCAGGAACATTGGCAGGGCCCAGGTGCAGAGGAGTGGGAAGGTTGGGGCGGGTGAGCGGCGAGAGATCGTGGCGGAGGTGTGACAGATGAGGGCATGGGGCCCAGAAGAGCCGAGGGTGGGGCAGCACGGGCCAGCCCACACTGCGATATGTGTGCATGCTGGGTCCGTGCAACAGAGCAGGTCTCCAGTCATCTTAGTTAATCCTTGCCATTGGACCAAGACCTAGCTCTGTCAAGTCCGTGTGGTGACTGGTGTGCAACGGGCACCACACGTTAAAAAATAATTCACGCACAGGCATCTTCCACCCCCTCAATTGGAGTTCAGGACTGGAACATCGGGTCCTTCATTGAAACACCTGTGAACTCGTGGAAGCAAGTCATCCTTGTTCGAGGGACTGCCTATGATGATGATGAATATCTTCCAGTTAAACAGTAAAGTCATTATCTTCAGGCCTTGGCACAAAACTCCATACCTTCACCAGCATCGATCCTGCTCCTTGGCCACTATTTCAAGCTGATCCAGCGCTTATGCAACTTTGAAGTCTTGTTTGACCCTAAGCTTATTTTCTAACCGTATATACTTTCCATAACATCACACACACCCACCCCTACCTAGGTCCCCCAAGCTCAAATTTTAAATTCTTAAGCTGGTGCTTAAGACCCTCCATGGCCTCACCCCTCCCTATTTCTGGAATCTAGTCTAGTTCAACAGTCCCTCCCAAATTCTCTGTTTTTCTGATTCCAGCCTCTTGTGCACCCATCTCTTGACATTGGTGACCTGCCTTCAATCACCTAGACTTACCACTCTGGAATTTCCTCTCTAAACCATTATGAATCTACACCTCCCTCTCATCTTTAAAACTCTTCTTAAAATCTATCCTTTTGGCCAAGCAAATGGGCTCGAAATTTGGCAAGTTTGCGCCCATTTAGCGCCATGACGAAGCTGAAAAGTAATTTTTTTTGGCGCTAAATGAGACGCGCAAAATTTAGCGCTCAATCATAAAATTTGGCAGCAGTTTTGCATCGGTGCTAAAAATTATCGCCGGCTCGGTTTTTTTGCCGTTTTTATGACATCAATTGCCATTTTTATGGCCAGCCTAAAAACATGCCTGTAAAAGTCAAGTCTTATCAGATCAGATCCAGGGGCCACTTGGCGCTAATGGCACCATCTTGAAAAATGGAGCAGAAGTTCATTGCATAAAAGGATTTGGCGGGAAGGCTGCATTTTACACAGTGTTAGTTCATAGTTCATTTTTAAGGATATTTAAGGACATTTAAAAGAATGAGTGCTATAATATCTCTGCCATTATTCCTGGTGTGGTGTCCTTTCCACCTTACTATAGAATCACATGAGGCATGTACTGCAGACAAGGTCACTACATGACCTGAACCTTTATTCCCAGGACCAAGAAGTGCTGACCCTGTGTGGGATCTCCCTTTGTATACCTGGATGACCAGGTGAGGAATGTCTCCCACAAGTTCACCCCCTGTGGTCAAGGTGTACATTACTCAGGTGTATACAGTGTACAGTGCTGTTACATAAAGGTTACAGTTATGTGAAGGTTACAAATATGACATCACCTCCCCCCAACGTCTTTGGGTCAAAGATTGAGTCTTTCAGGTGGTCGACGTTTTCTCGTGGAGCGCCGCAGTTGGGGCTCTGGTGGTTGGGCCTTGGCATGCGTCTCTGTCGCCTGAGGTGATTCCGGCCTGTCCGGGCTGGCCGCAGGGACTGTGCATGCTGGTGAATGTTCTTGTTGCTTGTTCACTGGCAGTGGTGTGGTTGACATCTTATGTCGGCTCTTCCTATCATTGTGAAGCAGAATTCACCAAGCGTTGGATTGTTCACCCACTAATAGGGAACGTGAGCTAGGATTAGACCATCGTGAGACAGGTTAGTTTTACCCTACTGATGTGTTGTTGCAATAGTAATCCTGCTCAGTACAAGAGGAAGATGATCTTCCTCAGGTTCCTCAGTGTCCATGCTGAACCTTTTCTTTACTTGGTCCAGATGTTTGTGGGCATGTCTGCCCATTGTTAAGTCTGACCACTATGACCCTATTCCCATCTTTGCCAATTACAGTACCCTCAAGCCACTTGAGTCCCAAAGCATGATTGAGAACAAATACAGGGTCATCGATTTCTTTGCATCTCCCCACTGAGTTGCGATCATGGCACTCGATTTGGGACTGGCGCTTGCCCTCAACAATGTCTGACAGGGCTGGATGAATGAGGGACAGCCGCGTTTTAAGCATGCGTTTCATGAGTAGTTCCGCGGGCGGGACTCCCGTGAGCGAATGCGGGCGGGAACTATAGGCCAGCAGGAGGCAGGATAGGCGGTACTGAAGGGAGGGTCCTTGAATCAGGAGCATGCCCTGTTTTATGATTTGAACCGCACGTTCCACCTGGCCATTGGAAGCCGGCTTGAACGATGCTGTCCTGACGTGTTTGATACCATTACCCGACATAAACTCCTGGAATTCATAGCTCGTGAAACACGGGCCATTATCGCTAACCAGGATGTCCGGCAAGCCGTGGGTCGCAAAGACCATACGCAGACTCTCCACAGTGTGGATGTCATGCATGAATTCAATATGATGCACTCGATCCATTTCAAGTATGCATCGACAACAATCACGAACATTTTTCTCTTGAACGGGCCCGCGTAGTCTACGTGAATACGTGACAATGGCTTGGTGGGCCAGGGCCATGGGCTGAGTGGGGCCTCCCTGGGGGCATTGCCCAGCTGGGTACACGTCGTGCACCTGCGTACCCAGTGTTACAGGTCTGAGTTAATTCCTGGCCACCATACATGTGACCGGGCAATGGTCTTCATTAGCACGATGCCTGGGTGCTCACTGTGGAGTTCCCTGATGAATGCTTTCCTTCCTTTCTGGGGCATGACTACCCGGCTGCCCCATAGCAGGCAGTCGGTTTGGATGGAGAGCTCATCCATTCGTCTGTGAAACGGCCTGACCTCCTCGGGGCACGCTCCGTGTGCGGGCGCCCAATCCCCAGTCAGGACACATTTCTTTATCAGGGATAGGAGGGGATCTCTGTTGGTCCAGATTTTGATCTGGCAGGCTGTGATGGGGGAGCCTGCGGTATCGAAAGCCTCAACGGCCATGACCATCTCCGTGCTTTGCTCCGACGCCCCCTCGGTGGTCGCCAGTGGGAGCCTGCTGAGCGCGTCAGCACAATTTTCGGTGCCTGGCCGATGCCGTATGGTGTAGTCATATGCAGCCAGCGTGAGGGCCCACCGCTGTATGTGAGCTGACGCATTGGCATTGACAGTCTTGCTGTCGGACAACAGGGATGTTAACAGTTTGTGGTCCGTTTCTATCTCGAACCTTCTGCCGAAAAGGTACTGGTGCATCTTTTTCATCCCGTAGACACATGTGAGTGCTTCCTTTTCAACCATCCCATATCCCCGTTCTGCCTGGGAGAGCGACCTGGAGGCATAAGTCATAGGTTGGAGTTGGCCCTCACCATTACTCTGCTGCAACACGCACCCAACCCCATAGGATGATGCATCACACGTTAAAACTAGTTTCTTACAGGGGTTGTACAGAGTCAACAGCTTGTTAGAACAAAGCAGATTCCACGCTCGATTGAAAGCCCGTTCTTGACAGTCCCCCCAAAACCAATCACAACCTTTATGCAGGAGCATGTGCAGCAGCTCCAACAATGTGCTTAACTTCGGCAGAAAGTTCCCAAAGTAGTTCAATAGTCCCAGAAATGACCGCAACTCCGATGTGTTGCCGGGTCTGGACGCACGACGGATCGCCTCCGTTTTGGATTCGGTAGGTCGGATCCCATCTGCGGCAACCCTCCTGCCCAAAAACTCGATCTTGGGGCCAAAAACACACACTTGGACTTCTTTAGTCGCAAGCCTACCCGGTCCAGTCAGCGTAACACCTCCTCCAGGTTGTGGAGGTGTTCCTCGGTGTCTCGACCCGTGATTAGGATGTCATCTTGGAATACGATTGTTACAGGGATGGATTTAAGCAAGATTTCCATGTTCCTCTGGAAGACAGCGGCCACTGAACAAATGCCAAATGGACACCTGTTGTAAACAAATAGCCCCTTGTGCGTAGTGATGGTGGCCAGACACATGAATTCTTCAGCCAGTTCCTGAGTCATGTAGGCTGAAGTGAGGTCCAACTTGGTGAACAGCTTGGCACCTGCCAGCGTGGCAAAAAGATCCTCCGGTCTTGGAAGCGATATTGGTCCTGTAATGACACTCGGTTGATGGTGGCCTTGTAGCCGCCACAAATCCTGATTGAGCCATCTGCTTTAAGGACAGGAACGATGGGACTTACCCAGTCACTGAATTCAACAGGCAAAATTATGCCCTCTCTTAGCAGCCTGTCCAACTCACTCTCAATTCTCTCACGCATCACATACGGCACAGCTCTGGCTTTGTGGTGCATTGGTCTGGCGTCCGCGTGATGTGTATCACTACTTAAAAGTCCCGACACCTGGTTGAAAAAGCGACTCGAATTTCTGTAGGACCTGTGAACATGAACTTCACTCCACAAATGACATGGCGTGCAGATCCCCCCATTTCCAGTTCAGCTCAGCTAGCCAGCTCCTCCCCAAGAGCGCGGGACCATTCCCCGGGACAATCCAGAATGACAGCCGGTTCTCCGATCCATTGTGTGTGACCACCAAGTTTGCACTGCCTAGTACTGGGATGATCTCTCTGGTGTACGTCCGTAACTGCGTGTCAGTGCGTTCCAGTTTGGGCCTGTTAGCTTTGAATGGCCATAATTTTTAAAATGTGCTGGAGGGGCGGGCCTGGGGGCTCTGTGCCTCGGTGCGGGGAGTGTTCAGAGTGGGGTGGACTGCCAGATGGCGGTTGGTGGATGTGGTGTGGTTGGCATTGCGGGGGCGTGGCTCTGGGGGTGCTGGGGGCTCGACATCCGGGGGTGTTCGGCATTTGTGGAAGGATTCTGAAGGGACGGGGCAGGTTGGGTGCGGGGGGGAGTGTTCCCAGTGTTGGGTGGGTCCGGAGCCGGGGAGGGGGGTGGGGGGGCACCCCCCCACACCCCCCGACCCATCCAGCCGCAAGGACCACATCCAACTCCCTCCCGAACACATCCAATGAACTGGCATTAACAACTCTCCGCGGCAGGGAACCCGACAAGCCAACAACTCCCCGAGTGAAGAAGTCTCCCCCCATCCCTCCCCCGGCTCCGGACCCACCCAACACTGGGAACACTCCTCCCGCACCCAACCTGCCCCATCCCTTCAGAATCCTTCAACAAATGGCGAACACCCTCGGATGTCGAGCCCCCAGCCCCGGCCACCCCAGAGCCACGCCCCCGCGATGCCAATCACACCAAATCCAGCAACCGCCATCTGGCAGTCAACCCGTCCACCCCACTCCGAACACTCCCCGCACTGAGGCACAGAGCCCCCAGGCCCGCCTCTCCAACACACTTCGCCCCCCCCCCAGACCTCCGCTGCAATGTGGCCCCTCCCGGCCCCCGCCCTGGGTTTCTCCGCCCCCCCACCTCCACCACTCTCCTCTCCATCCCCCGCCCCCATCTCCCCGCCACTTCCCTCTGCCTCCCCGCATAGGCTCCCACCTTGGGGGCGGTAACCTTCTGGGGCAGGGAATTTTAGCCCCCAGCGTCGAAGTCCTGCTCCCGCCGCAGAATTGGCCTTAACCATCCCTCAATGGAAACGGAGTGCAATTTCCTACACTCCACTTCCTTTGGGGGCAGCTACCGGGGCACGACTGGATGCTCCTGTGACAGTTTGAACTGGTGCTCTCCACTTTCTCTCCTGTGACAGTTTGAACTGGTGCTCTCCACTCTCTGTCCTGTGACAGTTTGAACTCATAGGTGGCGTTTTAGTATATGCGCTGTGGACGTCTGCCACATGAACCCACTGGACTTCAGCGTCTATAGCTTTGCCCCAAGCATCACCCTGCCTTGCAGACCCCTCGTCTGGTTCCCCTGCCTCGTAAACTAGCCTCGCTATGGGCTTTCTGCACATTCTGGCTAGATGTCCACTGTAGTTACAGTTTCTGCAGATAAATTGCTGAAACCTACAGGTTTTTGCAGCATGTCTGCCACCGCACCTCCAGCATGAGCTGAGATTGTTGTGAACAAAGGAACTGTTAACAGGCATTCCTCTTTGTTTGTCTCTTTGATTACTCCTGAGCACTCTGTTGCTGAGTGTCAATGGTCCCATCCCCAGACGCATTGTCCCTTGTGATGGCGTGAATTGCCGATCCCCCTCCCATTGTCTCTGTTGCTGGCCCACCCTAGAGCCTGTTGCTGCCTGGGCATTGTCGAATTGCCCTTGCCTGCCTGCGGGGTTCTAAATCTCGTTTATAATGTTAACTCCCTGATCCATCGCCATGTTGGAACCAGGGCTGCGCACGTAAATTATTTGGTCTCCTCTTCCCCTGCCATGAAAGGTCTGAGCTATCAACGTTGCCCTTTCCAAAGTCAAGTTCTTGGTCTCAATAAGCTTCCTGAAAATCCCGGCATGACCAATGCCCTCAATGAAGAAATCCCTTAACATCTCCCCCCTGCAGGCGTCTGTGAACTTACAGGGGCTGGCCAGACGGCGAAGGTCCACAACGAAGTCCGATATGCTTTGTCCCTCCCGACGCCGGTGTGTGTAGAACCAGTGCCGGGCCATGTGTATACTGCTCGCCGGTTTGAGGTGCTCACCGATCAGAGTGCTGAGCTCTTCAAAGGACTTGTTCGTCGGCTTCTCGGGTGCGAGCAGGTCTTTCATCAGCGCTTATGTCTTGGATCCACAGCTAGTCAGTATATGTGCCCTCTGCTTGCCAGCCACTTCCTCTCCCAGCCAGTCCTTCGTGACAAAGCTCTGCTGGAGCCTCTCAATGAAATCGTCCCAGTCCTCACCAACACAGTATCGTTCCTCTGTGCTACCGATGGCCATCCTTGTGGGTTGTTGATTCCCATTTCTCGTCACCAAATGTGGTGTCCTTACACCTTACTATCGAATCACATGAGGCATGTACTGCAGACAAGGTCACTACGTGACCTGAACCTTTATTCCCAGGACCAAGAAGTGCTGACCCTGTGTGGGATCTCCCTTTATATACCTGGATGACCAGGTGAGGAGTGTCTCCCACAAGTTCACCCCCTGTGGTCAAGGTGTGCATTACTCAGGTGTATACAGTGTACAGTGTTATTACATAAAGGTTACAGTTATGTGAAGGTTACAAACATGACACCTGGCTGTTTTTTCTATGTAGCATCGAGCTGGAAGAAGGCTTATTCAAGAGCATTTTGAGGTAATCGAAGAGCTCGCAGACATAGGGGGAGAAGGCCTTAACCCCATGAGTTTACAGGGAACAGCACTCGTACCTGCAGCTGTTTGACGCACAATGATTTCGAAGGCTACACTTCCGAAAAGAGGTGGTCACAGAGATATGCCAGCTGATAAATGCAGACCTACAGCCTACCAGTAGCATCAGGACTGTACTGCCTGTCGAGGTGAAGATGACTGCCTTCTATGCCTTCGGCTCCTTTCAGGCATCAGCAGGGGACATATGTTCCATCTCGCAGCACGCTACACATCGCTGCATTCGTCAGGTGACTGCTGCACTGTACCCACACAGGATAGATTTTATAAACTTCCCAAGGACCAAGGAGGCACAGAATGAGAGGGCTGTAGGTTTTGCATGAATTTGCTAGCTTTTGCAAGGTTCATGCTGCCAGTAATTTAATGCACATCACCCGGCGATCTTTGGAAGATCCAGAGGTTTACGGAAACTAAAAGAGATTCCACTCCCTGAACGTACAGATCATCTGCGACCATACTCAGCACATCATGGCAGTAAAAGCACAATTTCCAGAGAGCATCCATGATGCTTTCATCTTGCGTGAGAGTAGTGTCTCATACCTGTTGTAGTGTCAGCCACAAGGCCAGAGCTGGATGCTGAGGGCCAAAGGATACAGCCTCGTCACCTGGCTCATGACCCCCCCTCTGGAACCCTCAGACAGAAGCCGAGCATCGCTATAATGACAGCCATATAGCCACAACAGCATTGTCAAAAAAACAATTGGAGTGCTCAAGCAGTGCTTCCAATGCCTGGATCACTCTGGATGGAGGCTGCCTGCAATACTGTCCTCAGCAGGCCTCTGAGTTCATTGTGGTGTGCTGTATGCTACACAACTTAGCCATCATAAGGGGACAGGATTTGCCACCGGGGACTGCAGGACCATCTCAGGAGGGGTGGTGGAGGGGAGAGCAGAAGGAGGAGGAGGACCATGAAGAGGAGGAGGACGAGGAGCCTGGCGTTGAACCCATCCCACCACCACCACAGGGGAAGCCTTGTGGAGCTTTCGCCACTGCAAAAGCCTTACGTCAGAAGCTCATAATTCATCGCTTTGCTTGAACAGTGAACGCCATGTTTCACCATCGCCTGCCCACTCTATCCTACCATGTTGACTAATCCCCCTCTTACTCTGCAAATGAGACACTACACAGGAATAGTTAAGGTGAACAACATCATTTATTTAACATACAGTAACTTGAATAAGATTTATTAAACATTGTAAATGTAATTTTGAAGCTGGAATAACATTTATTAAACAATGTAAACATAATTTAGAAACTGGAATAATTTTTTTAAATATTGTGTACTTTTAATAATTTAACAGAATTGTGAAACTTTGAAAACTTTTATAAAATAGCAACAACAAAACAGCAACAAAACATTGAAAGAACAACCCCTGCACCGAACGTCTTTTACCTGCGGCCTTCCCACCCCTTCCCCCCGCCTCTCCCCACCGCCCACCACCACCACCCCACCCCCCCCACCCCCCCGCCACGCGATAACCGTACCAAGACATCATGCAGTAACGTGTCCAGAGTCTTACTCTAAAAGGGGAATAGACAAAGACATGGTGGATCCTCCGGAGAAATTTGGGGTATGGAAGGCCCAGCTTCTGAGTAGCGAGCCTCTTGCTCAGCTGTGCTACTCACAGCTGATGTGGGTCTGGTTGCTTTGACACTGAGGACTGCAGTACCAAATGTCGACACCATCAATTGGGCGTGGTCATTGACAGCTGCGACAGTGCGGACACGAGGGAGGGCATGTCTCAGATTTAAATAGCAGCGCATTTGGAAAGCAGTGACGGGATCGGTCCGAGTCAGCATGGATTTATGAAAGGGAAATCATGCTTGACAAATCTTCTAGAATTTTTTGAGGATATAATTGGTAGAGTGGACAAGGGAGAACCAGTGGATGTGGTGTATTTGGACTTTCAAAAGGCTTTTGACAAGGTCCCACACAAGAGATTGGTGTGCACAATTAAAGCACATGGTATTGGAGGTAATGTGCTGACGTAGATAGAGAACTGGTTGGCAGACAGGAAGCAGAGAGTCGGGATAAACGGGTCCTTTTCAGAATGACTAGTGGGGTGCCGCATGGCTCAGTGCTGGGACCCCAGCTATTTACAATATACATTAATGATTTAGATGAAGGAATTGAGTGTAATATCTCCAAGTTTGCAGATGACACTAAGCTGGGTGGCAGTGTGAGCTGTGAGGAGGAGGCTAAGAGGTTAGGTGAGTGGGCAAACGCATGGCAGATGCAGTATAATGTGGATAAATGTGAGGTTATCCACTTTGGTGGCAAAAACACGAATATTATCTGAATGGCAGCAGATTAGGAAAAGGAGAGGTGCAACGAGAGGTGACTCGGAGGCAGGAAGCAAAGGGTAATGGTTGATGGGTGCCTTTGCAACTGGAAGGATGTTTCCAGTGGAGTTCTGCAGGGCTCAGTACTAGGTCCCTTGCTTTTTGAGATATACATCAATGATCTAGACTTGAATATAGGGGGTATAATTAAGAAGTTTGCAGATTATACTAAAATCGGCTGTGTGGTTGATAAGAAGAAAGATGCAGACTGCAGGAAGCTATCAACCAACTGGTCAGAAAAGTGGCAAATGGAATTTAATCCAGAGAAGTGTGAGGTAATGCATCTTGGGAGGGCTAACAAGAAAAGGGAATACACATTAAATGGTAGGATACTGAGAAGTGTAGAGGACCAAAGGGACCTTGGGAGTGCATTTCCACAGATCCCTGAAAGTAGGTCAGGTAAATAAGATGGTTTAGAAGGCATATGGATTGCTTGCCCTTATTAGCTGAGGCATAGAATACCAGAGCAGGAGGGGTTATGCTTGAACTGTATAAAACACTGGTTAGGCCTCAGCTGGAGTACTGTGTGCAGTTCTGGTCATTACAGGAAGGACGTGATTGCACTGCAGAGGGTATAGAGGAGATTTATGAGGATGTTGCCAGGAGTGGAGAGTCTAAGCAATGAAGACAGATTAGATAGGCTGGATTTGTTCTCATTGGAACAGAGGAGGCTGAGGGGAGACCTCATTGAGGTGTATAAAATTATGAGGGGCCCAGATAATAGTGGACAGAAAGGGCCTATTTCCCTTAGCAGAGGGGTCAAGAACCAGGAGGCATAAATTTAAAGTAATTGGTAGACAGTTTAGAGATTTGAGGGGAAATTTCTTCACAGAGAGGGTTGTGGGGGTCTGGAACTCACTGCCTGAAAGGGTAGTAGAGGCAGAAACCCTCACCATATTTAAAAAGTACTTGGATATGTACCTGAAGTGCCATAACCTGCAGGGTTATGGACCAAGAACTGGAAAGTGAGATTAGGCTGGATAGCCTCTTGTTGGCCGGCATAGACATGATGGGCCAAAATGGCCTCCTTCCGTGCTGTAAACTTCTATGATTCTGTGACCTGGGTGTCATGGTACATCATTCATTGAAAGTTGACATACAGGTACAGCAGGCGGTGAAGAAGACAAATGGTATGTTGCCTTCATAGCTAGAGGATTTGAGTATAGGAGCAGGGAGGTCTTACTGCAGTTGTACAGGGCCTTAGTGAGGCCTCACCTGGAATATTGTGTTCAGTTTTGGTCTCCTAACCTGAGGAAGGACGTTCTTGCTATTGAGGGAGTGCAGCGATGGTTCACCAGACTGATTCCCTGGATGGCAGGACTGACATATGAGGACAGGGGCCTGGATCGACGGGGCCTGTATTCACTGGAGTTTAGAAGGATGAGAGGGGATCTCAGAGAAACATATAAAATTCTGACGGGACTAGACAGGTTAGATGCAGGAAGAATGTTCCCGATATTGGGGAAGTCCAGAACCAGGGGACACAGTCTAAGGATAAGGGGTAAGCCATTTAGGACTGAGTTGAGGAGAAACTTCTTCACCCAGAGAGTTGTTAACCTGTGGAATTCCCTACCACAAAGATCTGTTGATGCCAGTTCATTGGATATATTCAAGAGGGAGTTAGATATGGCCCTTACGGCTAAAGGGATCAAGGGGTATGGAGAGAAAGCAGGAAAGGGGTACTGAGGTGAATGATCAGCTATGATCTTATTGAATGGTGGTGCAGGCTCGAAGGGCCGAATAGCCTACTCATGCACCTATTTTCTATATTTCTATGTTTCTGTGCAATGCTTGCGGAAAAACAACCAAGACCTCCAAGAGCAGTCGGCTGATCTGGATGCTCTCCCTGGACAGTCCCACCATATCTAGGTGTACGCACCTGCCGGAGAGACAGCATACGGGATTCAACCCTGTGAGTGGGCGTGGCACACAACATGGACCTGGGGCTCGGATTGGGAAAAGCCCTAGAATGTGTCTTTCTGGTCAGAACTACTGGCTGCCGCAGGTAAAAGTGTTGTCAATTTCATCGCAACCCCACCTCCCCACCCCACCCGGAATAGCTTCCTGAATTTCCTCCTCCTGTGGAGGTTCCTCATCCTCAGTGTCTTTGTGGTGCCCCTCCTGCATCCCCACACGATGGGTTGAGGTGGAGGCTTCCATTGGCAGATTTGGCGCTTCCTCATCTGGAAATAGAAAACAACAGATGATTAGCAGCAGAGGAAGAGACAGGGTGACATGAGGAAGGCTATATAACACAGGCTCATTTGAAGGACTGGCGCTACTGCATTATTGTTGTGTATGCAATAACTGTTAGACTGAGTACTGTTTAACTCCAAGAGGTATGACCTTGGCTCTGCTTTATTAAGGCCAAAAGTGACATATACAAAATGGCTGGCCTTTTATACTTGGGCTGCACACACATGCGAGCAGCCCAATGGCTTCCAACAGTGACACCATCTAGTAGCTAGTGATCCCAAAAGTACATACATGACAATACCACCCCTCTGAGATATTAACACAGCCTTTTAAAAATTGAGACGGTCCGATGTTTTACACTCCTGGGTTGACCGTCTCAGTTCAACTCCAGCGTTAGGTGAGTGTTCAGAGTCTGTTGTGACTGGTGGCTGGGTGGCTGATCTGGTGTGAGTGGCAATGGCCATGTCAGGGATTGAAAGTCCATTTTCATTGAACATGTCAGTGATTAAAAGTCCCGATTCACTGATGACCACTGAGTCCTCTGATGACTGGGGGTAGATTGGTTGGTCGTCGATTGTCTCTTCCTCCGACTGTTCCGGTTTGTCTGTGTGCCGCAGCTTTGTCTGATCCATTTGTTTCCTGCATGTTTGCCCATTTTTGAGCTTGACAATAAATACTCTGTTGCCCTGCTTGGCCATGACAGTACCAGCGATCCACTTGGGACTCTGACCATAATTCAGAACATATACAGGATCATTTACAGAAATATCACGTGACACAGCTCTCTTCATCATTAGTTCATCAGGCGAGACCCTGGTAAGCGTGTGTGGTCTTGTCCTATAACTAAGCAGTATGCATGACAGGCGGGTCTGCAGTGACCCTTGGGTTACTTGCTTCATACTCTGCTTTATGATTTGGATGGACAGTCTGCTTGCCCATTGGATGCAGGTTTGAACGGTGCTGACCTTACATGTTTGATACCATTGAGCTTCATGAACTCTTGAAACTCCTGGTGAAGCACGATCCGTTGTCGCTGACAACAATGTCAGGCAGACCATGTGTCGCGAATATGACACTGAGATTCTCAATGGTAGCTGTGGATGTGCTGGATGATATAATTATACACTCGATCCACTTCGAATATGCATCCATCACAACTAAAAACATCTTCCCCAGGAAGGGACCTGCAAAGCCTATGTGGATCTTGGACCATGGTTTGGACGGCCAAGACCACAGCTTCAGCAGCGATTCCACTGGTGCTTTGCTGAGCTGCATGCAAGTGTTGCACTGATGCACACATGATTCCAGCTCAGAGTCAATTCCCAGCCACCATACATGAGACCTGGCGATGGCTTTCATCATTACAATGCCGGGATGTGTGCTATGTAGCTCAAGTACAAATTTCTCTCTCCCTTTCTTGGACATAACAACACGATTGCCCCACAGTAAGCAATCTGACTGAATAGACAGTTCGTCTTTGCGACGAATGTAAGGTTTGGTCTCGTCGCATATTTGCTTGGGTATGGCAGACCAATCACCTTTGAGGATGCAACTCTTCACCACCGATAAAATCGGATCCTGGCTAGTCCAGGTCTTAACTTGTTGAGCTGTGACAGGGGTTCCTTCACTCTCAAAAGCATCCATAACTAACAATAGGTCTGCCAGTTGTGGCTGAGGAGAGGCGGGAGTTCGAGGTGCGTGGAGAGGCCTATAAAGGCCAGCAGCAGATTGGAGGTGGCGGCTGAGGAGAGGCGGGTGTTCGAGGTGCGTAGAGAGGCCTATAAAGGCCAGCGGTAGATCGGAGGCGGCGGCTGAGGAGAGGCGGGAGTTCAAGGTGCATAGAGAGGCCTATAAAGGCGTGCTTGTGCAGCAGCGAGGCAAAAGTAGAAAGAAATCGAAAGGTGAAGTCACAGCCAAGGGGTAAGTGATTGGCTGGTGATTGGTGAATAGCTTTTTTTTCTTTTCTATTTCAGTGAGTAACCTTCAGCATTGTTGCCAAATTAAGTTAATCTAGGGGTTAAGTCATGACAGGAGAGCTCGGACACGTGTTATGCTCCTCCTGTACCATGTGGGAAATCAGGGACGCCTCCGGTGTCCCTGACGACTACGTGTGCGGGAAGTGTATCCGCCTCCAGCTCCTGACAAACCGCGTTGCGGAACTGGAGCTGCTGGTGGATTCACTCTGGAGCATTCACGATGCTGAGAATGATGTGAATAGCACATTTAGTGAGTTGGTCTTACCACAGGGAAAGGGTCCACAGCCAGATAGGGAATGGAAGACCAACAGGAAGAGCAGTGCAAGGAAGGTAGTGCAGGGGTTCCCTGCGGTCATCCTCCTGCAAAACAGATACACCGCTTTGGGTACTGTTGAGGGGGATGACTCATCAGGGGAGAGCAGCAGCAGCCAGGTTCATGGCACCGTGGCTGGCTCTGCTGCACAGGAGGGCAGGAAAAAGAGTGGGAAAGCGATAGTGATAGGGGATTTGATTGTAAGGGGAATAGATGGGCGTATCAGCGACCGCAACCGAGACTCCAGGATGGTATGTTGCCTCCCTGGTGCAAGAGTCAAGGATGTCTCGGAACGGGTGCAGGACATTCTGAAAAGGGACGGTGAACAGCCAGTTGTCATGGTGCATATAGGTACCAACGATACAGGTAAAAAACGGGATGAGGTCCTACGAGACGAATTTAGGGAGCTAGGAGTTAAATTAAAAAGTAGGACCTCAAAAGTAATAATCTCAGGATTGCTACCAGTGCTACGTGCTAGTCAGATTAGGAATCGCAGGATAGCTCAGATGAATACGTGGCTTGAGCAGTGGTGCAGAAGGGAGGGATTCAAATTCCTGGGACATTGGAACCGGTTCTGGGGGAGGTGGGACCAGTACAAACCGGACGGTCTGCACCTTAGCAGGGCTGGAACCAATGTCCTGGGGGAAGTGTTTGCTAGTGCTGTTTGGGAGGAGTTAAACTAATATGGCAGGGGGATGGGAACCTATGTAGGGAGACAGAGGGGAATAAAATGGAGACAAAAGCAAAAGATAGAAAGGAGAATAGTAAAATTGGAGGGCAGAGAAACCCAAGGCAAAAAACAAAAAGGGCCACTCTACAGCAGAATTCTAAAGGGTCAAAGTGTGTTAAAAAAGACAAGCATGAAGGCTCTGTGCCTCAATGCGAGGAGTATTCGGAATAAGGTGGACAAATTAACTGCGCAGATAGCAGTTAACAGGTATGATGTGATTGGCATCACGGAGACATGGCTCCAGGTTGACCAAGGCTGGGAACTCCACATCCAGGGGTATTCAGCATTTAGGAAGGAGTGACAGAAAGGAAAAGGAGGCGGGGTTGCGTTGCTGGTTAAAGAGAAAATTAATGCAATTGTAAGGAAGGAAATGAGCTTGGATGATGTGGAATCGGTATGGGTGGAGCTACGGAATACCAAAGGGCAGAAAATGCTAGTGGGAGTTGTGTACAGGCCACCAAATAGTAGTAGTGAGGTTGGGGACAGCATCAAACAAGAAATAAAAATGTGTGCAATAAAGGTACAGCAGTTATCATGGGCGACTTTAATCTACATATTGATTGGGCTAACCTAACTGGTAGCACTGCGGTGGAGGAGGATGTATTAGGGATGGTTTTCTGGACCAAAATGTTGAGGAACCAACCAGAGAGCTGGCCATCCTAGACTGGGTGATGTGTAATGAGAAGGGACTAATTAGCAATCTTGTTGTGCGAGGCCCCTTGGGGAAGAGTGACCATAATATGGTAGAATTCTTTATTAAGATGGAGAGTGACAAAGTTAATTCAGAAACTAGGGTCCTGAATCTAAGGAAAGGTAACTTTGATGGTATGAGACATGAATTGGCTAGAATAGACTGGCGAATGAAACTTAAAGGGTTGATGGTGGATAGGCAATGGCAAACATTTAAGGATCATATGGACGAACTTCAGCAATTGTACATCCCTGTCTGGAGTAAAAATAAAACGGGGAAGGTGGCTCAACCGTGGCTAACAAGGGAAATTAAGGATATTGTTAAATCTAAGGAAGAGGCATACAAATTAGCCAGAAAAAGTAGCAAGCCGGAGGACTGGGAGAAATTTAGAATACAGCAGAGGAGGACAAAGGGATTAATTAAGAGCGGGAAAATAGAATACGAGAGGAAGCTTGCCGTAAACATAAAAAATGACAGCAAAAGGTTCGAATAGATATGTGAAGAGAAAAAGATTCGTGAAGACAAACGTAGGTCCCTTGCAGTTGGATTCGGGTGAATTTATAATGGGGAACAAAGAAATAGCAGACCAATTGAACAAGTACTTTGGTTCTGTCTTCACAAAGGAAGACACAAATAACCTTCCGGATGTACTAGGGGTCCGAAGGTCTAGTGAGAAGGAGGAACTGAAGGATATCCTTATTAGGCGGGAAATTGTGTTAGGGAAATTGACGGGATTGAAGGCCGATAAATCCCCAGGGCTTGATAGTCTGCATCCCAGAGTACTTAAGGAAATGGCCCTAGAAATAGTGGATGCATTGGTGATAATTTTCCAACAGTCTATCAACTCTGGATCAGTTCCTATGGACTGGAGGGTTGCTAATGTGACCCCACTTTTTAAAAAAGAGGGAGAGAGAAAACAGGTAATTATAGACCAGTTAGCCTGACATCAGTATTGGGGAAAATGTTGGAATCAATCATTAAGGATGAAATAGCAACACATTTGGAAAGCAGTGATAGGATTGGTCCAAGTCAACATGGATTTATGAAGGGGAAATCATGCTTGACAAATCTGGAATTTTTTGAGGATGTAACGAGTAGAGTGGACAGGGAAGAACCATGGATGTGGTGTATTTGAACTTTCAAAAGGCTTTTGACAAGGTCCCACACAAGAGATTGGTGTGCAAAATCAAAGCACATGGTATTGAGGGTAATGTACTGACGTGGATAGAAAGCAGGTTGGCAGACAGGAAGCAGAGAGTCGGGATTAGCAGGTCCTTTTCAGAATGGTAGGCAGTGACTAGTGGAGTGCCGCAGGGCTCGGTGCTGGGACCCCAGCTCTTTACAATATATATTAATGATTTGGATGATGAAATTGAGTGTAATATCTCCAAGTTTGCAGATGACACTAAACTATGGTGGTGTGAGCTGTGAGGAGGACGCTAAGACGCTGTAGGATGACTTGGACAGGTTAGGCGAGTGAGCAAATACATGGCAGATGCAGTATAATGTGGATAAATGTGAGGTTATCCACTTTGGGAGCAAAAGCCACGAAGGCAGAATATTATCTGATTAGCGGCAGAATAGGAAAAGGAGAGGTGCATCAAGACCTAGGTGTCATGATTCATCAGTCATTGAAGGTTGGTATGCAGGTACAGCAGGCGGTGAAGAAAGCAAATGGTATGTTGGCCTTCATAGCAAGGGGATTTGAGTATAGGAGCAAGGAAGTCTTACTGCAGTTGTACAGGGCCTTGGTGAGGCCCCACCTGGAATATTGTGTTCAGTTTTGTTCTCCTAATCTGGGGAAGGACGTTCTTGCTATTGAGGGAGTGCAGCGACGGTTCACCAGACTGATTCCTGGGATAGCAGGACTGACATATGAGGAGAGATTGGATCGACTGGGCCTGTATTCACTTGAGTTTAGAAGGATGAGAGGGGATCTCATAGAAACGTATAAAATTCTGATGGGACTGACGGGATGCAGGAAGAATGTTTCTAATGTTGGGGAAGTCCAGAACTGGGGGACATAGTCTTAGGAAAAGGAGTAAGCCATTTAGGACTGAGATGAGGAGGAACTTCTTCACTCAGAGTGTTGTTAACCTATGGAATTCCCTACTGCAGAGTGTTGTTGATGCCAGTTCATTGGATATATTCAAGAGGGAGTTAGATATGGCCCTTGCAGCTAAAGGGATCAAGAGGTATGGAGAGAAAGCAGGAATGGGGTACTGAAGGATTGATCAGCCATGATATTATTGAATGGTGGTGTAGGCTCGGAGGGCCGGATGGCCTACTCCTGCACCTGCTTTCCATGTTTCTATGTTTCCACCTCCAGTGTGGGCAAGGGCAGACGGCTGAAAGCATCGGCATAATTCTCGGTGCCAAGTCTATGGCGAATGACATGATCATAAGCGGATAATGTCAGCGCCCACCTCTGGATGCGGGATGAAGCTCTGGTATTGATACCTTTGTTTTCAGAGAACAGTGAAATGAGCAGCGTATGATCTGTCTCCAGTTCAAACCGAAGACCAAATAGGTACTGATGCATCTTTTTAACCCCATACACACAGGCTAGTGCTTCTTCTCTACCACGTCTGGCTTAAGGTGGTCCTGTACCAGTGTACACAATTCTTCATACGTCTTCTCTGTTGGGCTCACAGGCAGGAGTAGATTCTTTATCAGACCATAAATTTTTGGACTGTAAACGGTGAGGAACACCACCTGGCGCCGATCTGCGGCACCGACCTCCTCCATTTCGATTTGGTCGTTTAGTTCAATTTCTCTACCATGCTGTAGGCTCTTTCCACTTTAGACAAATTTTTTGAAGCAGAGCCCACTCGTTACCTTGTTGGAGTACACAACCAATTACATGATGTTGTGTATCTGTAAAGCATGCACTCCCATGTTCCACCACCAGGGAGTGCATCCCCTGAAGTCCCAAGGGATCCCAGCATCCCTTGGGAGCACTGTATATAAGCCGGCCCCTGAGGCCTGTTCCTCACTCGAGTGTCTTAATGAAGACTGAGGTCACTGTTACTTTAACCTCCCTGTGTGCAGTCTCAGCTGTGTTAGGAACACAATAACTGGCGACGAGCATACGAATCCAACGCAAAGATGCAGCAAACTGGGCATCCTAGAGAAGTTCTCGGAGGGTGAGGACTGGGAAGCCTATGTCGAAAGGCTACACCAGTACTTTGTAGCCAACAAGCTGGACGGAGAAGGAAATGCTGCTAAAAGGAGAGCGGTCCTCCTCACAGTCTGCAGGGCCTCATGAAGAATCTTCTGGCTCCAGTGAAACCCACAGATAAGTCGTATGAGGAGCTGTGTACACTGATTCGGGAGCATTTTAACCCAAGGGAGAGCGTGCAAATGGCGAGGTATCGGTTCTACACGTGCCAGCGATCTGAAGGTCAGGAAGTGGCGAGCTACGTCGCCGAGCTAAGGCGACTTGCAGGACAATGTGAGTTTGATGGCTACCTGGAACAAATGTTCAGAGAATTTTTTGTATTGGGCATTGGCCACGAGACCATCCTACGAAAACTTTTGACTGTAGAGACACTTACCCTCAGTAAGGCCATTGCGATAGCACAGGCGTTTATATCCACCAGTGATAACACCAAACAAATCTCTCAGCACACAAATGCTAGCAATGTTCATAAATTAACTGGAACTGTGTTTGCGAGCAGAAATGTACAGGGCAGAACCCACGAGTCTGCAACTGCCAGCAGGCCTCAGGTGACCCAGATGACTCAGAATCCGCAACAAAGGATGAATGCAAGGCAATTCACACCTTGTTGGCGTTGTGGCGGATTCCAATCAGCCTATTCATGCCACTTCAAAGGGTATGTTTGCAAGAGCTGTGGAAAAATGGGGCACCTCCAACGAGCTTGCAGACAAGTTGCAAGCTCTGAAAAACCTGGTAACCACCACGTGGCAGAGGAAGATCGGTCCATGGTGGATCAAAGCAATTTCGAGCCTCAGAGGAGGCAGATGCTGAAGTACACGGGGTGCACACATTTTCGACGAAATGTCCGCCTATAATGCTAAATGTAAAATTGAATGGCTTACCTGTAGCCATGGAACTGGACACTGGTGCTAGCCAATCCATCATGAGTAAAAAGATGTTTGAGAGACTGTGGTGCAGCAAGGCACACAGACCAGCCCTGAGCCCCATCCACACGAAACTGAGAATGTGCACCAAAGAGCTTATCACTGTCCTGGGCAGCGCCATGGTCAAGGTCACCTACGAGGGCACGGTGCACGAACAGCCACTCTGGATTGTCCCGGGCGATGGCCCCATACTGCTTGGAAGTTGCTGGCTGGGCAAAATCCACTGGAACTAGGATGACATCCGAGCACTATCACATGTTGATGAGGCCTCATGTACCCAGGTTCTAAACAAATTTTTTTCCCTTTTTGACCCAGGCATTAGAAACTTTTCTGGGGCGAAGGTGCGGATCCACTTGGTCCAAGAGGCGCGACCCATTCACCACAAGGCGCGAGCGGTACCTCACATGATGAGGGAGAAAATGGAAATCGAGCTGGACAGGCTGCAATGCGAGGGCATCATCTCCCCAGTGGAATTCAGCGAGTGGGCCAGCCCGATTATTCCAGTACTCAAAAGTGATGGCACGGTTAGGATTTGCGGCGATTCTAAAGCAACTATTAATTGTTTCTTGCTACAGGACCAATACCCGCTACCTAAGGCAGACGACCTATTTGCGACGCTGGCAGGAGGCAAGATGTTCACCAAACTCGACCTGACTTCAGTCTACTTGACACAGGAGCTGGAGGAGTCTTCGAAGGGCCTCACCTGCATCAACACGCACAAGGGACTGTTCATCTACAACAGATGCCCATTTGGAATTCGATCAGCTGCAGTGATCTTCCAGAGAAACATGGAGAGCCTACTCAAGTTGGTACCACACACGGTGGTCGTTCAGGATGACATATTGGTCATGGGTCGAGACACCACCAAGCACCTACAAAACCTGGAGGAGGTCCTCCAGCGACTGGATCGCGTAGGGCTGCGGCTGAAGAGGTCGAAATGCGTCTTCACGGCAACAGAAGTG
Source organism: Pristiophorus japonicus (assembly GCF_044704955.1). NCBI lineage: Eukaryota > Metazoa > Chordata > Chondrichthyes > Pristiophoridae > Pristiophorus > Pristiophorus japonicus. Next base: position 215,849,781 of record NC_091978.1, on the reverse strand, counting down.
GAATTTTTGGGGAGAAAGATCGCGGCGGACGGCATTCGGCCCACAGACGCCAAGACAGGGGCTATCAGGAACGCGCCCAGGCCACAGAATGTCACGGAGCTGCAGTCGATCCTGGGACTCCTCAACTATTTTGGTAACTTCCTACTAGGGTTAAGCACCCTCTTAGAGCCCATACATGTGTTATTGTGCAAAGGTGAGAACTGGATATGGGGAAAAAAACAAGTAATTGCTCTTGAGAAAGCCAGAAAGCTGCTTGTATTGTATAACCCGTGTAAAAAGACTTGTGCTAGCATGTGACGCATTGTCGTATGGAGTCAGGTGTGTATTACAACAAGCTAATGTTGCGGGGAAGTTGCAACCTGTCGCCTATGCTTCCAGGAGCTTGTCTAATGCCGAGAGGGCCGACAGCATGATTGAGAAAGAGGCATTAGCGTGTGTGTGTTCGGAGTAAAGAAAATGCATCAGTACCTGTTTGGCCTCAAATTTGAGCTGGAAACCGATCACAAGCCCCTCATATCCCTGTTCGCTGAAAACAAGGGGATAAATACTAATGCCTCAGCCTGCATACAAAGGTGGGCACTCGCGCTATCAGCGTATAACTATACCATCCGCCACAGGCCAGGCACAGAGAACTATGCGGATGCTCTCAGTTGGCTACCATTGCCCAGGGGTGGAAATGGTGCAGCCTGCAAACTTGTTGATGGTGGCACAGCCTGCAGACTTGTTGATGGTCATGGAAGCGTTTGCAAATGATAAATCACTGTCACGGCCTGCCAGATTAGGAGTTGGACCAGCCAAGATCCTCTGCTGTCCCTAGTAAAAAAACTGTGTACTGCATGGGAGCTGGGCCAGCATCCCCGTTGAAATGCAAGAGCTAATCAAGCCGTTCCAGCGGCGAACGGACAAGCTGTCCATTCAGGCAGACTGCCTGTTGTGGGGTAACCACGTAGTACTACCAAAAAAGGGCAGGGAGACGTTCATCTCGGATCTCCACAGCACACACCCGGGTATAGTAATGATGAAAGCAATAGCCAGATCCCATGTGTGGTGGCCCGGTATTGACTCTGACTTAGAATCCTGTGTACGGCAATGCAGCGTATGTGCTCAGTTGAGCAACGCGCCCAGAGAGGCACCACTAAGTTTGTGGTCCTGGCCCTCCAGACCATGGTCGAGGATCCATGTCGACTATGCAGGCCCGTTTCTCGGTAAAATGTTCCTAGTGGTGGTGGATGCTTTTTCAAAATGGATTGAATGTCGGGAAGCACCGCCACCATTGAAAGCCTGAGGGCCATGTTTGCCACCCATGGCCTGCCTGACATACTGGTCAGTGACAACGGGCCATGTTTCACCAATGCCGAATTTAAAGAATTCATGACCCGCAATGGGATCAAACATGTCACCTCGGCCCCATTTAAACCAGCCTCCAATGGGCAGGCAGAGCGGGCAGTACAAACAATCAAACAGAGCCTTAAACGAGTCACAGAAGGCTCAATCCAAACCCGCCTGTCCCGACTACTGCTCAGCTACCGCACGAGACCCCACTTGCTCAAAGGGGTGCCCCCGGCTGAGCTACTCATGAAAAGGACACTTAAAACCAGACTCTCGCTGGTTCACCCCAACCTGAATGATCCGGCGGCAGGCGGCAGCAACAAAATGTAAATGATGGTCGCGCCACTGTGTCAAGGGAAAGTGATCTGAATGACCCTGTGTATGTGCTAAACTATGGACATGGTCCCAAGTGGATCGCGGGCACGGTGATAGCTAAAGAAGGGAGTAGGGTGTTTGTAGTCAAACTGGACAATGGACAAATTTGCAGAAAGCACCTGGACCAAACGAGGCTGCGGTTCACAGACTGCCCGGAACACCCCACAGCAGACTCCACCTTTTTCAAGCCCACAACACACACCCAAAGGATTAACGACACCACCCCGGACCAGGAAATTGAACCCATCATGCCCAACTGCCCAGCAAGGCCAGGCTCACCCAGCAGCCCTGCAGGGCCAACAACATGCCAGCCCAGTGAGGGCACAGCCAACACACCAGAACAGAGGTCCTGCTGCAACTGTACAGGGTATTGGTGAGGCCGCACCTGGAGTACTGCGTGCAGTTTTGGTCACCTTACTTAAGGAAGGATATACTAGCTTTGGAGGGGGTATAGAGACGATTCACTAGGCTGATTCCGGAGATGATGGGGTTACCTTATGATGATAGATTGAGTAGACTGGGTCTTTACTCGTTGGAGTTCAGAAGGATGAGGGGTGATCTTATAGAAACATTTAAAATAATGAAAGGGATAGACAAGATAGAGGCAGAGAGGTTGTTTCCACTGGTCGGGGAGACTAGAACTAGGGGGCACAGTCTCAAAATATGGGGGAGCCAATTTAAAACCGAGTTGAGAAGGAATTTCTTCTCCCAGAGGGTTGTGAATCTGTGGAATTCTCTGCCCATGGAAGCAGTTGAGGCTAGCTCATTGAATGTATTCAAATCACAGATAGATAGATTTTTAACCAATAAGGGAATTAAGGGTTATGGGGAGCGGGCGCGTAAGTGGAGCTGAGTCCACGGCCAGATCAGCCATGATCTTGTTGAATGGCGGTGCAGGCTTGAGGGGCTAGATGGCCTACTCTTGTTCCTAATTCTTATGTTCTTATGTACCGAGGAGGTCCACCAGAGAAAGAAAGGCTCCCGACCGCCTCACCTTGTAAATAGTTTTCACTTTGACTTTGGTGGGGGAGTGATATTGTGTATCTGTAAAGCATGCACTCCCATGTTCCGCCACCAGGGAGTACATCCCCTGAAGTCCCAAGGGATCCCAGCATCCCTTGGGAGTACTGTATATAAGCCGGCCCCTCAGGCCTGTTCCTCACTCTGGAGTGTCTTAATAAAGACTGAGGTCACTGTTACTTTAATCTCCCTGTGTGCAGTCTCATCTGTGATAGGAACACAATACATATGACGAAGCATCACCGGCCAAACTAAATGTTTACATGGATCATGATGTACCAGCAGTTTGTTGGAGTAAAGCAGATTAGTGGCTTTCTCAAAAGCTCTGTCTTGAGATACACCCCATACCCAGTTGTCACCTTTTCTTAGCAGCATGTGCAGTGGTTCTAATAAGGTGCTCAATTTAGGTAGGAAGTTACCAAAGTAGTTGAGTAGACCCTGGAACGAACGCAGCTCCGTCACATTCTGCGACTTGGGTGCATTCTTGATGGCCTTGGTTTTCACGTCCGTGGGCCTGATGCCGTCAGCAGCAATTTTCCTCCCCAGGAATCGACCTCTGGTGCCATGAAGATGCACTTTGAGCGTTTCAGTCTGATTCCTACTTTGTCCAGACAATGTAGAACCGCTTCCAGGTTGTTCAGATGTTCCTCAGAGTCACGACCTGTGATCAGGCTGTCATCTTCTCCTTCATCATATATGGAACTGCCCGAGCTTTATGGTGGACGGATCTTGTATCCGAGTCCACGTGGATCGGCACCTTGGCTCCTGTGAAATTGCCGATGCCTGGTTCGAAGAGCGAGAGGAACTTGCTCAGTACTTGGGCACACGTATCTTTCTCTGACGACAATGTGAAGGGATCCTATCAGCGGTTAAATTTAATGAATGGACCAGCCCCATTGTGCTGAAAAGTGATGGCACAGTCAGAATCTGTGGCTACAAGTCTACTCCTGTGTCCAGTTCCATCGATACCAGTACCCCATTAAATTTCACTTTGATCATTATCGGTTTGCTCTTAGTTAGGAAGAGTACAGTCCATACACTTCCTCCTCTGGTATCTCCGATTGCATATCCGGATCCGCGTTGATATGACCATCATCCTCCATGGAGTTTCGCTTTTTCACTGATATTTGCTTTAGACTTCTATCCGTCGTCATGCATGATTGAGTGATCGTGATGGCCCTGTTCAAGTCCAACATCTCCACCGCCAATAGTTTACCCAGAATCACCTCATGGTTCATGCCAATTACAAAGAAGTCCCACAGCATGTCTACCAACACAGCCCCAAACTTACACGGTCCCGCTAGACGTCTCAAATTGGCAAAGAATTCCACCGCACTCTGGCCTTCTGAGCGAACGTGCGTGTAAAATCTGTATCTCAAGATGATGATGCCTTCGTCTGGCTTAAGGTGGTCCTGTACCAGTGTACACAATTCTTCATACGTCTTCTCTGTTGGACTCACATGCAGGAGTAGATTCTTTATCAGACCATAAATTTTTGGACTGCAAACCGTGAGGAACACTGCTTGGTGCCGATCTGCGTCGCCGACCTCCTCCATTTTGTTGGCCATGAAGAACTGGCTCAAACAGCTCACAAAGTCTGCCCAATCTACTTCTTCCATAAATTATTCCAACAATCCAATTCTGCTCATTTTTGCATGCAAAGGTTCTTGTTGTCTTGTCACCAAATGATGTGCATGCAATAACTTTTAAACTGAGTACTGTTTAACTCCAAGAGGTATGACCTTGGCTCTGCTTTATTAAGGCCCATAGTGACTCATATACAAAATAGCTGGCCTTTTATACTTGGGCTGCACACATGTGCATGCAGCCCAATGGCCTCCAACAGTGACGCCATCTAGTGGCTAGTGATACCAAAAGTACATACATGATAGTTATACATAGCCCATAGACACTGCATGACATTGCTCCAACCCGAGCCCACCGACACTACATCACATTGCCCCAACCCGAGCCCAGAGACAGTACATCACAATTGCCCCAATGCAGCCCGAGGATTTTGCAGGACTTACTCTCAGTTTCAAACAGGGGATCAGCACCCCCATGGGTAATTGACCTCCCTGAGGCACCGATCATAGCTGCCACGCGCTCCTCCACGTCCGTTGTCTCGGATGAAGTACCGTCTGTGCGTCACTGCTCCCAGCGATTATCTGACAACTTCCCCTGCAAAGATGACAATTGGAATGGTTACCAGAGGGCCCTTCTACTCTTGTGGCACACACAGATAGCCATCAAAGCACTTATACCATACTGTGTGCATTTAATACAATCCTCTCTATCATGGTAGTTTCACGTGGTTTATGAAGAAGACATCAAAGTACAGAAACATCTTTTAAGATGTCAAAATATGGCAAATAAGGTACAACACTAAGCCTCCATATACCAACATGTGTCAGATTTACAATTTAAGTCATGAAGAAGCGCTTGAATAAAAATATTACTCACTCTCACGACTCTGCAATGGTCATTCAACTTTTCCCTACATTAATGATGGTCCCTCTTGGTATTATCGACTGAGGAGACCTTCTCAGCCACATTAGTCCACAATTGCGTTCGCGCAGCTGGGAGAGATTTTCCAGCACTCCTATTAAATTTCCTCCATATGCTTTGCACAGCTGCAATTGGGGCCTCATTTGCTTCATAGCTAAACTTGGAGTGCTCTGTCTGCTGGAGTCCCCTTCCATTGTGGCTGCTTGGTCTGTGAAAAGTACCTACTTCAGCCCTGAATGTACTGCGCATGTGCGGGTGCACCCTGACAGCTGATCAGAATCGTGGGAAGAAGAAAACAAAATCGTAGAAAAAAAAAAATCGTGAAAGAAAAATTTGCGCAGAAGGGCCAGTTTCGGCTCTAGCGCACAAATTCCATCGTGCATGGCCGGATTTAGCACTATCACTATCGCCAGTCACTATTTGCCGAACTTTGCAACTTCCAGCAATAACGATAACCCAGCACTAAAAAAAGTAACTCCACAATTATCATCCAAAAATGGGCGAAATCGCTAATTCCCAAATTTCTAGCCTGTTTCAGAAAAAAAACAGCATTCCTGAAAACAGCAGAGGAATTGTATTGCTCATTGCAAGGCAATACTTAAAACTGTAGAGCAGATAGATGATTTAGCAGTTTTGTTTTCAAACGTTTCTATTTTTACAGAGCTTCACCTCCTGAAATAAACAAACAGTTCACAGTAAGAAGAAAATAAGCAAGGAATACTGTCAAAGCAACATTGTGGCTTTTGTCTATATTGGCGCCACATCCCTTGGTAAATTAATATCATTGTTCCAGTGTGTGACACAATAGCTTTACATATCACAGCAAATTTTGTATGAGCTTTCTAAAATCCTTCAAGATCAGATGGGTGAAGTTACAAAACTGACAAATTTAATTTCAGATGACCAGGAATCTTGTGCTTACATTTGCAAGTTGAGGGATTAAGGTGTAGAGGGAGTTAAGACAACTTTATTGAATACTAATAAGCAGGCATAATTTCTAGCAGGACTCTATACTTATCTCTTTGTGCCAGCCAGCTTCCATCTGTGGAATACTCAGCCAGTCATTTTAAAAGGGATTTTCTCCATAATGTCCAAAACAACTTAATATGAACTCTACATAACAAGAACATTTTTGTGGCATTTTCTTGGTATTTCTTAAGCAGGATTCTTGGGGCTAGATTTTCCAGATATTGACCATAAATGAGTACAGTCTAGCCTTAATCACTAAGTTGAAAATTGTAATAACCAAGAAAAAAATGAACAGCTCCAGACTTCCATGTTCACATTTGACTAATTTAGGGTGCCTTAACACTGCAGCTAACATTGGTAGCCGCAGTTCAGGCTCCAACCAGGAGAAACCTATTCACAGCTTGGCTCTTGCTTGATTGTAAGTTTAACTGTCCTGTTTAGCAGAGAGCTCTGTGCATGCATGTATCCAGGCATGCACTGAGCTGTCTTCAAAAGTTAGGAATTGAAATGTTTACAGAGCAGATGGGGAGAATCCCTGCTCCCTAAACATTTACATTGAGGTCAGGTAGATTTATAAAGTGTCCAGAGGTACAGTGGACACTCTCAAGATTGTACAAAGCAGGTTTGACATGGCACGGGATTTACTTTCCATGTGGTGTCAAACTGAAGCGGTGTGAGGCTACATCCTCCAGAGCTGCTCACTCCTGGGTTAAGCTCTGACTCCAGATTTAGACTGCCAGTTCAGCATTGGTATGAAACTGAATTTGCTTTGCACCAGAGCTAAACATGCAGCGTAAATTCAAGCTAACAGAATTTATATGGAACAGTTTTGCTTGTCTCTGAAAAATTGTAACGTGCAGGAAAAATATATATAAAACATAAGCTTTTATAATTTTTAGAAAGAACATGGTGGAAATTCATTTTGGCCTGATTTCGGGAGTGCAGGCCTGAAGTCTGAGGTCTGAGGCTCACCCAAAATTGGGCCTCGGGCCTTATCAGGATATTGCCGGCGAGCTGCAGATGGGCATCGAAAGGCAGCTCGCTGGTTCCACGAGGAAATAATAAAGGAGACCATGTTTGCTCCTTCAAATAATACTATTGGCTGTCTTTTCGTTTGCTCAGCTGTGAACATGGATTATTCCCTTCATTTAACCAATTTGATTTGCAAAATCTGGCAAATGACTTCTTTTGGTGAGAGTTTGGTCTATTTTTCAAACTGGCCATAATGGGAACTCTCTAAATGTCAAAATTACTTTTATCAGTTTTTCAGTATTATAAAATATTTTACTTACTACCACAGAATATTGCTCTGTTATATATAATTTTGTTGTCTCTAAAGTTTATATATTTATTTTTTTAATGCCACACACAGTAATGTGGAAAACCCTGTGGTAGATAAAGCTTACAACATAAATAAAGAATTTCTATTTACAAATTTAAATAACGTTTAAATATTTGCATTCAATTTTTCCATTACATTAGGACTGGATTTTGAATGATTTCCAAAACCACCTCTATCCACACTCTTTTGGCTAGGGAATTTTGTAAGTGTTGCTCACTTTTCCAGTAAAAATTCCATGGACAGCCATCCAAACATTATGATGTGTTCCTGGGTTTGGGCCTTATTACTGTTCTGAGTTCCTGCTTTATGAAAGATATTTTTCGGTGGTGTCATTTGATCTTGATTTAACATTTGAAGCCAAGTTTGTTTAAAGCAGGATTCAGGGTCTCCGAACATAAAGCAATAAGAAGTGCATAATTTAATGAAAAAAAACACCTAGCTACTATATTAAATTTGCCATCACCCTCTTCATTAAATTTGACAAGCTTACTTACAAAGAGTTCAATTTTCCATAGCTACATTGCTATGTTTTTTTCCTGCCTTTCCATGAACTCAAAAATTCTCTTGTGTTCAAGTGTAGACGTCTAGCCTGTTTAAAAAGAAAACGTTTCAGTTCCAATTAAGTTGGCTGACTTTGTAAACATTTTTATATCAAGCATAATACTGTGTACTCATTCTAGCATCTTAGTTTGTGTTTCCAGATTCTGAGTCTTTTAATGATTTTATTTCTACTAGAAGCAAAGTAAATATCCAGTGTATCTAAACATTTTGCTGCTTTCCTTGGTATGGATTTTTCTTCAAATACTGCTTCAGCTATGGTCTTTATAAACACCCTGTGATGAGATTTACAATAAATAACTTTGCTATGTAATTTTACTATTCTGCCAAGAAGGGCATTGTTTTCTCAGGTCATCATCATTATAGGCAGTCCCTCAACATCGAGGAAGACTTGCTTCCACTCTAAAAGTGAGTTCTCAGGTGGTTGTATGGTCCAATACGGGAATCACAGTCTCTATCACAGGTGGGACAGACAGTCATTGAAGGAAAGGGTGAGTGGCGAGTCTGTTTGCCGCACGCTCCTTCCGCTGCCTGCGTTTGGTTTGTGCATGCTCTCGGTGATGAGACTCGAGGTGCTCAGTGCCCTCCCGGATCCTCTTCCTCCACTTAGGGCGGTCTTTGGCCAGCGACTCCCAGGTGTCAGTGTGGATGTTGCACTTTATCAAGAAGGCTTTGAGGGTGTCCTTGAAACGTTTCCTCTGCCCACCTGGGGATCGTCTGCTGTGTAGGAGTTCCGAGTGGAGCGCTTGCTTTGGAAGTCTTGTGTCGGGCATGTGGACAATGTGGCCTGCCCAATGGATCTGGTCGAGTGTGGTCAGTGCTTCGATGCTGGGGATGTTGGCCTGATCGAGAACACTGACGTTGGTCCCTCTATCCTCCTACATAGAGGGGAGAGGAGTACATAGGAACTTCAGTTTTCTAATTGGCAGGCAAGAATGATGAGCAAATATAAACTCCTTGAATAGCCACTTCTATCAACGTAAAATAATTGGCAGTCATAGAAACATAGAAATCTACAGCGCAGAAGGAGGCCTCATCTGTCAAGTTTGCCTTTCAATGTCTTTCTACCTCAATCAGCATTCCAAATTGTGCACTTCATAGACCCAAATTTCCCCAGCCACTTAGAGCAGTGTAGTTAGACGTGGTGCGCTGACTTCGTGGTGGAGAAAACGCGGCGAAAACTTACCGGGATAATTTGGCCTCTCCTGGATCCCTGTGTTCCCGTGCTGTAGCGCTGCGAAACCTGCAGGGGGCGGAGCTTGGGTCGCGCTTGCTCAGCGCAGCCGGCAGCGGGGCAGGGCTTGGACCCAGTGTGTCTTCGAGTGCCGGCAGGGGGACGCATGTCCGTTTGTGCATGCACAATGCGCGTTGAAGCGTGCATGCATGCGCAATGGGCCAGGAACCTTGGCAATCAGCCATTTAAAGGGAGAGCGTCCTCAGTGCATCAGCAGCATTTGCAGTGGGCCATATTGGAAGGTAAGGTGTTAATATTGATTTTTGGGTGGCTAAGGGTGTGGAAAGGAGTGCTGCATAGCTGTATGCAAGGTGAGAACTGTTTTTTCAACACTACCTGAGTGTGAATCCGATACACCAATGACGCAAGAGCATGCAACAAGAACGAGAACATCTTGCATGAGGAAGTGGAGAAACTAGTCATTGTCATTGAGGACAGATGGCAGGAGCTGGATATCAGTTAGAGTGGTCCTTCCTGAGATGCAGCCTTCATCAGATGTACATCAGGTTATATCATTGGGTGAGGAGACCAATGCCTTTACCCGATCACTCGTGGCCACCGTCAGTGGGATGCATGATGAGGTGCAACAATGTCGGGAGAAATATCAGCACTGAGATGGGAACTGAGGGCGGGCATGTCAGAGGAAATGCAAACAATGGCAGAGGCCATGAAGGAGCTAGCTGCTGCAATAAGGGCACACAGGCCTGACAATCAAATGCCACTCCCACTGCAATCCCCACACCAGCCTCTGTTGAGACCCAAGCCGGGCCCCCAGCACCCCCACCACCATCACCGCCCCTATGAGGAAGTGCACATTCCCTGATATGTGGGTGAGAGATGGGTGCAGCCTTTCTTTGCTGTTGTTGTGTTGTTGTTGAAGTTCATTGTAAACTTTCCAATGAAAGATTTTTTGCATTAAAACTGAATCATGTTCCATTATCACCACACAACATTTAGGAACAACTGTTAAAAAAAAACAGCCCATACCCTTATAGTCATGCGTGCCTGCCAGCCCTAGCCCTGGCCGAAGGGCTAGCCGATGCATTCTGCAGTCGGCAAGGTAGGACTGCTCTATTTTCGGTAGCTGATTTATCTTTCATTTATTTTTGATGATGTCGTGAAGATGTTGTGCTGAAGTTGTTTTGATGTTGTGAAGGTGTTTAGTGCTTTAGAATCCTCTAACTCACCTCCCCCCCCCCTCTTTCCCCCCACCCCCGGCTATCTCTGGCTCCCTACGCTGATTTCTTAAATGTAGGTAAGGTTTTTCTGTGCATTTTAAAGTGGCCACATACAACGGCCTAAGTTAGTTTGGAGTAACTTTTAGCTGGCCAAATTTGCTTCTATGGCCAAAACAGGCGTAAGTGGCTGGTCACGCCCCCATTTGGAGGAAAAAAACAAAACTCAAAAAAAACCTAACTGACTTACATTGGAACAAGTTAAATGGAGAAATTCGTGATTTTTAAGTTACTCCAAAAAAAGCTACTTGCTCCAAAAAAAGCGGGACAACTCCTGGGGAAATTTGAGCCCCATATGTGGATATGGTCACAATGTTTACATGTCTATTAAGGAGTTTATGGATCAACCAACAGCATTATTGCAGGTTTGTTCTAATCGGTTGTGTATGCTAGTTTCAGTGCATCTGAGCTCCAAGAAAGCACTTTGTGCAAACTTGTATGTTTATGTAAGTTGCAAAAAAAAGAAGAAAAATTAACTTTCAGTTAACACAAAACCAGTGTACCAAGAGAAAATTAGACACCTGGTTTGAAATCCTGTGATAATGTTAGCAAAACCCCAAAGAATCAGACACCTCAAAAGCAGCCAAAATATATTCCTTCTGGCATCTGAAGACAAGGAATTAGATTGTAAGTTTAGGCTTGTCATAATTTAAGTTGCAGGTATATTTAAACTTCAATCATTTTTACTGTTGGGTGGAATAATCTAAAGTCCATAGATGCAACTTTGAAATAGCAATGAATTAAAAAATGACTAAATGTGGTTATAAGTTGTGAAGACAAGAGGTTAATTTTCTAGGAAGGTCTGGGCCATCCCCGCCCATGAAAATTTTGATTTTTGACACTATGGAGCTAAATTTGATAACCCCTGAAGATGGACACAGGGATCACAATGTGTGATTAACTCCCGCCCATTCAATTTAATACAGGCAGCATGCCAACTTCGTGTTGCCTGCTCATTTCAACGATTTCAACGTGCAGCCAGCTCTAACCGCGCTGTTGATTGGCTGCACGCATCAGCAGGGGGGCCAAAATTGTGATTGGCTAGCACCAGTTAAAGCTAGTCTGCACTGCTGAAAGCTAGCCTGCATCTCTTAAAGGGGAAGTGCATTGTGGCAGGAGTAGGTACTGGAAGTCTTTCTACAACTGAATCTGATGGAGGAAACAGTGAAGAATGACACACTAGCTGGAGTCATACCTAGCACAAAGGAAGATGGTTCTGGATGTTGCAGGCCAATCATCTCAGCCTCAGGAGTCCCTCAGGGCAGTGTCCTAGACCCAACCATCTTCAGTTGCTTCATCAATGGCCTTCCCTTCATTATAAGGTCAGAAGTGGGGATGTTCACTGATGATTGCACAATTTTCAGTTCCATTCGCATGTAGCAAGACTTGGACAACATTCAGGCTTGGGCTGATAAGTAGCAAGTAACCTTCGTGACACACAAGTGCAAGGCAATGACCATCTCCAACAAGAGAGAGTCCAACCACTGCCCCTTGACATTCAAGAGCATTACCATCACCGAATCCCCCAACATTAACATCCGGGGTGTTACTATTGACCAGAAACTTAATTGCCCCAGCCACATAAATACTGTGGCTCCAAGAGCAGGTCAGAGGCTATGTAATCTGTTGCAAGTGTCTCACCTGCTGACTCCGCAAAGCCTTACCACCGTCTACAAGGCACAAGTCAGGAGTGTGATGGAATATTCTCCACTTGCCTGGCTGAGCGCAGCTCTAACAACACTCAAGAAGCTTGACACTATCCAGGACAAAGCAGCCCATTTGATTGGCCCTCCATCCACCTCCTTAAACATTCACTCCCTACACCACGGTGCACCGTGGCTGCAGTGTGTACCATCTAAAGATGCACTGTCGCAACTCGCCAAGGCTGCTTTGGCAGCACCTCCCAAACCCGTGACCTCTACCACCTAAAAGGACACGTGCAGCAGGCGCATGGGAACACCATCACCTGCAAGTTCTCCTCCAAGTTACACACCATCCTTACTTGGAAATATATTGCCGTTCCTTCATCAGTCAAAATCCTGGAACTTCCTCAATAACAACACTGTGGGAGTACCTTCACCACAAGGACTGCAGCGGTTTAAGAAGGCAGCTCACCACCACCTTCTCAAGGGCAAATAGGGGTGTGCAATAAGTGCTGGCCTTGCCAGTGATGCCCACATCCCATGAACGAATAAAAAGCAACGTTGTGCAGCATGTAGCAGAACACCACAAACTCTGCTGAGTACCGTGGGGTTTCTCCACAGCAGTTCAGGCAGTGGAAGGATTGTTTCAGCACACCAATTGCCTGCTCTAAGATATTTTGTTTGGCAGCATGGCTTTCATTGTATGCATGCTGCACAAGTGTGCATAGATTGTGCACTGGAGTGATGAGCCATGTCATCAGCGGATAGTCCTTGATGCTCAGTAGCCACGCTTTGGTTTGCTGTGGTGGCTCAAATGCAGATGGCACAGTGGACTGCCGCAGAATTAAGGCATCATGACTGCTGCCAGGATACCGGGCATTAACCTGCATATGATTTGCTACCTATGATTGCACACCAGCTGGACATTGAGGGAGTGGAATTCCTTTCAGTTCCGGTATATGGTACAGTTGACATTGAGCACCCACAAAGTGATGTGCGACCAGTCAATGGCACCCTGCATCATGAGAAAGCCTGTAATCCTAGTGACACCACATCATCATTCTGCCTGCTCCTCTCTGGGAAGAGAGAATAAAATGTAGTCAGCTCTCTTTGAATAGAGAGCCTCAACTACCTCCCATTACACAACAGTTGATGGCAAACTGGGAGATGTTGCAAATATCTCCAGCTCTAGCCTGGCAGGAGCCCGACGCATAAAAGTTCATTCTTGCCCTGCTCTGAGGTTGGAGTTCTGGCTGCAGCAGGTGGAAGATTTCAGTGAGGATGTCCTAACTGAAGTGTAGACATCTCATAGTGTTCCTTACTGAGGTTCAGGTAGGAGAATTGATTCCTGAAGACACTGGGCAGATAAGGCTTCCTGCTGAGAGCCCTTCTCGGCACCGCCCCCCCCCCCCACTCCCCCACCCCACCGCCACGTCTGTCTTCCAGAAGCTTGTCCTGGTCTGTGTGCCCTCTGTTTATTCTCCAAGTCATGCTGTATTCCAAGGGGAATTTCTACTAATGCATGCATGTCTGGCAGTAAGTGGTTTATGCAGAAGCCTGGAAGTCAGGAAAAAGTCCTTTAGCATGTGCCACACCACTCCCTGTAGATTTTGGCAACTTTAAACAACTATAGAAAGCACCAAACACTTGTAGAAGAGTTAACAACAACTGGAAGAAATCAACCAGCAGCTACCCTGTAAGTAGCTGATGATCCCTTTAAATAGCACTGGTTGGTGGGTGCTTCCTGCTGCTGAATACATGTTCAGCTGTGCAAGGTTAACAGAGGGCATTAGCTGGAGTGTTAAGCGTTGAGCTCCAAAATGGAAGCACTGGCCTCAAATCAGCGTTGCACGCTAATTGACGTCATGATCTGCCTACTTTGCATACTTCCAGCAGACGTTCACTGTGCGTGCGCTAACGCCCCCACCAGTGTGGCATCCAGTGCGATTCACCCCACAAGTGTTCACGCATGCTGCAGACATCATTTTGGAGCTCTAAGGGTTCGCATAGCGCCCAAAATTGCGGCATTATAAATCCAAATTTGGCGCAGTTTGGTGAATTTTGGGTGTTTTGAAGTCTACTGTAATTCTACTTTACAAGCCAAAAATACTTCTCCTGGATATTTTAAATATGAAAATAAAAGTAGTTGCGGAGACTTGTATATAACTTTACAGGGTACATATAACATTATAGGATTTAAGGGTTGAAATTGCCCCTTTTTGCGATACCCATTAACGCCTCCTGGGGGACTAACGGGGCGCAAAATGTTTTTTTCCCCGTCGCAGCGCAAAAGTCGCCCCCCACGGAATTGGGCGGGGGTTTTGCAAAGGTGCTACGAGGTAGCGCCTCGCTCCTGCCGGGAGCACCCTGCCCAGTTGCGTGCGGCGATGATGCCGTCATCGCCATATCCATCGCCCCATTACCGCCCCAGAAGTTAAATTCAGCCACGATTACTACCTGGCAGTGACAACAACAGCTTCAGTGATCGAGTTGCATTTGGGAACCGGCTGCAGCAATGCTATTTAAAGGCACCACCTTGAAAAAAAATTCTGTCGGCCATGACTTTTTTCGTAGGCAGAGTGGCTGGTTTTTAGTTCAAGGACTGTTCTGCCTCCTAATTATTCCCCTATATTACTCAGGGCAGATTTGAAGTTACAACATTTCTCTCGCTTCATGGGGGCTATGTTGGCACTCGACCTCATCATCAGAGGATGCTTAGGCGAAGACAAAGGCAGAGACAATTGCAGAGAGAAAGGCAGGGAGATGGACTTGTGGCCAAACACAGGGAAAGGCACAGGGAGAGACATAGGGAGCAAGGCACAGGCGAAGATGGGAGCAGCACAGGGAGAAGCACAGGCAACAATACAGGGAGAAGGACAGCAAAATATGGCCAGAGGAAGAAGGCACCACAGGGCTGGCAACAGGACACGTTACTCTCCCTGTGTATTCCGACAGCAGTTCTCCTACATCAATTTCACTGATGAACAATGTGTGCGAAGGCTGCGTTTCAGCAAGGACATAGAAACATAGAAACATAGAAAATAGGTGCAGGAGTAGGCCATTCGGCCCTTCTAGCCTGCACCGCCATTCAATGAGTTCATGGCTGAACATTCAACTTCAGTACCCCATTCCTGCTTTCTCGCCATACCCCTTGATCCCCCTAGTAGTAAGGACCTCATCTAACTCCTTTTTGAATATATTTAGTGAATTGGCCTCAACAACTTTCTGTGGTAGAGAATTCCACAGGTTCACCACTCTCTGGGTGAAGAAGTTCCTCCGCATCTCGGTCCTAAATAGCTTACCCCTTATCCTTAGACTGTGACCTCTGGTTCTGGACTTCCCCAACATTGGGAACATTCTTCCTGCATCTAACCTGTCTAACCCCGTCAGAATTTTAAATGTTTCTATGAGGTCCCCTCTCATTCTTCTGAACTCCAGTGAATACAAGCCCAGTTGATCCAGTCTTTCTTGATAGGTCAGTCCCGCCATCCCGGGAATCAGTCTGGTGAACCTTCGCTGCACTCCCTCAATAGCAAGAATGTCCTTCCTCAGGTTAGGAGACCAAAACTGTATACAATACTCCAGGTGTGGCCTCACCAATGCCCTGTACAACTGTAGCAACACCTCCCTGCCCCTGTACTCAAATCCCCTTGCTATGAAGGCCAACATGCCATTTGCTTTCTTAACCGCCTGCTGCACCTGCATGCCAACCTTCAATGACTGATGTACCATGACACCCAGGTCTCTTTGCACCTCCCCTTTTCCTAATCTGTCACCATTCAGATAATAGTCTGTCTCTCTGTTTTTACCACCAAAGTGGATAACCTCACATTTATCCACATTATACTTCATCTGCCATGCATTTGCCCACTCACCTAACCTATCCAAGTCGCTCTGCAGCCTCACAGCATCCTCCTCGCAGCTCACACTGCCACCCAACTTAGTGTCATCCGCAAATTTGGAGATACTACATTTAATCCCCTCATCTAAATCATTAATGTACAGTGTAAACAGCTGGGGCCCCAGCACAGAACCTTGCGGTACCCCACTAGTCACTGCCTGCCATTCTGAAAAGTACCCATTTACTCCTACTCTTTGCTTCCTGTCTGACAACCAGTTCTCAATCCATGTCAGTACACTACCCCCAATCCCATGTGCTCTAACTTTGCACATCAATCTCTTGTGTGGGACCTTGTTGAACGCCTTCTGAAAGTCCAAATATACCACATCAACTGGTTCTCCCTTATCCACTCTACTGGAAACATCCTCAAAAAATTCCAGAAGATTTGTCAAGCATGATTTCCCTTTCACAACTCGACCATCTGTTTCAACCAGACCTGAAGCCTCAGACTAGGGTGAGGACGGTTCTCTCAGTGGCAGTCAAGGTCACTATCATGCTCAATTTCTATGTCAATGAATCTTTCCAGGGAGCGACATGAGACATCTCCAACATCTCCCAGCTTGCCATCCATTGCTCCATCCGCGAGGTCACAGATGCCTTGTACAGAGGGAGGATGGACTACGTCTCCTTCCCCATGAGCAGAGAGAAACAACAAGAGCATGCATGTGGCTTTGCGAGGATAGCGGGCTTCCTTATAGTGCAGGGTGCCATTAACTGCACCGCATCCCAATCCTGAGATCTTCCGCATCCGCAAGGGCTTCCACTCACAGTTTGTGCAGCTGGTCAGCGACTACACATACAGAATCCTCCTTGTCAATGCCCACTATTCTGGCAGCCACCATGATGCCTTCATCCTGCACCAAACCACTGTGCCTATCTCTCTTCCAGCCTCCAAATGAAATTCATGGCTGGCTGCTTGGAGATAAGGGCTATCCGCTATCCACCTGGCTTATGACTCCGCTCCGCCACCCCACCCCATACAATGCGACCATGCCGCCACCAGGAACATCATTCAGCAGACCATCGGAGTGCTGAAGCAATGGTTCCGATGCATTGACCACTCAGGAGGAATCCTCCGGTACTCACCTGAGCGGGTGTCCCTATTCATCATCATCTGCTGCATGCTGCACAACCGCCCCATCATGAGGGCTCAGCCATTGCCACCAGGCATAGCCACAGCAGCTGAGGAGGAGGAGGAGGAGGAGCAGGAGGAGGAGCAGGAGCAGCAACATCAGTGATGGAGGAGGCAGCGATCCATCGCGATTCTGCAAGAGTTCAGCTCCAGTGAATTCCATCCCACTTCCCAGTTCCTCTGGACGTCCCCATCACCACGTCCATTTTCCCTTCCATTCCGAAGCCCCAAAACGGAAATGAGAGACAATAGCAATGATTAAACATTCCAATTTATATTATAACAACAAAGGCTTACATAATGTATTTACTAATCACCTTTGTGCATTTCCTTATACCCTCTCTTTGGTCTAACTAATCTGGTGCTCCTCCCCACTGTGTCCCCTGTGGCTGCAGCACAGCTGGTAGAAGGCTGCTGTGTGTCAGGGCCAGAGACTACAGATGGCCTTACAGGACACCCTCGACCAGCTCTGGGCCACCTCAGGCTGGGAGGCAGCAGTCTGGGCTGGCTGGGTGATGGCCAGTGACAAGTCCAAAGACGGAGTGGCAGTTTTGGGCTCAGGAATGCCGTCATCCTGAGAGAGGACAGCAGATTTATGCTCCATTGATCCAGTGCATCTCCCCCGGGGCAGCACCTCAGCATCCCCACCAATCTGCTGGGGAACAGTTTGGTGGGCTGCTGCGACACGGTGAGATCCCCGATGTACTGTGGTGGACCCAGCAGCATTAGCAGTAGTCAGAGCTCGTGTGGCATCCAGTTGAGACTGCTTGAAAGCAGTCTGAGATTGGATGCCAGCAGTCATTGACTGCATGACACCAGTCAGAGCACGCATGGCATTAAGTTGAGACTGCGTGAGAGCAATCTGAGACTCAATGCCGGCACTCACTGACTGCATGACAGCACCAAGGCATCCACCTGAGACTACATGAACATAAGAAATAGGAACAGGATTAGGCCATACGGCCCCTCGAGCCTGCTCTGCCATTCAATAAGATCATGGCTGATCTGATCATGGACTCAGCTCCCTGCCCACTCCCCATAACCCCTTATCCCCTTATCATTTAAGAAACTGTCTATTTCTGTCTTAAATTTATTCAATGTCCCAGCTTCCACAGCTCTCTGAGGCAGCGAATTCCACAGATTCACAACCCCCTGAGAGAAGAAATTTCTCCTCATCTCAGTTCTAAATGGGTGGCCCCTTATTCTAAGATCATGCCCTCTAGTTCTAGTCTCCCCCACCAGTGGAAATATCCTCTCTGCATCCACCTTGTCAAGCACCCTCATAATCTTATACATTTCTATAAGATCACCTCTCATTCTTCTGAATTCCAATGAGTAGAGGCCCAACGTACTCAACCTTTCCTCATAAGTCAACCCACTCATCCCTGGGATCAACCAAGAGAACCTTCTCTGAACTGCCTCCTTTCGTAAATATGGCAACCAAAAATGCACGCAGTATTCCAGGTGTGGCCTCACAAATAACCTGTACAGCTGTAACAAGACTTCCCTGCTTTTATACTCCATCCCCTTTGCAATAAAGGCCAATATTCCATTGGCCTTCCTGATCACTTGCTGTACCTGCATACTATCCTTTTGTGTTTCATGCACAAGTACCCCCAGGTCCCGCTGTACTGCAACGCTTTGCAATCTTTCTCCATTTAAATAATAACTTGCTCTTTGATTTTTTTTCTGCCAAAGTGCATAATCTCACACTTTCCAACATTATACTCCATCTGCCAAATTCTTACCCACTCACTTAGCCTGTCTGTGTCCTCCTCACGCTTCTTTATGTCCTCCTTCCATCTTTGTATCGTCAGAAAACTTGGCTACGTTACACTCAGTCCCCTCTTCCAAGTCGCTAATATAGATTGTAAATAGTTGGGGTCCCAGCACTGATCCCTGCAGCACCCCACTTGTTACTGATTGCCAACCAGAGAATGAACCATTTATCCCAACTCTCTGTTTTCTGTTTGTCAGCCAATCTTCTATCCATGTTAATAATGTTACCCCCAACCCCGGGAAATTTTATCTTGTGAGGTAACTTTTTGTGTGGCACCTTGTCAAATGCCTTCTGGAAGTCCAAATACATCACATTCACTGGTTCCCCTTTATCCACCCTCTTTGTTACATCCTCAAAGAATTCCAGCAAATTTGTCAAACATGACTTCCCCTTCATAAATCCATGCTGACTTTACCTGACCAAATTTTGCTTTTCCAAATGTTTTGTTACTGCTTCTTTAATAATGGACTCCAACATTTTCCCAACCACAGATGTTAGGCTAACTGGTCTATAGTTTCCTGCTTTTTGTCTGCCTCCTTTTTTGAATAGGGGCGTCACATTTGCAGTTTTCCAATCTGCTGGGACCTCCCCAGAATCCAGGGAA
Source organism: Pristiophorus japonicus (assembly GCF_044704955.1). Lineage (NCBI taxonomy): Eukaryota > Metazoa > Chordata > Chondrichthyes > Pristiophoridae > Pristiophorus > Pristiophorus japonicus. The sequence continues at coordinate 215,830,151 of NC_091978.1, read as the reverse complement.
TTTTGGTAAATTACATCCAGTGCATCCACAATCCCTGCCACTACTTCCGTTAAGACCCTAGGATGCAAGCAGTCTGAGCTTCCATGCACCAACTATTGTCTGCAGTACATCACTAAGACGTTGAATTGCTTCCACCTGTGCTGCAATGGAAGTTGCCACGTCACCCATGACATGCGTCATGAGGTCTGGATCCGCACGGTCTCTCTTTGAGTCCACCATCATCAGCAGACTGTCAATGATGGGCTCCATGGTGTGCGCAGAACTCTCTGCAATGCTGGAGATGGACTCCTCCACGGTCTGTACCACTGCCGAGAGGCTCTTGGGCATCCTTGCCATTGCATGCATCATGTCAGAGTGCATGGTCATCACCCTTTGTGTGACTGTCTCCCCATCAAGGTCCTCATCTGAGTCCTATGGAGCAGAACTTGCTCTCCGGCGAAATGGCTCCCGTGGTTTTCTTTCCCCTTGGCCTTGCTGCAGCCCGCTAGGCCACGGTGCATTATCCAGTGCAGACCCCTCTACTAAACTAACAACTAACAAAAGCGTAGTGCCAGTATCTAAGCTGGTGCCAGCGGGTGAGAAATGCAATGACGCAGTACTCGGCTCCTCCTCATTCTCCTCTTCCTCCTCTTCTTCTCTCTCCTGACTGTGTTCGGGGGGCTCAGGTGCAGTATCGACCCCTTCTGCCTGGTTCTCTGAAAGCATAAATGGCACAAGACTCGCATTAAGGTGAGGGCAGGAATGGAGCAAGGAATGCAGATGGTATCAGGAGCTGGAAAGTGATTAAGCATTCTGGTGTGGGGGGGGGGGGGGGTGAGGGACAGGGAAGTGGTCTAAGAGAAGAAGAGGGGATAAAGATACTGTTACAAAAGCAAAATACTGCAGATGCTGGAACCTGAATTAAAAACAGAAAATGCTGGAAATCTCAGCGGGTGAGGCAGCATCTGTGGAGAGAAAAACAGAGTTACCATTTCAGATACTGTTGTTGGCCCCAGTGGGATTAATGGCCTGGAAATCACGGCCTCCCTGGGTCCATACGGAGTTTCTACGGACCCGGGAAGGCATCAGAAAAAACGGTTTCGGTGCGCAATGCACATGCGCCGAAAGCCGGCTTTTCGGATCTGTCAAGTTTCTGGCTTGACAGATCGCACACATCTCGGGAGCGTGTACATTCCCACGGTGGAGAATGGGCTATTTGCCCATCTCTTGCCCTGCGAATGTCCTTAAAACTCTTGCGCCTGGTAAAAGCAGGCGCATTGCCTACTTTTACCAGCGTAAGAGTTTCAAAACATATCAAAAACATATTAAAGTAAAATTTTAAAATACATATTTATGTTAAAAACCCTGCCCACTCAGGTAATTTTATTTTAAATCATAATTAAAACTTTTTTTAAAAATCAGCAAATATTTTTTTTTCAAAAACATTTCTGGCAACTTTAATTTCTATAGTGTATTTATGTGAGGTGTTTTTTTTAATGTTTTATGTAGTATTTGGGTGTTTGGGGGTGTTTCTCATTCATAGTAATAAGAGTTTCAGACTTACGAAACTCCTATGAATGAGAATATACTATACCTGATTGGCTGCCCAGAGCCATGTGACTCCAGCTCCAGTCCTGCGCAAGTCCCGATGTGCAAGCGCTGCAACTTGCAATCAAGAGAGGCCTCCGGACCGGGATCTCGCGTGGGCGCAGCAGTTTCAGGTAGATGCACTTTTTTCTAGAATCCAGTCAAACGCCCGCGGGAAGGAGAAACCAGGATTTCTGGACCAATGTCTCTGCCGGCCACGGCGCCCAGCACCTGTGTACCCATGAACCGCAGCACTTGCCCCTCAAGGTCGGAGAGGGGTCACAGGTCAGGTTCCCCTCCACCAGTCCTTTGCTGCTCCCATCTGTTATGTGCCATCTTGGCCTGAAAAAGAAAGGAACTGGTGTAAAGGTTAATTACTGAGTTCGATTTCGAGTGTCTTACATTGGGCACTTTATACAAAAGTTTTCTTTTGAAAGTTAGTACTGATTTTCAAAAGTGAGGTTTTCAAGCCCTACACATCTGAAGATTCTCACCCTCACATCCTCATCTCACGCCTTGCTTACATTCACAGCTATTCAATCATGGCAGGCATAGCTTCCACATACATTGTTGGACTTTGTAAACATTCTGTATAAAATGCTTAATATAAAACTCAAAAGCTGTAAATACTGACTTCCTGTAATCTATAAGAATGCCTGGAGACTCCTGTTTAAAATGCTTAATGTTAATCTGTGCTAAACGATGAGAAATCTCTGTAAGAATCCTTTTGTGGAAATGTAAAACCACACAAACTGTAATCAGAAGAGAAACCCCAACACAATAGAAATGATACTACTGTAAGTAACCTTTTGTAGAATTATAAACACCGATATTGACTAAACTTTTGTAAAAATGTAAACACCGATACCGACTATGTAAGAACTTTAATTAGATACAGTGAGGTCCATGATAGTGCTAGACTATAGACAAAAGACCAGTTTCCAAAGTGTTAATGCGTGCTCAAAGAAGATAGATCATCGATGGATCAAAGGAAGGATTCGATGGGTGGCAGGTAGCCATGGAACCAACACCTGAGAAAAGGCAGGGACATGAGCTCACAGAGCACGGAACAGCAGCCCGCAATAGTCAGAGACGAGTGACCTGGTCAGTCATCAGATGTTATACTCCACGAACCCGTCAGGCCACCGGAGTGTGCAGGAAAACTGAGACAGATACCCAGTAAAGATGAATGGGAACACGACTGCCTCAAGGAGGGTGACCCGGTCAGTCATCAGAAGACGCGCATCACGACACATCAGCGGACCACTGGGACGATAGTGAGCATGCAGGGAACTGAGGAATTGGTAACTAGAATGTAGCTTAGCAGCTCAAGGGACAGACTGATAGGTGTAATGTTGATCAAGCTCAGTAAAGGCTACCAAGTAAAGTGGGAATGATACTTATTGGTGTCTTGTCATTATTTTCCAGCGTCAAACTCTGAGAAGCAGCCGGTAGTGTTAACTAATTGTTCTTGTCCACTACAAATTAGACCGGAATTAAACCATTGTCCCACAGATTCTTGGTGTTTCAGTGGTGTTTCAGTGGTGATTTGCACAATGTGCGCAGGCAGAGGTTGAGAGGCATAGAGGAGGTGTGGAAACTTGCACTCACTTTCACCACCCGACATAGGTTGTTGAATTTCTTGTGGCACTGTGTGAGGCTTCTCAGTGCTTCCCGACGCCTCCCAGGCCACCCCTTGCCACATGGCATGAAACACCTGTGATGATGGCTGACTTCCCGAGGCAGGGAGCAGGGAATCCCTTCTGGTATCGAGTGCCCTCACCAATGCCTCCAGAACCACATTGCTGAATCTGGAGCCCCTCTCCCTTGAAGGGGGATTTGCAGCAGCCATTTCAGTTCCTTCCTGAACTCCACAGATGACTGAATGAGATGAGCAATGCTGAAAATGAGCATCAGCAGGTTCAATTGACCACCTCTTTAAGAGCCTGAAGGAGCTGGAGTTAAGGATTGAAGGCTGATTGATGAATGGAACTCAGCTGAAATTGGGGAAGTGCTTGTGAATAGTACCCCTGCAGCACCCAGCTAGCGTCTCATTTACCTCCCCCCACCTTACTCCCAGGGTGAAAATGCCCAATTTAACACAATTTAACAACCTATCTCGCCAGACGCTAAGTTTTCTCACAGAAAAAATTACAGCCCCAAAACAGGTGCCGGGCAATTTTTCCCCATCATTTTCTTTCATTGCAAATGTAACTCAGGCACATTATGCTAATTTATAAATTGAATCTTTTTACAAGACAGAGGTACAATAATCCCAAACAGCAGGTATTCCATATTCATGAGAAAACTGGCTCACTTTGCTAACTATCCCCACCTTAGACCCTATGGCACCACAGAGGCAGGCGCAGATTATCTGGATTGAGAATATGTTAATTTAACTATTTTAAATAAACAATGTTGGTAGGAGTTCCGATGATGAATCACATCCAAACATGAACCTGTCTTTTCCTCTTTTACATGTTGATCGACCTACTGTGTGTTTTAAAACCTTCAACAGTGACTGCATTTTAAAAATTAATTGATTGACTGAATAACACTTTGGGATAAACTGAAAGAAGCTATATGCATGCAAGTTCTTTTCTTTCTTTCTTTAAAACAAAAAGTCCAGAAATTACAAGTGCCAATAACAGAAGACAAACACGTAATTATTCATATGATGTTCTTCAGTCTTATATTTTAACAGAGGCAATAGTCCATTTAAAACAGACAGGCTAATTGCCCCATTAAAATAGTGGTCAGAGGAATATTTTACAAAAGCTTTAGGCTCTGTTATTGGCAATGATCATTTCTAGATTTTATAACTCTTTTGGCCTTGTTCGAAAAGTTTATTTTCTTGGGCTAAAAATAAAAAACTTATTACAAATTGCATTCATTAAAAAACTAAAGTGCACGAAACTGAATTGCGGAAACAATTGCGTTGTATTCCATTGAGTACAGAAGATTGAGGGATGATCTGATCGAGGTGTTTAAAATATAAAAAGGATTTGATAGGGTAGATATGGTGAAACTATTTCCTCTGGTTGGGGAATCAAGAACAAGGGGATATAATCTTAACATTAGAGCTAGACCATTCAGGAGGGAAATCAGGAAGCACTTTTCACACAAAGTGTAGTAGAAATCTGGAATTCTTTCCCCAAAAGGCTGTGGATTCTGGGACAATTGGAGGTTTCAACACAGATAGATAGATTTTTATTAGCTAAGGGTATCAAGAGATATGGAGCAAAGGCAGGTAAAGGGAGGTGCAGATCAACCATGATTTTATTGAATTCTTACATTACAACAATGACTACACTTCAAAAGTACTTCACTGGCTGCAAAGTGCTTTCGGAGGTCCTGAGATCATGAAAGGTGCGAGATAAATGCAAGTCTTTCTTTCTAATAGTGAAGCAGGCTCAAGAGACTGAATGGCCTATTCCTGTTCCTAATGACACAAAGAGCTGAATGTTCCACTCTCAAGTGAACCCGTGTGGTGTTTGCAATCTATTAAACTCTTACTGATTATTAATGTTACTCCTCAGATTTCTCTGTGGATATTAATGATTGTAACACACACAGTGCAGCTTTCCTCCACAGTTACTGCATGATAACAAAGGGATCGATGTCATGTATGTAACTTTCATGTAACTGTAACCTTCATAACAACACTGCATACTGTATACACCTAAGAAATGCACACCTTGACCACAGGGGGTGAACTTGTGGGAGACACTCCTCACCTGGTCATCCAGGTATATAAAGGGAGGTCGCATGCAGGGTCATCACTTCTTGGTCCTGTGACTAGAGGTTCAGGTCATAGAGAGTGACCTTGTCTGCAGAATGTGCCTCGTGTGAATTTATAATAGTGTGTAAGGACATTACATTTGGTGACGAGAAACGGGAATCAACCACTCACGAGAATGGCCACCGGTAGCACAGAGGAACGGTACGGTGAGGACTGGGATGATTTCATTGAGAGGCTCCAGCAGAGTTTTGTCACGAAGGACTGGCTGGGAGATGCAGCAGCTGACAAGTGAAGGGCGCATCTACTGACCAGCTGTGGACCTAAGACGTACACGCTGATGAAAGACCTGCTCGTACCCGAGAAGCCGGCAGACAAAACCTTTGAAGAGCTCAGAAAACTGATTAGTGAGCACCTCAAACCAGCGAGCAGTATACACATGGCCCGACACCGATTCTATACACACCGACGTTGGGAAGGACAGAGCATGCCGGACTTCGTTGCGGACGTTCGGCGCTTGGCCAGCCTCTGTAAGTTCACAGACGCCTGCAGGGGGGAGATGTTAAGGGATTTCTTTATTGAGGGCATTGGTCATGCCAGGATTTTCAGAAAGCTAATTGAGACCAAGGCCTTGACCTTGGAAGTGGCGGCATTGATGGCTCAGAACTTCATGGCGGGGAGGAGGAAACCAAGATAATATACGCGCGCAACTCTGCTTCCAACGTGGCGATGGATCAGGAGTTAACATTGTAAACGCGACTCAGAACCCCGAAGGCAGGCAAGGGCAATTTGACACCACCCAGGCAGCAACAAACTCTACAGTGGGTCCTCAACAGAGACAATGGCAGGTTGAATGGACATTTACGCCACCACGGTGGACAATGCGTCCCGGATGGAGCCATTGACACCCATTAACAGAGTGCTCAAGAGTAATCAAAGAGACAATCAGAGAGGAATGCCTGGTAACAGCTCTTTTGTTCACAACAATCTCAGCTCATACTGGAGGTGCGGGGGCACCTGTAGGTTTCAACAATTTATCTGTAGAAATTGTAACTTCAGTGGACATTTAGCCAGAATGTGCATGAAGCCCGCAGCGAGGCTAATTTACGAAGCAGATAAACCAGAAGAGGGGTCTGCAAGGCAGGTTGATGCTTGGGACAAAGCAATGGACGCTGAAGTTCAGCGGGTTCATGTGGCAAACATCCACAGCTCATATATCAAAACGCCACCTATGATGATGAAAGTCCAATTAAACGGCATACCGGTATGCATGGAGCTGGACACAGGGGCCAGCCAGTCACTTATGAGTATCCAACAATTCGAGAAACTATGGCCACTCAGAGCTAGCAGTCCCAAACTAGAACACATTGACACGCAATTACGGACGTACACCAAAGAGATCATCCCAGTGCTAGGCAGTGCAATGTTGGTGGTCACACATAATGGATCTGGATTGTCCCGGGAAATGGTCCCGCGCTTTTGGGGAGGAGCTGGCTAGCCGAGATGAACTGGAAATTGGAGGATGTGCACGCCATTTCATCTGTGGAGCGAAGTTCATGCTCACAGGTCCTACAGAAATTTGAGTCACTATTTCAACCTGGTGTTGGGACTTTCAAAGGTATCAAAGTAGTGATACGCATTACCCCGGACGCCAGTCCAGTGCACCACAAAGCCAGAGCTGTGCCGTATGTGATGTGGGAGAAAATTGAGAATGAGTTGGACAGGTTGCTAAGAGAGGGCATAATTTCGCCCATTCAATTCAGCGACTGGGCAAGCCCCATCGTCCCTGTCCTAAAAGCGGATGGCTCGGTCAGGATCTGTGGCGACTACAAGGCCACTATCAACTGAGTGTCACTATAAGACCAATACCCGCTTCCGAGAGTGGAGGATCTTTTTGCCACGCTGGCAGGTGGCAAGCTGTTCACCAAGTTGGACCTCACTTCAGCCTACATGACCCAGGAACTGGCCGAAGAATCCAAGCTACTGACCACCATCACCACGCACATGGGACTGTTTGCCTACAACAGGTGTCCGTTTGGCATTCGATCAGTGGCTGCTATCTTTCAAAGCAACATGGAAAGCCTGCTCAAATCCATCCCTGGAACAATCGTATTTCAGGACGACATCCTTATCATGGGTCAAGACACCGAGGAACACCTCCACAACCTGGAGGAGGTGCTAAGTCGACTGGACCGGGTAGGCCTGCGACTAAAGAAGTCCAAGTGTGTGTTTTTGGCCCCAGAGGTCGAGGTTTTGGGCAGGAGGGTTGCCGCAGACGGGATCCGGCCTACCGAATCCAAAACGGAGGCGATTTGTCTTGCGCCCAGGCCCGGCAACACGTCGGAGTTGCGTTCATTTCTGGGACTCTTGAACTATTTCAGGAACTTTCTGCCAAACTTAAGCACATTGTTGGAGCCGCTACACATGCTCCCGTGTAAGGGTTGCGATTGGTTTTGGGGGGACTGTCAGGAACGGGCTTTCAATCGGGCGCGGAACCTGCTTTGTTCTAATAAGCTGTTGACTCTGTACACCCCTGTAAGAAATTGGTTTTGACATGTGATGCATCATCCTATGGGGTTGGGTGCATGTTTCAGCAGAGTAATGATGAGGGCCAACTCCATCCTGTGGCTTATGCCTCCAGGTCGCTCTCCCAAGCAGAACGGGGATATGGGATGGTTGAAAAGGAAGCACTCGCATGTGTCTACGGGGTGAAAAAGATGCACCAGTACCTTTTTGGCAGAAGGATCGAGTTAGAAACGGACCACAAGCTATTAATATCCCTGTTGTCAGACAGCTAAGCTGTCAATGCCAATGCGTCAGCTCGCATACAGCGATGGGCTCTCACGCTGGCTGCATATGACTACATCATACGGCACCGGCCAGGCATCGAAAATTGCACTGACGCGCTCAGCAGGCTTCCACTGGCGACCACTGAGGGGGCAGCGGAGCAAAGCGCTGAGATGGTCATGGCCGTTGAAGCCTTTGACAGCGCAGGCTCCCCCAACACAGCCCGCCAGATCAAAATCTGGACCAACAGAGATCCCCTCCTATCCTTGATTAAGAAATGTGTCCTGACTGGGGATTGGGCACCCTCACACGGGGCATGCCCCGAGGAGGTCAGATCGTTTCACAGATGGATGGATGAGCTCTCCATCCAAGTTGACTGCCTACTATGGGACAGCCGGGTAGTCATGCCCCAGAAGGGAAGGGAAGTATTCATCAGGGAACTCTACAGCGAGCACCCAGGCATCGTGCTAATGAAGGCCATTGCCCGGTCACATGTATGGTGGCCAGGAATTTACTCAGACCTGGAACACTGTGTTCACAGGTGCATGACATGTGCCCAGCTGGGCAATGCCCCCAGAGAGGCCCCACTCAACCCGTGGTCCTGGCCCACCAGGCCATGGTCACGTATTCACGTAGACTACGCGGGCCCGTTCATGGGAAAAATGTTCCTCATTGTTGTTGATGCGTACCCGAAATGGATCGAGTGCATCATATTGAATTCGTGCACGACATCCACCACTGTGGAGAGTCTGCGTGCGGTCTTTGCGACCCACGGCTTGCCGGACATCCTGGTTAGCGACAACGGCCCGTGTTTCACTAACTATGAATTCCGGGAGTTCATGTCGTGTAATGGCATCAAACATGTCAGGACGGCACCATTCAAGCCGGTTTCCAATGGCCAGACGGAACGTGCGGTCCAAATCATAAAACAGGGCATGCTCCAGATTCAAGGACCCTTTCTTCATTGCCGCCTATCGCGCCTCCTGCTGGCTTTTAGGTCCCGACCGCATTTACTCACGGGAGTCCCACGCGCGGAACTACTCATGAAATGTACACTTAAAACTCGGCTGTCGCTCATTCATCCTGTCCTGTCAGACATTGTTGAGGGCAAGCACCAGTCCCAAAATGAGTACCATGACCGTAACTCAAAGGGGAGATGTATAGAAATCGATGACCCTGTATTTTTTCTTAATCACGCTTTGGGGCCTCAGTGGCTTGAGGGTACTATATTGGCATAGAGGGGAATAGGGTCATAGTGGTCAGACTTAACAATGGACAGATATGCCGCAAGCATCTGAACCAAGTAAAAAAAAGGTTCAGCATGGACACTGAGGAACCTGAGGAAGATCATGAGATGTTGCCCACACTACCACCAGTGAACGAGCAACAAGAACATTCAGCAGCATGCATAGTCCCTGCGGCCAGCCCGTACAAGCCGGAATCACCACAGGTGACAGAGACGTATGCCAAGGTTCAACAACCAGAGCCCCAACTGCGGCGCTCCACGAGAGAGCGTCGACCTCTTGAAAGACTTAATCTTTGACCCCATAAGATGTTGGGGGTAGGGGGGGGAGGTGATGTCATGAATGTAACCTTCATGTAACTGTAACCTTCATAACAACACTGCATACTGTATACACCTAAGAAATGCACACCTTGACCACAGCAGGTGAACTTGTGGGAGACACTCCTCACCTGGTCATCCAGGTATATAAAGGGAGGTCCCATGCAGGGTCTTGGTCCTGTGAATAAAGGTTCAGGTCACAGAGAGTGACCTTGTCTGCAGAATGTGCCTCGTGTGAAATTATAGTAGTGTGTAAGGACATTACAATCTCGGCCCTAGTGAACACATAAAAAACTGAAAACAAAACACAACAAATCACCCACAAACTGGCCAATAGCTGTGTCACATATCATAGTAGCATGCCATAACAAAATCTTAAATATGGAAATATTAGTGAATTTAAAACAAATTAAGTAAGTCAGCACTCCAATAAACTGCCTATTTTTTCCAAGCTCTAACAATTCTACAAGTGTAGTGACAAGAATGCTTAAATAAGAACAGTTAATGCAGTCACACCAGGAATATCTTTCTTTTCTTAAAAAAGGGGTATTTCCTGTGTTGGAGAATATAAACCTTCACAAAAAACAATGAAAATGCATATCCCAGAATGTTCCTTTGAGGAACATGGAAAGTTTTAAAAGGCTGCATTTCAGCATTTCCTATGTGTTATATCTAAATTCTTCATGAACAAAAACTAAGTAAATGTACATGCAACTGCAACTCTCAGAAACCATCGGCTCATCTTAAAACTTTTCTGCTTCAAGTTTTTGTACAATCAATAAGGAGAGAAAGTAACAACTAGATCTGACAGGTTCCAGTCCTGCCCTCCTATGAGCCTTCAGTGCTGACCTCCAACTGATGTGATTGATTGATACTGACAATCATCAATCTCAGTCAACAAAATAAGCTATTTTGTCTTCTGGAATATAAACTATCTGATAGATGAGATGAAATGCTGATTGTCAGCTTAAACATCTGATGGTTGGCATTTATGGGATTCTGAAAGACTGACATCAGTGAGCTGGATCTCCAAGTTTACATTGCTAAAATGATTGTTGGTGCAAGCATCATTCGAGAGCTTGAGCTCATAATCTAGGCAGACACTTCAGTGGAGTGCAGAGGGAGTGCTGGATTGTCAAGGTTTAGTGTCTTTTGGAGGAGCAGCTGGAAAAGGAGTCAGATTAGCAGTGTAAACATGGTGATCTGACTCATGGACATCAGTTTCCTGGAATCTGAGCCAAACACCAGTGTAAAAGTACATTTAAAGACACTCACCAGATTCAGTGCTGCTAGTCAACTCCTGTGGGCATCATGGATCTCACAGCATAAGCTTCTCCTCTGCTACCTCACCAAACCCTAGTGTTTAAGCATAATTTCTTGATATTGTTGACTTAATTTTGGATACCCTGCCAAGATTTTTTTATTGCAAGCAATAATATTCAGCCACTTTTTTGCAGGCAATCCTATATTGAACTCTGGGTAATTCCTGGCTTTTTAGCTTACTTGATAATGAGATTATGCATAATTTCATAACTGTGGTTTTATTAATGGGGGGCAAGGGCCGATTTTGATATGTTAAGCTATATAAAACAATTACTCAAAAATATGTTTTAATATCACGGCTTGATTTGCTATAAATGGTAGATCTGAAGTAATAGTCAGAGGGTGTCCTTGGTGTCCTTGTACATGAATCTCAGAAAGTTAACGTGCAGGTATAGCAAGCAATTAGGAAAGCAAATGCTATGTTAGTCTTTAATACATAGGGATTGAAGTATAAGAGTAAAGGCGGCTGAAATGGACTTCATCTGCGCCACCCATTAGAGCCCCCAGAGGTGCTAATGAGACGTAAATCAATTTCCGCTGATTGCTCCCAGCAAAATTGGTCTCGGATTTTTTGGAGGCGCTACCAGGTATCCCCCCCGCTCCTGCTGGTAATGCCCTGCTCGGGTGTGCCCGGCGATGAGGACGTCATCGGCGTGCACACCGCCTCATTACCGCCACCCCATAAATTCGGCCTCTCCCCCTCAGGTACCGCCTGGAACTGACAACAAGAGCTTCAGCAGGTGGGAGGCAGCTGCAGAAGCACTATTTAAAGGTGCCATCTTGTTGAAAATTTTTCTGGTGGCCATTATTATTTCCAGCTTGCTGGCAGATAGGCAGAGTACCTGTTGCAAGGATTGTAGCGGTTTTCACCTCAAGGACTGTTCTGGCTCTTAAGCATTGCTTTGTTCAATTCAGGGCAGATTTGACTCTGCAACATTTATCTCGTTTTATGGGGCTGTATTGGCAGTCGACTTCCTGCTACAACGTCACCGTCAGAGGTTACTTAGGCGGAGACAAATGTGGAGACAAAGGCAGAGACAAAGACAGAGAGAAAGGGAGGCAGCAATATAAAGAGAAAGACAGGGAGAAGGAGATGCTGCAATACAGGGAGAAAGGCAAAGAGAGAGAGATGGAGAGAGGCAGAGTGAGAGATTATTCCGGCAGCAGTTTTCCTACATCAATTTCATGAAAACTGCACTTCAGCAAGGACATGGTCATAGAGCTCTGCCATCTCCTGCAACCAGACCTCGAGTCCAAGACCAGGGTGAGGACGGCTCTCTCAGTGGCAGTCAAGGTCACCACCACACTCAATTTATATGCCAATGGATTCTTCCAGTGTGCAACAGGAAACATCTCCAAACATTCGGGTTATTCAGAGTTTCTGGAGGAGTGGAATAATATTCCAATATCTAAAATTGTTTCTTCCGATGTGTCGTAAAACATTGGCCTAGTTGAGATTCATAGTGAAAACCAGAAAAAGAATAAAGGGCCAGCCATTTAGGACTGAGATGAAGAAACATTTCTTCACTCAAAGTATTGTGAATCTTTATCTAAGGGTAGGCAGTTTTGCCCAGTCACACACAACTTTGACCACACATCTACAAATTGAATCTCCCAATACACTCTTGTAATTGTCCAGGTCATCCTGTTGGTCATCCAAATCACAAATGGAAACTGCTTAAATCTTGGGGGTCAATTTTAACTCCTTTAAACTGGTATTAATGAGGTGGTAAGGGCTCCAAAATGGGGTCAGTAGATTCCCTCTTCATTAATGCTGACACTTCATCCGCTGCCATTTTGAAGGGAGCCTGCCCCTGGACAGCTGCAGCACTCATGTTACTCTTGCAAATTGGGGTCCAAATGACATAGTAATATGTCCTTACTATACAGTACAAATGCACATGAGGCTCATATTAGAGAAAAGGTCACTCTGTGATCAGTCACCTTTATTTGCCAGCACTGAAGTGGAGAAGATGGTTGGAGCTTCCCCTTTTATACCTGAAAGTCCAGGTTAGGAGTGTCTCCCACAAGTTCACCACCTAGTGGTCAGTGTTCTCACAGTGTACAACTTAGGTCAGTTTATACATGGATTACAATGACAGTAGAATACATGACATCACCTTCCCCTGCCCAAAGTCTTATTGGGATCACAGGTTAAGTCTCTCTGGTGTTTTACGCTCCCTTGGAGAGCGCCTGAGTTGGGGCTCCGGTTGTTGGGCGCTGGCCTGAGTGTCTGTTGTTTGTGGTGCCTCAGGCCTGTCCGGACTGCCCACAGTGACTGGGCTCTCCTCCACATGGTTCCGGTGTTTGGTCACCTGTGGTGGAGTGAATTCTACATCATATTCTTCCTCTGCTTCTTCTATGGGATTGCTGAACCTTCTTTTTGTTTGATCCACGTGTTTGCGGCAGATTTGTCCATTGATAAGTTTAACTACCAGAATCCTATGCCCCTCTTTGGCAATCACAGTGCCTGTGAGCCATTTGGGCCCTGCAGCGTAGGTGAGGACAAAGACAGGGTCATTGACATCAATACATCGCGCCCTCGCATTCCCGTCATGGTAGTCACATTGTGACCGGTGCCTGCTCTCAACAATTTCTTTCATGATGGGGTGTATAAGGGATAACCTGGTTTTGAGCGTCCTTTTCATTAACAGCTCTGCGGGTGGAACCCCTGTGAGCGAGTGTGGTCAGGATCTATTGGCCAACAGGAGGCGTGATAAGTAGCTTTGTAGGGAACCCCCTTGGATTCTGAACGTCCCCTGTTTGATTATCTGCACTGCTCGTTCCGCCTGTTCATTTGAGGGCGGCTTGAATGGTGCCGTTCTGACATGGTTGATACCATTTCCTGCCATGAAGTCCTGGAATTCAATGCTTGTAAAGCATGGGCCATTGTCGCTGACCAAGACGTCCGGTAGACCATGGGCAGCGAACATTGCCCGTAGACTTTCTACCGTGGCAGAGGATGTGCTTAAATTGAGAATGTCACACTCGATCCATTTGGAGTAGGCATCTACTACAGCCAAAAACATTTTTCCCATGAAAGGCCCTGCCTGGTCCACATGGATGCGTGACCGTGACTTGGTGGGCCAGGACCAGGGGCTAAGTGGGGCTTCCCTGGGCGCATTGCCCAGCTGGGCACATGTGTTGCACCTGCGGACACAAAGTTCCAAGTCTGCATCTATCCCTGGCCACCAAACGTGTGACCTGGCAATTGCCTTCATCATGACAATGCCCGGGTGCTCATTGTGGAGTTCTCGGATGAACGTCTCTGTAGAATTTACCAATATCTCGCAAAGATTCTAGGTACCTTTCCCCTGCAGAGGAGAAGAATCCCTTTCTGGACTTTTAAAATGAGCTTAAAGGGGCAGACGAAGCCTGCAGGGGATAAAAGGGAATACATTCATGTAGACCGCCCCCCCCCGCCAGTGTTTGGACTCATAGGAAAGGGAATTCAAAATGGACCTAAATTACAGAAGCTTGAGATCCCCTAAACATCTATGGGAAGGAGCATATCAATTTTAAGATTCTACAACATTTTGGTTGCGAAAAAGAGTTACCAAATACAGGAGGTGGGGCCAACCTCTGAAGCAAATTTGTGTATTAAGGATCCCAGACTGTCTTGGGGAAACTATTCACCCGCTAAGAGATAATCGAATTACCCAATCAAGCACAATGGAAATCATGGTCAGGAAACTGGACAATCCTAAAACAATGCAAAACCAGTGATAGCACATTCTCACACCCTAATCGAGATAAAGGAGACATTTGAAAATCAATGGACAGAACAGTTTAAACAGAGCCCAAGAGATTTGATGGGAGATAACAGAGCCTTTTTTGGGGGGATATATCTATCCACCAGTTTTACAAGAAAAAACTAACAGAACACAGACTGGAACTCGCACAAACTAACAGAACACAGACTGGAACTCGCACAGACTCGAACAAAGACACAGACTAGAACACAGACACAGACACAAGCAGCCTGCTTCCTCCACAGTGAAGAAATGGCATAGTGAAGAAACTACCAGAACTCATCAAGAACTGACCGAGCACGAGGCCCACGAAACGGAAGGTTGTCAGCAACCAAATTGACAACCACTCTACAATCAACTTCTGAATGACCCAACGGGGGAGAAATTACCAAAAAGGACTAACTAAAACTATTCCTAACCAAAGAAACTTACTCCATACATCCAAAACGCAACTTAGCGCATCAACGGACGCACCCCAACCGAAGACTACGCAGTCCGAAGTCCTCTCCTTCGTCCGGGGTACGGTTCGCCTAGAAGGCCAAGTGCAGCGAACCCCGAAACTGCAATTCACCGGCAACTGTCTAAAGGGATTGGTGAGCATAGCCCCTGAACCCCCAGAGCTATAACTTAGTTAGTCAGGGGAATTGGGAGGGGGGAGGCTGGGATAACTTGTGTAAATGTATCTGCATTCTCCTCTTTACCCCATTTAGAGTTTAAGCTGCATTCTTTTCCCCACAGGCTGTAATTTGACAATTTATTCAATGTGTTGTACCCCTCAGTGTGTATTGGTCTGTGTGTATTATTAAAGGTGTGCCTTTTACTTCTTTTTAAACACAATAAAGCCATACCTGCTTCCTACCTTGAAACTGATTGTCTGTCCAAGTCTGTCACAGTCCCTTCATAATTCCAATGTCTAGAACCAAGGGTGTGGGAGCGATTCGGAACCGCTCATATAAGGTCAGAAGGGAAAGCTGACCCCGTGCAAACCACCCCTTACACCTCTCTGCCCATCTGCGGCATGACTACTCGGTTACCCCATAGTAAGCAATCAGCCTGAATCGAGAGTTCATCCTTGCACCTGTGAAATGGTTTAAATTCCTCAGGGCATGCCCTATACGTGGCTGCCCAGTCCCCATTCAGGACACATTTCTTGACTAAAGACAGTAGCGGGTCTCTATTTGTCCAGACTTTGATCTAACAGGCTGTCACGGGTGAGCCTTCGCTTTCGAATGCTTCAACAGCCATGACCATCTCAGCAGCATGCTCGGTTGCCCCCTCGGTGGTGGCTAGTGGGAGCCTGCTGAGTGCATCCGCGCAGTTTTCAGTGCCCGGACTTTGCCAAATTGTATAGTCATAGGCGGCTAACGTGAGTGCCCATCTCTGTATGCGGGCCGACGCATTTGCATTTATGGCCTTGTTGTCAGACAAAAGGGACGTTAGGGGTTTGTGATCTGTCTCCAGCTCAAATTTCCTGCCGAACAGGTACTGGTGCATTTTTTTTACTGCATATACACATGCAAGTGCTTCCTTTTCTATCATCCCGTAGCCCCTTTCTGCCTGGGACAGACTTCTGGAGGCATAAGCTACCGGCTGTAACTGACCCTTGGCATTAACATGCTGCAACACACACCCGACCCCATAGGACGACGCATCGCACGTTAAAACAAGTTTCTTACATGGGTCATATAGCATTAACAGATTGTTGGAGCATAACAAATTGCATGCTCTGTCAAAAGCCCTTTCCTGGCTGTCCCCCCCGACCCATTCGCGACCTTTGCGTAGGAGCACATGTAGCGGCTCTAACAGCGTGCTCAATTTGGGAAGAAAGTTACCAAAATAGTTCAGGAGCCCCAGGAACGAACGCAGCTCCATCGTGTTGCGGGGTCTGGGTGCTCTCTGGATCGCTTCCGTTTAGGTCTGATCCCGTCTGCTGCTACCCTCATCCCCAGGAATTCTACCTCTGGAGCTAGGAAAATGCACTTCGCCTTTTTCAGTCGCAGATCTACCCGGTCCAGTCTGCGTAGCACCTCCTCCAGGTTGTGGAGGTGTTCTTCAGTATCACAACCCGTGATGAGGATGTCGTCTTGAAAAACCACCGTCCTTGGAATCGACTTGAGGAGACTTTCCATGTTTCGTTGAAAGATCGCGGCGGCCAAGCGAATCCCGAACGGACATCTGTTGTACTCAAACAACCCCTTGTGTGTCGTGATGGTGGTCAGCTTCTTCGACTTACTCGCCAGCTCCTGGTCATGTAAGCTGAGTTCAGGTCCAATTATGAAAATAGTTTGCCACCGGATAGCGTCGCAAATAGGTCCTTTGCTCTCGGTAGCGGATACTGGTCTTGGAGTGACACCCGATTGATGGTGGCCTTGTAATCACCACATATCCTGACCGACCCATCCGCCTTGAGCACTGGCACACTCGGGCTTGCCCAGTCACTGAATTCAACTGGCGAGATGATGCCTTCCCTCAGCAGGCGGTCCAATTCGCCTTCTATCTTTTCCCGCATCACGCACGGCACCGCTCTGGCCTTGTGGTCTACTGGCCTGGCGTCTGGGTTTATGTGAATCATTACCTTGGTCCCCATGAAAGTGCCGATGCCGGGTTGAAATAGTGAGTCAAATTTGTCCAGGACCTGTGAGCATGATATTCACTCCACAGTAGAAATTGCATTGACACGCCCCATTTCCAGTTCATGAAAGCAAGCCAACTCCTCCCCAGCAGTGCGGGACCGTCCCCTGGGACAATCCAGAGTGGCAACCTGTTCTCCGAATCTTTGTGGGTCACGACTACCGTGGCGCTGCCTATGATCTCCTTTGTATATTTCCGTAGCTGTGCATCAATCGGCACTAATTTTGGCCTCCTAGCCTTGTACACCCACAACTTGTCGAACTGTTTGATACTCATCAGGGACTCGCTGGCCCCGGTGTCTAGCTCCATTGATACTGGGGTGCCATTGAGGAGCACTTTCATCATTATCGGTGACATCCTGGTGTATAAACTGTATATGTGTTCCACATGAACTCGCTGAACTTCAGCTTCCAGCGATTTCCCCCAGTGTTCATTTGGCCTCGTAGGGCTTACATCAGGTCCGTCCTCCTCGTACATCAACCTGGCTGCAGGCTTCCTGCACATACGCGCCAAGTGACCGCTGACGTTGCAATTTCTGCAGGTTTATTGCTGATACCTGCAAGCTCTGGCTGTGTGTTTGCCTCCTCAGCTCCAACACGAGCCATTGTTGGAAACAAAAGGTCCATTACCAGTCGACCGTCTCTGACTGTCTTTGTAACTGTCCTTAAAAGCACCATTGACAGGTGTTGATGGCCCCATTACTGGCCGCATTGTCCCTTGCGATGGCATGAATCGCCGTTCAGCTAGCTATTGTCTCTGTTGAATTCCCCCTTTGGGTTCAACTACATGCTCGGGCATGTCCGATTGCCCCTGTCTGCCTGGAGAACTGTGTGCCGCGTTAACAATGTTGACTCCCTGTCCATTTGCTGCATTTAAACCAAGATTTTTGTCAAACATCATTCTGGTCTCTTCCTCCCCTGAGATAAATGTCTGGGCCATCAAAACCGCCGTTTCCAGGATCAAGTCTTTGGTCTCAATCAGTTTCCTGAAAACCCCAGCATGCCCGAGCCCTCAATAAAAAAGTCTCACAGCATCTCCGCTCTGCATGCATCTGGGAACTTACATAGGCTCGCCAGTCGCCGGAGGTCTGCCACGAAGTCTGGAACGCTTTGCTCTTCTCGCCGCCGGTGTGTGTAAAACCGGTGTCTCGCCATGTGCATGTTGCTCACCGGTTTAAAGTGTTCCCCGATCAACTTACTGAGCTCTTCAAAAGCCTTGTCCGCCGGCTTCTCTGGCGCTAGAAGGTCCTTCATCAGGGAATATGTCCTGGATCCACAAACCGTCAGGAGATGAGCCCTGTGTTTGTCGGCCGAATCCTGTCCCAGCCATTCCTTAGTGACGAAACTTTGCTGTAGTCGCTCAATAAAATCGTCCCAATCATCACCAACACAGTACCTCTTGTCTGTGCTGCTAGTGGCCATGCTCGCATGGTTTAAATCTCAGTTTCTCGTCGCCAATAATATATCCTTACTATACAGTACAAATGCACACGAGGCCCATACTAGAGAGATGGTCACTCTCTGATCATTAACCTTTATTTGCCAGCACTGAAGTGGAGAAGATGGGTGGAGCTTCCCCTTTTATACCTGAAAGTCCAGGTTAGGAGTGTCTCCCACAAGTTCACCACCTAGTGGTCAATGTTCTCACGGTGTACAACTTAGGTCAGTTTATACATGGATTTCAATGACAGTAGAATACATGACAGTTAGGACCCTGATTGCAATTTTAAGAGATGCATGAGCGAAATGTGCACTGTGCGCACTTAGCCCATGTGTATTGGGGTTGTGCGACCTAAGCAGCGGTCCTTAAAAGGCATAGGAAACATTCATAAAAATGTTTTACATTTGTATTTTTGTGGAGCTAGATGGAGCAGGAGGTCTTTGTCTATCTCCACATAAATACTGCTGGCTACTGGCGGCCTGGGCTCACCATCCTCGGCCTTGTCACCCCTCTCCCACCCACCTGGATCTACCTGCAGCTGGACCTCCCAACCAGCCGATGTTCCTATGGTCCAAAATTAGTTAACTGACTCGGGGTGCCCATTTGATGTCCGCAGCTCACCGGTTGGAGTTAAATGAGGCCTGGGCCTGTAAATTGTGGGGGCCTCTGTGCTGTCGGAATGGGTGGCCAGCTAGTGTGCACCGTTGGTCAGCTTTCCAGAGGTTTAAATTCACCCGTAGCGGTCTGACATAAAGCTATCAATAGATATATGAGGCTAAAGGCATTAGGACTATAAATGAATAAAATGGTGACCTCTTCCCTGAAAGGAGCTCCATCATTCAAGGTGAGCTGATCTTTGGGTGTGACACTTGTTTATCATAAGGAAAGGACAACTTTTATACATTAAAATAGTTACACCTCTTTTCTAAGAAGATTATAAATAGATTTTAAGTTTAAAACCCACTTTGATAAAATTCCCCCAAAAAAGCCAATTGACAGGTATCTTCTTCTTTAACATTAAAATGTTATTAGTACTCCTTTGCAGAGATAAGACATTTTAAACTGCTGGGCTTTAATTCTATGGGGCCGATTTTGATCACGGCCTCTGACCACCCAAGTGCCGCCCTAAGTGCTGCCGATAGCCACTGAGGTACCGGACGGTACTTTGAGTGGGATATTTATCACCGAGGTCCCTCGAAGGTCAGCGGGCGGCAAATGGACGACGTACGCCGCCAATCTGGGTGGCAGCAGGCAGGAGGTCTCATTCTCATCAGTAGAGGCGCTTGCCGCCCAAGTGCCGCCAAGAATGGAGTGGGGCCCACGGAGGGTCGAACAGCTGAAAAAAAAAATCATCAGTAAAAAATAAAAAAACTAGTGGAAGACCTTTAGGGGACCCCATCCAGGTAAGTTGCTGTGGAAAAAAAAATGTTCATGAACCTTTTTTTCAGGTTCTTCATACGTACCGTTGGGGACAGACCAGCCTCCTCGCAGCGGTCCACCCCCGTTCTGGCGCCGACTCCCGCCTGCATGAATATGGGAGCTCGGTGGGCAGGAGGTCAGTTGTGCCACTCAGCCGTCTGCTGACATCAGTGGGCGGTTCCCGGTGGCTCTCCCCTCCCGCCCATTCCAGGCCACTTCGAAAGTGGCACTGGGCGGATCTGCAAGAGCAATGTCAGCAGCAGTGGGCGGCAGTCGGTGACATTCGGCAGTAAGTTGATGAATTTCGGCTCCTATATATTTCATAGCGGAAGACATTCTTGTATTGCAGTGCATGATAACTTCTTCAGAATATTGTCCATAAATTGTAACACAATAAAACATTCTTCTTTCACCTCTTTGTTTTGACCAGTATTATAAAGAGGCTCTCTTCCTGACCATATAGGTTTGATGAAGCATCTCACTAGAAATTTTAACCTGTCTTTCTCTTTGAGATGCTGACTGACCAGGACATTATTTTTTGTTGTTTTACAATTGCAATAAAACTATTTAATCCTGGTACATGTGTCAATTCAGGCATAGTGAAGAATTCACAATAACATAAAGACATACATGTGGCAGCTAGAGACCCATATTTCCTGCAGATATCTCTTATTTTAACTTGGATAATCTGCAGAGGATCATCATCATCATCATCATAGGCAGTCCCTTGAAATCGAGGAAGACTTACTTTCACTCTAAAAATGATTTCTTAGGTGACTAAACAGTCCAATACGGAAATTACAGTCTCTCACATGTGGGACAGACAGTCGTTGAAGGAAAGGATGGGTGGGAAGACTGGTTTGCCGCACGCTCCTTCCGTTGCCTGAGCTTGCTTTCTGCATTCTCTCGGCGATGAGACTCGAGGTGCTCAGCGCCCTCCCGGATGCTTTTCCGCCACTGAGGGCGGTCTTTGGCCAGGGACTCCCAGGTGTCAGTGGGATGTTACATTTTATCAAGGCGGCTTTGAGGGTGTCCTTGAAATGTTTCCTCTGCCCACCTGGGGCTCGCTTGCTGTGTAGGAGTTCCGAGTAGAGCGCTTGCTTTGGGAATCTTGTGTCAGGCATGCGAACAATGTGGCCCACCCAACGGAGCTGGTCGAGTGTGGTCAGTGCTTCGATGCCGGGAATGTTGGCCTGATCGAAGACGCTAATGTCGGTGCGTCTGTCCTCCCAGGGGATTTGCAGGATCTTGCGGAGACATTATTGGTGGTATTTCTCCACCGATTTAAAATGTCTGCTGTATATGGTCCACATCTCTGAGCCATACAGGAGGGTTGTTATCACTACAGCCCTGTAGACTATAAGCTTGGTGCCAGAATTGAGGGCCTAATCTTCGAACATTCTCTTCCTCAGGCGGCCCAAGGCTGCGCTGGCGCACTGTAGGCGGTGTTGAACCTTGTCGTCGATGTCTGCCCTTGCTGATAATAGGCTCTCGAGGTATGGAAAATGGTCCATGTTGTCCAGGGCCACGCCGTGGATCTGGGGGCAATGCTGTGTGGTGGGGTTAGGTTGGTGGAGGACCTTTGTCTTACCTTTGCCACCATCTCAGCAAAACCCCAGCCCTGCACGAGGTAGAAAAGGCCATCCGCCAGCTCAAGAACAACAAGGCAAAGGAAACGGATGGAATCCCCGCTGAGGCACTAAAGTATGACAGAGAGGCACTATTGGCACGAATGCAAGACCTCATCTCTCTCATCTGGAAGGAGATGAGCATGCTGGGAGATCTAGAAATGCAGTAATCGTGACCATCTTTAAAAAAGGGGACAAGTCCAACTGTGGCATCTACAGAGGAATCTCCCTGTTATCAGCCACTGGGAAAGTGATCGCTAGAATACTTCTCAACCATCTTCTCCCTGTGGCTGAGGAGCTCCTCCCGGAGTCATAGTGTGGATTTCGTCCACTACGGGGTACAATGGACATGATCTTTACGGCGTGGCAACTGCAAGAGAAATGCAAGGAACAGCACCACCCCTTGTACATGGCCTTCTTTTACCTTACAAAAGCCTTTGACACTGTCAACTGCGAGGTACTATGGAGTGTTCTCCTCCATTTCAGCTGCCCCCAAAAGTTGTCGCCATCCTCTACCTGCTCCACGACAACAGGCAAGCCGTGATCTGTTCCAACGGATCCATCACAGACCCAATCCACGTCCGGACTGGGGTCAAGCTGGGCTGTGTCATCGTGCCAACCCTCTTCTCGATCTTCCCCGCTGCAATGCTCCACCTCGCACTCAACAAGCTCCCCACTGGAGTGGAACTAAACTACAGAACCAGTGGGAAACTGTTCAAGCTTCCCATTTCCCGCCAGATCCAAGATCGTCCCAACCTCTATCATCGAGCTACAGTACGCGGATGACGCTTGCGTCTGTGCACGTTCAGAGACTGAACTCCAAGTCACAGTCAACATCTTCACTGAGGCGTAGGAAAGCATGGGCCTTACACTAAACATCCGTAAGACTCTACAGAGGATAGACAGGCAGCAGTACTTCTGGGCTTTCAGGCCCATTGGGCTCAGCCAGCTCAAATGAGGCTTCCCTTGTCATCACTTTAAAGCTCCAACAAAGCAACATGAATAAAATTTCTCCAAATGGTGCATGAACTATGGTCATGCTTCACATTGGAAGCTATAATTTGTTTTTCCACACTTATGATTGTTCCATCTATTTGAAATATTCTTTTAATATTTCTTTTTTCTTTAACTACTCCCATATTGCTCCCTTCCTTTTTTCTGCTCCCACTCATTTTTTTTCATCCTCTTTTTGTTCTTTTTCTTCTCATAATAATGTCTCCCTTTTTCCTGCATCTGTTATCTATTTTCACTCCTAATTGAGTCTATAATTGTTCATAGCAATAATGGATGTCATTTGCTATTTTCTTATTCGTTCCTGGGATATGGGCGTCGATGGCAAGGCCAGCATTTATTATCCGTCCCTAATTGCGCACAAGAATGTGGTGATGAGCTGCCTTCTTGAACTGCTGCAGTCTGTGTGGTGAAGGAAGTCCCACAGTACTTTTAGAAAGAAAGTTCCAGAATTTTGACCCAGCGACAATGAAGGAGTCAGGATGGCATGTAACTTGGAGGAGAACTTGCAGGTGATGCTGTTCCCATGTGCCAGCTGCCCTTGTCCTTCTAATTGGTAGAGGTCTCGGGTTTGGGAAGGGCTGTCAAAGAATCCTTGGCGAGTTGCTGCAGTACATCTTGTAGATGGTACACACTGCAGCCATGGTGCGCCGGTGGTGCAGGGAGCGAATGTTTAAGGTCATGGATGGAGTGCCAAGCAAGCGAATTGCTTTGTCTTAAGCAAGCGAGCTGCTTTGCCCTGGATAGTGTCGAGCTTCTTGAGTGTATTTAGAGCTGCACTCATCCAGGCAAGTGGAGAGCATTCCATCACACTCCTGACTTGCGCCTTTTCATGGTGGAAAGGCTTCCACCATCATTCACCACAGAATACCCAAACTCTGACCCTCTCTTGTAGCCACTGTATTTATGTGGCTGGTCTAGTTAAGTTTCTGGTCAATGGTGACCCCCAAGGATGTTGATGGTGGGGGATTCGGTGATGGTAATGCCATTGAATGTCTATGGGTGGTGGTTAGACTCTCGCTTGTGGCAGATAGTCATTGCCTTGCATTTGTATGGTGTGAATATTCTTCATCATCATCATCATCATCATCATAGGCAGTCCCTCGAAATCGAGGAAGACTTGCTTCCACTCTAAAAGTGAGTTCTCAGGTGAGTGTACAGTCCTTCGTCGTAGGCAATTGGGCTTATAGGGCTGTGCCTGGTCTCCAGTTGTCTTGGACCCCCTTGCCACTAGACCAAGACCTTGTTCAGCTAAGCCCGTGTGGTTGCCGGTGCGCAGTGGCCACTCCACGTTAAAAGGACTCACACACAGGCATCTTCCACTCCATCAGTATGAAGTTCGGGACCTGGAACGTCAGGACCCTCATGGACAATCCCAACAGCAACAGGCCGGAACGCCGCACCGCCTTGGTTGCTGGGGAACTCAGACGTTTTGACATTGACATCGCCACCCTAAGCGAGACCCGGCGGGCAGGGGAAAGCCAGTTGAAGGAACATGGTGGAGGTTACACCTTCTTCTGGAAAGGGAAACCAGAGGCAGAACGTCGCCTTCATGGAGTTGGTTTTGCCGTCAAGAATGAGCTGGTCGACCGCCTCAAAGACACCCCCTGTGGGGTTAACGAACGCCTCATGACTCTTCGTATTATCCTATCTCGGAACCAATGCCCCACAGTCATCAGTGCGTACGCCCCGACACTCGATGCAACGGATGAGGCTAAAGAGGGTTTTTATTCCAACCTCGAGACATCCTTGTCCCACGTCCCCACAGGCGACAAATTGATCCTCCTGGATGATTTTAATGCCAGGGTCGGCAAAGACACAGACCTCTGGGGAGGCGTGATTGGCAGAGAGGGGTTAGGGAAAGCCAACTCCAGCGATACCCTACTCCTGACAAAATGTCTAGAACATGAACTCCTCATCACTAACACCCTGTTCCGCCAGAGGGACAAATACAAGGCATCGTGGCAACACCCTCGCTCCAAACACTGGCACCTGCTTGACTATGTTATCATCCAAGCCAGGGATCGCAAGGATGTGCACATCACCCACGCTATGACAGGAGCTGATGACTGCTGGACGGACCACTGCCGAATCCAATCCATCATCAACATTAACGTTGTCCCAAAGCAGAGGGGACAGCAGAAGCAGTTCCGCAAAAAAGTTAATGCCAGGGTACTTAGAGACCCAGCTAAGAAAGCCCTATACAGCCAGTGCCTCACAGCCAATCTGGCGTGCCTTGATGACCCTGAGATGCTGAATGCCCATAACGCTTGGTCTGCCCTCCAGGCCTCTATAACCAGTGCCTGTGAAGAGATACTTGGTCACTCAACCAGAAAATATCAGGACTGGTTTGATGAAAATGATCAGGAGATCGAAGAAATAATAGATCGCAAGCGCAAAGCATTTCTGAGCCTCAAGCAACAACCCAACTCGGGAGCTGCAAAACAACATTACAGACGGCTCAAGGCTCAGGTCCAACAAAAAATCTGGGACCTAAAGAACAGGTGGTGGATGGAGAAAGCACAGGAGATACAACGACTGGCCGACAGCCACGGTATGCGAGGATTCTTCGCTGCAGTCAAGGCCACTTATGGTCCACACCCCCAAGGCCCCACCCCACTCCTGGCCAAGAACGGGGAAACACTCATCGGGGCCCAATGGAAGGAGCAATTTGAAGATCTCCTCAATCGAGACTCTGCCTTTGATTCGAGTGTTCTCGACTCCATCCCGCAGCATGTGACCCACCACCAACTCAGTGAAACTCCAACGTCGCACGAGGTAGGCAAAGCCATAAAACAGCTCAAGAATAACAAGGCTACGGGTGTAGATGGAATCCCTGCTGAGGCGCTAAAGTATGGCAGAGAGGCACTGTTGACACGGATACATGACCTCATCTCTCTCATCTGGAGGGAGGAGAGCATGCCGGGAGATCTGAGAGATGCAGTGATTGTGACCATTTTTTTAAAAGGGGACAAGTCCGACTGCGGCAACTACAGGGGAATCTCCCTGCCATCAGCCACTGGAAAAATTGTCGCTCGAGTTCTCCTCAATCGTCTTCTCCCTGTGGCCGAGGAGCTCCTCCCGGAATCACAATGCGGATTTCGTCCCCTACAGGGCACAACAGACATGATCTTTGTAGCGCGCCAGTTGCAGGAAAAATGCAGGGAGCAGCGCCAGCCCTTATACATGGCCTTTTTCGATCTTACAAAGGCCTTTGACACTGTCAATTGTGAGGGTCTATGGAGCGTCCCCCTCCGTTTCGGATGCCCCCAAAAGTTTGTCAACATCCTTCGCCTGCTTCACGATGACATGCAGGCAGTGATACTTACCAACGGATCCATTACAGACCCAATTCTCGTCCGGACGGGGTCAAACATGGCTGCATCATCACTTCAATCCTCTTTTTAATCTTCCTCGCAGCCATGCTCCACCTCACAATCAACAAGCTCCCCACTGGAGTGGAACTAAACTGCAGAACCAGTGGGAAGCTGTTTAATCTACGACCACCCCAACCTCTGTCGTTGAGCTGCAGTATGCGGATGATGCCTGCATCTGTGCACATTCAGAGGCTGAACTCCAGGATATAGTCAAAGTATTCACTGAGGCATATGAAAGCATGGGCCTTACGATTAACATCCATAAGACAAAGGTCCTCCATGACCTGTTACCACTGCATAGCACTGCCCTCCAATCATCAAGATCCACGCGCGACCCTAGATAAAAATAGAAACATAGAAAATAGGTGCAGGATAGGCCATTCGGCCCTTTGAGCCTGCATCGCCATTCAATAAGATCATGGCTGATCATTCCCTCAGTACCCCTTTCCTGTTTTCCCTGCATACTCCTTGATCTCTTTAGCCGTAAGGGCCATATCTAACTCCCTCTGGAATATATCAAGTGAACTGGCAGCAACAACTCTCTGCGGCAGGGAATTCCACAGGTTAACAATACTCTGAGTGAAGAAGTTTCTCCTCATCTCAATCCTAAATGGCCTACCCCTTCTCCTATGATTGTGTCCCCTGGTTCTGGACTTCCCCAAGATCGGGAACATTCTTACCGCATCTAACCTTGCCAGTCCCGTCAGAATCTTATACGTTTCTATGAGATCCCCTCTCATTCATCTAAACTCCAGTGAATAAAGGCCCAGTTGATCCAGTCTCTCCTCATATGTTAGTCCAGCCATCCCTGGAATCAGTTTGGTGAACCTTCGCTGCACTCCCTCAATAGCAAGAACGTCCTTCCTCAGATTAGGAGACCAAAACTGAACACAATATTCCAGCTGAGGCCTCACCAAGGCCCTGTACAACTGCAGTAAGACCTCCCTGCTCCTATACTCAAATCCTCTTGCTATGAAGGCCAACGTACCATTTGCTTTCTTCACCACCTGCTGTACCTGTATTACAACTTTCAATGACTGATGAACCAAGACACCCAGGTCTCGTTGCACCTCCCCTTTTCCTAATCTGCCGCCATTCAGATATTATTCTGCCTTCGTGTTTTTGCCCCCAAAATGGATAACCTCACATTTATCCACATTATACTGCACCTGCCGTGCATTTTCCCACTCACCTAATCTGTCCAAGTCAACCTGCAGCCTCTTAGCATCCTCCTCACAGCTCACACCGCCACCCAGTTTAGTGTCATCTGCAAACTTGGAGATATTACACTCAATTCTTTCATCTAAATCGTTAATGTATATTGTAAAGAGCTGGGGTCCCAGCACTGAGCCCTGCGGCATTCCACTAGTCACTGCCTGCCATTCTGAAAAGGACCCGTTTATCCCGACTCTTTGCTTCCTGTCTGCCAACCAGTTCTCCATCCACGTCAATACATTACCCCCAATACCACATGCTTTGATTTTGCACACCAATCTCTTGTGCGGGACCTTGTCAAAAGCCTTTTGAAAGTCCAAATATACCACATCCACTGTTTCTCCCTTGTCCACTCTGCTAGTTACATCCTCAAAAAATTCCAGAAGATTAGTCAAGCATGATTTCCCTTTCATAAGTCCATGCTGACTTGGACCGATCCTGTCACTGCTTTCCAAATGCGCTGCTATTTCATTCTTAATAATTGATTCCAACATTTTCCCCACGACTGATGTCAGGCTAACCGGTCTATAATTACCCGTTTTCTCTCTCCCTCCTTTTTTTAAAAGTGGTGTTACATTAGCTACCCTCCAGTCCATAGGAATTGATCCAGAGTCGATAGACTGTTGGAAAATGATCACCAATGCATCCACTATTTCTAGGGCCACTTCCTTAAGTACTCTGGGATGCAGTATCAGGCCCCAGGGATCTATCGGCCTTCAATCCCATCAATTTCCCTAACACAATTTCCCGCCTAATAAGGATATCCTTCAGTTCCTCCTTCTCACTAGACCCACTGTCCCCTAGTACATCTGGAAGGTTATTTGTGTCTTCCTTCGTGAAGACAGAACCGAAGTATTTGTTCAGTTGGTCTGCCATTCCTTTGTTCCCCATTATAAATTCACCTGAATCCGACTACAAGGGACCTACGTTTGTCTTCACTAATCTTTTTCTCTTCACATATTTATAGAAGCTTTTGCAGTCAGTTTTTATGTTCCCTGCAAGCTTCCTCTCGTACTCTATTTTCCCCCTCTTAATTAAACCCTTAGTCCTCCTCTGTTGAATTCTAAATTTCTCCCAGTCCTCAGGTTTGTTGCTTTTTCTAGCCAATTTATATGCCTCTTCCTTGGTTTTAACACTATCCTTAATTTCCCTTGTTAGCCACGGTTGAGCCACCTTCCCCGTTTTATTTTTACTCCAGACAGGGTTGTACAATTGCTGAAGTTCATCCATGTGATCTTTAAATGTTTGCCATTGCCTATCCACCGTCAACCCTTTAAGTATCCTTTGCCAGTCTATTCAAGCCAATTTACGCCTCAAACCGTCAAAGTTACCTTTCCTTAAGTTCAGGACCCTATTTTCCGAATTAACTGTGACACTCTCCATCTTAATAAAGAATTCTACCATATTATGGTCACTCTTTCCCAAGGGGCCTCACACAACAAGATTGCTAATTAGTCCCTTCTCATTACACATCACCCAGTCTAGGATGGCCAGCTCTCTAGTTGGTTCCTCGACATATTGGTCTAGAAAACCATCCCTAATACACTCCAGGAAATCCTCCTCCACCGCATTGCTACCAGTTAGGTTAGCCCAATCAATATGTAGATTAAAGTCGCCCATGATAACTGCTGTACCTTTATTGCACACATCCCTTATTTCTTGTTTGATGCTGTCCCCAACCTCACTATTACTGTTTGGTGGTCAGTACACAACTCCCACTAGCGTTTTCTGCCCTTTGGTATTCCGCAGCTCCACCCATACCGATTCCACATCATCCAGGCGAATGTCTCTCCTTACTATTGCATTAATTTCCTCTTTAACCAGCAATCCCACCCCGCCTCCTTTTCCTCTCTATTTATCTTTCTTAAATGTTGAATACCCCTGGATGTTGAGTTCCCAGTCTTGGTCACCCTGGAGCCATGTCTCCGTGATGCCAATTACATTATATCCGTTAACTGCTATCTGCGCAGTTAATTCATCCACCTTATTCCGAATACTCCTCGCATTGAGGCACAGAGCCTTCAGGCTTGTCTTTTTAACACACTTTGCCCCTTTAGAATTTTGCTGTAATGTGGCCCTTTTTGTTTTTTGCTTTGGGTTTCTCTGCCCTCCACTTTTACTATTCTCCTTTCTATCTTTTGCTTCTGCCTCCATTCTATTTCCCTCTGTCTCCCTGCATAGGTTCCCATCCCCCTGCCATGTTAGTTTAACTCCTCCCCAACAGCACTAGCAAACACCCCCCCTCGGACATTGGTTCCAATCCTGCCCAGGTGCAGACAACTTGGACCATTTCCTATATCTCGGGAGCCTTTTATCAACAAAGGCAGATATTGATGCAAAGATTCAGCATCACCTCCAGTGCGCCAGTGCAGTCTTTGGCCATCTGAGGAAAAGAGTGTTTGAAGACCAGGCCCTCAAATCTACCACCAAGCTCATGGTCTACAGGGCTGTAGTAATATCCGCCCTCCTGTATGGATCTGAGGCATGGACGATGTATAGAAGGCACCTCAAGTCGCTGGAGATATATCACCAACGATGTCTCCGCAAGATCCTGCAAATCCCCTGGGAGGACAGGTGCACCAACATCAGTGTCCTCGACCAGGCTAACATCTCCAGTATCGAAGCACTGACCACACTCGATCAGCTTCGCTGGGCAAGCCACATAGTTCGCATGCCAGATACGAGACTCCCTAAGCAAATGCTTTATGAGGAGCTCCTTCATGGTAAACGAGCCAAAGGAGGTCAGCAGAAATGTTATAAGAACTCCTCAAAGCCTCCCTGGTAAAGTGCGACATCACCACTGACACCTGGGTGACCCTGGCCGCAGACCGCCCGAGGTGGAGAAAGTACATCCGGGAGGGCGTTGAGCTCTTCGAAGTCTCAACGCAAAGAGCATGAAGAGGCCAAGCGCAGGCAGCTGAAGGAGCGTGCGGCAAACCAGCCCTGCCGACCCCTTCCCTCGACGAAAGTCTGTCCCACCTGTAACAGGGTCTGTGGCTCTTGTATCGGACTGTTCAGCCATCAAAGAACTCACTTTGGGAGTGGAAGCAAGTCCTCCTCGATTTCGAGGGAATTACAATCTCCATCACTGGTGGGGCAGACAGTGATTGAAGGAAGGGGTGGGTGGGGAGTCTGGTTTGCTGCACGTTCTTTTCGCTGTCTGCGCATGATTTCTGCATGCTCTCGGCGACGAGACTCGAGGTGCTCAATACTCTCCTGATGCTCTTCCTCCACTTAGGGCAATCTTGGGCCAGGGATTCCCAGGTGCCAGTGGGAATGTTGCACTTCATCAAGGAGGCTTTGAGGGTGTCCTTGAAACATTTCCTCTGCCCACCTGGGGCTCGCTTGCCATGTAGGAGTTATGAGTAGAGTGCTTGCTTTGGGAGTCTTGTGTCGGGCATGCGGACAATGTGGCTCGCTCAATGGAGCTGGTTGAGTGTGGTCAGTGCTTTGATGCTGGGGATGTTGGCCTGAGCCAGAACGCAGACATTGGTGTGTCTATCCTCCCAGTGAATTTGGAGGATCTTGCAGCGGCAGCGCTGGTGGTACTTCTCCAGCGCTTTGAGGAAGCGCTGAGGAAGAGTGTTTCAAGACCAGTACCTAAAATCTGCCACCAAGCTTATGATCTACAAGGCAGTGGTGATACCTGCCTCTGTGGAAGAAGAGACACCCGCCCTCCTATATGGCTTAGAGATGTGGA
The DNA here is from genome assembly GCF_044704955.1 of Pristiophorus japonicus. Classification (NCBI taxonomy): domain Eukaryota; kingdom Metazoa; phylum Chordata; class Chondrichthyes; family Pristiophoridae; genus Pristiophorus; species Pristiophorus japonicus. The sequence continues at coordinate 215,798,999 of NC_091978.1, read as the reverse complement.
CCATATACATTAGACACCTGAATATTACTTGCCACTTATCAGCTGAAGCCTGAATGTCGTCCAGGTCTTTCTGCATGTGGGCATGGACTATTTCATTATCTGGGGAGTTATGAATGGAACTGAACACTGCAATCATCAGGAAACATCCCCACTTCTGACCTTATGATGGAGGAAAGGTCATAGATGATGAAGCTGAAGATGATTGGGCCTAGGACACAGTAATGAGGAATTCTTGCAGCGATATCCTGGGGCTGACCTCTAACCACTACAACCATCTTCCTTTGTGCTTGGTCTGACTCCAGTCAGTGGAGAGTATTCCCCCTGATTCCCATTGATTTCACTTTGTCAAATGCTGCCTTGATGTCAAGGGCGTTCACTCTCACCTCAATTCTGGAATTCAGCTCTTTTGTCCATGTTTGGACTAAGGCTGCAATGAGGTCTGGAGCTGAGTGGTCCTGGCAGAACCCAAACTGAGCATCGGTGAGCAGGTTATTGGTGAGTAAGTGCCACTTCATAGTACTGTTGACGACAATTTCCATCATTTTGCTGATGATTGAGAGTAGACTAATAGGGTGGTAATTAGCTGGATTGGATTTGACCTGCTTTTTGTGGGCAGGATATACCTGGGCAGTTTTCTACATTGTCGGATCGATGCCAGTGTTGTAGTTTTACTGGCATATCTTGGCTAGAAGTGCTGCTGGTTCTGCAGCACATGTCTTCAGCACGACAGCCACGATGTTGTCAGAGCCCATAGCCTTTGCTCTATCCAGTGCACTCAGCCATTTCTTGATATCACATGGAGTGAATCGAATTGGCTGAAGACTGGCTTCTGAGTTGATGGGGACCTCAGGAGGAGGCCGATATGGATCATCCACTCAGCACTTCTGGCTGAAGATGGTTGCAACGCTTCAGCCATGTCTTTTGCACTTGCGTGCTGGGTTCCGTCATCGTTGAGGATGGGAATATTCACAGAGCCTCCTCCTCCAGTTAATTGTTTAATTGTCCACACCATTCATGACTTAGCATGATGGAGGGTGTCTTCAGTGTGAAGACAGGACTTCGTCTTCACAAGGACTGTCCGGTGGTCACTGCTACCAATAGTGTTATAGACAGATGCACCTGCTACAGGTAGATTGGTGAGGATGAGCATAAGGTCAAGTAGGTATTTCCCTCATGTTGGTTCTCTCACCCCCTGCCGCAGGCCCAGTCTGGCAGCTATATCCTTCAAGACTTGGCCAGCTCATTCAGTAGTGGTGCTACCAAACCACTCTTGGTGGTGGAAATTGAAGTCCCGCACCCAGAGTACATTCAGTGCCCTTTCTAGCCTCAGTGTTTCTTCCAAGTGGTATTCATTATGGAGTAATAGTGATTCATCAGCTGAGGGAGGGCGGTAGGTGGTAATCAGCAGGAGCTTTTCTTGCCCATGCTTGACCTGAATTCGGTTCCGGAATCAATGTTGAGGACACCCTTGGCCACTCCCTCCTGACTGTATACCACTGTGCCTCCACCTCTGGTTGGTCTGTCCTGCCGGTGGGACAGGATGGTGATGGAGCATTCTGGGTTGAAAGGTATGATTCTGTGCATATGACTATCAGGCTATTGCTTGACTGGCCTGTGTGATAGCTCTCCCAATTTTGACACAAGTCCCCAGATGCTAGTGAGGAGCACTTTGCAGGGTTGACTGGGCTGGGTGTGCCGTTGTCGTGTCAGAAGTCGGTGCCGAGGTCGATGCCAGGTGATCCGTCCAATTTTATTCTTATTATTGTTTTTTGTAGCGGTTTGTTACAACGGAGTGGCTTGCTTGGCCATTTCAGAGGGCAGTTAAGAGTCAACCACATTGCCATGGGTCTGGAGTCACATATAGGTCAGACAAGGTAAGGATGGCAGAAATCCTGCCCTGAAGAACATTAGTGAACCAGATGGGTTTTTACGACAATCCAGTAGTTTCAAGGTCACCATTACTGATACAAGCTTATTAATTCCAGGTTTATTTAATTAACTGAATTTAAATTCTCCAGCTGCCATGGTGGAATTTGAACTCCTAGATCCAGGGTACCTGGCTAACCCACCCCCCATGATCAGAAAGCTCACACAAAGTCTCCGATTACCTTCCCGAACTCCTTCCCTCCCTACGCCTCCGCTGCAGACCCACCCCGCTCCCCCACTCCTCTGGCTGCTCCATGGTTCATCGCCCCTGATCATCAGCATAACTCCGCCTCCATGTTCCTCCCGGCCCGTGGTCGTGGTGAGTCTAATGCCCCCTTCCTCCTCTGCACGGCCTAATGCCACAGGCGTACCTATCCGGAGCCAGCCAGCCTCTAAATATGTCTGGCTTAAGTGAGAAACAGAGGCATCACTTGCAAATCAAGCCCTGCCGTTAAAGTCATCAGGGCCTGCGGGAAAACCATTCTCCCAGGTTTCCCACCTGACTCGGAGCCTGCCTCCAACCCACCTTCCCCATTAAAATTTTGCCCTATGTCTAACAATTAAACCACTCTCAAAGTTTATCAGTAACCTTGTGTTTTGTCTCTATGAGGAGAGTGAATGTTAGTGGGTGGGATTAGATAGAGATGATGGTGTGTGGAAGTCACATCATTACAGTATAGGAAAGGCTCGGTGGAACAGTTGGGCCTTTCCAGTCTGCTTTTGTATTTTCATATGTAACCATTCAGTGAATAGAAACAAAGAAACAGAAATATGCAAAATTATTTTGGCAATGTTTATTTGGAGTTTGTAGAATCTAAACGTTGATGCAGCTTAATAGAAACTGTTGGGAATGTTTTTTGCAAAGTCCTATTTACAAGCCCCTGTGAGTGAACATACAATTCCTGCAACAGATTATAAGTGCTTGAACAGTAAGATATGTCACATTCAAGGATCATTTATGTGGCCAACAGAGACTATTTGTACTTGTCGGTTTTGGTTCGCTCGTGTATATTTTTACTGTGGGAGAGCTCATACTTTGCAGGTAAGAATATCTTCAGTAAGTTCAGTTTCACATGTTCACATTCACAGACTATAACCTATGTCTTATTCATAACAGCTAATGAAGTAAAAAGAGATGACCCCTCTATATCGTTTTGGTACAGACTGACCTTTTTAATAGTTCAATATTTGTTGAAACATTGTGCAAAAATTAAGAGTATTTACTTACTAGGTGTAATTAATTCAATGTTTTGGAAAATAGGTAATAAATACAGATGAACATATCCCACTAGCATATCTATGACTCCCCTGTAGCTATCACATTCAACACGGGACTGCAAATTCCACTTTTGCATAATTGAATTATTTAAAAAAATGTAAGATTTTTTAAAATCTGCAAAGATATCAAAGACACATTTTTGATAGCCTCAACTTGTTCTTACTGGATGTGAGTCTAAAGCTCATCCATATCTTGGCACTGATTGAACAGTTTAACTCAGAACGGTTGGAAGGATGGTTGGTGTCAGAAATAGGAATAGATTCACTGGCACACAATTAGATGTTATTTGGAAGCTGGGATTAAATATATATGTGTGTTTTTTAAATATACTATAAATCATAATGATTTACTCATACACAGCCCTCTGCAGCTGTGCTATGAAAGAATCCAGCCTGAAACAATCTAATTTTCGGCATCTTGATAATTTCATTTTGTCTTGTGCTCATCTGCTGACTTCACTGTGGACAGGTTTGAAGTAAAAATGGTCCCAGGTGGGACATGTTATTCCAAGTACTTTGCCACTGTATTTTGCAATCCAGTATTCTGGATAATGTATCCCACCTGGGACCATTTTTACTGAAAACCATAAAAGAGGTCAACAACTCAAAAAGAATACATAGTGTTCATGTCTAATAAGTACTTTCTTTGGAAGATTATTCTGTAAAAATTCATTTGTTCAATCCTTAACAGAGCACTTCAAAAAAATCTATTAATTGCAAGCGAATAATATATTCACTAACCCAAGCCTGCATAGAGTGAAATGTCCAGTAACTGTTTACTTGTCTTTAAAACAATAAAACATATTGTAGATGTCATAATAAATGAAAAATAATTGCTCTGTTACATGGACCGTGCGTGCCTTCTTTAGTACAAACTATTTCATGCCCATTAAAATGTTACTGTGTGGGGGCCCTTTTCATTCGGAGCCTTTGGGATTCATATTTTGCTGTAAGTATAGTGATATCTTAAAAACTCCCATCCTGAAAAAGTGCACATTTTGCTATTGAATTACCTCGATTCAGCAGTTAAAGTAAAATCTATAGATACACCCAGAAAAAACATTACATAATGGCTGTATCACCATTCCATTAACAGATGCGTAGCCTTTCCCGCCTCGCCAACACATCTTATGCTATGAGTGTGTTTTGATGTGCAACAGATTTTTGTCAGGAGAAGATTTGATTTTCTAAAATTACGGTTAATACCTCTTCCTATCAACCAGTATTTTTCTTTTTATGGGACATAGAGGCAACAGAATGTTTTGAGTTCTACTTTTTAGTCTGAGAAATGGAGTGAAACCGACCCAACTGAAATGTTATCTCATTAAACCCGTTTGCAATTATTTTGTTTTAAATTTAAAATTACTGACAGCACCTTAACATTGATACACGGGTGCCAAACAACCCTTGAGATCAAAACGAAACGCTAATGAATGGAGGCCAAAGTCAACGAATATCCCTAACTGTGTGCACGATCGATTGTCCTGATGATGAATCTATTTGTACATAGTGAACCCGGTCTGAGGAAGCTTAAATTACTACAGAAACATTTAACCAACAATTTATTTTTTAATTAATTGGCAAACCCTTTGAGTGAAGATTGTCTTTGGTTCTGTGTTTTTCCATTCTGTTCTATAACAATGATAAACATTTTGTCGCAATGATTCAATTTGTGGTAGAATACGCATTAGCAGTTTGAAAATTGTAAGCAGGTTTGCCATTTAAATTACGTTCAGTGGGTAGAACAGAAGGAATACATGAATACATGTCAAAATAACCAAAATTGCCGTATGTTTTTACCACTGAGTAGATTTTGTTAGAAGATGTGACTCTAAAGATAAATTGTATAATGACAGGTCTGTTTAACAGCGTAATACTTGTTCCAGCTGCTTTTCACTGTGCGCTTCATATACATGTTCATCTCGCTGCGTGTTTTTGAGATCATTTGAATCCTTCGGGTAACTGAAATTCATTTTCTCACATTGAATTCATAAATCACCGGATAGTTCAGTAAAGACGCGTGTGTAATGGATGCGTTGAATTTAACTCGTCGAAATAATTTTCTAAAGCATTTAACAATTCTGATTTGCGTAGTTATCTGTCATGGCCAATTAGAACATTAAAATGTATTTACAATGTGTTTATATTTGTTTCTTTATCTTTTAGGACACCTTACAATTTATATTAAGTGTGTATTTAGGGTACTTTGTTTTCCATTTTACACAATGCGGTAAGCTTTTAAAAAGGCTGACTAGCTCGGCCAGCTTTATGAAAAGCCGATACATTGCTATCTGTTAGCGTTATTTTGGAGCGAGAAAGGGACCAAAATCGCAGCATTCTAACTGTAAATGGCCCTATGTAGGCCAAGCGGCCTGCTGTTGGGAAATGTTAGGTCGCATTTGAATGTTAAAACATAATCTTTTTTTAGTTTAAGGTGCAATTCAAAGAAACAGCCAGAATTAAATTTCATTTCAAGTGCTGTCAAAAGTTCAATGTTGACTACAACATAACTCCCTCAAACTTATGATTGAATAAGGTCAGAGAGAAATGTTAAAATGTGACTTGCTGTCTTGCATTAAAATAGGCAGTCTTGCAGTCCTCAGCATTTCAAACTGCCCAGATGGTGTGATATGGTTTTAAGGACACCGCACTGTTAATACTGAAGCCGCCCCATGTGTCCCCATTCAACATATCGCATTGTCTAGCCTATTTCATAACTTGATTTACTTTTCCTCAAATGTCTGCAGTATAAATCATGACACTGTAAAAGCTAAAAACGCCATGACTATTCCCAAGTAGGTTCTAAAATGCAGCGCAGCCGCAGCCTTCCCATATCTAAATCCTTTAAAAAAAACTACATAAGCAACGTGATAGCTATGATTGTCTCTCGATAGATAGACACATCGATAGATCGGTAATCGAATTGTAAATGTAAATGATCATTTCGAAATAGTGTCTATTTCGACAAAAGTTTAGTAGGGTTTAGGATATTAAAATAGTCAACTGCACTGTTTTTTTAATCAAAGATCTCAGATTTGTACTTTCAACAGCTATCGGAGAAAATAACGGTAATGGTCAAATTTATTCTGCACGATCAAATGTTTTTTCTACGCAAGAAAATAGCCACATGCTTTTCTACTGGCACTGTTTCGTATTTTATCAACAGAAATAAAATTTTCGGGATATAAATGTCGATGTAAATCAAATACCCGACAACACATCTCTGTTCTTAGGTTTTTTGACAGATACATGAACGTAAGCAATAAAAACAGAAAATGCTGGAAATACTCAGCAAGTTAGACAGTATATGGAGGGAGAAACAAACGTAACGTTTCAAATCGATGACCCTTCGTCAGAACTGGAACAAGTTAGAGATGTAACGGATTGTAAGCAAGTACAAAGGCAGGAAGGAAAGGGAAGGTCTGTGACAGGGTGGAAGGCAGGAGTGATTAAATTACATGAATTTATGACATTGGACTATTTAGGTTAATTCAGCAAAAGTTCTTCCATATAAATATTGCAGAAGAATTCTTGCCCTTTGCCACCATCTATATATTACTTTCGATTAGCTACAAGCATTTCGAGTAATATCAATTTATGTTGTGTTCATTCAATTGACTTCTTGTCCCTTTATCTGGAATCAGACTGCATATTGGAAAATGACGAGTTAGAAACAAATACAGGTAAGTACTTACTGATTAAACTATCGAGAAATGTATTCTCATTTGACTTTTTTCTGTTCCCTTTTTTTAAAGCACAATATCAGCTTCTTTATCTTCTCGAATGGCAAGAAACCTGCAAATAAATCAATGAGGTTGTGATATGGCTGAACAGAAGGGAAAATATCCCCGCCAAAAGTAGCCTATAAGTTATTTTCAAGTTAGATGTTTTGGTGTAAAATGTTAGCAATAATATTTCAAAAAGGTCTTAAAAGATCACTTTAATACGTTGTTTGAGTGACATTTACAAAGCAGTAAACTGGGAAGTCAAAATATAATGATTAATGAATTAAAAAACATATAGATATGGGCTGCATGTCAAAATGCTAGCGTTGGCGAGCTGGTAATTTGAGTTCATTAACTGTGAAACTGGATATGGAACAACAAATGGAACATGTCTGTGCAATTGAGAATAATTTTAATGATTAAGTGCTATTATGGCTGTCAAGTACATTCGGGTTAGTTGTATAACATGCTTGCTTTGAATATTTTAAAACTTTCCACGATCCTACAGGAATTTACAATGCACAATAAAGTTTTTTAAATTATTGCTGTATTTTTATATAAAAGAGCAAAAAGGGAATTCTCACACACAAACACAGACACACAAACGTGTAAAGAAATGACCCGAACCATGGCGTGAATGTTCTTGGTTGAACGACAGTTTTCCCTTTCCACCAATTTTCTTGTCAATTTCACATATTTCACATGTTTAAAACCACCTCCGGATAGTGAGACTCGGTAAGGAACAGAGTTGTCAGTAACTGGATTACTGTCAAATGATTTAATTAACTTTGAAACGAATAAAGTTACGGAGATGAAATAATGATAAAATTTTAAATGAACATTGTACTTTTTTACTTTTGGTATTTACAAATGTCCTTATAGGCCTCTGGAAACCCCGAAATAAAGGAATACTGTAACTTTAAGTTTATGAATAGCCTCCATTTATACCAAAAAGAACTGCAAGTCATTAGACAGATTCCATTCAGATAAGAAATATTTAGAGAGGGGTTGGAAATTAATATACAATTGGTACAAGACAATCAACTTTCTGGGATGAATACGCTAGTAATGGTTTAGTGTTGGAGCTGATTGTTTAAACATGGGAGTAAATAATATAAAGCACAAATGTTTTCGCTGTAGCTAGGAAAACAATGCAATTTTCGCAATTAAGCAGTGCGAAGTGAAAGCATATCTATGACCGATTCTAGTTCCTCGCATTAATAAAGGATTTAATACCACCTGTTAGCTTCGGCTCTATCGGATAGTCTGGCTGCTGCTTTCAGACTTACTGCCTCCTTGATTTTTCCCCATGATTAATGACACCAACAGGGCACTGACCGCAATTAATATTCTTTCATTTCAACAGACACCAACCAGGACTAGCTCCACGCAGGATTTGCTAAAAACAAGGCTAAATATCAGTGATCCCATCCTGCTTTTAGTGGATTAATCTAAATAAAGCGAAAGAAACGCAAACATAAATTACCTTTGGCAACGTGCCGTAATAACGGAGACAAATCTTTCGACTGAGCAGCGAACTGTCATTGTTTAAGCATATTCACTTCCAGTCCCTGCTCTATTAAAAATTTCAGTCACCTGATAACCAAAGACAATTTAATGTATGCTGATCTCAGGAGCACATTTGTACATAGTTATGGGAATGAAATTTGCACTCGAGAAAATCGTATATTTTATTTATCAATCTATAGTGTATTAAAATAATGATTGTAAAAAGACTAAAGCTGCTTTCAAACGATTGGTTATGCTTAAATATGATTTAAAAAAATAATTTCGATTAGATATAAAGAGCGAAAAAAACTTCGAATGCCGAAGCTCTGAAGTGAAAGGAGAAAAAACTGGAAATATGGAACAGCTCCGCCAGCATTTGGAAAGAGAAAATAATTAACGTGTAGAATCTTAGAACAAACACTGCAAACGCTACCTTTAAACCGTTTAGCTTGTTTGTAATTACACACTTTTCTAAGACTCCTTTGTGCTCACCATATTCATTAATGTTATCCAACACATTGCTGTCCGTACGGTTATAAAACGTGAAAAATGAACCACTCTGAATGCACCTTCGGCGTATATCTGTTTTAACAGCGACGGCATCTACTACTGTGATAGGTTATGATAAACGGCTGACTTTTATTGCGTCTGATATATTGTGTACTTTTAAACTGGAAACGTCTGTGTGTGTTTTGAATTTAAATGCATTTCATTGGACACATAATTAATAATCATGTTATTTAACAGCCATATATTTCTGAAGAATGTTGAAATTGGCCGATTGTGGAATTAATTTATAAGAACTTGCGTTGCAATTGATTGATTAATTGTATTCACTATTACCTCGGCAATCTATTGCATTCCAAATTAAATTGTTAAAGTGCATTATATCCCGGTAAACTTGGATTCGTTTTATGTGCTGTTTATGAAATAATTATTTTTGTTATGAGATGTCTGCAAAGGCTCACAGGCTGCAACAACGCCATTGCAAAATTACCATTACAGTTATTTTAAAAATCTTATCTAATTTGCGAAGTTGTCCTTCAAACCGACAGCGAGAAAATGAAAGGTATTTATCTATAATGTATATATGCGTAGATTGTTCAACCAATAACAAACGAATTATAGAAACTGACTGCAATTTACAATTAATAGTCTCTTGCCGCATTTACTGTGTAGGTACAGCTGGAGCGATGTAATTGTTTGGGACTGTACTTCTATCCAGTGAAGTGAGTTGTGTCACATTTCGAGTGATCTAAAATTAAAAATAATTCATAAAATAATTTATGTTAAAGCAGATAGAAACACATTTGTGGAACACCTTTACATAAATGTATAAAATGTAGACTTTCGATGTAGTGCAGGATATAATTTAAATCGTGCAGATCCTGCGTTGCAATAAAATAGTTTCAAATCTCACGCTTAACTTGACAAACTATATTTTTTCTCCCAAATTATTTGGATGTGAAGCTACGTGGGAAGCGAAATACCTCACCTAGTGATTACTTTTCGTATTATTATAATAATGTCATTATTTTCATCACTAACCGTATGCGGCCTGCAGCACAATGTCTTAACCAACATTAAAATATTAAGACTATAATCTTTGAACATTGCAAATAAATCATAATTTGAATCTTGCGCTTAAAAAAAAATGTTGTCAGTCCTATAATACAGCACTCATCTGCAGAAATTTGCAGCGCCGTTTTTTTTAATGGTCTGATGTGTGAAATAAAAGGTGCTTATTTTGTAGGCTAAAAAAAACCTCTCGAAGTCCCTAAAGCGTAGTCTCCCGTACTACACACAGGAGAATAGTTTCCAGTTCAGACAGGGCTGCTCTTTCATTGGTGAGTTGTGGACTCTCTCTGGCTCCCCCGTATACATTACTGAATTTGAATTTTAAAAAATAACTGCAAAGGCATATGTTGAGATGCAGATAACATCTTAATGATTACTTTCATTTTTAAGAGTACAATTCTGTCACCATTGTAAAGAGGAGCGTCCGCGTCTTCTGGGGTGAAAATAATTCCAAAAATAAGCGCTTGATTTCGGTTGACCTGAATAACCTTGTCAATCACAACATTTAATGTTCTGAAGCATAGCTCCAAGTGAACAGCAATTAATATTGAATACTGTTGCCATCTGAGAAACTCTGATAGATATGGATTTATAGTCCATATCTATAGTCATGCTCTTTTCCTATTAATTTGCTGTAATATATTGTTTTTTTTTTCAATTAGATGACATCCAGGAACTTATAAAGTTGGAGAACCTGAGTGTCTCATTTGGGACCGCACACGGAAAAAATGTGGAATATTAGCACAAATATTAATTGACAGTCACACGGAACCATCTAATAACTTATAGCAGATGGTGTTATTGTGCCTGCAGTTTGTGATTCTTTAAAAGAAATGGGAATATAGCAGCTGTTAATTTAACTGAATTTCACCCTGATTCTCCTGAGTACCATTAAATTACCGCAAAGATTTGTAGTGCTGATAAAAGATCAATTTCATTTCTCCAAATAACATGTTGCTTTTAATATAAGAATAGAAAATGCTGGAAATCTCAACGTCAGGCAGCATCTATGGGGAGAAACAGAGTTAACGTTTCAGGTCGATGACTCTTCATCAGAACTGGCGAATGTTCGAAATGAACAGATCCTTAAGGAGCACTGAAAGGGGAAGGGGGAGGAAAGAAAATGGAAGGTCTGTGATAGGGGGAAGACAGGAAAGATTTGAGAGACAAAAGGGATGATGGGCCGACTTGAGATGGGCATGGCAGAAGTTAGAAAATGATGAGTCTAGATAGGGTGTGAATGGCAGAATAATTACTAGCTGTCATGGGAAAGAGAGAGAAAAAATCCATAAGGTTGGGGAGGGAGGAGGTTTAAAAAAGGAGGAAAGGGAGCAAAATGTGTGCAGAGGTTAGGTCGGAAATTGTTGAACTCGATGTTGAGTCCAGAAGACTGTAAAGTGCCTAAGCGAAAGATTAGGTGCTGTTCCTCGAGCTTGCTTTGAGCTTCATTGGAACAGTGTAGGAGGCCAAGGATGGAGAGGTCAGAGTGGGAGTGGAGCAGAAAATTAAAGTGAATTAGGCAGTTTACATCCTCATTCCTACTATTATTCTGGGTTTTACCTTATCCTATTCTAATTGATCTTAAATGCAATGTGTTGTATTTGGTCTTTGTTATGTGCACCGGTTTAGATCTTGGTCTCGCAAATCACTGCGAATATCGAAAATGAAAAATCAACGAGTAATGCCAAATTGTAACTATCCTCCAAGCAGATGACCAACTTAAAACAAAATGTAACCCTTGTCTATCTCTGTTAGATTTATTTGCTATTGATGACATTTAAACAAAATAAACTAAAAATAACAAAATTGAAGTCAGAGTTTTAGCTTGTTTTATTCGGGAAAGTATTTGGAATATTGTTTAATTTTTTATTTAAAGCAAAGATTTCTTCATCTATACTTATGTGTCTTCATTTGTCTAAGAAAAAGGCTAAATATTTATAGTTTGATATATTTTTGAATACGCATTTCAAGTGGCTGGTCGGATCTTTGGGATTAAAGAACGTTGACTATTCCAAATAACACACAGCTGCACTTCTCCACGTCTGCTCATCGGTGATATTTCAAGTATCCCCTCACTCATTTGCCGTTACAATTTGCAACATTATCAAGAGTTGAGACTATTAGGGCAAATGTTTCATCTCACTTCAGTAACAAATGGGAACGGCATACTTATCTTTGTATTTGAAAGTATATTTATATATATGTGTGTATTGGGCTTTGATTTTGAGTACTGTACCATAGAAAACACCTTCAAGGATGTCGCAATAACTTTTATTATGTAGTTAATGCACAACATGCTACAAAATCTACCTTAAAACAGACTAAAACTACACCTTTGTAAAGGCATTTACAACAGTAATGTTTTATTACATAAAAACAATCTTAACATTGCAAGTCGTATTTTCCTGTGAATGTGAAAGGATACTAAACGACTAGATACAATTAAATGGCAGGTAAACAGCAACAAACTGCAGGACTCCGCAATATAACGGTTAAGGCGAGGCCGGCTTCCTGCAGGCGGCACTGCACCTTTCCCGACATCACTCGAAACAGTCACGGTCCTTGAGCTCGCAGGGAACTTTCTGAGGCTTCACGTCCACCAGGCTGCCTTTAAACTCGCTACCGTATTACGTGAAACATCACTGAAAAATATATTCATTCTTTCGACCTTTTAACTGCATCATTTATACAATTTGACATTACAATTATAAAAATTCAACTAATAACGCTTTGATTTTTTAGTATTCACATACAATTAAGTGTGAGATGGTGCATTTTGGTAGGAAGAATAAGGCCACATATTAGATGTTAAGAGTTTGATTGGGGTAGAGAAGCAAAGGATCTAGGAATACAGATACACACATCACTAAAAGTAACAACACAGGCTAATAAGGCCATTCAAAAGGCAAACCACGCACTGGAGTTCAATCTAGAGGGATAGACTTGAAAAGCAGAGAAGTTATGTTAAACTTGTATCCAACCTTGGTTAGATTACACTTGGACTACTGTGAACAGTTCTGGTCTCCATATTTTAAAAAAGATATAGAGGCATTAGAGAAAATGCTAAATATATTTACAAGGATGATACGGGAAATGAGAGGATCTACTTGTCAGGACAGGCTGAACAGGCTGAGGCTCTTTTCTCGATTGTAAATACAATCTCTATTGAAAATACAAGACTGATGGGTGATCTGATAGAGGTCTTTAAGATTATGAAAGGGTTTTATAGGGTAGAAGAAATGAAACTGTTTCCATTTGTGAGGAAATCCAAAACTAGAGGGCATAAATATCAGATAGTCACTAATAAATCCAATAGGGAATTCAGGAGACATTTCTTTATCCAGAGTGGTGAGAATGTGGAACTCGCTACCACAGGGAGTGGTTGAGACGAATAGTATAGATACATTTAAGGGGAAGCTCTATAAATATATGAAGGAGAAAGGAATATTAAATGAAATAGGGTGGGAGGAGGCTTGTGTGGAGCATGAACATCGGCATGGACTGGTTAGGCCGAATGATCTGATTCTGTGCTGTAGACTGGATGTAACTCGATGTCATGAATTTTTTTACCGGTGGCTTCAGTTGATGGCTTTTAATGTAAAAGCTTGTGTTTTACTCTTGATTCAATGCCGTCACATACAATTGCATTTTAACTCAATGGCGATTTATTTTGATTTCATATTAAATAAGTAGTTACATCATAATAAAGCTACGTGTATTTTACCAATAAATTGGATGCCAGGATTTAATTCAGATCAGGATTTCAATAAACTGAAAAAAGGAATTTGCAAATCTCGATGTGACAAGCCCATTTAATCATTCGTTCAGCAATATAACTTAAACAGAAACAGTCACCAATATGCTACAAACAAAAAGTCACTAAAGTTGGGAAGTGTACTGCTACCTTTGAGTGAAATTTGGGGTGGGTTATATTCCGTATGACGAAGAATAAACAGCAGAGGATTGGGGTCAGGATTTTGTATATCAAGTTTTGTGCCCGGAACATTTATATTCGAAATCTGTGCTTGGATCACGATTTGCCTTGGAGCAGATAATGTGTTTATCTCCATTTTTAATTCTTAATGTAATCTAATATTGAATGTCTGCATCCAACGATCAGCAACCTGGTCAAAACTTTTGACAACAGGTTGATGCTTTTTGCAATCAAAGGGATTCTGGCGTTGCATGGTTATTATAGTTCTGTAATAAGCGCATAAGAAAGAAGTAACTTGCATTTATATAGCGCCTTTTCACGACTTCAGGGCCTTCAACGCGTTTTATAGCCAATGAAGTGCTTTTGAATTGTAGTCGCTGTTGTAATGTAGGAGTTACAGAAGAAAACAAAACATTTACTTTTTCGAGCTATGTATGTTTTTCACAATGAGATTGCTTGAAACATTCCGGCTAGTTGTTATGTGTATTTGTGCCTAGATGTCCAAATATTCTTATTCATGATAATTAATGATTAGATGAAATGCGCACTCTTCTCTCCAGATATTGATTGGATTAGTAATCAAACCACTGATGCTATTTATATTTCCGGACAGCGAGGCATCAACCAGCGCCGATTGACTCACGGTCAGATTCAATCATTGAGAAAGCTCTCACTCTTCTCACAATCGGCTGCGTGTCTACCAACGTTCTCAAAACAAACCTAGAAACCCATCAGCTCGTTCTAGTTGACCGCAAGTTTTAAAAGGGATACAGAAAGTGTTAGAGAGGCAAGTTTCCGGAAAGGAAGGAATAAGGACTTTTGCTTGTTTGGATATCAGCAACACTTCCTGTTGTTGTGTATCACAGACTGTTACAGATGTCGTGTCTTAAAGGTGAAATTCTAAGCACGATAGTGCAAGACTGACAACAATAAAGAACGTGGTCGACCAGACATAGATAGTTAAGGCAGAACGCGGGGAGGAACAATAACAAAAGGGACAAATGCAACAATGCAACGTGAAGTGGATAAATAATTCAGACAACATTATTGTTATGAATAAATAACTAAATAAAAACAGTCAGGATTTAATGTGAAGAGCACAACGGTTAACAAACAAAATCCATATCGACATTTTGAAATGTTACTGAAAAAATAATTTTCAGTTCGCAATATATTATGATATTGCTGTTGTGGGTTACTCCCAAAAGCCCCGGTGTTAATTGACGCTTTGTATCAAGCTCAGGTCGTGTGATTAATAACTGCTGTCATAGTTAGACTGTTACTATCCAAATGCCTCCTCAGACATTTGACAATGGGACAAACGTGGCACCAATTTAAGTTTTCTTTTAAAAAAACAGATTTCACTAAAACACATTTGTAATGACGTGTACGTATCCACAGCAATTCACTCTGAAGAAAGTCCAAGGTACTGGAGGATAAATTGCTAAATAAACGAATATAATGGTTACTCGTTTTTATCAGTTCTTATAGAAGCAAGGACATTGTTGCGACTAAAGGCGCGCCAATCACTCAAGTGCAGGCATGTTACATTCAGTATTCACAGGGCTGCGCTAACAATGGCAATTGCAGATCCTTGTGACTCCCTTTACAACGTGACCGTTTGAGCGCGGCTAATTCCACTATTAACATATGATGCTAACCGTGTTTACTTGGATTGAAATTTTATCCTTGACAAAATTACATTCCAAGAATGTTCTCAATTGATATGAAGCCAGTATAACAATGTTTACTAATTCCATACCACATAAAGCAATTGTCAGAAATAATATTAAACTGTCCTTTGCCCACCTTTCCACACAAACATAGCGTGGACATGTTGTTAGCAAAGTCTGAAGGTAGCACGTTACCAGCATAACTAAACAATCGGTAAAGGAGAAATGCAGGTTCACGGTTCACATTGTTTCCAAATACAGTGTAAAGCGTTTTGACACATTGACATTTGCATCTCTCGGCGCCGAGTTATTTGTTCTAGAGGGAGAGGCAAGGGTTGCCACCGGGTTTATTCGCGATGGGCAACATTTTGGCGTTATTGTTGAGTAACAGGCGCCCTCATAGAATGGCAGGTGACGCCCAGTTACTCAATCACCCGCATCTAGTTCGCAATTATTACAGATGTAGCGGCAATCACATTCAACATTAACTTGATATTTTAAGATATTGGGGTGTCGGCGAGTCAAAATAATGTAATTATTTTAGCTAACGTGCTAGTCTGCATTTGAATGTCCCAGAATCCTTCCATATGGCGTCATTGATAAGCATGTTGCTAGTATTAATCATTCTCGTTTGACTATTTTTGAAACTATCCCGTTTATAAAATGTAATGCTCCGTGTAGAAGTATCGATTACAATACAGACATTTTGAAAACGTTTGCCATTGCAGAAACCGGCGCCCCAGACGTCAGAATCGTCACTAATAATATTGGATACTTTCATAATATTCTGTATTTAAGTGTAATTAAATGAGATTACGCATGATATTAGGGTCGCTAGCTAACATTCAATGTACTAATTAAGAGTTAGTTATTAACACCTTGTTATATAATATACAGTATAATATGTAATAATACTGATTTTATACAGATCCATTCAAACTATAACCCATAAGTACAGATTCACTAATATTCAATAGAACTGTGTGACAGTAATCTAAAATAATCACAGTCTAATATACATCGCAATTTAAAAAATATCTCTATGAGGAATATAAATATGTACACGGAAGATTTTTAAAGGAAAAGATATAGCAGTGAATCCAAGATGAAAACCCGAAACTTGCTGTATTACACTATACGAAGCAATCGTGCCGAAATATAAAAGAAACAGAAACCGCTGGAATTGTTCAGCAGGTCAGGCAGCATATGTGGAAAGAACTGAGGTTGACGTTTTCGGGTACAGACCCTTCTCTCCACAGATGCTACTTGACCTACCGAGTGGTTCCAGCGCTTTCTGTTTTGGTTTCCGACTAACAGCCTCTGCAGTCATTTTTTGTGTGCAGAAATATAATGCTGCTGCACTGACAATACTTCATCGATAGCAAAATTATGCATTGTAGCAAAAGTACCATAAAATGCGCGTTTTAGCAACAACAACAAAACTTGCACCTACTATAATGGTTTGGTAATGAGAAAAGATGTGTAAAATATTTCAGATCACTGATGAAATCACAACTCGCTCCTTATATTGGACGACCCAGGTCATGACTACCCATAGCAGTCATCCATTGATTGTCTACAACAATCTCAATTTTATTGGAAATAAATCTATAATAGTATTGGAGATTTGTCGCTAACACGGATGAAGATTAGTATATCAGTCCATTTATCTATTTTTCACTGCACATCCCCCGTAACATTAATCAAGCAGGGACCACAGCAGTGTTATCTCTCAACACAATCCACTGGAGACAAGTTGACTTTCTTCATTAATTTAGGGAGTATGTCAGAAAAAAGGGTACAAGCTGTGTAAATGCGGCGCGGTCTGCGTCCGATTGTCCTAATCCACATTATTATAATATGCATTCTTATTATTGTACTCTCTGCAGTTCGCAAGCAACGGCGACAACAATTATTAGCCACTCATTTTTCTGGGGCAACATACGAACGTGATTTGCTTCTTAAAGTGACTTTACCTCCTTAAATGTAACTTTGTGCAAACATGCCAATAAAGTATGATTCATATTTTTTTCAGAGGTAGTGACATCTTTGCTTGTTGCTATAAAAGCAACTCCCGTCGCGTAACTTTCCAAATCCATAATTAGGGGAATTACAGATGGGGAGAATGTGTGTTCATTTAATGTAAGCAGCGCCCTTATTCACTGTTAATGCACTTTGCTGGTCTCCGTTATTTCCGACTGCACATGGTGCCTGTGAAACATTCAGCAGTAAAAGGACCAGATTTATTATTATGGTGTTGCGTAAGGCTCACAGTGTCCTACAATCTACACTAATTAGTCCCATCACTATATGCGCTCTGATGTGCCATACGATTAGACAAGAAGACTGATCTTGGAAATTATCAGCCATTTGTACACACGAGACTTTTTTTTGGAAATTTGCAGAAATAACAAAATCTCAAATTACATCTGCTATCGTTATCCCCCAAAAAAGTTTCCTGGAAAAAAGTGTTGTGGAATGAAAGCACAATAGTACTTGAATGATACACTTCAGAAGGGCTGTACTATTAGTAACGTATGAAATCAATGTTTTGTGACCGCATTAACAGAAAATAACTTGAGTAGGCAAGGGTTCTAGTTAAAAAAATATCTTCAACTACAAACGACAATAATTCACTTTGAACAGTATTAAGCGTCAAAAGTTTCTAACAACTATTTATATCCAAAACCGAAAGAATACACCAGTCAACCTAATGTGGATATTTACGAAGTTTCTTGCCCATTTTTCTGTAAAGTCGCATATTCGATTTGTTTGACGGCATCTACAAGTTAAAGTACAAAATTATTTCCTTTCAAAAAGAGGACCTGTGCCTTCTAAATAACAGCTTCTAATGTACAAGTTCTTCCAGCCGACAATAGAAACCAGTCCGGCCTGTTTTGTATAGAATTGACTGCTTGGCCTCGTTTACCCTTCTATCAAGCAGTTAACTGGGGATCATTGCAATTCTGAGTATTTAAAGCATAATTATCAACTGTCGCTGAATATAAAGTAGGTTTCAATCTCATACAGCGAGTAATCGAAAAATTAAATTCGTATATTGTAATATTAAATCAATTCCTTAACATAGCAATGGAGAATTATTGTTGTAATGTTAACTTAGTTGGAAACATGCTCCCACGCGTCTGTCGTTTGGTTTGCAGGCAATGGGAAACTGTATTATTGAACTATAAGAAAGTTCATTACGGAAAATGCGTTGATGATTGTTTAATATAATAAACATGGCTTACATATTGTGATATTTCATCCTGGATGCTATCAAATCTCATGTAATCATTAATCGCCCGATTCAATAAACTTTGGTGAATATGCAGAAAAAAATCGTTGTTGTGGAAATACATATTTTAAAGACATTCATCGGGCGACCCTTCTGAATTAAATTTAAAATAACTGCGTATAAAGTGTTAATTAATCTTTTTACTACGACCTTTTCATATCGGTCCGCAAACCTGAAGTCTAATTGTTTTGTCACAGACGATAGAAGACAACCTCCCTTGTGGGCCTACCTAACGTTACCAACCACTGCACCCAACTTTCAAGAAGCTTCAGTTATTTTTAATATTTTTTTATGCTGCTGGTAAAAATTGGTTTGAAATATTCGAATTGTAATGCGGATGCAAAGGATCAAAATAAAGTATATTTTAATCTAGATAACTGACTATTTTAGTCTTTCAATGCTTACAAAGCGCGAAGCCTACGATTGTTTACATAATAGCTTGATGACGTGTGTAGCACAGAATTAAAATCTAGCATTTAACAAGATGGTATGACCGCTATTAATTAATGTGGATATTTACAGAGAACAAAAGGCACATGTTTTCAATCATAGTATATTTTATTATTTTAAGACTGGAAATAATGCATAGTGCACGATTTTCTAAGAGGGATACAACTCCCGATGCACTATCCTGAAACGAGTCATCCTCTGTCGCTGTAACGGTTGTGTTGCAAGTGTTTAAACATTCATTCCTATCCTTTTTTTTTATCGTGGATCCATTCAGGAGAAACCATTAACCAGATACAATTTCACACGCTGCTATCAAAAAAAAAGCCTGCAGTAAGATTGCCCACACTAATCACTACTAAATATCAAAAAGAATGGAAAGTGCTAGATCCTTACCCCTATACTGCTCGGATATAATCACATAGCGAAATGTTTTGGAGTTGGGGCAAACATCTTCATCATATCATCACCCAAAGCAGTCTGCGAGAAAATGTTAAATGTTCTGCTCTTTCCTCTGCTGTTCTTAACCAGGAAGTATAATAAAACAATATATATCTCTATAGATATTTGTACTTAAGAGACAACCCGCAGTTTATCTATGGTTCATACATTCAGCACACATCGCTTCGCAAAAAGAAAAGAAAAAAATGTCCAACCAACGCAAAACTTCGAGATTCTCTTCAGTGAAGTTTAGACCAGAGTGCGGCCGCAGCATTTTCTCCGTTTGCTCCTCTCGGGCAGTCTTTCATTATTGGAAGCTAGATTTGAATTAAATATCAAGGACATGGATACCATGGAAACTCCGTCTGCTGAGTCCAGTCTGCAGCTTATACTTAAAACCAACGCAAATAAATACTGTAATTCTGAGGGCGTGGATTTGAAACTTTGTTCTTATAAAAACAACTACTGAGTTCCCGTGCAAGCGGCTACTGTCCATGCGGGCAGGCAATAGGTGAACGGATAGTACTGGTAAGGCGGTTGCAATGAAAGCAGTGAAGGTCTGAGCAACTCTCCCGGGCTGTACTGTCTTTGATCGTCCCGGATTAACACTTTCACCGCCACTTTCTTTGCCGCTGGAGCCGAGGCCATCAAGTCAGCTGCAAGTTGCCGGCGTTTGGTTTTGTACCTGCGGTTCTGGAACCAGATTTTGACCTGAGTTTCGGTGAGTTTGAGAGAGGCGGCCAGATCCGCCCGCTCGGGACCAGACAGATATCTCTGGTGATTGAAGCGGCGTTCCAGCTCGAATACCTGAGCGTGAGAGAAGGCGGCCCGGGAGCGTTTCTTCCGCTGTTTGGGCTGATCCGGGCATTGGTCAGATTTCAAGTCTTCATCAACGGGGCTTGGAGCTACGGAGTGAAGAACAATATCTTAAACGAATAGAATTTATCTATCTATCTATCTATCTATCTATCTATCTATCTATCTATCTATCTGTCAAATCCATTACGAGGCCAATTATAACTGCACATTACTGCAGGTAGCTTCTTCAATAAAACGCTTAAGAATAATTGGTAAATCAGGAGTTTAAACCAAATTAAAAATGTTAAATTCTAAGGTGACATCTTGTAAAAGTCGCTTTGCAGTTGTACTTTGCAATATACGAAAAGTAAACTTAGAAATCAATGGTCAGAAAGTGTGTATGTTTATATAATGGTTATTGACATAAATTGCAGAGACTTATTAGTGGAAAATATATATTGTATGCTACCTGATAAATGTTCTGCTATTCCCTCGTTACACAGATAGTCCTTACTATCGCCCTTCTCAGTCTCTTCGCTGACACTCGATCCTGCTTCCTTCATCGGTTTCGACTGTAAGGAACATGCTGCAGAAATCTCCAGCTCCTTTTCTGAGTTGCAAATCGAGTGATTTTTACTGTCAGTTTCATCACTGACGCCTGAATCTGAGTCACAACAGAGCTGCTCATTCGGCAGATCCCTCCCTGCCTCGATTCTCCCAGAAGAGGGAGTCATCTTTGGACAGGAATCCAAACTGTCCAACATCTTCCAGCAGGTAGCAGGCGAAAAGCAGGACACGTCCAAACTTTTCGCGTGTCGATTCTCATCCTTTCTAGTTAGAATAGCTTGGATGGAGAACGGGGTCAAGGTGTTACCACGAACAGCCATTTTAGCAAATGCTATTCTCCTCTAACTTTTATAAAAGTAATTTTTGTTCTTTGGATTTAACGGTAGTTTCCGTACTTTCCCGGCGAGATGAGCCCGAAAGTCATCGCTCCTGCTTGGGGTTGTATGTGAGTGTTGGGGAAGGTTAACACTAGAGCTCTCACTCGGCTCTTTCGCTCGTCTTTCGTGTCAGTTCTCCTCCGATGATTGACAGCCGCGCCACCAACACGTAGAATCCTATTGGCCCACCACAAAGAGGCTCGTTGTTTCGGCGTGTCCTCATTGGTTGCTTGGTTTCATCACTTGCAACACCCGACAGTGTTGTACAGAAAGGGGATTTGAAGGAATAGCTGCACTTTGGGCGTGTAATTTTAAAATGCTCTGGAAATCTGCATCTGGTAAAATCCAACGATTCGATTAATATAATTAATAGCCACATAGCTCTATTAATTCCTTATTACTGTATTGAATCATCACCAGACACAAGAATCGTACTTACTTGCTTTATATATTGCACATCTCAACATACATTTAAACATTCTCCAAGTTTATAAGAATTGCCCAACAATCATTAATGTGTATTCAGCAATGCTAGAGGTTTATGATAATGCTTTTCAGCTATAATAACGCTCGTCCATGAGCAATACGCACGGGTGTATATTACATATACACATTTTAGATAAGAATATATATTGGATGGATGGATATGTTAGAAATATTAGATGTACATTTATTAGATACACATTAGATAGTTATGTACACATATTAAGATATTATTTAGATAGACGTACGTTGGCTAGATGGACATATATCTTGGACTCACATATATAGATAGGCATAACATTCTAATAAATATTAGGTAGATACATACATACATTATATACATAGATAGACAAACAGGCGGACAGACACTCGTATAACCAGGATAAGGTCGTTGGGTAAATTTGGAGATGGTGTAAACAAAGTCTTCTGACATTTGAAGACCAAATTCCAAAAGCACTTAATAAACGATGTTGGCCGACCACAATACAATTGACTTAATCACATAATTCAATGTCAGCGTCTGCAAACTAATGTATAAACATGTCGATTTTTGTGACAAGAATGTCAGGCATAAAGAAGAACAGAAAAAAAAACACTCAGTAAACCACCCGTAAGCGTCCTTCAGGGGGTGGGCTAGTCAAGGCATTTGGATTTGTGTTATTGCAGGAAAGGGGGTAAAAACAGAACAACGTACACATTAAAACGTAAGATAAACCGTTTTAAGCACAGCTTTGCTTCCTGAGTTTTGGCAGTCGAACTGGGTGGTCCGTGTTCATTTCAGCAGCTTAGCAAGCTCCAAATGCCTTCCTCTGGTGCGGCTCACAGCTCCTAACCAATAGGGAGTGGGCGGCCTGAGAAACTATATAAATTATAACGTGTTCGTTTGTTTGCACAGCAATCATGTCGCTAATTTATAGGCAGCACAGTGTCAAATGGCGGAGAGCCGTATCTCCGCAACGCTGCTTCTCTAAACCCTTCCCAGTATCTCTTAACCTTTTCACAGCAATCTGTCTAAAACCCAAGACGCACACACGTTTGCACTGGTTATTCGAGAAAGAGGTACTGAGAAGCATTTGTTATCAGTTCTTTCCTGAATAGGAAATATTATTTATTGATAACACCGAGATTGTCGCCAGCATATGTAAGAGCATAAAAGGATTGGATTAAAAAAAAAACGGAGAGAGGCCCACTACGATAATGTGTAAGTTGTGGCTGAAACTGTTGTTAATCTTTTTATCGAATGGAACTCGATTTTAGACAAAGAGAGGCCGGGAGGCTTTGTCAGCTCAGCTCTCATCACCTGTTACATTTGCAAACATCCAGATTGATTTGGCGTAAAAAGAAAGTGCGGGGATGAAACGAAAGACGGAAACACACAGCTTGCTTAAGTGCTGCGTGCTCCGGTTTCTGGCATGCAAAAGTAAAAAGGCGTGACAACAGTCCTCGTTGAGTGAGTAGATTGTGTGTCCCCGCCACGGTCAGCATCTCCCATTCTTGCAAATCAAAGGAGCGACGGGCTCAATGTGATACAATGCAGGGGGCAGCGCTCCCCAATGAGCAGGTACATTTATTGCAGGAGAGTCGGATCACCAATAATACACTACAGAATGTCTCAACATTATTCGTATGAATATAAAACATACAACAGTTGTATATATGCCCTTACCTCTACACTGTACAGATACCAGGAATGCAACCAGGCCCACGAAAATAAAATACAGCAACTGGAAAACCAACTTTCTCGCTACAAAGAGTTCCGTATCCTTCAACGAAGTTCTAATATTGCACAACTCAGAATGTTAAATGCGAAGTGTAACTATCCTGCGGGGTAAACAGGAAGGTTATTTCAGCAATCATTTGGGCCACAGCTCATGAAAGGCGAAGCGGGTTGTGTTGAACCGCAGCCTCGCCGTTTGCCTCTAAGCTGGCCGAGATTGGCAAATCCCGCTTCTCAACTCATCGCGGCGGACTGCTCCAAACTACAGCCTTGTCCTCACACAACCTGTATACTTAAGTGGCACATCCCGTGCACCCCCTCCCACACAGAGATAGTTACATGAATAATACATCTTTGACAAACACGAGCGATTTCGAAATTTCAAGATTCTATGATTTTATGCAAAGCCCAAGTCAACGCGAACACACAACTCTGAAAATCATCCATTTGCTCTATTTCAAACTTTGTTGCGCGTAATACAGCCTAGCTTTCAGCAGCTGCAGAGGCAAAGATGGTGCACTTATTTATTTTCAGTGAAAGAAAATAATGGACACGCCAGTCACCTGATTCTTGACTGCAGTTTGGACCCTGCCAAGCTCCCATCCCACAAGCTCCAAGTTTACTTTGAGCTGCTATCGCGCGCCATCTAGTGTCATTAACCGGCATTTGCATGCTCTTGTTCGAAACTGCACCTCAATATTTTTAAGGTAATTTTAATCTTTCATTCGTAAGAATTAAAAACGAGTTAAGAATTTAATTTGATAAACGGTCTTCCAACGATTAAAGCTCATAATTTACGTTAGTCCGCAAGAGAATTTTAAAAGACAAAATAATCCTTAAAGTGTTCTTGTCTGAAAGACCTAACAGCAAATAAAGGCATAGAGGGTAAGCACTCACCTGAACTGCCTCACAAGCCTAAATCTCCTAGAATGAATGTATTAATACATACTTCCTGGAGATATCTGTCAATTACTCTCACTTACCCTGCTTTATGCTTTAGGCGCGCTGGGTATGGGCAATCTGCAAACAGGCATTTTGTGTAGAGCTTTACCCTGATGTAACACCGGGAAGTTTTGAACCAGTGACAGCATTAACAGGAACAATGGGCTGTGGGCTGCACTCTTCATTCATGATAACACTGGAGCAGAGTTTCCTGATGGGCGCTTCCAAGCTGCCTCTAACTAGCAGTTCGAAAGCAGAATAACAAGGGACGACATTGCGGATAATGTTACAACATGGTAAACTGCACTTTAAATAAATGCTATCATTTTATGTCGAGAATAATGAGTATATGGGTGTAGTCATAATCTAATCTGGTTTTCATTGAAGAAAAGAAATTTGAGAGAAGGCAACTTTCAGGCCTTTAAAAACTTAAAGTCACATTTGAGGTAGATATAATCAGATTAGTTAATTTAAGATCTAACCAGAGAACTAGAAAATGAGCAAACAGTTAATAAATCTCAAGCTAAACTAGCGATTGGAAGAAATTCCCGAGTCTCACACTCCCCAGACTAGGCATGCAGAACAAACGCTTGACAAAAGCAATTAATACTGTCAATTAATACCTTTGAAAAATAATCAGATAAAAGATTGTGTAACAATACATGTAGATCTAAATGACCAAATGTTCTATGGAACAAGTGAGGCTCTGTGTACTAAGATCAATGAAATGTCAGCTGTGGAATGCAACAGTCAGAGTTGAATAATGTAGATTGTAATGTTAGATTGATAAACTGGAGTTTGGCTAGATTATGTTAGAAGGCAGGGAGATATGTCATGGAGATTTATTTTATAAACCTGCCTTGGGGTTATTCATCTCTTTCAGAAGACTGGATAGGTTGCACATTGAGTGTAAATTGTAGAGAATGTATATATGTATATTGATACCACTATGTCAGCCAATGAGTTGTACTGTGTCAGCCAATGAGTTGCACCGTGTCAGCCAATGAGTTGGAGGCGAGGCAATACTTACAGCAGGACTCACAGCAAACAATGTATTTTACAGCAAACAAAGTCTATTTACTCAGAAGAGTCTTTAAATAGCGCACTGCTGCAACTCCCCCCACCCCGCCCCAACCACTACCACAAAGCAGTCCTAAAATGACCAAACCATTCCTGTCACACACAAATTGCTTGAGGTTAAATAATGTTTTTCTAAGTACTCTAATCACTGACAAGGCCACTTCCCAGGTAACAGGCAAAAACGGACAGGACGGGAAAGTGGTGGAAATAAATAAATTTAGGTGGCTCATAAATTGAACTGAAACTTAACCCTCTAACGTTTTATACACCCATGTGCATATCCTTATGCATCTACAATTATTTCATCTTTCTCTTCCTACAACTCCTACGGCGTGCAATCCCGTGGCTTCAGCAGAGGTAGAGGCAGGCTGCTCAATTCCCTGCTCTGACTGTTTAGATACTTTTGGAGGACGTCTTCTGGGGTTTGAAGCCTGCGAGGCTCCGCCAAAGAAGAGGCAGCATGTGGGGCTCTGACTGAGGGGGTGGGGGCAATGGGGGAAAAGTGGCAGTGTTTTGAGCAGAGCCCTCACTTCCATGTCCCCTCTCACGATCATCCCTCTCATGGCCCACCTGCACTTCCCTGCTAGCAAGGAACTGAGAGCACTTAGCTGTACATCAGTGGGATGAAGAACTGCCAACTCTAGGTTTCTATCAATCTGCATATGACTGCAATCAGAGTCTGCAAGCTATTGCTCACAGAGAGCATGCACTCATTTGAATGGTGCATTTAATGCTCCTTGCAGGTTGCCACGGAAGAGCATATTGTTGCCTGCGACATGGTGCTGCTCATGTTGATGGACTCCTCCATTCTCCTCACAATCATGCACATCGTGGCTGAAAAAGCTGCCAGAGCCATCCGCATTTTTGCTGCTCCTCAAGAATCAATCTCTTTGTCAATGGTCCCCAAGGTTCAGCATCTTTGTCCAGCTGACCAGGACTTGGAGCATCCTGCACTCTACGAATAGGAAGTCAGCATGGATTTATGAAAGGGAAATCATGCTTGACAAATCTTCTGGAATTTTTTGAGGATGTAACTAGTAGAGTGGACAAGGGAGAACCAGTAGATGTGGTGTATTTGGACTTTCAAAAGGCTTTTGACAAGGTCCCACACAAGAGACTGGTGTGCAAAATCAAAGCACATGGTATTGGGGGTAATATACTGATGTGGATAGAGAACTGGTTGGCAGACAGGAAGCAGAGAGTCGGGATAAATGGATCCTTTTCAAAATGGCAGGCAGTGACTAGTGGAGTGCCGCAGGGCTCAGTGCTGGGACCCCAGCTATTTACAATATACATTAATGATTTGGATGAAGGAATTGAGTGTAATATCTCCAAGTTTGCAGATGACACTAAACTGGGTGGCGGTGTGAGCTGTGAGGGGGATGCTAGGAGGCTGCAGAGTGATTTGGACAGGTTAGGTGAGTAGGCAAATGCATGGCAGATGCAGTATAATGTGGATAAATGTAAGGTTATCCACTTTGGGGGCAAAAACACGAAGGCAGAATATTATCTGAATGGTGGAAAATTAGGAAAAGAGGAGGTGCAACGAGACCTGGGTGTCATGGTTCATCAGTCATTGAAAGTTGGCATACAGGTACAGCAGGCAGTGAAGAAGGCAAATGATATATTGGCCTTCATAGCTAGGGAATTTGAGTTATAGGAGCAGGGAGTTCTTACTGCAGTTGTACAGGGCCTTGGTGAGGCCTCACCTGGAATATTGTATTCAGTTTTGGTCTCCGAATCTGAGGAAGGACATTCTTGCTATTGAGGGAGTGCAGCGAAGGTTCACCAGACTGATTCCAGGGATGGCAGGACTGACATATGAGGATAGACTGGATCAACTGGGCCTTTATACATTAGAGTTTAGAAGGATGAGAGGGGATCTCATAGAAACATATGCAATTCTTCTGGGATGGGACATATTAGACGCGGGTAGAATGTTTCTGATGTTGGGGAAGTCCAGAACCAGAGGACACAGTTTTAGGATAAGGGATAGGCCATTTAGGACTGAGATGAGGAGAAACTTCTTCACTCAGAGAGTTGTTAACCTGTGGAATTCCCTACCGCAGAGAGTTGTTGATGCCAGTTCATTGGATATATTCAAGAGGGAGTTACATATGGCCCCTACGGCTAAGGGGATCAAGGGGTATGGAGAGAAAGCAGGAAAGGGGTACTGAGGGAATGATCAGTCATGATCTTATTGAATGGTGGTGCAGGCTCGAAGGGCCAAATGGCCTAATCCTGCACCTATTTTCTATGTTTCTATGTTTCTATGTTTCCACTGCTGTCCCTGTCTCCACCATCTGCCCTTGCTCACTCTGTGAGACACCAGGTGACAACACTACTCTCTCTCTGTCTCACTGGACCCACTGACATGTGTATATCTGCACTGATGCTGAGTGTGCATGGGTCATGTGATGGTGCACCCTCAGAGACCACGTCCTCCTCTGAAGAGTCGCCTTCCTCCTCTGGCTGGGCAGTAGAAGGAGGGAGGGGAGTGGTGGGGTGCTGGCACTTGATGGACCTGTGAGAGAGTAAAGACATGAATTAAAACTGTTATAATAAGAATGTTTTAAATGACCATTATGCACATGATCATATTTCACTGGCTGCTGACATGAGTGACTGTTGTATGCCATGTGGCTGTATGAGATGTAATTGTGTCACCAGGTTGCTGGGAGGTCCTCCTCTCTCCATCTCCCATTGCCACAGCTCTGCAATTCCACTGATGTTCAGTTCCTCCTCTGCTGCAGTCAGTGGTGTGGTTACTGGAGGCCCACCTCCGGTTCTGTGCCTCTCCCGAGTGTTCTGTGCTCTGTTCTCCTGCAAGGAGGGAACCAGGATACCTTTGAGTGAGAGTCACTGAATGTGTGTAAGGGATGAATGGGCCACATCTGTAGAGGGTGACTATGAGGGAGTGACATCACATTGGTGAATGGTCTGCTACTGTGGCAATAATTTCTATGATTCTATGATTACATTAAGCTGAGGGCAAGTGTCGGCGGTGGATGGTCAGATGGGGATGTTAGTAGGTTATAGATAGTGAGGGATGGGTGCAACTGCAAGGTCGGTTGGTGTGAGGAGTGATGTGCAGGAGTAGGCTTGGGAAGGCAGAGTGAGGGAGTTAGGGTGACAAACACAGCAGGATGTAGGGCAATGTGGCATTGTGCTCAACTTTTCTGCCCTCATGAGGTCATTAAATTGCTTCCTGTACTGTATCCATGACCTGGTAACCAGACTCCTGCTGCTCACTTCTTCCATGATCTCCAGCCATGTCCTCTTTGCCTCGATTGCTGGCCTCTTCTTCCCGTTACCAGGGAAAAGAACCTCCCTGCAGTCCGTGACTCCGTGGAGCAGGATTTCAAGGGCGGCATCACTAAATCTGAAGCAGCTTTTTGGCACTGAGCCTGTATTTTTACTCATCAATCTGTATAACTTTATATTGCAACAACATGCTTCATCATAGGCAAGCCCTCGAACGAGGATGACTTGCTTCCACAAGAGTTCACAGATGTTTCAATGAAGGACCCGATGTTCCAGTCCTGAACTCCAATTGAAGGGGTGGAAGATGCCTGTGCATGGATTTTTTTAACATGTGGTGACCGTTGCACATCAGCCACCACACGGGCTTGACAGAGCTAGGCCTTTATTCAGTGGCAAGGGTTAACCAGGATGACTGGAGGCCAGCTCTGCTGCACGGACTTAGTGCACACACATATCGCAGTGTGGGCTGGCCCGTGCTGCCCCTGGGCCCTCGGCTCTTCTGGGCCGTGTACCCTCATTCACTGCACCTTCGCCCACGATGTTCCAGGGCCCAGCAGGCTCCAGCTCTATTTATAGCCCCTACCTGCGGCGCTGTTCTCACACAAGTTGGAGTGACCCACGATGTTCCAAGAAGACCATTGCAATGCTGGAGGACCATTGTTTAGAGGCGTCTCTGAAGACCATTGCAATGCTGGAGGACCACAGTTTGCTCCAAGCCTACACTGTCAACAATCCACTGCCCCCCCCACCAACTACACCTCCAACAACCTTCAACTATCATCTGTGCATTACTCCATTAAATAGCAGAGCTGACGTTGAGATAATCCGTGACGTCATCAGACCCACTCCAGTTAATTGGCTGGAAAGCCACATGACTGATTCAATTGCAGTGGCTTCATTATAAAGCAACTGCAGGACGTGCTGATAGAAGAACCAGGCCATCGAACTGCTCCATGGCCGCCCACACCTATCCAGACAGAAAGGTAAAAATTCAGCCAGAGCCTCAGCTTGGACGGATATCCCTGGGGTCAAACTGACATCATATAAACAAATGGTGGGGGGAGGGTGAAAAAGTGGACTTAATAGGCTGCAAAAATTATATCATAATATGGTAAAGAATGGAAAGTTTCAGCAGCACATATTCTTTTAGCCGCAGCCAGAACAGAGCCTTGACTGGGATTGATGTTAATCTTCACAATGGGTGGGGAAATTTAAACCTAGAGAGAAGAAGAATATTAATACATAAAATCAAATACAAACAAAAATTCTTGTAGGAAATTAAGTTTAACATCTCCTCTCTGAGGAAACAGTTGTGGAAAATCAAGGTAACATTGGAGCTAGACAGAAAGTTCAATTTAGTAAATATATTTAAAAAAAATATTTAGAGGGGAGAATTTTCAAAACATTAGAAATGTTTAAATGAATATTTAAAAGAAAATTCTGAGAAAAAAGAAGACAGTATGGGGTATAAATTTCTCCTGCCTGAAACGGACGCTCCCGCCCCGTTTCGATATTTTTTTACTGCAGCTGCGGTTCAGGTCGACTCTTTTGAGAAATTGCGCTTTTTTTTTGTTTTCATCCGGAAGTCGGTCATAATGGGAGCGGTGACTACACCTGAGGGGCAAAAACATGGTGGTGACAACAACTGAGGGGCGGAGGTTGGGGGCGGTACGTATTCACATATGTCATCACGGTGCCGCGTTACCACAGCTCTCCCATTCACTTAAAGGGAAGTGCCTCTGCACTTTTTAAACTTCGGTCCACTGGGCCACCAGGGAGGATTTCGACTGGTAGAGCGGCCTGGCACTTAAGAGGGGGTGCCAGGCTGCATGTTGGCAGCCTGGCCGAACTCGGGGTCATAATTGTCGGGCTGACCTGGTAGTAGCCACTGCAAAAGGCCACAGCCTCACTGGACCACTGGGGAAAAGGTTGTTTTGTCACCGCTGGGCGAACTGAAGATTCTCTGAGGGGAATGTCGCCGTCTGTGGTGGGAGTGGGGGGTTAGATCGGCAATGCACAGGGTGATGACGTGCTTAACACCAATCGGCAGCAGAGGAGCGGTAAGGGCGGGATCGGGGCATCGCCGGGAAAACTCGGGAGGGTAATTGGGGTAGTAGTGGCCATTCCACTAAAAGTTGGTAGTCACTCCACTCCACAGCGTGGCCGCTGATTTGTGGTGGTAACAGGCCTTAAGGAAAGTTACAATTTCAGCCCCTATATCTTTTCAGATAGCATCTACTATATATGACACCAATGTGTGATTCTGTGACTGGCAAGGTGTGACGCCCTAAACATTGAAGACTCCTATTACTGCACCACATACAGGCATAACTGTTACTATAGGTATGATGATGGGTTTGCCCTTACAGGCAAGGTTCCCATTAAATTTTTCAATGAATCCTGCCCCACATACTGAAATTAATATATAATACATGATTCATATTTTCCTAGATAGTGGATCATAATTACATAATGAGTGGAACTATTTTAATGGTCTCCTATTTCTTACATGAAAATCCTATCCCTCAGCATTCTGCGAGCTACAATGAGGCCAACTAGTTGCATGCATAACTTGATTTATGAATGAGTCACTGAGCTAAAATTATTATTTTTAATCTCTATGTTATGATATATATACAAAATGTTAAATATTGCTTGAATATATCACATATTGCTGTAGGGAAATAAAACTTGCCCTTTGCAACCCACTGTGCAGAATTTAGTCCAGACACATATTTTATTTCCACATAGGAATGCCCACAATGGATAACTTGAAGGCTTTAAAAAATATATGTTTATGGAGTCATATCATTGAAAATTCATGCAAACCGCAGGAGTCACTGTTGAAATTAGCTATGTCTGTTGCTGAGGTAACTCAAAGTATTAGCTCACTGGACTGAGGAGAGTCAGCTCATATGAAAAAATGGAGGATAGTAAACCTCATCCATGCTCAGAATTATGCCTATTTATATTTAAATGCATGCCATAAAAATAAAAATGATTGAACAATATGATTTATATCTCACCATATGAGATGATCAAAATGTAATTTGTGACTTTCTCATCTCACATTCAGAAATAGTGATCAGTTCCCATTTTGCCACAATTACTGATGGTTGAGTCGGTAAATGATCCTTGTTTTGTGGTTTTACACCATACAGATCTGGAAGGTTGATTACAGGTATGTTCTGAGCGAATAGATCTCAATCAGGAGCATTGGGCACTACAATTTGTCTCAGTGTCCTCAGACTACAGAGAGCAATATTGTCCCGGGTTCTCATTCCTGATAACTATCCTGATCATTATCATATTCCTGCTAAAACTGTTCCTGTGTGGAACATCAATTGAGATCAGGATCGGGCTCAGATATACTCATTTTCCAGGCACACACATGAACATTGGTCAATTGAATAAATTGCCACCTTTAAAAGAGAAGGGCTGGGGGGAAATATTGGAAGAAGGGCTAGAGGAGATTGAATATGATCATTTATTATCCACCCTCTCTTTGTTTCAAGTGTATTGAAAAGGTAAAATGTGAACATTTGTAGATTACGTGAAAGCTTTAGGTGTTCCTGACATATTAAGGAATATTGAAGAAAGTAGTTATACTGCCAAATACTACTTCAAAATGTAGTTTTATCTGTATAAAAGCCTGCAAACATATCAACAAATAATTTGCATTGATTACAAGGCAAGTGCTATACAAATCATGTTATATAAATATAAAATAGTACAGGGTTCCAGTTGAATTAGAAAGAACATACATTATGTCAGGGTCATGCAATACTGATGAATAATATATATATGGTATTTATCACAAGTACAAGAAAAGAATTGGTGTCTGATAGATGTGCAATATTGAAAGATAAATCACCTAACATTCTGGCATGCACCCGTACAGTTTACAGGATATCGCTGTCAGACGATCAGGGTCATTAAGTACTTTGAAAATGTTATATTTGTACTCACTTGAACTGATGGGAGGCATTATTGGTGTGTGACATTAAACATTCTACTAAATATAGCATTATTGATTCATTTTATGAGCTCCTCTAACAGACATATAGATTGCAAACTGTACTTGAATTAATTAATATCCCCAAAAATTATTACACTTAAGAATATTAGAGGTAATAGCTGTTTCCATTGCAACATACATGATTTAATTCACAGCCTTGTGATAGTGTATTCATTTAATTTCAATCTAGAACAGAGATGTATTTAAACATTTCTAAATGCAATAGTTCATTTTCAGCATTTGGCAACACAGGCTTAATATCCTTATGTTCTCACAAGAGATGGGGAAATGATTCACTTATTTAACAATGGGTTTTTGAGAGAGGGACTAGTAGTTTTTTGAAAAAATGGCTATTTTAGACAATTAATCCAACTGCACTGCTAATTATTTATTGATCGGTTCCAGAGAACTTCACTGAGTGGTCAATAAATAAACAAAGTGGCTGATGTGTAAGGGATGCTGTTAACTTCGTTGATTGCATTTAATCACATTTGACTCCATTACAGTCGCAAGATAAGTAAAAGAAGAAGCAGATGGTGTTCCTGTTGTCCACAGAGTTTTACAAAAAACTTAACAAGCTGCTACACGTTGAATTATTTTTTGCAAAAAAAGGACAAGCAAAGTTTATAGTTGATTATAAATAAGTCGATTAAAATAAACAGGGAAGCAAGGGAACATGTTGGTTAACTTCTTCAATTCTAGTAGAAATATTGCCATCTTGTGGCTAGTTTATTTTGAACAACTAAGCTTTCAAAATCATTGTAATTTCTAGAATTCAACTTTAGAACACATTTAATGCTGCATCATCAATTAATACAATGCTCTCCTTGACAGTCACACTTCCTCTACCCCCAACAAACCTCAACTCATTCATCTCCTACACATGGCTCTGCAGTCCCATCTTCCCCCATCCTTGCCAAACTTCACTTGCTCTGTCAGTCAGTGAATTGATTTTTAAGATTCTCATCCACAATGCAGGAAATTGGGCAAGCATATCAGATCTCTCATAATGATAAAAACATTCCATACAGAGTTTAAAAAAATTGTCAGGAGCTGCACAAAGCTTTTATCTTAGGCTGAAATTATTCTGCAGCCAGTGTGAGACTTCCAGGGAGGGCAGGGTTACAACACTTGGCTTTAATGTGCTTGGGTGTCAGATTAGAACCTGGTATTTGAGTTATATTCTAAGCCAAAAGCAAAATATTGCAGACGCTGGAAATCTGAAATAAAAACAGAAAACGTGGTAAACACTCAGCAGGTCAGGCAGCATCTGTGGAGAGAGAAACAGAGCTAACATTTCAGGTCGATTTGCCTGCTGAGTGTTTTCAAATTTTCTGTTTTTATGGATGAGTTATATTTTAACTTTCTTATTAATGCAAACACAAAACCACTTTGTGTTGAACTGAAAGTGACAGTACCACTGCACCCTTTGGTTTGCTCTCTGCGAATTATTGATTTGTGTGAGAGAGTTCTTCACCACCTACTATAGTCATAGCTACAAACAAACTCTGTAGAAATAGAGCACAGTGTTATTGTGTAGTAATTCACTACATTTTATTTGCAGATTATCATTTTAATAACCTGGAGCAAAAATTATCTGTGTGCTATATGTGACATAATCATAAACCATTCTTTATTAAATGTTTAGAATTTCATTACACATGATACTTAGAGGAACTCTTTTCCCATCACTGACAAAATATACATTAATGTTTGAATGTGTTATTTTATCTGTAGACTGAATACATTGACTCATTACACATTTGCACATGAACAAAGACAGTTGGAGGATAAGGTGCAGGGAGCCCAGAAATGGGAGCTGACACTGTTGATTCATTTCACAAAAATTTGCAACAAGATTAAAGTAAGTGACAAGCAATCACAGTAATTAGAGAGCATAACATATTTGACAATTGAGAAGTTAATTTTGGTATTCAGAGGGACCTGGGTGTCCTTGTACATGACTCACTGAAGGTTAACATGCAGGTACAGCAAGTAATTAAGAAGGCAAATGTATGTTGGCCTTTATTACAAGAGGATTTGAGTATAAGAGTAATGAAATCATTGAAATGCAACAGATCGTGATGTCAGTGAGTGTGCAACATTCACTTGATGCCCGATCTGTAAGTTAGGGAGTTCTCCGTTCAATTTACTGGCATGCCTAAAGTATGACGAGCTGAGTAAGCATTGACAAGCAGGAAGGGGGCTCCAGCAGTATTTAAAGGGATCATCAGCAATCACTTACACCTGACATGTTTGCTCAGTTTGACTGGCTCTGCAACTTTCTGCAACTCCAGCAACTTTATAAACTTCTTGCATGGTTCTAAGGTAACAGGGAAGGTTGTTGCAAATGGAGGGCACCTTCATTATTATTTAAAGGTTCCTGCTTACAACACTTGCTCACAGCCATTGTGGCTCTACAGGCAGTTCCCCTCGTGTGAGTATCTTCAGGAGAGGGAATGGAGGCAGCGAAGAACAGAAGATGCACACGGGGGAAGAGGTGGAGAGCTATGAGGGCTCTCAACAGGAGGCCTAACAGAGTCTTCAGAGAGCACTTCTCTATATCCATTTAAGTGAGGAGCAGTGTATTAGGAGGCTACGCTTCACCAAGTTCGTGGTCACAGAACTCTGCCACCTCTGGCAACCAGACCTGCAGACTGAGAGCAGGGTAAACACGGCTCTCCCTGTGCCAATCAATGTCACCATGGCCCTCGATTCTTCGCCAGCGGATCCTTCCAGTCTGCAGCAGGAGACATAGCTAACATCTCGCAGTTTGCCATCCATTGCTGCAATCAGGAGGTCACTGAGGCTCTCTACACCAGGAGAAGGAACTACGTTGCCTTTTCTCTGAGAAGCGAGAGTCCGACGAGCACACAGGCGGCATTGCCAGGATTGCGAGCTTCCCCATGGGGTAGGGCGCCATCGACTGCACCTACATGGCTTAGCGGGCACCCTATAACAATCCTGAGATCTCCTTTAACCAAAAAGGCTACCACTCACTTAATGTGCAGTTGGTGTGTGACCACGCCTAGCAATTCCTGGTGGTCAATGCTCGCTATCCTAGCAGCAGCCATGATGCTTTCATTCTGCATCAATCTGCTGTGCCAGCAATCTTCCAGCCACTACATGGAACTTCAGGGGGAGCTGCTCGGAGACAAGGGCTATCCACTCTGCACCTGGCTCATGAGTCCGCTCTGCAACCCCTCACTCTTGTCCAGCACACATTTAATGAGAGCCATGCTTCCACCAGGAACATCATCGAGCAGACCATTGGGCTACTGCAGCAATGGATCCACTGCCTTGACCGCTCGGGAGGAGCCCTCCAGTACCTGGTGGAGTGGATGTCCCATTTCATGGTGTTCTGCTGCATGCGTCACAAATTAGCCATCATGAGGATGCAGCTCTTGGCAGCAGGGATTGCGGGACCACCTCAGGAGGAGGATGAGGGATAGGAGAGGGAGCAGGAGGAAGAGGAAGAGGAGCTAGAGGAAGAGGATGAGGAGGGAGTGAGGGGGCAGGCAGTCAATCCCCCTTCTGGATGGGCTGTATGTGAATGCCTCATCAGACTCTGATTCCAATGAATGAAACCTCAGATCCCCATTGCTTAACACATCCCCATCATAACATCCCTCTACCATGGAATATTACAGTGTCCTCCTGGGCACAAAGCTGAAATGATAGACACCATAAAAGATTCCCAAATTAATAAATGATTCAAAAATCACTTCACACATATTTACAGTAATGATATGAACTAATCACCCTTGTGCAAATCCTTTAGTGCCTGTCATTCGTGCGCCTTTTCCTAGTCGAGAGCTCCTGTGACCTACTCCCCCAGTGGCTGCAGCATGGCTGGTGGAAGGCTGCTGAGTTTCTATGGCGGAAACTTCAGATGGCCTTGCAGGACAACCCCGAGTAGCTCTGGCCTTAGAAGGCACAGCTGTACTCTGAACCACCTCGGCATGGGCGACATCAGTGTGGGCTGGCTGGCTGGCTGACTGGCAGCAGCAAGGGCAATGGCGGAGTGACAGTGGCGGGAGTGGGAATGCAGTCATTTTCTGCTGCAGCACCAAGACGTTGTGCCGCTTCTGCCTATGCTGCAATGGCAGCACAACATCGTCCATCATACACACCATCATGTCTGGTTCAACACCATCTCTTAAGGATCCTTCCATTATTTCCAGCCTGGAAATCCTGGACTCCAAGCTCGTGCAATGTTGGAGGCAGACTCTTTCATGTTCCTTAATATTGCCAAGAGACTGTTTGGCAGGCTTGCATCACACACAACAATTCGGTGTGCATGCCCATCACACTTCCTGTTGTGTATGGAGAAAGAGTCAGCCTGAATACTGTGAGCTCAAAGTAATGTGTGACCTTAGTCTTTTATTGCAGGTCTCCAGAGTGCCTCTCCAACCTGTGAAGCCTTCTTAAATACCTGTGCTTCCAAGGGATTATGGGATCCCTTGGGACTCCGGGGAATGAGCCCTCTGGTGGCTGTGCAGAGTAAATACAAGTCCACATATATAACAACATTCCCCCCCCAAAGTCAATAGTGTAACTATTTACAATGTGAGTCGATCTGGGGCCCTTCTTGCCCTGGTTGATCGTCTCGGTGTGAAAGCTGGTATTGTTGAATCATTTGTTGGGCCCTCGCTGGGCTGCTATGCAGCTGGCCTTGCTGGGCTGCCTGGTGTGTTGGGCCCTGCAGGGCTGCTGTGGATGATGGGTTCTACTTCGTGGTCAACCGTAGTGTCGGTTGCCACTGGTGTGTGTGTTGGGAGATCAAAAAAGGTAGGGTCCAAGGTGGGTTGCTCAGGATAGTCCATGAATCTGAGTTTGATTTGGTCCAAGTGTTTCCGGTGAATGAGTACATTTGAAAGTTTGACCCAAAACACCCTGCTCCCCTCTTTGACCATGACAGTGCTGGGAATCCACTTGGGAACTTGTCCATAATTTAAAACAAATACAGGATCATTGATTTCAATCTCGCGTGACACATTTGCACTATCATGGTATGCACTTTGTTGAAGCCGCCTGCTCTCTACCTGTTCATGTAGATCAGGGTGAACTAACGAGAGCCTTGTCTTGAGTGCTCTTTTCATGAGCAGTTCAGCAGGTGGGATCCCAGTGAGTGAGTGGGGTTTCGTGCGGTAGCTAAGCACGACTCGGGATAGGCGAGTCTGCAGTGAGCCTTCAGTTACCCTCTTCAAGCCTTGCTTGATGGTTTGCACTGCTCTCTCTGCCTGACCATTGGACGCTGATTTAAATGGGGCAGATGTGACATGTTACGGGTCATGAATTCTTTGAACTCAGCACTGGTAAAACATGGCCCGTTGTCGCTCACCAGGACATCGGGTAAGCCATGTGTGGTAAACATGGCCCGCAGGCTTTCAGTAGTGGTAGCGGATGTTTTTGCTGACATTATCTCACATTCAATCCACTTGGAGTACACGTCGACAACCACAAGGAACATTTTACCCAAGAACGGGCCTGCATAGTCGACATGTATCGTAGACCACGGTTTGGAGTGCCAAGACCATAAACTTAGCGGCGCCTCCCTGGGTACATTGCTTAACTGCGAGCATGTATTACAACTGTGAACACAGGACTCTAAGTCCTCATCGATACCGGGCCACCTTACGTGGGATCTGGCTATCGCTTTCATCATTATGATGCCTGTGTGGGTACTGGGAAGTCATTGATGAAGGTGTCTCTGCCCTTTTTGGGGACCACTACTCGATTGCCCCACAGAAGGCAGTCTGCCTGTATAGACATTTCATCTTTGCGCCGCTAGAATGGCTTTACCTCTTCCTGCATTTCCATTGGGATACTGGACCAGCTACCGTGAAGCACACAGCTTTTGACTAGAGATAATAAGGGGTCCTGGCTTGTCCAGGTTTTGATCTGCCAGGCAGTGACGGGTGATTGCTCACTCTCAAATGCTTCCATGACCATGGCTAGATCTGCGGGCTGCGCCATTTCCATCCTCGTGGTGGGCAATGGCAGACTACTGAGTGCATCGGCGCAGTTTTCTGTGCCTGGCCTGTGGCGGATGGCATAGTTGTATGCGGACAACGTGAGCGCCCATCTCTGGATGCGGGCTGATGCGTTGGTATTTATCCCTTTACTCTCGGAGAACAGGGATAAAGGTGGCTTATGGTCAGCTTCCAATTTGAATTTTAGCCCAAACAAGTATTGATGCATTTTCTTTACCCCATAGACACATACTAACACTTCTTTTTCAATTATGCTGTAGGTTCTCTCAGATTTAGACAGACTCCTGGATGCATAAGCAACCGTTTGCAGGTCCCAAAATCATTAGCTTGTTGCAGTACACACCGATGCCATATGACGATGCATCACATGCTAGTACCAAACACTTACATGGATCATACAACACAAGCAATTTGTTTGAGCATAACAATTTTCTCACTTTTACAAAGGCATTTTCTTGGCTTTTGCCCCAAAGCCATTCGCCCCCTTTTCGTAATAAGACATATAGTGGTTCTAGCAGGGTGCTGAGACCTGGTAAGAAGTTACCAAAGTAGTTGAAGAGTCCCAGAAATGACCGCAGCTCCGGCACGTTCTGTGGCCTCGGTGCGTTCTCGATTGCCTCCGTCTTCGAATCGGTGGGCCTGACGCCGTCCGCCGCAATCCTTCCCAAGAACTCCACTTCAGGCAGCAGGAATACGCACTGAGCGTTTTAACCTGAGCCCCACACAGTTGAGTTGACTAGGAACCTCCTCCAGGTTCTGCAGATGCTCGACTGTGTTCCGACCTGTGACCAAGATGTCATCCTGGAAGACCGCGGTGTGCGGGATCAACTTCAGTAAACTTTACATGTTTCTCTGGAATATCGCCGCCGCTGATCGGATTCCAAACGGGCACCTGTTATAAACAAAAAGACCTTTGTGCGTGTTGATGCAGGTGAGGGCCTTCAATGATTCCTCCAGTTCCTGCGTCATGTAGGCTGAAGTCAGATCCAGCTTCGTGAACGTCTTTCCTCCCGCCAGCATTGCAAATAGATCATCGGCGTTTGGTAGTGGGTATTGGTCCTGCAGGGTGAAATGATTGATAGTTACTTTGTAATCGCCACAGATTCTGACAGTGCTGTCTCCCTTGCTGACTGGGACAATAGGACTGACCCACTCGCTGAACTCGATCGGTGAAATGATTCCCTCTCGTTGCAGCTGATCTAGCTCGATCTCTACCCTTTCTCTCATCATGTACGGTACTACTCTCGCCTTGTGATGGATGGGTCACGTCCCCGGAATTAGGTGGATCTGCACTTTTGCTCCTTGGAATTTCCCGATGCCTGGTTCGAACAGCGAAGGAAATTTGTTTAAGACCTGGGCACACGAAGTGTTGTCAGTGGGCGATAGCGCTCGGACGTCATCCCAGTTCCAGCGTATCTTTCCCAGCCAGCTCCTGCCGAGCAGCGTGGGACCATCACCCGGTACCACCCAGAGTGGTAGCTTGTGCACCGCTCCATCATAGGAGACCTTTACGGTAGCACTGCCGATTACAGGAATCAGTTCTTTTGTGTAAGTTCTTAGTTTCGTGCGAATTGGAGTTAAGACTGGCCTTGAGGCCTTGTTGCACCACAACCTTTCGAAAGTCTTTTTGCCCATGATGGACTGGCTTGCGCCTGTGTCCAGCTCCATTGACATCGGGAGTCCATTTAGTTCAACATTCAGCATTATCGGGGGACAATTTGTGGTGAATGTGTGTACCCCATGTACCTCTGCCTCCTCTATCTGAGGCTCTGTTTCGTCGTGATCCTCCTCTGCAGCATGGTGGTTTGCAGGTTTAACAGGCTTAGCAGCTCGCCTGCACACTTGTTGGAGGTGCCCCATTGTTCCACAGCCCTTGCAAACGTATCCTTTTAATCGGCATGAATGGAAACGATGATCACCCCCGCAGCACCAACAAGGTGTTAATGGCTTTGCATTCATCACCCTTGATGGTGGACTCTGAGACATCTGCGGATGTGTAGCTACAGGTATGTGTGACCTGCCCTGTACGTTACGATTCGAAAACAACATCACTTTGTTCACAGTACTTGTAGCAACACTTGTGTGCTGAGAGATTTGCTTAGTATTGTCACTGGTGTCAATGAACGCCTGGGCTATCGCTATGGCCTTACTCAAGGTTGGGGTTTCTCCAGTCAAATGTTTGCGAAGTATGGTTTCGTGGCCAATGCTAAGGGCGAAAAAGTCTCTGAGCATGTGCTCCAAATGTCCTTTAAATTTGCAATGTCCTACAAGGCGTCTTAACTCAGCGACATAACTCGCCACTTCCTGGCCTTCAGACCTTTTGTAGGTGTAGAACCGATACCTCGCCATCAGAACTCCTTCCTTCGGGTTCAAATGCTCACAGACCAGTGTGCACAAATCGTTGTACGATTTCGCTGAATTGAGCAGATTCTTCATGAGGCCATACGTTGGTGCCCCACAGACGGTGTGGAGGATCGCCCTTCGTTTGGCAGCGCTCTCTTCCCCATCCAGCTCGTTGGCCACGAAGTATTGGTCAAGTCGCTTCACAAAAGTTTCCCAATCATCTCCCTCCAAAAACTTCTCCAGGATGCCCACTGTTCTCTGCATCTTTGGGTTTGCTCTCTGTATCTCGTCGCCAATTGTTGTGTATGGAGAAATAGTCAGACTGAATACTGTGAGCTCAAAGTAACGTGTGACCTTAATCTTTTATTGCAGGTTTCCAGAGTGCCTCTCCAACCTGTGAAGCCTTTCTAAATACCTGTGCTCCCAAGGGCTTATGGGATCCCTTAGGACTCTCGGGAATGAGCCCTCTGGTGGCTGTACAGAGTAAATACAAGTCCACATATATAACACTTCTTCTGAAGGCTGCCCCATCAAGGTCCTCATCTGAGTCCTGTACAGCAAAACTCCCACGTGAACTCATCCTCCGGGGAGCTGGTCCCTGAGCTGTCCATTCCTCCTGGCCTTGCTGCAGCCCACTCTTCCCCGGTATCTCACCCTGTGCAGATCCCGCTATTACACTAGCCTCTAAAGTACATGCAGTGCCAATTTCTGAGCTGGTGTCTGCGAGTGACAGATACAGTGATGCAATGTATTCTTCTTCCTCTTCTCCTTCCCCCTCACTCTTGTGCATTGCCTTGGGGACAGGCTGCTCCAGTGCTTGTTGTGTATTATCTGAAGGCAGAAAGGCGCAGGAGTCGGGTTATGGTGAGGGTGAGGGAAGTAAGATCTGCATGCATACAGCATCAGCAGCTAGAAAGTGAGAAGAGATTGTTGGCTGAGGGGGAAGTGGGATGTGAGAAAAACGATTAGGAATGAGCATACCGTTATTGTATCCAAGGGATTAAACCTCACCGTTTTTTGTTTATTCGCTCATGGGATGTGGGCATCACAGGCAAAGCCAGCATTTATTGCCCATCCTAACTTCCCTTGAGAACATGGTGGTGAGTCGCATTCTTGGACTGCTGCAGTCTGTGTGGTGAAGGTACTTCCACAGTGCTGTTAGGGAGGAAGTTCCACGATCTTGAGCCAGCGACGATGAAGGAATGGCGATATGCTTCCAAGTCAGGATGGTGTGTGACGTGTGACTTAGGAAGGAACTTGATGGTGATGGTGTTCCTATGCGTCTGCTGCCCTTGTCCTTCTTGGTGGTAGAGGTCATGGGTTCGAGAGCTTCTGCCGAAGAAGCCTTGGCAAGTTGCTGCAGTGCATCTTGTAGATGGTATACACTGCATCCACAGTGCACCGGTGATTGAGGGAGTGAATGTTTAAGGTGCTGGATGGGGTGCCAATCAAGTGGGTTGCTTTGTCCTGGATGGTGTCGAGCTTCTTGGGTGTTGTTGGAGCTGCACTCATCCAGGCAAGTGGAGAGTATTCCATCACACTCCTGACTTGTGCCTTGTAGATGGTGGAAAGACTTTGTGGAGTCAGGAGGTGAGACACTCGTCCAGAATACCCAGCCTCTGACCGGCTCTTATTGCCACAGTTAATATGTGGCCGGTCCATTTAAGTTTCTGATCATCAGTGACCCCCAGAATGTTGATGGTGAGTGATTCGGCGATGGTAATGCTGTTGAATGTCAGGGGCGGTGGTTAGACTGTCGCTTGAGGGAGATACTCATTGCCTGGCACTTGTATTGCGTGAATGTTACTTACCATTTATCAGCCCAAACCTGAATGTCGTCCAGATCTTGTTGCATGCGGGCATGGACTGCTTCATTATCTGAGGAGTAGTGAATGGCACTGAACACTGTGCAGTCATCAGCAAGCATTCCCAGTTCTGACCTTATGATGCAGGGAAGTTCATTAATGAAGCAGCTGAAGATGGTTGGACCTAGGACACTGCCCTAATGAACTCCTGCAGTGATGGCCTGGGGCTGAGATGACCCACCACAATCACCACAACCATCTTCCTTTGTGCTAGGTATGACTATAGCCAGTGGAGAGTTATCCTTTTGATTCCTATTGACTTCAGTTTCACTAGGGCTCTTTCATGCCACACTCGGTCAAATGCTGCCTTGATGTCAAGGGCAGTCATTCTCACCTCACCTTTGGAATTCATCTCTTTTGTCCATGTTTGGACCAAGGCTGTAATAAGGTCAGGAGCAGAGTGGTCTCAGTGGAATCCAAACTGGGTATCGGTGAGCAGATTATTGGTGAGCAAGTGCCGCTTGATAGCACTGTCGACAACACCTTCCATCACTTTGATGATCATTTAAATTAGATCGATAGGGCAGTAATTGGTTGTCCTAATTTTTGTGGACAGGACATACCTGAGCAGTTTTCCACATTGTCGGGTAGATGCCAGTGTTGTAGCTGTACTGGACCAGCTTGGCTAGAAGTGTGGCTATTTCTGGAGCGCGTCTTCAGCACGACAACTGGGATGTCCCATAGACTTTGCTGTATCCAGTGCGCTCAGCCATTTCTTGATATCACGTGGAGTAAATTGAATTGGCT
The DNA here is from genome assembly GCF_044704955.1 of Pristiophorus japonicus. Taxonomy (NCBI): domain Eukaryota; kingdom Metazoa; phylum Chordata; class Chondrichthyes; family Pristiophoridae; genus Pristiophorus; species Pristiophorus japonicus. Next base: position 215,754,996 of record NC_091978.1, on the reverse strand, counting down.
GAAGACTGGCTGCTGTGATGGTGGGGACCTGAGGATGACGACAATGTGTATCATCCGCTTGGCACTTCTGACTGAAGATGGTTGCAAACCTTCAGCAATGTCATTTACACATACGTGTTGGGCTCATTTAAGATGGGGATATTCATGGAGCCTCCTCCTCCCATTAGTTGGTTAATGGTCCACCACCATTCATGACTGGATGTGGCTGGACTGCAGCGCTTTGATCAGGTCCATTGACTGTGGGATCGCTTAGCCCTGTCTATGGCATGATGCTTCTGCTTTTTAGCATGTATGTAGTCATGTGTTGCAGCTTCCATAGGTTGCCACTTCATTTTTAGGTATACCTGGTGCTGCTCCTAGCATGCTCTTCTACATTCCTCATTGAACCAGGGTTGGTCTCCAGGCTTGATGGCTGGTAATGTTAGAGTGAGGGATATGCTGGGCCTTGAGATTACATATTATGGTGGAATACAATTCTGCTGCTGCTGACGGCCCACAGTGCCCCATGGATGCCCAGTTTTGAGCTGCTAGATCTGTTCTGAATCTAGCCCATTTAGCATGGTAGTGCCACACAACACAATGAAGGGTGTCCTCAGTGTGAAGACAGGACTTCGGCTCCACAATGATTGTGCAGTGATCACTGCTACCATTGCTGTCATGAAAAGATGCATCTGCGACAGGTAGATTGGTGAGGACAAGGTCAAGTATGTTTTTCCCTTATTTTGGTTCTCTCTCCGCTGTCACAGGCCCAGTCTGGCAGCTATATCCTTCAAGACTCGGCCAGCTAGGTCAGTAGTGGTGCTACTGAACCATTCTTGGTGATGGGCATTGAAGTCCACCATCCAGAGTAAAGTCTGTTCCCTTGCAACTCTGAGTGCTTCTTCCAAGTGGTGTGCAACATGGAGGAGTACTGATTTCATCAGCTGAGGGAGGGCAGTAGGTGGTAATCAGCAGGAGGTTTCCTTGCCCATGCTTGACCTGAAGCCATAAGACTTCATGGGGTCAGGAGTCAATGTTGAGGACTCTTAGAGCCACTCTCTGTAGACTGTGTACCACTGTGTCGCCACCTCTCGTGAGTCTGGACCTACCCAGGGATGGTGATGGAGGAGTCTGGGGCATTGGCTGAAATGTATGATTCTGTGAATATGGCTATGTCAGGCTGTTGCTTGATTAGTCTGTGGGACAGCTCTCCCAATTTTGGCACATGTACCCAGATGTTGAGGAGGACTTTGCAGGATCGACTGGGCTGGGTGTGCCATTATCATATCCGCAGCCGATGCTTAGGTCGATGTTGGGTGGTTCATCCGGTTTTATTCTTATTATTATTGCTTGTAGCATTTTTTTTTACAACCGAGTGGCTTGTTAGGTGATGTGGACTATGACAAAGACACTCACACAGGCCTGTTGTGGAGAAAAGAATTGTTTAATTGCTTGATCAAGGGAGACACGGTCTACACCAGTTCCTTAATTGGATGCCTTCCCAACTGTTCTCGTCTAACACTTCAGGAGTTGCTTCATTTATAAAGAACTCTTTGCAAAGTCATCATTTACATTATCATTGGTCAGTCTTTCTACCGCGTGACAATTTTTTTCGCTTTGTTACAGAATGTTCAATTCTAACTTTGCTAATTTTTTCATATCCTCCTTGGGTATGAACATATGTATCCTGCATGCTGCCTTCTGCCAATAACAGGAACCTATTTCTTAGTTCTGAATAATAACAAGAAGCCACTTCCTAGGCTTATGACATTAGCTCTAAATAACAGGAATTGCACCAATTTCCGACAATTGCACCTGCCAATTTTGCCACATCAGCAAATTGTGTTTTTGCCTTCCGAATCTAAAATGTGTTTAACTCTTTAATTCCTACTTCAATCCCCACTTTGGTCACATGGTTATTCTATTAACCCACCGTGACCAATTCTTTTATCTTACTAGACTCGTGTGTCTCCTGCCTTGATTTTGTTGATCAGGCGATAGGATTGGGACACTCACGACTCATATCAGGTATTCGTGTTGGTTTGGCTCATCTCCCCTGTTACTTACTTTCAGCAAAGGCTTTGTTTCGTATTTCTGAGCGGCTTTTACCAGCGCTTTCATCCTTCTCCTCCTACATCTAAAGCACCATTCAAACAGTAACATAAGTATAACCAACATCACTAATCCATGTGACATCATTCTTATCCAAGGGTGTACATGAACATTAAGTCCAAAATTCCATTGGCCAACACTTTCTTTGTGTCCTTTTGCAGCTTAACAATCTCTTTCATCAGGATGATGTATTTTTGTCATTGCTCACGGACACTCTTCTCCAACACTGCCTATTCCTCACTTAGTTTGGGAATGGGTTTTCCCTGAGGCGCTTCGAAGTCCTCGTACCTTGCCTTTATAGTGTCTACCGCCATTCCACTGATAGTTTCTTCTTTTAATTCTGGGTATATAATGTGTCCTTGAATATTAACCTTTTCTCTGGTCATGAAGCAAAAGTCGGTGGCAGTGATGGGGCAGTGCGTTACTCCTCCCACAGTCATATTAGTGGCTGTGGTGCTGACACACCATTGCCCATTACTTCGTGCTGCTGCTGTTGTCTCGAAATCCAGCATCAGCACGGTTATGCTCAGGACTCATCCTTCTGTGCAGCTGTATCCACAGTCATCTTGATCAAATTTGGAATGTTCTCGGCACAAAACAACCTGGTTATTCTTGCAACAATCTTTAATGCACACACCTTTGGCATCATCTCCCTTGTTAATAACGTATTGGTGCAGTTTATGGTATCTGACCGTGTTTGATTTCTTATTTCTCCTATATTGTCAACTTTATACAGGAGGTTTCCCTTGGTCACATCATATTGTGGTATTGACAGTACAAATCCGATTATATTCTGATGACCAGTTACACATTTAGTTTTAGGAACCCATGCATGGCTGTTTCGCATGATTTCACAGGTGTCTGTTTCCCTTTTTCTCAAGGTCCATTCCCTGAATACATCAATGGTTATCCAATCCGGGACCTCCCCATTTTGTAGCTGTTCTAAGCTATGTTACATAGAAACATAGAAACACAGAAAATAGGTGCAGGAGTAGGCCATTCGGCCCTTCTAGCCTGCACCGCCATTCAATGAGTTCATGGCTGAACATGCAACTTCAGTAGCCCATTCCTGCTTTCTCGCCATATCCCTTGATCCCCCGAGTAGTAAGGATTACATCTAACTCCTTTTTGAATATATTTAGTGAATTGGCCTCAACAACTTTCTGTGGTAGAGAATTCCACAGGTTCACCACTCTCTGGGTGAAGAAGTTTCTCCTCATCTCGGTCCTAAATGGCTTCCCTTATCCTTAGACTGTGACCCCTGGTTCTGGACTTCCCCAACATTGGGAACATTCTCCCTGCATCTAACCTGTCTAAACCCATTAGAATTTTAAACGTGTCTATGAGGTCCCCTCTCATTCTTCTGAACTCCAGTGAATACAAGCCCAGTTGATCCAGTCTTTCTTGATAGGTCAGTCCCGCCATCCCAGGAATCAGTCTGGTGAACCTTTGCTGCACTCCCTCAATAGCAAGAATGTCCTTCCTCAGGTTAGGAGACAAAAACTTTACACAATACTCCAGGTGTGGCCTCACCAAGGCCCTGTACAACTGTAGCAACACCTCCCTGCCCCTATACTCAAATCCCCTCGCTATGAAGGCCAACATGCCATTTGCTTTCTTAACCGCCTGCTGTACCTGCATGCCAACCTTCAATGACTGATGTACCATGACACCCAGGTCTCGTTGCACCTGCCCTTTTCCTAATCTGTCACCATTCAGATAATAGTCTGTCTTTCTGTTTTTACCACCAAAGTGGATAACCTCACATTTATTCACATTATACTTCATCTGCCATGCATTTGCCCACTCACCTAACCTATCCAAGTCGCTCTGCAGCCTCATAGCATCCTCCTTGCAGCTCACACTGCCACCCAACTTAGTGTCATCCGCAAATTTGGAGATACTACATTTAATCCCCTCGTCTAAATCATTAATGTACAGTGTAAACAGCTGGGGCCCCAGCACAGAACCTTGCGGTACCCCACTAGTCACCGCCTGCCATTCTGAAAAGTACCCATTTACTCCTACTCTTTGCTTCCTGTCTGACAACCAGTTCTCAATCCATGTCAGCATACTATCCCCAATCCCATGTGCTTTAACTTTGCACATTAATCTCTTGTGTGGGACCTTGTCGAAAGCCTTCTGAATATACCACATCAACTCGTTCTCTCTTGTCCACTCTACTGGAAACATCCTCAAAAAATTCCAGAAGATTTGTCAAGCATGATTTCCCTTTCACAAATCCATGCTGACTTGGACCTATCATGTCACCTCTTTCCAAATGTGCTGCTATGACATTCTTAATAATTGATTCCATCATCTTACCCACTACCGATGTCAGGCTGACCAGTCGATAATTCCCTGTTTTCTCTCTCCCTCCTTTTTTAAAAAGTGGGGTTACATTGGCTACCCTCCACTCGATAGGAACTGATTCAGAGTCAATGGAATGTTGGAAAATGACTGTCAATGCATCCGCTATTTCCAAGGCCACCTCCTTAAGTACTCTGGGATGCAGTCCATCAGGCCCTGGGGATTTATCGGCCTTCAATCCCATCAATTTCCCCAACACAATTTCCCGACTAATAAGGATTTCCCTCAGTTCGTCCTCCTTACGAGACCCTCTGACCCCTTTTATATCCGGAAGGTTGTTTGTGTCCTCCTTAGTGAATACCGAACCAAAGTACTTGTTCAATTGGTCCGCCATTTCTTTGTTCCCCGTTATGACTTCCCCTGATTCTGACTGCAGGGGACCTACGTTTGTCTTTACCAACCTTTTTCTCTTTACATATCGACAGAAACTTTTGCAATCAGTCTTAATGTTCCCTGCAAGCTTCTTCTCGTACTCCATTTTCCCTGCCCTAATCAAACCCTTTGTCCTCCTCTGCTGAGTTCTAAATTTCTCCCAGCCCCCGGGTTCGCTGCTATTTCTGGCCAATTTGTATGCCACTTCCTTGGCTTTAATACAATTCCTGATTTCCCTTCATAGTCACGGTTGAGCCACCTTCCCTTTTTTATTTTTACGCCAGACAGGTATGTAAAATTGTTGTAGTTCATCCATGCGGTCTCTAAATGTCTGCCATTGCCCATCCACAGTCAACCCCTTAAGTATCATTCGCCAATCTATCCTAGCCAATTCACGCCTCATACCTTCAAAGTTACCCTTCTTTAAGTTCTGGACCATGGTCTCTGAATTAATTGTTTCATTCTCCATCCTAATGCAGAATTCCACCATATTATGGTCACTCTTCCCCAAGGGGTCTCGCACAACGAGATTGCTAGTTAATTCTCTCTCATTACACAACACCCAGTCTAAGATGGCCTCCCTTCTAGTTGGTTCCTCGACATATTGGTCTAGAAAACCATCCCTTATGCACTCCAGGAAATCTTCCTCCACCGTATTGCTTCCAGTTTGGTTAGCCCAATCTATGTGCATATTAAAGTCACCCATTATAACTGCTGCACCCTTATTGCATGCACCCCTAATTTCCTATTTGATGCCCTCCCCAACATCACTACTACTGTTTGGAGGTCTGTACACAACTCCCACTAACGTTTTTTGCCATTTGGTGTTCTGCAGCTCTATCCATATAGATTCCACATCATCCAAGCTAATGTCCTTCCTAACTATTGCATTAATCTCCTCTTTAACCAGCAATGCTACCCCACCTCCTTTTGCTTTTATTCTATCCTTCCTGAATGTTGAATACCCCTGGATGTTGAGTTCCCAGCCCTGATCATCCTGGAGCCACGTCTCCGTAATCCCAATCACATCATATTTGTTAACATCTATTTGCACAGTTAATTCATCCACCTTATTACGGATACTCCTTGCATTAAGACACAAAGCTTCAGGCTTGTTTTTTTAATGCCCTTTGTCCTTTTAAAATTTTGCTGTACAGTGGCCCTTTTTGTTCTTTGCCTTGGGTTTCTCTGCCCTCCACTTTTCCTCATCTCCTTTCTGTCTTTTGCTTTTGTCTCCTTTTTGGTTCCCTCTGTCTCCCTGCATTGGTTCCCATCCCCCTGCCATATTAGTTTAACTCCTCCGCAACAGCACGAGCAAACACTCCCCCGAGGACATTGGTTCCAGTCCTGCCCAGGTGCAGACCGTCCGGTTTGTACTGGTCCCACCTCCCCCAGAACCGGTTCCAATGCCCCAGGAATTTGAATTCCTCCCTGCTGTACCACTGCTGAAGCCACGAATTTATCTGCGCTATCCTGCGATTCCTACTCTGACTAGCACGTGGCACTGGTAGCAATCCCGAGATTACTACTTTTGAGGTCCTACTTTCTAATTTAGCTCCTAACTCCTTAAATTCGTTTCGTAGGACCTCATCCCTTTTTTTACCTTTGTCATTGGTACCAATGTGCACCACAACAACTGGCTGTTCTCCCTCCCTTTTTAGAATGTCCTGCACCTGCTCCGGGACATCCTTGACCCTTGCACCAGGGAGGCAACATACCATTCTGGAATCTCGGTTGCGGCCGCAGAAATGCCTATCTATTCCCCTTACAATTGAATACCCTATCACTATCACTCTCCCACTCTTTTTCCTGCCCTCTTGTGCAACAGAGCCAGCCATGGTGCCATGAACTTGGCTGCTGCTGCCCTCCCCTGATGAGTCATCCCCCTCAACAGTACTCAAAGCAGTGTATCTGTTTTGCAGGGGGTTGACCGCAGAGGACCCCTGTACTATCTTCCTTGCACTGCTCTTTCTGCTGGTCTTCCATTCCCTATCTGGCTGTGGACCCTTCACCTGCGGTACAACCAACTCGCTACATGTGCTACTCACGTCATTCTCAGCATCGTGGATGCTCCAGAGTGAATCCACCCTCAGCTCCAACTCCGCAACGCAGTCTGTCAGGAGCTGGAGGCGGATACACTTCCCGCACACATAGTCGTCAGGGACACTGGAGTCGTCCCTGAATTCCCACATGGTACAGGAGGAGCATAACACGTGACCGAGCTGTCCTGCCATGACTTAATCCTTCGATCGGCAACAACAATGTTAAAGTTTACTCACTGTTATAGAAGAGGAAAAAGAAAAACTACTCACCAATCACCAGCCAATCACTTACCCCCTTGGCCCTGACGTCACCTTTCTGTTTCCTTTTTACTTCTTTTTTACCTTCTCCATGTAGCTGCACACGCCTCTCCACGCACCTCCTCGACGCTGTTGCCGACTGCCGCCGCGTTGGGCCTTTATAGGCCTCTCGCCGACCGCGGAACTCATGCCTCTCCACGCACCTCCTCGATGCTGCTGCAGACTGCCGCCGACGCTGGGCCCCGGACTCCCTGCTGTGCCTTTTATAGGCCTCACCAGGCACCTCCTCGACGCTGCTGCCAACTGCTGCCGACGCTGGGCCCCGGACTCCCTGTTCCACTGTACTTATCATCCATGCTCCGTACCCGGCGCATACTGCGTCATTTCGTCCGCTTTCATTATTGTACTTTTGGTTCGCGTTTATTAAGTTAATTGTCTTGGCATGATCCCTTAGTGTGTGGGCCACTTGCACCAAATCTCGTTCGGCCCTATCTCCCAATTGGGCCTGCATTTTCTCATTATCATTTCCCCATTCCAGCAACCCTCTTAGGATTTGGGTGAGTGTGTCAACCTGCTCTTCTACCATCTGGAAATCTATAGTGTTTACCATGGCTACGTCCGCCGCATATCCCATGTCCTTCATTTCTAATATCCCCATTTTTCATCTAACCTTCCCTTTTAATGTGATAAACCTCAGGGTCTTAGACTTGGGTCCATCTAAGGCCCGCAGTATCAGATTTAGAAATATTGTGATTATCTTCTGGCGTATTCCAAAATGTATTTTTTCCTTTGTGTATTTCATTACTAACCCCCCTTTGGTTCCCTTTGTTATATGAGGGCACCTTGGAGGTCGCCTCTTACACAGGAACATCATTCCACCTCCTGTATAATTGTCACAACTTGTACTTCCCTCTGGGGCGGGTGATGGGCTACTAGAATTATGAGGGCGGTGGTGATCACGTTTATATGCATTCTGTAGATAAAACACATCCTGGATATTCCAGGCTTTTAGTTAGATACTTACCATTTCTACTTCTACTGGATTGTTTGCACCGTTTCTCCGGCATGTGACCTTTCCCAGATCCATTTTATTATGGCAAGTACCCCTAGTATTGCAAATATTAATCCTAGTCCCCCAAAAATTCGTCGATCAATGCATCTCTCCACTCCTTATTCTTTCAGCTGGGACCAATGTTTCCATCGGCCCCCACCTTTCATATTTACACATGCCCACATGTCTCCGCTAATCAGTCCCTCATAGGGTCCGCCCTGTCGAGGGGCGAATTTCTGCTTAATGTTCAGTATTTTACAAGCTTCCTTCATTACCTTTCCTGTTAAATGAGTCCCTTAGTCCAAATCTATCTGAATTGGAATTCCCCATCTAGGAATTACCTCTTCTACTAGTATATGGGCTACCGTGGTTGCGGTGCAATTGCGGGTAGCGAATGCTTCCACCCACCTTGTAAACTGGTCAATAATCACCAAGCAGTACTTCCTTCCCCTGGAGTTTGTTAGAGGCTCAGTAAAATCAATCTGTATATTTTCCCATGAGCCCGTGGGCGGTGTTGGTGCACCATCCTTATTTTTATCACTTTTCCAGGATTATGTTGGCCGCATGTAACACAGTGCTGACAATATTTAGCAACGTTACACCCAATTCCCAGCCACCACCAATCCCGTGAGATATTGGATATCATGGCGTTACGCCCAGCATGGTTAATGCCGTGGTGTAACTCTATAATCATTTGCCGAATGCAGGAAGGGGCCAACAACTTTCTGTCCTTTCTCCACACGGAGTCTATACCAGGTGATCCTCCCCTTTCTCTCCCATTCTGCTTTTTCTTCCTCGTTCGTATCTACGTGCAGTTTAACTATGTTTCTGTTCTCCTCTGTGGTAATGCTACATACTGACTCTATTTTTATGTTTGCGGATGTGGCCGCTTCTCGAGCGGCATTGTCCGCAGCCTTATTTCGACGCTTTATTTTGTCCACTACTCGTTGATGGGCCTTTACCTTTATCACTGCAGCTTTAGCTTGTTTACTGTCTACTTCTAATAGTAATTTTATATGTTCATCATGTTTGATGGCCTCGCCGCCAGAAATAACACACCCTCTCCTTCCCCATTCTACCATGTAGTCATGTACTACCCCAAAGGCATACCTGTTATCTGGATATATATTCACTGTCTTTCCCTCTGCCAGTAATAAGGCTTCCGTCAGTGCGGTGAATTCTGCTACTTGGGCCGAAAGGCCTCCGTCCAGCGCTCCCTGCATCACTACCTCAAGCTGCTGGTTTAATACCGTCCATCCCATACATGGGTGGCCGTTGACGTACAGTCGGGATCCGTCCACATACAATGTGAGGTCTGGGTTTTCGAGAGCTACCTCACTTACATTCCCTGGGGAAGCTTCCAATTCTAATGCGTTACACTCATGGGGCTCCCCCTTAGTGAGGATTCCTTCTGCCGGGTTTTCCCGGGTGTCTCTGACTATCTTTACTGATTCATCGTGGGGCAGTAAAACGGCTTCCCACTTCGCTCGGTGGACATTGGAGACGGCCTGGAGCTTTCCAGTATTCAATATTTCTACCAGAGTGTGTTTGGTGTGTAGGACAATTTTGCCTGTCATCACGACAGGTTCGCTGACCTTGACTGCCCATGTGGCGCAGTCTAGTGCAGCCAAGCAGCTGGACAAGCCCACGGCTACTGGTGATTGTTGAGTTGAATAGTAAGCTATGGGTCTCATTCTGTCCCCATGCATTTCTGTCTCTCATCAGAGAAAATGGCATTTTTAGATTGTTTCCAAACTTTTAGTATTTTTTTTAAAACTGTTTAGTATTTCTTTTACAAAGGTTTCCAAACCCAAGATTTTCCAATACAACCAAAATGTTTATCAAGAAGAATATCTCAAAATCCCAATTCAAATACTGTACTGCAAATCTTTTTATTTAAATCTCTTTTATTAAACTAGAAGCTTTCACATCATTTAAAATAAGATCCTACACAAAGGAAACGAGGGCGGAACTTCCCCAGCCTGTTGCCTCAAGAAACCCACGCAGGCCTTTTTTAAAAAGACATTACACTCTTCCCTTTTCCTTTCTTTATCTCACTCATCGACTAAATTTATTATCTTTCAACCCAATGTGATCAATGATTACGTGCTTTTTTTTACACAAGTAATTGGGTGTCTCGGCCTGCAATAACCAAATTGAAAAGACAACACTTTGTTTAAAATGAGACCACACATTTTTAATTGAAGTTTTATCTTTTGTTAAACAAACCCATCCTTTGTGCATTTCCTAGCTCCTTAACTTATCATCAAAATAAATCCACATCTGTGTTTCTAACTTAAAATGTCATTCAATTCTAGGTACACAATTCAACTTCTTCACATTTTCTTAAACTTCCCACATCTAGGACAACACTACAAAGGATAAAAACTTTCAGCTCTCTGCTCGAAAAAGGTGGGTGGAGCTAAAACAAAGATACAGATACACCATTTCTCTTTTAAAAGACCGGCTTTCAGACAACTGGAAAATTCATTAACTCCCACCTTAAATATTCTACAGTCAAGAAGACTTCCATGCAACCACTTTCATTCAACAAAGCTTATTTTTCTCTTCCTCGGCACAAAAACTGAAGCTTCTGTGTCGGTGTTATATTCTTCTTAGATCTACCCACTCTATCTCCTACTCTTAATTTACGCAATTCCTCTAATTGAGACCTGGCCATGGCCTTATATTGCAAACATTGACTGATCACCATCAAACCTGTTTTGGCCGTCTGTTTATTTGCCTTTCTCCCACCATAATTTTTGTTTTGCGGGGTCTTCTTTGGGATCCCATCCGTCACTTAACATAGTAACTATCAATTTTTTATGGTCATCAGCAAAATACCTGCTCAGCGAACTTCCCGGCCCCCAATCTACATATCTTTGCATGCCATCTATTTTTGGTACGTTTACCCCTCTATTGGTTCGTTGTCCCCTTTAACCTGGTTTCCTCAAACCTAGGGTCTGTAATTACAAACCTACGAAGCCGATCCTACTTTGATAATTACTATTGTGATCTCTTAACTACCCTCAAGTCTTTTACACCATTACAGACTTTTCTCACAAGTTCGGACACCCCAGGTGACCGACATGTTTCGCGGCAAATTACATCGGATTTATGAGTGGTATTTAAAATATATACTCACTCGTGATGGTCTGCAAACGTCCATCTGCCTCACGCCCGGGTGTCCTGCCAGACTATGCTATTTGATGTGGAGTATGACAAAGACACTCAACACAGGCCTGTTGTGGAGAAAAGAATTATTTAATTGCTTGATCAAAGGAGACATGGTCTACACCAGTTCCGTAATTGGATGCCTTCCCAACCATTCTCGTCTAACACTTCAGGAGCTGCTTCTTTTATACAGAATCCTTTGCAAAGTCATCATTTACATTGTCATTGGTCAGTCTTTCTACTGCGTGACAATTTTTTTCGCTTTGTTACAGATTGTTCAATTCTAACTTTGCTAATTTTTTCACATCCTCCTTGAGTATGAACATATGTATCCTGCATCCTGCCTCCTGCCAATAACAGGAGTCTATTTCTTAGTTCTGAATAACAACAGAAAGTTACTTCCTAGGCCTATGACATTAGCTCTGAATAACAGGAATTGCACCATTTTCCTACAGTTGCACCTGCCAATTTTGCCACATCAGCAAATTGTGTTTTTGCCTTTCTAATTTAAAATATGTTTAACTCTTTAATTCCCACTACACTAGACCATTTCAGAGGATAGTTAAGAGTCAACCACTTTTCTGTAGCCTGCCACCCAATTATGTCCTGAACTCTCTCCTTCAGCTGCCTGAGGTTCTGCATGTCAGCCTGCTCCCCGCCTATCTGCCGTTGCTACCTATCAAGTTGTGAACCACCTTGGCCTGAAAGAGAAAGAGAAGTATGTGAGTGAGTGTGGTACAATATGTTTGGGTGATGTTTCAGCCATAGTTGAACAGCTGTCAGTGTGTGCAAGGTGTGAGATGTGGGTGGAGTGTTGCAGTCGTGGTAAGGTTTTAAGAGTGAAGTATAGCTCTGATTGTGAAGTGTGAGTGGTGATATGTAGAGATTATAGGTGGGGGGGGGTGGTGGGGGTAATGGGTTTGTGCATTGAGCAGTGTGTGAAGTTTGCGGTGCAGATGGTGAGGTATGGCATTTGCTTAAGCCTTGACCACTCATGTGAGGTCATTGAACTTATTTCGGCACTGGATGTCCAATATTGGCACCACGGTGCTGGCCATTACATGGGCAGCTATCTCCTGCCATAGCCTTCGGGAGGTGTGTGATGAGGGCTTCCTTCCTGTGTGGGAAGAGGACAGCCCACCTCCTCTCCATGGCCATAACTAGTGCCTCCAGAACCATGTCAGAAAATCCATTGGCTCTTTCCCTTTGAAGACATTCCTCCTCCTCCGTCTCCATCTCTATCTTCATCTTCATCTCCATCTCCATCTTCATCTTCATCTCCATCTCCATCTTCATCTCCATCTCCATCTCCATCTTCATCTTCATCTCCATCTCCTTCTTCACCTTCATCTTCATCTTCATCTCCATCTCCATCTCCATCTCCATCTTCATCTCCATCTCCATCTTCATCTCCAACTGGCTTGACAATGGGGTGCTGTAGCATTAATGCATCTCTCCTTTAAGTACTGAATAAAGCCTGTGCCACAAATGACTGGGAATTAGACCGGCTACAGTCGAGCAGTTCGAGCAGTCAGTTGAGGAGGCGGGAGCTCAGAGCAGCGCGAGTCCGGGGTCGGCAAGAGGCCTATAAAGGCCAGCGGGAGTCGAGCAGTTCGAGCAGTCAGTCGAGGAGGCGGGAGCTCGGAGCAGCGCGAGTCCGGGGTCGGCGAGAGGCGTGCTTGTGCAGCTACAGGGAGAAGGCAAAGAAAGAAACAAAGGTGACGTCACAGCCTAGGGGGTAAGTGATTGGCTGGTGATTGGTGATTGATGAGTAGTTTTTCTTTTTCTTCTTATATTAGTCAGTAACTTTTAACATTGTTGTTGCCAATTTAAGTGTATCTAAGGGTTCAGTCATGACAGGAGAGCTCGGTCGGGTGTTATGCTCCTCCTGTACCATTTGGGAACTCAGGGACGCTTCCGGTGTCCCTGACGACTACGTGTGCGGGAAGTGTATTCACCTCAAGCTCCTGACGGTCCGCGTTACGGAATTGGAGCTGAGGGTGGATTCACTCTGGAGCATCCACGATGCTGAGAATGACGTGAGTATCACGTGTAGTGAGTTGGTCTTACCGCAGGGAAAGGGTCCACAGCCAGATAGGGAATGGAAGACCAGCAGGAAGAGTAGTGCAAGGAAGGTAGTGCAGGGGTCCCCTGTGGTCATCCCCCTGCAAAACAGATACACCGTTTTGAGTAATGTTGAGGGGAATGACTCAGCAGGGGAGGGCAGCAGCAGCCAAGTTCATGGCACCGTGGCTGGCTCTGCTGCACAGGAGGGCAAGAAAAAGAGTGGGAGAGCAATAGTGATAGGGGATTCAATGGTGAGGGGAATAGATAGGCGTTTCTGCGGCCGCGACCGAGACTCCAGGATGGTATGTTGCCTCCCTGGTGCAAGGGTCAAGGATGTCTCGGAGTGGGTGCAGGACATTCTGAAATGGGAGGGAGAACAGCCAGTTGTCGTGGTGCACATTGGTACCAACGACATAGGTAAAAAAAGGGATGAGGTCCTACGAAACGAATTTAAGGAGCTAGGAGCTAAATTAAAAAGTAGGACCTCAAAAGTAGTAATCTCAGGATTGTTACCAGTGCCACATGATAGTCAGAGTAGGAATTGCAGGATAGCGCAGATGAATACGTGGCTTGAGCAGTGGTGCAGCAGGGAGGGATTCAAATTCCTAGGGCATTGGGACCGGTTCTGGGGGAGGTGGGACCAGTACAAACCGGACGGTCTGCACCTGGGCAGGACCGGAACCAATGTCCTAAGGGGAGTGTTTGCTAGTGCTGTTGGGGAGGATTTAAACTAATATGGCAGGGGGATGGGAACCAATGCAGGGAGACAGAGGGAAACAAAAAGGAGGCAAAAGCAAAAGACAGAAAGGAGATGAGGAAAAGTGGAGGGCAGAGAAACCCAAGGCAAAGAACAAAAAGGGCCACTGTACAGCAAAATTCTAAAAGGACAAAGGGTGTTAAAAAAACAAGCCTGAAGGCTTTGTGTCTTAATGCAAGGAGTATCCGCAATAAGGTGGATGAATTAATTGTGCAAATAGATGTTAACAAATATGATGTGATTGGGATTACGGAGACGTGGCTCCAGGATGATCAGGGCTGGGAACTCAACATTCAGGGGTATTCAACATTCAGGAAGGGTAGAATAAAAGGAAAAGGAGGTGGCGTAGTATTGCTGGTTAAAGAGGAGATTAATGCAATAGTTAGGAAAGACATTAGCTTGGATGATGTGGAATCGATATGGGTAGAGCTGCAGAACACCAAAGGGCAAAAAACGTTAGTAGGAGTTGTGTACAGACCTCCAAACAGTAATAGGTATATTGGGGAGGGCATCAAACAGGAAATTAGGGATGCATGCAATAAAGGTGTAGCAGTTATAATGGGTGACTTTAATATGCACATAGATTGGGCTAGCCAAACTGGAAGCAATACGGTGGAGGAGGATTTCCTGGAGTGCATAAGGGATGGTTTTCTAGAACAATATGTTGAGGAACCAACTAGGGGGAGGCCATCTTAGACTGGGTGTTGTGTAATGAGGGAGGATTAATTAGCAATCTCATTGTGCGAGGCCCCTTGGGGAAGAGTGACCATAATATGGTGGAATTCTGCATTAGGATGGAGAATGAAACAGTAAATTCAGAGACCATGGTCCAGAACTTAAAGAAGGGTAACTTTGAAGGTATGAGGCGTGAATTGGCTAGGATAGATTGGCGAATGATACTTAAGGGGTTGACTGTGGATGGGCAATGGCAGACATTTAGAGACCGCATGGATGAACTACGACAATTGTACATTCCTGTCTGGCGTAAAAATAAAAAAGGGAAGGTGGCTCAACCGTGGCTATCAAGTGAAATCAGGGATAGTATTAAAGCCAAGGAAGTGGCATACAAATTGGCCAGAAATAGCAGTGAACCTGGGGACTGGGAGAAATTTAGAACTCAGCAGAGAAGAACAAAGGGTTTGATTAGGGCAGGGAAAATGGAGTACGAGAAGAAGCTTGCAGGGAACATTAAGGCGGTTTGCAAAAGTTTCTATAGGTATGTAAAGAGAAAAAGGTTAGTAAAGACAAACGTAGGTCCCCTGCAGTCAGAATCAGGGGAAGTCATAACAGGGAACAAAGAAATGGCAGACCAATTGAACAAGTACTTTGGTTCGGTATTCACTAAGGAGGATACAAACAACCTTCCGGATATAAAAGGGGTCAGAGGGTCTAGTAAGGAGGGGGAACTGAGGGAAATCTTTATTAGTCGGGAAATTGTGTTGGGGAAATTGATGGGATTGAAGGCCGATAAATCCCCAGGGCCTGATGGACTGCATCCCAGAGTACTTAAGGAGGTGGCCTTGGAAATAGCGGATGCATTGACAGTCATTTTCCAACATTCCATTGACTCTGGATCAGTTCCTATCGAGTGGAGGGTAGCCAATGTAACCCCACTTTTTAAAAAAGGAGGGAGAGAGAAAACAGGGAATTATAGACCGGTCAGCCTGACCTCAGTAGTGGGTAAAATGATGGAATCAATTATTAAGGATGTCATAGCAGTGCATCTGGAAAATGGTGACATGATAGATCCAAGTCAGCGTGGATTTGTGAAAGGGAAATCATGCTTGACAAATCTTCTGGAATTTTTTGAGGATGTTTCCAGTAGCGTGGACAAAGGAGAACCAGTTGATGTGGTATATTTGGACTTTCAGAAGGCTTTCGACAAGGTCCCACACAAGAGATTAATGTGCAAAGTTAAAGCACATGGGATTGGGAGTAGTGTGCTGAAGTGGATTGAGAACTGGTTGTCAGACAGGAAGCAAAGAGTAGGAGTAAACGGGTAATTTTCAGAATGGCAGGCAGTGACTAGTGGGGTGCCGCAAGGTTCTGTGCTGGGGCCCCAGCTGTTTACACTGTACACTAATGATTTAGACGAGGGGATTAAATGCAGTATCTCCAAATTTGCGGATGACACTAAGTTGGGTGGCAGTGTGAGCTGCGAGGAGGATGCTATTAGGCTGCAGAGTGACTTGGATAGGTTAGGTGAGTGGGCAAATGCATGGCAGATGAAGTATAATGTGGATAAATGTGAGGTTATCCACTTTGGTGGTAAAAACAGAGAGACAGACTATTATCTGAATGGTGACAGATTAGGAAAAGGGAAGGTGCAACGAGACCTGGGTGTCATGGTACATCAGTCATTGAAGGTTAGCATGCAGGTACAGCAGGCAGTTAAGAAACCAAATGGCATGTTGGCCTTCATAGCGAGGGGATTTGAATACAGGGGCAGGGAGTTGTTGCTACAGTTGTACAGGGCCTTGGTGAGGCCACACCTGGAGTATTGTGCACAGTTTTGGTCTCCTAACTTGAGGAAGGACATTCTTGCTATTGAGGGAGTGCAGCGAAGATTCACCAGACTGATTCCCGGGATGACGGGACTGACCTATCAAGAAAGACTGGATCAACTGGGCTTGTATTCACTGGAGTTCAGAAGAATGAGAGGAGACCTCATGGAAACGTTTAAAATTCTGACGGGTTTAGACAGGTTAGATACAGGAAGAATGTTCCCAATGTTGGGGAAGTCCAGAACCAGGGGTCACAGTCTGAGGATAAGGGGTAAGCCATTTAGGACCGAGATGAGGAGAAACTTCTTCACCCAGAGAGTGGTGAACCTGTGGAATTCTCTACCACAGAAAGTAGTTGAGGCCAATTCACTAAATATATTCAAAAGGGAGTTAGATGAAGTCCTTACTACTCGGGGGATCAAGGGTTATGGCGAGAAAGCAGGAATGGGGTACTGAAGTTTCATGTTCAGCCATGAACTCATTGAATAGCGGTGCAGGCTAGAAGGGCTGAATGGCCTGCTCCTGCACCTATTTTCTATGTTTCTATGTTTCTAATATTTGTCCACCTGTTGAGTGTTAAGCCAATGAGCAGCAGTTTTCACTCTGAAATCAAGACTATAATCATGTTAATGAGGAGTAAGCACAAATTTTGCATGCTACCTGGACTGTTTTTGAGGCAGCGCAGTTTAACATTGTTCGGCCTCAACGCTGCCCATTTCGTGGACATATCCAATTTCTAAGCCATTACATTCTTACAGGGCTTGACACGGTAGATACTGTGAGGATGTTTCCCCTTGCTAGGAAATCCAGAAATAGGGGTCGCAGGCTCAGAATAAGGGGTCAGCCATATAAGACTGAGATGAGGAGAAATTTCTTTACTCAAAAGGTTGTGAATATTTGGAATTCTCTACCCTAAAGGGTTGTGGATGCTCAGTCTTTGAGTGTATTCAAGACAGAGATCGAGAGACTTTTGGATATTAAGGAAATTAAGGGATATGTGGATTTGGCGGGAAAGTGGAGTTGAGGTAAAAGATCAGCCATGATCTTATTGAATGGCAGAGCAGGCTCAAAGGGCCAAATGGTCTACTCCTGCTTCTATTTCTTCTGTTCTTAAGTATGTTTTGGGATATGTATATGTTAATTCATGAATGTTATTCTGACATTATAAAGAACCTGCACTCAATAGCAGTTACATAAAGCACCCAAGAGGCAAAGAACTGCCTGGTCTATTAAAATGAACAAATATAAAATTGAAATAAACCATCTGATGTCATTATAATCTTTTAACTGCTCTTTGGTCTCTGCATCTATTCCTCCCTTCACACTGACTGGTTACTTTCTGTGAATGATCACTAACTGAACCCAAATTATTGTCTAACCTTTCTAATAGCCACCCATCCACAGTGAATAGGTTCTATGTTTCTTGTTTTAGTGTACATTATATTACATTTGTGGACGTTAGTTAGCCATTCCTTATTCCATCCACTTCATTTATTCTGATTTCTCTGAATACTAAATAAAAATCACATTTCACTCATGCTTCCTTGCCTAAGGGAAAAGTTCTTACTGACACCACTTGAACTGATAGCTTGCCTTCTGGTGATTTCTACAACTTTGAATGTCACTCTCACTACATTGGAGTATTGCACCTCTGATCTCCACTTTACCTCTATCATATATCAGATCAGCATTGGTGCCACTTATTCTGTTGCAACTTGGACTTCAGCTGAGGACCAATATGAGCCCCAACAGCAAAAACACCAGCAACACCAGCAGGAGCACCAGCAGCCTTCTCCTCACTGACCTGCCGCTCTGCAGGAGAGAGGGGATGAGCACAGGGGTGCATCTCACAGGTTATATAGGCAGAGGATCAGCTTCATGGACATGACTGAACAGCAGTGCCTCAGGAGGCTCAGGCTATCATGTCATGTCGTGGCAGACATTTGTAGCTTGTTGGAAGAAAACCTGCTGCCCAGAGCAC
This sequence comes from Pristiophorus japonicus, assembly GCF_044704955.1. Classification (NCBI taxonomy): domain Eukaryota; kingdom Metazoa; phylum Chordata; class Chondrichthyes; family Pristiophoridae; genus Pristiophorus; species Pristiophorus japonicus. The sequence continues at coordinate 215,736,329 of NC_091978.1, read as the reverse complement.
CTGGTGAACTCGCCTTACCAGTGGCTGTCAAAGTCACCACCATGCTCAATTTCTTCACCTCAGGCTCCTTCCAAGGATCTACAGGAGATTTTTGCAAGATCTTGCAGTCAACCACCCACAAATGCATCACCCAGATGACTGATGCCATGGTTGAAAGTCAGACACTTATGTGCACTTTGTCACTGATGAAGCCAGTGTTACTGAGCGGGTGCTCAGCTTTGCGGCTCTGGCTGGCTTCCCACATGTGCAGGGGTTCATCGACTGCACACATGTGGCCATCAAGGCACCCCCTCATCACCCAGGATTGTTAGTGAACCATAAGAACCATAGCTTCCAGTCCATCACTCTGCAGCTCGTCTGCAACCACAAAAAGTTCATCATGCATTTGTGTGCTAGATTCCCAGGGAACTGTCATGGTTCATTCGTCCCGCACCAGTCCACCCTCCCTCAGCTCTTTGCACCTCCAACCAGACTTATCGGCTGGTTGCCTGGAGACAAGGGCTATCCACTGAAGACATGGCTGATGCCACTGTTGAAGAGGCCAAGTAAGGAGACTGAGGAGCGCTATAATGATAGCCACATGTCCACCAGGTGTATAATAATGCAAGCAATCGGGTTGCTGAAGATGTGCTTCTGATGCCTGGACAGATCTGAAGGCACCCCTCAATACACACCAGCCAGGGTCTCCAGAATGATCAAGGTATGCTGTGCTCTGCACAACACAGCGCAGCAGCGAGGATTGGAGCTGCAGGAGGAGCAAGGCGCAAAGCCCAGAGTTTCTTTTTCAGAGGAGGAGGATGAGAAGCAGGAGCAGGAGGAACAGAAGGAGGAGGAACCTGAAATTGACATAACACCAGCAGCAGTACACATTGCTGCCCAGGAGGCCTGGGATGACCTTATAATGGCACGATTTAATTAAATTGCACAAGTGCACCCGTATGGGACCCAGATGCTGAACCAACCTCCCTCCACCCCACCACCATCACAAAGCAGTCCTAAAATGACCAAACCATTCCTGTCACGCACACCCATTGTGCAAGGTTAATTAATGTTGTACCATTAACGTCAACTGACAAGGCCACTTCCCAGGCAGCAGGTAAAAATGGACATGGAAGGAAAGTGATGCAAAGAAATATATTTTACGTGGCTCAAAGATTCAACAGAAACTAAACCCTCTACATTTTAGAACACACCCATGTGTATCTATAATTGTGTCTTCCTTCTCTTTCTACAACTCCTACACCATGCAACCCCTGTGGCTTCAACAGAGGTAGAGGTAGACTGCTCACTTCCCTGCTCAGACTGTTTAGACTGTTTTGGTGGATATCCTTTGGGTTTTGGAGCCTGTGAGAGCCCCGCCAAAAACTGCTCCTCCTGCACCTGTGCAGGGGCAGACTTGGCCATCGGAAGATGAGGCAGCATGTGGGGTACTGACTTGGGGAGGGGGTGGGGGGAGGGCAACAGGGGACAAGTAGGAGTGCTTTGAGCAGAGCCCCCACTTCCATGTCCCCTCTCATCATCATCCCTCTCATGGCCCATCCGCACTTCCCTGCTAGCAAGGAGCTGGAGAGCACCTTGTGGGAGCCTGTGGGAGAGTAAAATCAGAATTAGAACTGTTATGATAAGAATGTTTTAAGTTAACATTATGCACAGGATCATATTTCACTGGCTGCTGACATCAAGTCACCATGAGTGACTGTTGTATGCCATGTGGCTGTATGATATTTACTTCTGTCACCAGGTTGCTGGGAGGTCTCCCTCTCTCCATCTCCCACTGCCAGCCGCTCCACAATGTGGCTCAGCTCCAGCACCTCCTCCTCTGCTGAAGTGAGCAGTGTGATGATTGGAAAGCCACCACTGGTTTGCTACCTCTCTCAGGTGTTCTGTGCTCTCTTCTCCTGCAAGAAGGGAAACAAGAGACCTTGAGTGAGAGTCATGGAATGAGTGGAAGGGATGGATGAGCAACATCTGTTGAGAGTGACAATGAGGGAGAGGCATAACATTGCATTAAGATGAGGGTGAGTGTCTGGTGGATGGTCAGATGGGGATGTGAGTAGGTGCATAGACAGTGGGGGATGGGTGCACCTGCGAGATAGGTTAGTGCAAGAAGTGATGTGTAGGAGTAGGTTTGAGAAGGCAGAGTGAAGGGGTTGGGGCAACACACACAGCAGGATGTACTGCAATGTGGGATTGTGCTCACCTTTCCTGACCTCATGAGGTCATTAAAGTGTTTTCGGCACTGGATCCAAGTCCTGCCAACAACACTCCTGCTGCTCACTTCGTCAGCAATCTCTAGTCATGTGTTTCTAGTCTGAGCAGCTGGCCTCTTTCCGCAAGGTTCTGTGCTGGGGCCCCAGCTGTTTACACTGTACATTAATGATTTAGATGAGGGGATTAAATGTAGTATCTCCAAATTTGCGGATGACACTAAGTTGGGTGGCAGTGTGAGCTGCGAGGAGGATGCTGTGAGGCTGCAGAGCGACTTGGATAGGTTAGGTGAGTGGGCAAATGCATGGCAGATGAAGTATAATGTGGATAAATGTGAGGTTATCCACTTTGGTGGTAAAAACAGAGAGACAGACTATTATCTGAATGGTGACAGATTAGGAAAAGGGGAGGTGCAAAGAGACCTGGGTGTCATGGTACATCAGTCATTGAAGGTTGGCATGCAGGTGCAGCAGGCGGTTAAGAAAGCAAATGGCATGTTGGCCTTCATAGCAAGGGGATTTGAGTACAGGGGCAGGGAGGTGTTGCTACAGTTGTACAGGGCATTGGTGAGGCCACACCTGGAGTATTGTGTACAGTTTTGGTCTCCTAACCTGAGGAAGGACATTCTTGCTATTGAGGGAGTGCAGCGAAGGTTCACCAGACTGATTCCCGGGATGACGGGACTGACCTATCAAGAAAGACTGGATCAACTGGGCTTGTATTCACTGGAGTTCAGAAGAATGAGAGGGGACCTCATAGAAACATTTAAAATTCTGACGGGGTTAGACAGGTTAGATGCAGGAAGAATGTTCCCAATGTTGGGGAAGTCCAGAACCAGAGGTCACAGTCTAAGGATAAGGGGTAAGCCATTTAGGACCGAGATGCGGAGGAACTTCTTCACCCAGAGAGTGGTGAACCTGTGGAATTCTCTACCACAGAAAGTTGTTGAGGCCAATTCACTAAATATATTCAAAAAGGAGTTAGATGAGGTCCTTACTACTAGGGGAATCAAGGGGTATGGCGAGAAAGCAGGAATGGGGTACTGAAGTTGCATGTTCAGCCATGAACTCATTGAATGGCGGTGCAGGCTAGAAGGGCTGAATGGCCTACTCCTGCACCTATTTTCTATGTTCCTATGTTTCTATGTTTCTATGTTTCTATGTTTCCATCAGCAGGGAAGAGGATGTCCCTGTGTGCCCTGACTCCTTGGAATAATATCTCCAAGGAGGCATCACTGAATCTTGTGGCTGCTTTCGAGCCTATATATTTAAGGTTAGAGCTTCATCAAATTGTTACAACACAACCAACTCATCACTCCCACTACCTGGCTTCCACCTCCATTAGTCTTCAAGTGGCACCTATGCATGACTGTTTTAAATAGCTCAGCTGAAGTTGAGTCATCTGTAATATCAGCAGACCCGCTCCAGTTAATTGATTGGGAAACCGGGAAGTCTGATTCAATTACATTGGCTTCGTTAAAAAGCCACTGCAAAACCACCTCTCCAACTTCTGGGTTCCTGGCGCGATCCACGGCCTTCCTGCTATCATTGACAAAAGTAAAAATTCAGCCCACAGAGTGTGCATAGAGTGGAGATGGAGTCACTAATGTTCCCATTAGTGCGAATGAATGCATTGTGCTTGTAAATATGTTTTTCTTTTTATTCTTGCGCAAGTGCACATTAAGTCTATTTTGCTGCAATCAGATTACAACATGAGGGAGTGAAGAGTACAGGCTAGAAATTCGACAGGTTTGCGCCCATTTTACCGCCAAGGCGAAGTGATATATATATTTTTTTGGCGCTAAATGACTTGCACAACATTTTGCATCCTAGCGGAAATTTCGGCAGTGGTTTTGCGCTGGCGCTAAAAGTTATTGCCCGCCAAATTTTTAAAGCATTTTTATGATGTTAATCGGTGTGCAATGCTGCGCTATCGCCATGGGTGGTAAATTTGGTGATATCGCCCATTTTATCGGCCACCCAAACCCCGCCAGGAAAAAACAGTCGGAACCAGGTCGGACCCAGGAGGCACCTGGAGCTAACGCCACCATCTTGAAAACGGAGCACAAGTTGAGTGCAGAAAAGGATTTGGAGAAGGAAAGCTGCATTTTACACAGTGAAGTTTTATATGAATTAAGTTCATTTTAAAAGTCATTTAAGGAAATTTAAGAACATTTTAAAAAATGGGAGCTATACTATGTCAGCCATTATTTCTAGCTGCTTTTGTGTGCAAGGTCGAGCTGGATGAAGGCTTATTGATGAGCATTTTGAGCATAATCAAAGAGCTTGCAGATATATGGGTTGGAGTCCTTACCCCCCACGAGCTTACAGGGAACAGTGCTCATACCTGCAGCTCTCTGAGGCACAGTGCATTCGAAGGCTTCGCTTCCGAAAAGAGTTGGTCACAGAGATATGCCAACTTATAAAGGCAGACCTACAGCTTACCAGCAGCAACAGGACTGCACTACCTGTCGAGGTGAAGGTGACGGTGTCACTTGCCTTGTATGCCTCCGGCTCATTTCAGGCATCATCAGGGGACATATGCTCCATCTCACAGTACTCTACACATTGCAGCATTTACTAGGTGACTACTGCACTGTACGCATGTAGGATGGACTTCATAAACTTCCCAATGACCAAAGAGGCATTGAATGAGAGGGCTGTAGGCTTTGGACGAATTGTTGTTTTTCGCAAGGTTCAGGCTGCCATTGACTGAATGCACATTGCCCGCGAGCACCTTTCCTCAATCCAGAGGTTTACCAAAACTGAAAGGGATTCCACTCCCTGAACGTACAGATCGTGTGCGACCATACTCAGCACATCATGGCAGTAAATGCCCAATTTCCAGGGAGCATCCAAGATGCTTTCATCTTGCGTGAGAGCACTGTCTCAGGCCTGTTCGAGAGTCAGCCACAAGGCCAGAGCTGGATGCTGGGGGAAAAAGGTTACAGCCTTGCCATCTGGCTAATGAACCTCCTCCGGAACCCTCAGACGGAAGCCAAGCATCGCTATAATGACAGCCATATAGCCACACGCAATGTGGGCGAATCCCTATTTAAAATAAGTGAGTCCGCACACAGTCTGTCAAGGATAAAGAATCAAACAGTTTATTGCAATAACCTAATGGCTGATCAGGGAGTCAAGCGTGGAGCTCCTTAGCCCGTTCCTGGCTGACTCCCCGAACGTTTGCAGCGTTCGATATTTAAGCTCCCAAACCGCAAACACATGCGTCAATACTATTCCAAGAATACAACACTGCATATCCTCTTGACATTTCGAGGATCCCTTAAAAGGTATCTAGGTCATTCTGCCGTCAGCCTACATCCTGGCGAAGCACTAGTGCAGATGAGCTAGCTCAGCTCAGCTGCAACAACAACTTGTTCCATTCTACTTTGTCAGTGGAATCCATTATTATGTTTCCGACTAATCTGACCTACTTTATTTCCATTGGCTATGTTACTTGTTGCTGTGCAGATATTGCTTGGCCACTATTCCAGCTTTATTCCCAGGGTGCTTTGTATACCACTATGTGGCGTTCTAAAAACGCCACAACAAATCCCCCCTTTGGTCCTTGGCTACCACAGCCCATGAGACCACACTAAACTAAGTTTTACCAATTCGTCCCGCCCCCTGTTCGGTGATCAGCCGATGGGTTATGGAGGAATAGGTGCGTGATGTCAGTGGTCAACTTCCACTGTCCATCAGCTTCTTCCTTTCCTCAAGTACATTTAATGTCTGTTGGGCACGGTGCCTGGCCTGGCGTCTTCTGCAAGGTGAGCAGAACATAAAAGCATATCCAAGAGCCAAGACTAATTGTACTGCCACTAATATTTGTGATGTGATACGTATCCACGGGTGGATATTAACATTTAGTCCCCAGTTCCATGCCTTCTCATACCACGGGGTATGGCGAAGGTCTCTAGCAATGTCCTTGCTTAATTCGCGCAGCTCCTGTTTGAGCACATGATATCACTTGATGCTTGCCAACAGAGGATCCTTTATGTTTCTCAGGTCCTCTGGCAGGTAGGGTATTTGTGCAGCCAGTTCACTCTCATATTCATACAAGTTTTGTCTAATTTCATCAGTCAGGTTCAATGTAATTGTTTCTTGAGCATGGATATAAGTCGTTCGCGTTCGTCCCATCGTTACCGGTAGCCTCGGGGTGAAGCAGAAGTTGGGTTACTGATATTACATTGATAAAGACCATAGTCATAAGTTGGTTGGTTGGTCACCACACAGTATTCCCCCTTTCTGTGATAGGCTGAATGGGCGTATTCGGATTCTGATGGGCTTATTTTTAAGACACACCCGATGGTTTGATTAAATCTGTACTCATCCTCGCTTCCCCAACTTACTGGGTGTGGACATATAGTTAGGCTCCCAACCCTGCGGCATCCTATCAATAAGACCCCTCTCATGGTTCTGTTCCGTTTGATCGCATATTGATCTATTCGGTAGTACCGCATGTAGTTTTTGGCCCGGATCCGCCCCAAGTCTACCTCAAACTGGGGATATGGTCCAGATTCTTCCTTTTCCATTACTGGAATCATTAAGACCATCCCCACCAGGGTCTAGTGTGAGTCCATGCATCCCCCTGTCGCCGGGAATACCCTTGTCTTCCCCTTTAGGGTGCTTGCGTCTAACAACCCTGGGTGTTGTGCCAGGCGGAACAAGTGGATACTATTGATCCAATCTGGGACTTCGCCTCGGTGCACCTGGTCAAGGCTCTCTCTGACCTTTCCAATCATCCATCCCCCCGTAAACGTGGCAGAGGTCACGGTGAACCTCTGCCTTTTCCGCATTGAACTCTCGATCGATCAGGTGGTTAATGGTGGCAGCATGGCCCTCCAGGACTGTAATCCCTTTGACTCAGCTCCCTGCTATCCCTTCGCCTTCCCGAGCAGTCCCTTTGGCTGTGTCTGTCTGCCTTTGCAGCAGCTTCCTGACTCTGAGGCTTTCCGATTGTTCCTGTTTAGCTTGTATGTCTAGGGCATTTACAAAGGAAGTTCCCGCATCGACCCCTGTTAAGACATCATTGATTAGATCCCGTTCATGTCTGTGGGTCTTTACTGCTCTCAGAGGGTTCCGGTATCCGGATGCCCCTGAGGCGTCGCGGAATTCTTTCAACACTATCTTAAGCATTCGGGTGTACAGACCCCGTACTCTAGGGTCACATTTCTCTAGTAACCCTATGTTCGTCAGGTTCATTATCACGGGTAATATCTCATGATGCACATTTTCTTATAGTTGCATTCCCTCTGTTCTCAGGACTACCCCGCTTGGTGGACCTGCGGTATGTATAGGACATTCAGGTGGCGGACTGGGAGTAGTGGTTTGATACGGTGTGGTCGTGGGCTCAGGTGTTGTGGTGGGAGCGGCTTCTACTACCCTTAGCTTTAAAATGTAGGGTCCGCACCTCCCATCCGTGTCCACGCATGTGAATTGATATTCTGTTCCCATTGTGGGGAACGGGATGGACTTGAATTTGAAGTGCAAGGCCCATTCGTTCCCATCCACACACATTGTGTCGTAGGGGTTATTGTTATTCACCCTTGCCTCATGCCAATTGGGTTCAACTACACGTCCCATGACTTTATTCCCACGCCCCTCTGTAAAGGGGTGGGGGGTGTCTCTATCAGGGGGTCAGGTTCCCTTCTGACCAACTTGAGCGGTTCGAATCGCTCCCACTCCCTTAGGTTCTGTACTCTGGATTTATTTGGTGGGGGGGGGGGGATGACAAAACTGGTTTGATGCAAAGAACTTTGGTTTTATTACAGTCAAAGTAATACAGGCTTATTACTCCAATAAGAAAATACACGGCCAAACTTACAATCACTCTAAAAAGAACACAAGGAAAGGTACAAGGTCAAACTTATAATCACTCTAATAAAGAACAATACAAGGAAAGGTACAAGGTCAAACTTAAAATTACTCTAATAAAATACCATACACTACACATTCAAAGGGGGTTGCAGTAAAATTATACCTCCCACCTCCAGATATCTAATTCTAGCTAGGTTAGAATCCAGGGCAGGCAGGGACTTATGCTTACCAATCCTTTTGATAGTTAATGGTAGATGGTGATGTTCTTCCTTCCTTCAGGACTTCAAGACTTCGAGGCTGGAGAAGTTAGTTTACAACTGTCGCATTGGTTTCTCTCCTTGTCTTGATGAGGTAGTAGCAGCCTTGTAGCTACCTAGCAACCACCCTCTCTCACCTCTTTTGAAAACAGTGGCCAGTTATACGATTTCAGTGTTCTGATCTTGCCGCCCAATCTCTTCAAAATCCTTTGTATAATTTTGGCGGGCTTGATTCTTTGTAATATTTTGTTGGGCTCGTTAAAAGTTGATATGTCTTGGGTGGGTTAATGTTCGAAAACTGTTTCCTGATGGGAATATCAGTTTGGTAATTGCAATGTCCTTTTGTGCATAGTCTTTCGCATACAGGCTGGATTGGGCCTCTTTGTGATGTATATGCTGAAATGGATGTCCCAATCCATGTTGATGGGGAGCTACCGCTGGGTGATTTTGTGATGTTAATGTCTCTTGTGGAGAAGGATTTTCAAATACTCATTCTTCCAGAGAGGTTAACTCAGTTCTCACACCCAGGTAGCTTTACTTAATTAGACTGTCTCTTGCTAGCTCCGTAGGTCCACCCACAACCTTGAGTTTGTCTTTTAAAATCCAAAATTCTATTAAAGTTCATAGTTTCTTCCATAAGTACTTTAGAGTTCCAAACTTTTTGGTAGATAGTCCCAAATTACATTTCCTTTTGAATGAGCCCAAACACACGGAGGGTTTCTTGTGAATTTTGCATTCCTTCATTCCCCACTGTTGACACTTCACACCCTTGAGTGTCAATCAAGGTAAGCAAAATTCCTGCTCCCGAGAGCCAACATTCCCTGCATTTATACTAGCTAAATGTTACCCTGCATCCCTTGTTGAAATACAATGCAATATACAGGCGAATACGGTCATTACCATTCGGTTATAGCATAGAGGGTGTATGATGTCCCTCTTTTACTCACTTTTCACAATAAAATGATGGTATACAGTCATACACAACTTAAAGTAAAGTAAAATAAAAACACATAGTAACACATTCTCAAATAGCATAAAGGTCCATTGTCAAACATGTTTTAAGTTCAGTAAAATAAAGGTACATAGTCAAAACATTTAAACAACACTCTTATAACACTCGCGATGTTACAGTTTACAGCAGGTAAAATCAAACACAAATTAAACATGGTGGTATGGTGTCACCCCTCCCTGTGCAATTCCCAAGTTCGGCCAAGGAGCGTATAGCACCCTTTGGTGCCTGACCTGATGGCCTCTGCGTTTCACTCAGCAAGTGAGACACTATAAGTAAAATATAATCGCGAGTTGACAAATAACTAAAGTGTGGGAAGCGATTCGGATCCAGACTGGGACTTCTATATTTCTGAAAAGGTCCCACCAAGGAGGAATTGTGATCTCGAGAATCTTTTTCCCTATCTCAATGGTTTTCTGTTCTAGAGTATAGAAGTGTTTTTGTGAGATAATTACAGCTTTTAGCAGAGCGGCAAGATGTTCGGTAGAGGGGGAATTGCATAGCCAAAATGTACAACATAATCCTGCAGGTTTGTAATGTTTTCCTTCACAGTGAGGTGGATAGTGGAGGGTTCAGGAATGGGGACAATCCATTCCTGGACCACTTGAACTGATGCCTCAGGTTTGAAGCAAAAACTGCTGTCACTTACCAGACACCAGAAGTGTCCATGTTGGTAGTGGGGTGCACTGGTGGTGACACAATATGTCCCACCCCCTATGTATGCTACCTGTGGAGGGACATGGTCTTGTGCCATTACTTCCATGGTACAGTTAATAGGCTGTGCACCAGCAGCTTTAAACCTACACTGTGACTTTGAATGGGCACTCAAGTACTGGGGACACAATATTACGTGTGCACCCCAGCTCCGGCATCCAGAGAGGTCAGTACCCATTACAGCGTGCTCCCATTTTATGACATAGGGTGGGACCACTGCAAAACGAATTGGTGCACCTCCCTGAATAACTCCAATGTTCACCACCCGGTATACCGGTGCAGGTCGGGTAGGCCGCCCATGACCGACATCCTTAATACTATCCCCATAATAGTGTGGTTAGATTTCCCACAGTCTACTGGGACAAGGTTTCAGAGGCTAGGCGGAGCTGGCACGGGCTTAGTGAATTGCTGTACGGGTGGAGGGCTGCGAGGTGCTTGTTCCTGATCCAAGAGGGGACTATATCTTGTCTTAAATCCTCCAGGTTGTTGCGGCCCTCTCCCAACAACCATGCCCCATACAATACGCACACCCCGTTCTGTGCAGCCTGGTCAGAAGTGTTTCTATCCTCCCGTATGAGTACATTCACTGTCTGTGCATGTTTTTCCAGCTCAGCCACTATTTCTTATAAATGGACAGTCATAGCCTGGTCCTTGTGTAGTTCTGATCCTACTAGTGTTCACCTGTTTCAGGATTTTTCTCAATTGGGTCTTTAAACTGTTTATCTGTGTTTGCAGTTCTATGTAATCTAGGCTATTTATTACAGAGGATGCTGTATTGTAGGTAGTGAAAACGTCGTTTATGATTCACCTTCTAGGTCTCCCTGAGCCCATGGTGCCCCTAGCATTTAGGGTATATAGGTCTGCTTTGTCTACATTTCCAAAGTCTAACTCATAAAATTTCTTAAATATATCTCTAAGTAGGACCTGGGAGAGCAGCTCTGTTTCCTTCGGACACCATGCAGGTAGGTGTACCTCGGTAAGTTTTAATATTACTGAAACTACTGCATAATGTACCCCCTGAGAAAACACCTTTTCGGTCGGTACCAATACTAATCCATTTCCAGGTCCCTTGGTGGTGATAGGATACCTTTCTATTACTGTGCGTATTGGCGGGGTTGTGGGCAGGGGATTCTTAATGTGTGCTCTTAGTTCGGTGGCGTTAATTGGGAGTGGGGAGTGTGGGACCGTGCACCCGTGTAGGCTAGAATCCCACCCCATCCCTTCCCCTTCATCTTGCCATTGCCTGGCGAAGGCGATTGATATGTCTGCAGGACAAATACTCTCTGATCCCCACATGCAAACATAAATTCCTTGTTCGGATTCACACCATTTGTCCCAACACACTTTTACTCCTACCCGTGTCCCCGTGATGGTGCGGTACGTATCATTACTGAGTCTTTCCCAGTCCGATTCCTGGTCCCATGTGTCCTTGCTGAGTTTTCTGAGCCACCACCATCTTCACAGGGGAATGTTTCCTTTGCAAGTCAAACACACACGCTTTCCCTCTGTAACACTGACTCGGGCAGCGATGGTCGTGTAAAGTCCTTACTCTACAGTATGAAACCACACGAGGCACATTCTGGGGACAAGGTCACTCTGTGACCTTAACTCTTTATTCACAGGACTCCAAAAATGATGACCCTGCGTGGGACCTCCCTTTTTATACCTGTGTAATCAGGTAAGGAGTGTCTCCCACAAGTTCACCCCTTGTGGTCAAGGTGTGCATCTAGGTTGAGTGTATACAGTAATACAGTGGTGTTACATTGTGGTTACATACATGACATCACCTTCCCACCCTCCCGCCCCCCCAAAGTCTTATTGGGATCATAGGTTTAGTCTTTCAGGTGGTCTATGCTCCCTTGTGGAGCACCGCAGTTGGGGCTCTGGTTTTTGGACACTGACGTGAGTGTCTGTCAGCTGTGGTGATTCCGGCCTGTCCGGGCTGACCACAGAGACTGTGCATTCTTCTGATTGCTCTTGTTGCTCGTTCACTGGCAGTGTTATGAGCTCCATCACATAGTCTTCTTCAGGTTCCTCTGTGTTGATGCTGAACTTTTTTTTAACTTGGTCCAGATGCTTACAGCATCTCTGACATTGTTGAGTTTTACCATGATGACTCTATTCCCCTCTTTGTCAATTACAGTGCCCTCAAGCCATTTGGGCCCCATGGTGAGATTGAGAACGAATACAGGATCATTTATTTCTATACATCTCTCCCTCGAATTACGGTCATGGTACTCGTTTTGTGACTTGCGCTTGCCCTCAACTATGTCAGTCAGGACTGGGTGAATGAGGGACAACCGAGTTTTGAATGTCCATTTCATTAGTAGCTCTGCGGGCAGGACCCCCGTGAGCAAGTGCGGTCGGGATCCATAGGCCAGCAGGAGACGCGACAGGCGACATTGTAGGGAGGGTCCTTGAATCCTGAGCATACCTTGCTTAATGATTTAGACCGCATGTTCCACCTGGCCATTGGAGGCCAGCTTGAATGGCGCAGTCCTGACGTGGTTGATGCCATTGCCCGACATAAACTCTCGGAATTCGTAGCTTGTGAAACATGGGCCATTATCACTAACCAGGATGTCCGGCAAGCCATGGGTTGCAAAGATCGCATGTAGGCTTTCCACGGTGGTGGATGATGTGCATGAATTCAGAATGATGCACTCGATCCATTTCGAGTACGCATCTACCACAATGAGGAACATCTTTCCCATGAACAGGCCCGCGTAGTCAACATGAATGCGTGACCATGGCCTGGTGGGCCAGGGCCACGGGCTGAGCGGGGCCTCCCTGGGGGCATTACCCAACTGGGCACACGTCGTGTACTTGCAAGCACAGTGTTCCAGGTCTGAATCAATTCCAGGCCACCAAATGTGTGACCGGGCAATGGCCTTCATCAGCACAATGCCTGGGTGCTCGCTGTGGAGTTCCCTGATGAATGCCTCCCTGCCCTTCTGGGGCATAACTACCCGGCTGCCCCATAGTAGGCAGGCGGCTTGGATGGAGAGCTCATCCATCCGTCTGTGGAACGGTCTGACCTCCTCAAGGCATGCTCCGTGTGCGGGCGCCCAATCCCCAGTCAGGACACATTTCTTAATCAGAGATTGGAGGGGATCTCTGTTTATCCAGATTTTGATCTGGCGGGCTGTGATGGGGGAGTCTGCGCGGTCAAAGGCATCGACAGTCATGACCATCTCGGCGCTTTGCTCTGCTGCCCTCTCAGTGATGGCCAGTGGTAGCCTGCTGAGCGCGTCAGCACAACTTTCAGTGCTGGGCCGGTGCCGGATGGAGTCGTCATAAGCAGCCAGCGTGAGTGCCCATCGCTGTATGCGAGCTGATGCGTTGACATTAATGGCCTTGCTGTCTCACAACAGGGATGTTAATGGCTTGTGGTCCGTCTCTAATTCAAACTTCCTACCAAAGAGGTACTGATGCATTTTTTTTACACCATTAACACATGCGAGCGCTTCTTTCTCGACCATCCCATATCCCGTTCTGCTTGAGAGAGCGACCTGGAGGCATAAGCTACAGGTTGTAGTTGACCTTCAGCATTGCCCTGCTGCAACACGCACCCAACCCCATAGGACGAAGCATCACATGTATTAACCAATTTTTTTCAGGGGTCGTACAGGGTCAACAACTTGTTTGAACAAAGTAGATTTCGCGCCCGATCAAAAGCCCGTTCCTGACAGTCCCCCCAAAACCAATCGCAACCCTTACACAGGAGCACGTGTAGCAGCTCCAACAACGTTGTCAAGTTCAGCAGAAAGATCCCGAAATAGTTCAACAGTCCCAGGAATGAACGCAACTCCGATGTGTTGCAGGGCCTGGGTGCTCGTCGAATCGCCTCTCTTTTGGATTCGGTGGGCCGAATCCCATCTGCAGCAAGCCTCCTGCCCAGAAATTCAACATCAGGAGCTAAAAACACACATTTAGACTTTTTGAGTCGCAGGCCTACCCGGTCCAGTCGGCGTAGCAGCTTCTCCAGGTTGTGGAGGTGTTCCTCGGTGTCTCGACGCGTGATGAGGATGTCGTCCTGGAATACGATCATTCCAGGAATGGATTTAAGCAAGCTTTCCATGTTTCATTGAAAAATCGCAGCCGCTGACCGAATGCCAAACGGGCACCTGTTATAAACAAATAGTCCCTTGTGCGTGGTGATGGTGGTCAGTAGTTTAGATTCGTCGGCCAGTTCCTGGGTCATATAGGCTGAAGTGAGGTCTAACTTGGTGAACAGCTTGTCACCTGCCAGCGTGGCATAAGAACATAACATAAGAACATAAGAATTAGGAACAGGAGTAGGCCATCTAGCCCCTCAAGCCTGCTCCGCCATTCAATAAGATCATGGTTGATCTGGCCGTGGACTCAGCTCCACTTACCCGCCCGCTCCCCATAACCCTTAATTCCCTTATTGGTTAAAAATCTATCTATCTGTGACTTGAATACATTCAATGAGCTAGCCTCAACTGCTTCCTTGGGCAGAGAATTCCACAGATTCACAACCCTCTGGGAGAAGAAATTCCTTCTCAACTCGGTTTTAAATTGGCTCCCCCATATTTTGAGGCTGTGCCCCCTGGTTCTAGTCTCCCCGACCAGTGGAAACAACCTCTCCGTCTCTATCTTGTCTATCACTTTCATTATTTTAAATGTTTCTATAAGATCAACCCTCATCCTTCTGAACGCCAACGAGTAAAGACCCAGTCTACTCAATCTATCATCATAAGGTAACCCCCTCATCTCCGGAATCAGCCTAGTGAATCGTCTCTGTACCCCTCCAAAGCCAGTATATCCTTCCTTAAGTAAGGTGACCAAAACTGCACGCAGTACTCCAGGTGCGGCCTTACCAATACCCTATACAGTTGCAGCAGGACCTCCCTGCTTTTGTACTCCATCCCTCTCGCAATGAAGGCCAACATTCCATTCGCCTTCCTGATTACCTGCTGCACCTGCAAACTAACTTTTTGGGATTCATGCACAAGGACCCCCAGGTCCCTCTGCACCGCAGCATGTTGTAATTTCTCCCCATGCAAATAATATTCCCTTTAACTGTTTTTTTTCCCAAGGTGGATGACCTCACACTTTCCAACATTGTATTCCATCTGCCAAACCTTAGCCCATTCACTTAACCTATCCAAATCTCTTTGCAACCTCTCTGTGTCCTCTACACAACCCGCTTTCCCACTAATCTTTGTGTCATCTGCAAATTTTGTTACACTACACTCTGTCCCCTCTTCCAGGTCATCTATGTATATTGTAAACAGTTGTGGTCCCAGCACCGATCCCTGTGGCACATCACTAACCACCGATTTCCAACCCGAAAAGGACCCATTTATCCCTACTCTCTGCTTTATGTTCGCCAGCCAATTCTCTATCCATGCTAATACATTTCCTCTGACTCCGCCTACCTCTATCTTCTGCAGTAACCTTTTGTGTGATACCTTATCAAATGCCTTTTGGAAATCTAAATACACCACATCCATCAGTACACCTTTATCCACCATGCTCGTTATATCCTCAAAGAATTCCAGTAAATTAGTTAAACATGATTTCCCCTTCATGAATCCATGCTGCGTCTGCTTGATTGCACTATTCCTATCTTGATGTCCCGCTATTTCTTCCTTAATGATAGTTTCAAGCATTTTCCCCACTACAGATGTTAAACTAAGCGGCCTATAGTTACCTGCCTTTTGTCTGCCCCCTTTTTTAAACAGAGGCATTACATTAGCTGTTTTAGAATCAGCTGGTACCTCCCCAGAGTCCAGAGAATTTTGGTAAATTATAACGAATGCATCTGCTATAACTTCCGCCATCTCTTTTAATGCCCTGGGATGCATTTCATCAGGACCAGGGGACTTGTCTACCTTGAGTCCCATTAGCCTGTCCAGCACTATCCCCTAGTGATAGTGATTGTCTCAAGGTCCTCCCTTCCCACATTCCTGTGACCAGCAATTTTTGGCATGGTTTTTGTGTCTTCCACTGTGAAGACCGAAGCAAAATAATTGTTTAAGGTCTCAGTCATTTTCACATTTGCATTATTAAATCCTCCTTCTCATCTTCTAAGGGACCAACATTTACTTTAGTCACTCTTTTCCGTTTTATATATCTGTAAAAGCTTTTACTATCTGTTTTTATGTTTTGCGCAAGTTTACCTTCGTAATCTATCTTTCCTTTCTTTATTGCTTTTTTAATTATTCTTTGTTGTTGTTTAAAATTTTCCCAATCTTCTAGTTTCCCACTAACCTTGGCCATCTTATACGCATTGGTCTTTGATTTGATACTCTCCTTTATTTCCTTGGTTATCCACGGCTGGTTATCCCTTCTCTTACCACCCTTCTTTTTCACTGGAATATATTTTTGTTGTGCACTATGAAAGAGCTCCTCCACTGTTCCTCAATTGTGTCACCGTTTAGTCTGTGTTTCCAGACTACTTTAGCCAACTCTTCCCTCATCCCACTGTAGTCCCCTTTGTTTAAGCATAGTACGCTAATTTCTGACACAACTTCCTCACCCTCAATCTGTATTACAAATTCAACCATACTGTGATCACTCATTCCGAGAGGATCTTTTACTAGGAGATCGTTTATCTTTCCTGTCTCATTACACAGGACCAGATTTAAGATAGCTTGCTCCCTTGTAGGTTCTGTAACATACTGTTCTAAGAAACAATCCCGTATGCATTCTATGAATTCCTCCTCCAGGCTACCCCGTGCGATTTGAGTTGACCAATCGATATGTAGGTTAAAATCCCCCATGACTACTGCCGTTCCTTTTTCACATGCCTCCATTATTCCCTTGATTATTGCCCGCCCCACCATGAAGTTATTATTTGGGGGCCTATAAACTACGCCCACCAGCGACTTTTTCCCATTACTATCTCTAATCTCCACCCACAATGATTCAACATTTTGTTCATTCGAGCCAATATCGTCTCTCACAACTGCCCTGATATCATCGTTTATTAACAGAGCTACCCCACCTCCTTTCCCTTCTTGCCTATCTTTCTGAATCATCAGAATGTTTAATTCCCAGTCTTGGCCACCCTGCAACCATGTTTCTGTAATGGCCACCAAATCATACCCATTTGTAATGATTTGTGCCATCAACTCATTTCCTTTATTTTGAATGCTGCGTGCGTTTAACTAGAGTGTTTTAATCCTAGTTTTTCAACCATGATTTCTAGTTTTGACTCCTCCAGCAGCACCTTTATATTCAGCGGTCCTTTTTGTTTTTTGCCTTGGGTTTCTCTGCCCTTCACATTCACTCATCTCCTTTCTGTCTTTTGCTTTTGTCTCCTTTTTGTTTCCATCTGTCTCCCTGCATTGGTTCCCATCCCCCTGCCATATTAGTTTAACTCTTCCCCAACAGCACTAGCAAACACTCCCCCTAGGACATTGGTTCCGGTCCTGCCCAGGTGCAGACCGTCAGGTTTGTACTGGTCCCACCTAACCCAGAACCTGTTCCAATGCCTCAGGAATTTGAATCCCTCCCTGCTGCACCACTGCTCAAGCCACGTATTCATCTGCACTATCTTGTGATTCCTACTCTGACTAGCACGTGGTACTGGTAGCAATCCTGAGATTACTACTTTTGAGGTCCTACTTTTTAATTTAGCTCCTAGCTCCTTAAATTCGTCTCGTCGGACCTCATCCCTTTTTTTACCTATGTCGTTGGTATCTATGTCGTTGGCGAAGAGGTCCTCTGCTCTCAGGAGCGGGTATTTATCTTGTAGGGACACCCGATTAATAGTGGCCTTGTAGTCGCCACAGATCCTGACAGAGCCATCTGCTTTTAGTACGGGAACGATGGGGCTCGCCCAATCACTGAATTCAACAGGCGAGATGATGCCCTCTATAAACAGCCGGTTCACTTCGCTCTCGATTTTTTCCAGCCTCACATACGGCACCGCTCTGGCTTTGTAGTGCACTGGCCTGGCGTCCAGGATGATGTGTATCACTACTTTAGTGTCTTTGAATGTCCTGACGCCAGGTTGGAATAGTGAATCGAATTGTTGCAGGACTTGTGAGCACAAACTTCACTTCACAGATGACATTGCGTGAAAATCCCCCATTTCGAGTTCATCTCGGCTAACCAGCTTCTCCCCAACAGTGCGGGACCATTGCCCGGGACAATCCAGAGCGGCAGCCGATTCACTAACCCATTGTGTGTGACAGCCAACATTGCACTGCCAAGCACTGGAATGATTTATTTTGTGTAAGTCCGTAATTGTGTCTCAATACGTGCTAATTTCGGTCTACTGGCTTTAAATGGCCATAGCTTCTCAAATTGCTGAATGCCGATGAGTGACTGGCTGGCCCCAGTATCCAGCTCCATGCGTACTGGGATACCGTTTAATAAAAACATAAGAATTAGGAACAGGAGTAGGCCATCTAGCCCCTCGAGCCTGCTCCGCCACTCAACAAGATCATGGCTGATCTGGCCGTGGACTCAGCTCCACTTACCCATCCGCTCCCCATCACCCTTAATTCCCTTATTGGTTAAAAATCTATCTATCTGTGATTTGAATATATTCAATGAGCTAGCCTCAACTGCTACCCTGAGCAGAGAATTCCACAGATTCACAACCCTCTGGGAGAAGAAATTCCTTCTCAACTTGGTTTTAAATTGGCTCCCCCGTATTTTGAGGCTGTGCCCCCTAGTTCTAGTCTCCCCAACCAGTGGAAACAACCGCTCTGCCTCTATCTTGTCGATCCCTTTCATTATTTTAAATGTTTCTATAAGATCACCCCTCATCCTTCTGAACTCCAACGAGTAAAGACCCAGTCTACTCAATCTATCATCATAAGGTAACCCGCTCATCTCCGGAATCAGCCTAGTGAATCGTCTCTGTACCCCCTCCAAAGCTAATATATCCTTCCTTAAGTAAGGTGACCAAAACTGCACACAGAACTCCAGGTGCGGCCTCACCAATACCCTGTATGGTTGCAGCAGGACTTCCCTGCTTTTTTGTACTCCATCCCTCTCACAATGAAGGCCAACATTCCATTTGCCTTCCTGATTACCTGCTGCACCTGCAAACTAACTTTTTGGGATTCATGCACAAGGAACTCAAAAGAGTTTCATGCACAAGGACCCCCGGTCCCTCTACACCGCAGCATGTTGTAATTTCTCCCCATGCAAATAATATTCCCTTTTACTGTTTTTTTTTCCAAGGTGGATGACCTCACATTTTCCGACATTGTATTCCATCTGCCAAACCTCAGCCCATTCGCTTAACCTATCTAAATCTGTTTGCAGCCTCTCTGTGTCATCCACACAACCCGCTTTCCCACGAATCTTTGTGTCATCTGCAAATTTTGTTACACTACACTCTGTCCCCTCTTCCAGGTCATCTATGTATATTGTAAACAGTTGTGGTCACAGCACCGATACCTGTGGCACACCACTAACCACCGATTTCCAACCCGAAAAGCACCCATTTATCCCGACTCTCTGTTTTCTGTTCGCCAGCCAATTCTCTATCCATGCTAATACATTTCCTCTGACTCCGCGTACCTTTATCTTCTGCAGTAACCTTTTGTGTGGCACCTTATCGAATGCCTTTTGGAAATCTAAATACACCACATGCATCGGTACACCTCTATCCACCATGCTCGTTATATCCTCAAAGAATTCCAGTAAATTAGTTGAATCCGATTTCCCCTTCATGAATCCATGCTGCGTCTGCTTGATTGCACTATTCATATCTTGATGTCCCGCTATTTCTTCCTTAATGATAGCTTCAAGCATTTTCCCCACTACAGATGTTAAACTAAGCAGCCTATAGTTACCTGCCTTTTGTCTGCCCCCTTTTTTAAATAGAGGCGTTACATTAGTTGCTTTCCAATCCGCTGGTACCTCCCCAGAGTCCAGAGAATTTTGGTAAATTATAACGAATGCATCTGCTATAACTTCCGCCATCTCTTTTAATGCCCTGGGATGCATTTCATCAGGACCAGGGGACTTGTCTACTTTGAGATCCATTAGCCTTTCCAGCACTACCCCCCTAGTGATAGTGATTGTCTCAAGGTCCTCCCTTCCCACATTCCCGTGACCAGCAATTTTTGGCATGGTTTTTGTGTCTTCCACTGTGAAGACCAAAGCAAAATAATTGTTTTAGGTCTCAGCCATTTCCACATTTCCCATTATTAAATCCCCCTTCTCATCTTCTAAGGGACCAACATTTACTTTAGTCACTCTTTTCCATTTTATATGTCGGTAAAAGCTTTTACTATCTGTTTTTATGTTTTGTGCAAGTTTACTTTCGTAATCTATCTTTCCTTTCTTTATTGCTTTCTTAGTCATTCTTTGCTGTCATTTAAAATTTTCCCAATCTTCTAGTTTCCCACTAACCTTGGCCACCTTATACGCATTGGTTTTTAATTTGCTACTCTCCTTTATTTCCTTGGTTACCAACGGTTGGTTATCCCTTCTCTTACCGCCCTTCTTTTTCACTGGAATATGTTTTTGTTGAGCACTATGAAAGAGCTCCTTAATAGTCCTCCACTGTTCCTCAATTGTGCCAGCGTTTAGTCTGTGTTTCCAGTCTACTTTAGCCAACTCTGCCCTCATCCCACTGTAGTCCCCTTTGTTTAAGCATAGTATGCTCGTTTGAGACATTACTTCCTCACCCTCAATCTGTATTACAAATTCAACCATACTGTGATCACTCATTCCGAGAGGATCTTTTACTAGGAGATCGTTTATTATTCCTGTCTCATTACACAGGACCAGATCTAAGATAGCTTGCTCCCTTGTAGGTTCTGTAACATACTGTTCTAAGAAACAATCCCGTATGCATTCTATGAATTCCTCCTCAAGGCTGCCCCGTGCGATTTGATTTGACCAATCGATATGTAGGTTAAAATCCCCCATGGTTACGGCCGTTCCTTTTTCACGTGCCTCCATTATTCCCTTGATTATTGCCCGCCCCACCATGAAGTTATTATTTGGGGGCCTATAAACTACGCCCACCAGTGACTTTTTCCCCTTACTATCTCTAAACTCCACCCACAATGATTCAACATTTTGTTCATTAGAGCCAATATCATCTCTCACAACTGCCCTGATATCATCCTTTATTAACAGAGCTACCCCACCTCCTTTCCCTTCTTGCCTATCTTTCCGAATTGTCAGATACCCCTGTATGTTTCATTCCCAGTCTTGGCCACCCTGCAACCACGTTTCTGTAATGGCCACCAAATCATACCCATTTGTAATGATTTGTGCCGTCAACTCATTTACTTTGTTTCGAATGCTGCGTGCGTTTAGGTAAAGTTTTTTAATACTAGTTTTTGAACCAGAATTTTTAGTTTTGACCCCTCCTGCAGCCCTTTTATATTCATACATATTGTCTCTTCTTATCACCCTGTGGTTTACACTTATCCCAGTGCTACTCTGCTCTGTTGCCTCCTGCCTTTTGCATCCTTTCTTAGGGTTCTGTTCATCTGAGCTCTCACTCACTCTAACTAGCTCAGAGCCCTCTCCTGGGTTCCCATCCCCCTGCTAAGCTTGTTTAAAGCCCTCCCAACTGAACTATCAAAACCACCCGTGAGAACATTGGTCCCGTCTCTGTTGAGGTGTAACCTGTCCGACTTGTACAGGTTCCACCTACCCCAGAAGCGGTCCCAATTGTTCAGGAAACTAAAGCCCTTCCTCCTGCACCAATGCCCCAGCCACGTATTTATTTGACTAGCCTTCCTATTTCTACCCTCACTTATACGTGGCACTGGCAGTAATCCCGAAATTACCACCTTTGAGGTCCTGGCTTTCAATCTTACTCCTAGCCCCCTAAACTCAGCTTTCAGGACGTCACCTCTCTTTCTACCTGTGTCGTTGGTACCAATGTGGACCACAACCACTGGCTGTTCCCCTTCCCTCCCCAGGATGCCCCGCAGTCGCTCAGTCACATTATTGAACCTTTAACCAGGGAGGCAACACACCATCCTGATGCCACTTTTGCTGCCGCAGAAGCGCCTATCTGCTCCCCTAACTTTTGAATCTCCTATCACTATAGCCCTTCCCATCTTCTTCCTCCCTCCCCCTGTGCAGCTGAGCCACCCACAGTGCTGTGGACTTGGCCCTGGCTGCACTCCCCAGAGGCATCACCACCCTCGCCAGTAGTCAGAATAGAGTACCGGTTGGAGAGCGGGATAGCCTCAGGGGACTCCTGCACTACCTGCCTCGCCATACTCTTGTGTGTGTTGATATGTCTTGGGTGGGTTGATGTTCGACAACTGTTTCCTGATGGAAATATTAGTTTGGTAATTGCAATGTCCTTTTATGCTTAGTCTTTCGCATACAGGCTGGATTGGGCCTCTTTGTGATGTATATGCTGAAATGGTTGCCGAGACCCATGTTGATGGGGAGCTACCTCTGGGTGATTTTGTGATGTTAATGTCTCTTGTGGAGAAGCATTTTCAAATACTCATTCTTCCAGACAGGTTAACCCAGTTCTCACACTCAAGTAGCTTTACTTAATTAGGCTGGCTCCGTAGGTCCACCCACAGGCTTGAGTTTACCTTTTAAAATCCAAAATTCTATTAAATTCGTAACTTCTTCCATAAGCACTTTAGAGTTCCAAACTTTTTGGTATATAGTCCCAAATTAAATTTTGTTTCGAATGTGCCCAAACACAGGGAGGGTTTCTTGTGAATTTTGCATTCCTTCACCTTGCAAGATATCCATACAGATTGATCGACTGTGACATTTGCTTCCTTCGCACTATTTGGTGGGCATTGGCATCAGTCCTTCCAGTGGGTCCTGGCATCACCGCCCAAGTTCGTTGATTCCTCGTAAGAGTCGGGGTTCATGCCAATGTAGGTTGGGCCCAAGCTGGACCCTCCGTTCGCGATGAACATCGCGAATAGAACCAAGGTCCTTATCCTGTGAATTCAAGATGGGCCCCTGAAGGGGTGGATTAGATTCATTTCAGTTGGGTCCAGTGTTTCCACCATCCCATGCCATTCATATCCACACATGCACACGTATCGCCACTGGTTAACACTTCATATGGGCCTGACCACCACCACGCGAATCCGGTTCGTCCCAGTAGCCCCTTAACCATTACTTTCTCCCCCACTTGGGGAAGGTCTTCCGGGAACTCTACTTCTTCTTATTCATCTCGGCCTGCCTGTCGTTCTTTTACTTCCTGTCTCATATCCTTAAGTTGCTTACTTAACTCCATTACATATCTTTTTATTTGATCCCATAGTAGGCCCACGTCGGACCCTCTTGTAATTATACCTTCGGACAGTCGCATTGCCTGACCAGTCATAAGTTCATACTGGGTTAATCCTGTCGTCCGGTTAGGGATTGCTCTTTGTCTCATCAGGATAGCAGGTAGTAGTTCAGCCCAAGCCTGTCCAGTTTCTTGGATGGCTTTTGACAGGGCTGTCTTTATTGTCCGATTCATCTGTTCTGCCATTCCCGAACTCTGCGGGTAGTCGGGGATGTGAAATTTTTGTTTGATGCCCAATTTAATACATAATAATTTCATCACCTGTCCTGTGAAGTGGGTTCCCTGATCGTAGTCTATTTGACTGGTGATGCCCCAGTTGGGAATCAGCTCCTCGGCTAAGATACGTGCTACTGTGGTTCCGGTGCAGTTTCGCGTAGCGAAAGCTTTCACCCACCGTGTAAACAAATCAATTAGTACTAGACAGTATTTCTTTCCTCTCGAGCTTGGCAGTAGTCCCGTGAAATCAATTTGGATATTCTCCCATGGCCCTCGCGGCCGGGGTTGATGGGCCATTCTGATTTTTATGGCCTTTCCCGGATTATGCTGGGCACATGTAATGCATTGCTGACAATATTTAACAATGTCTCGTCCCAAGCCTGGCCAACACCAATCTCTAGAGACATTACTAATCATGGCATTTCGTCCCGCGTGGCTAATGTCATGATGTAACTCCATGAGTGTTTTTCGTATACACGCGGCGGCTGCCACCCTTCCATCTTTTCTCCATATGGAGTCCTGGTCTGGCGCAGCTCCTCGCCTTTCCCATGCTATTTTCTCCATGTCCCCTACATCCCTGTGCAATTTTTCTATATCAATGTCCTCCTTAGTTATCATACTACTCATTGATTCTTCCCTGGCTTTTGACGATATTGCCGTCTTATCTGCCACCTCATTTCCCCTCTGGATGTCGTCCACCACTTTCTGGTGGGCTTTAGCTTTTATTACCGCCACCTCGGCGGGTTTACTAGCAGCATCTAATAGCAGCCTGATTCGGCCTTCATCTTTGATGGCCTCGCCGCCCGCGGTGACAAATCCCCATCTTTCCCATGCGGTCATGTAGTCATGGACTACTCCGAAGGCATAGCGACTATCTGTGTAGATATTCGCCCGTTTACCTTCGGCCAGCTGGGGCGCCTCAGTCAGGGCGGTCAGTTCTGCCACCAGTGTGGAGAGTCCTCCATCCAGTCCGCCACTTAGGACGTTGTCTAGAGCTCCATTGACCACCGCCCACCCTGTATGTGGGGTCCCTTGGATGTATTTGCGGGACCCGTCCACATAGAGGGTTAAATCAGGGTCCTCGAGTGGGACCTCACTTATGTTTCCGGACGAGTCTTCCCACTCTCGGGCATGACACTCATGGGGTTCACCCGTAGCCAGGAGACCCTCTGCAGGGTTTCCCCCTGTGTCTCGTACTATTTTCACGGACTCATCATGGGGCAGTAAAACTGCCTCCCATTTAGCCCTGGTTACATTGGAAATGGATCTTAGTTTCCCAGTGTTGAGCATTTCCATCACACAGTGTGCTTGGTGTGCAGTACAATCTCCACGGTCATAACTACCGGTTCACTGACTTTCACTGCCCACGCTGCACAGTCCAGAGCCGCCACACACCTGGACAGACCGACTGCTATGGGTGACTGTTGGGTTGAATAATAGGCTACAGGACGCATCCTGTCCCCATGCATCTGAGTGACCACTGCCCCGTAAAATCCCTCCCCTTTCTCGCAGTAAATATGGAAAGGTATTTCCATGTTCCCGAGTCCCAGACCAGGTGCAGACATTAAGGCTTCCTTCAGATTGCCATACACTGTTTCCTGCTCTGGGCCTCACTCCACACTTTCTAGAGAGGGTTATCCCACTTTCATTAGTTTCTGTATAGGTTCTGCGATTGCTGCGAAGTTAGCTATAAAATTTCTACAGTAATTAAAGGGTCCTAATACCTGTTGGACCCCTCAGACCGTTTTAGGGTGTGGCATGATTCTGATAGCTTCCTTCCTGTTGCTTGGCATTGTTTTAGTTCCCTGTGATATTTCATGCCCCAAGTATTGTCTTACTGTTTGCCCGATTTGGGCTTTCTTGGGATTGGCTTTAAATCCGATCCTCTGTAGGGTTTTTTAAATTTCTATAAGGGCGCTCATGTGCCCCCTTACATCATCTGAGGTGACCAGCAGATTGTCCACATACTGGAGGACTGTGCTCCTGTAGGGCATTAGATCCACCTTCTCCAGGGCTCGACTCATAGTCCGGTGAAATATTGTCGGGCTATTGTGGAATCCCTGGGTCACCCATGTCCAAGTACACTGCCGATCTCCAACAGTAAAAGTGAATTTATCTTGGGATTTTTGTGCCAGGGGTATGGATCAGAATCCATAGGCTATATCCAGTACTGTGAATATTTTGTGTTCTGGTTTCAGCCCATTAAAGATTGTTGCTGGGCTAGCCATAATGGGGTGCTGTCGGGGGTTACTTTATTTAGGGCCGTGTAATCTATGGTCAGCCGGTATGAGCCATCTGGCTTCTTGACTGGCCATACTGGCGAATTTGTGGTACTTTCAGCTTCCCGAAGGATGCCACTATCCAATAGACCCTGTACAATTTGCTTGAGTGCCTCTTGGGCTTCGGTTTTATGGGTTGTTGCTTATGAGGGGTGTGCTCAGGCTCCGGGACGACGACTGGGTCAGTTTCTACCAGACCACAGTCCTGTTGGGACTGCGCCCATACTCCTTCAATCTGTCTGCACATGCGACCATAATCTTCTTGGGCGTTCCCCCCCTGATGAGGAATTGTACACTCCCCACTTTTGCATGGTTATCCAATTTATTTTGTTCCCCGAATGTGGTTGTTTTATGCCCTGCTTTGTTTCTCCAAACTATTTTCTTTCTCCTTGGGTCAATCAAGGCTCCTAACTGTTCAAGGAGATCAATTCCTAATATGCTTCCTTCACTATTTGGACACACATAAAATTGTGCAGGGATTAGGATCCCTGCCACATCGAATAAGATTACTTCACTTAGGTGTGCCCAGGTGGAAGATCCCCCTACCCCTGTTATGTCGGCGGTATGTCTAGTTGTAGGTAGAGGAACATTTGTCATGGATACCGAGGCCCCGGTGTCCACCAACATATTGCATTGCCGGCCCCCTAACAATGCTGTAATGTGGATACGGGGGTCCCCTGTGGCCTGGGCGGGGGTCGCTGGCCTTCAGTCCTTTCCTAAATTCTTCAGGGCATTTATGAGCTGGTCTTTGCTCATTTCGGAGTAGTTCGGGGTCATACCCTGGGAGGAGGGTCTATTCCCCCCCCATCTCCATGCGCCCAACATTGACTTTTATTATGTCCGGGCTTTTGACAGTTGGTACATTTCAAGTATTGAGACCTGAGGGCCCGACAATCCATTGACATGTGCCCCAGCTTGCCACAATTGTAGCATTCCCCTCCGGTTTTCCTTTGGGATGCCGCAGCAACCTCAGTCTTAATATGTTTACTTACTCCTTCGTGATCTACTTGCAGTGCCCACTGGACATGTCCATCATAGGTAACGGCCCCTACCAACCCCATTTTAATGATTTTCTGGTGGTCGGCCGACAACCCACCCTTAAACATTCTACAGAATGGGACATCGTCCCTTCCGGGGTTCGCCGCCCCTGATGATTCCTGATATGCCGTCCAAAGCCGTTCTCCATACTCACCGCTATTTTTCTCCCTTCCTCTGTTTTACCATCATTATCAATCCCCAGTTAGGTTGGCATGGTCCCATTACGCCCTGTATGTTGTCTTTAAAAAGATTATATGCCACAAGTCTGTCTGCTATAGTTGCGTTATTGGTGGGACACCACGCTAGAGTCTGGAAATTTGCAGCCAACTGGTTCCATTGTCCCTTGGACATTTTGCCCGGACCAGTTGGTATACATCCCGCTCGTGGAAATCATGTATGTCGTACATTTGTTTCATGTTAGTCCAAAAGTCCACGTTACTGCTACATGGTTTCAGGTCACCCAAATCCTTGAGAACTCCTTGTTTCTCTAAGGGGGTAAAGGTCTTATACTTATAACTAGGTTGTACTACTGTCCCGCCTATGACTAGCGGGGCCCTGGGCCAGTACCCTTGGTCCTCCGTTTCCTCCTCTTGTTCCAAGGCGCGAGTCGCCACACTGTTATGTTGGGGAGGTGGTGGTGGGGGGGGTGGGGGGGCGATTATTTTTCCCGTATTGGGCCAAACAGGCCCATGTCCCTTTTGCTCTCCCCTACTATTTCCCTTAACTTCTTTATTTCTGCTCTGGCCTGTTTTAATTCTTCTATTTTCGGTTTCAGTTTACTACTACATTGTAACAGTTGTCTTATCATAATTATTCCTGCTTTTTCTACATGTTTATTCTTTTGTTTTTGCCACCAGGTCTTCTGACTAGTGGGATCCTCATGTGGATCCCACCAGTCTTTCAGCATCTTGTTTATTAAGCCCTTCCAGTCGTCTGCTTAGAATCTAGTAAGGGTGCCTTCCTCACCCCAGTCTGAATCTTTCCCCGACGCCATTCTGTGATCCTACTTCTTGGCGGCTTTCCTGCTCTGGTCCCTTCACGCGACTTTAATCCCATCCCAAAATTTCCCTATTAATCTGATTTCTTAATCTTAAACACTACCGATCTTTTATCACAACGACAATGTCCCTAACTTACATTACTTTATGGTTATTTTACGCGTAATATATTAAGACCATACTCACTATATGTCACAGTGTGTCTCTTTACCATTTCACAGACTCATCACGATTCGGATACTCGTTCCATAGACAGATGAGTAATCACCTGGATCACAAACTTCCTGGGTGGTTTTCCCAAATTTACTCACCCACTTGCGTCCTCTTGACTACTGTCCATCTACGTCGTGAAATATCCTGCCGACTACGCCAAATGTTGTGGGTGAATCCCTACTTAGAATAAGTGAGTCCGCACACAGTCTGTCAAGGGTAAAGAATCAAACAGTGTATTGCAATAACCTAATGGCTGATCAGGGAGTCAAGCGTGGAGCTCCTTAGCCTGTTCCTGCAGCGTTCAGTATTTAAGCCCCCAAACCGCAAACACATGCATCAATACTATTCCAAGAATATAACAATTCATATCCTCTTGACATTTCGAGGATCCCTTAAAAGGTATCTAAGTCATTCTGATATCAGAAACTGTGTTAACTGTTAAAAACTGCCTATACTCATCAGCCCAATTCAATAGCGTACCTTTACAAAACATCTCGTATCTATATAGTGCCTTTCATGTTCTCAGGATATTCCAAAGTCAATGAATCATTTTTGAAATATAGTCACTGTCGTGTAGGCAAACGGAGCAGTTAAATTCAAAACAGCTTTGACCTTTTTAGGGCATGGTTGGAAGCCTTCAGTATTAACAAAACTATCCAGGGTACTCAATAGACAATTTATATGGTAGAAAACACTTTGATCTTTGAAGTTTTATGGATTTGCCATCTAGTTAGCGAATTAAGCTTTCAAGTTCTGTAGATATTTTGAATCATTCATTATCACATCCAGAGAGCATCCCTAGGTAATCATTGTACTGTATCTATAGTCTCTTAGAATAAAGCAAAAAGATAAATGAATATAATTGGTATAAACCTAAGGGAGTTTTGATGGTGACATACTGATGGAAGCTTATTTTAGCAATACTTGCTGTTAATCCTAAAAAATGTCCAATAAACCCCCCTTTTTGTTATTTAGCTTAGCAAGTAGCTCTTCAGGCATTGAATGGGGATTTATTAATGATGACGGCCATTTTAGAACTGGAACATCAGCACTGAGTACTCTCCCTTGTGAACACTCCAAATCCTCTCTTCGGTCTTTTCAGTTATCAGAAATTTTATTTTTTGAGGTATTAAAGTGCAATCCTTGGTTTCAAGATTTTTGGCATGCTATCCTTTTCAACCTTAATTTAGCATGTGCATTGTTAAACACTGCAGATTTTTGCCATTGCTTTTTGATCCAAGTACCCTTTAGTTTTCTGCCAATTTAATTATATAGAAAATGACCAGTTTCTTCCAAATAAACTTAGGTCATATTCTCGATAATATAAAAAAGGTAATACAGTCTTTTGATTTTTGTATGTCACTATCTATGTTTCCAATCCTCATTCTCTACCATCCGCTCAAACTACACCCCAAGTTTCTCACCGAGATATCCACACTTCTTTCCTTCCTCAGCCTCTGGCCTGAGCAACTCCTCATGCTTGGTGATTTCAATCTCCATCTCAACTCACCTTTCCCTTTCTCCTCTGATTTCACTGTCCTCCCTTAACCTCTCCTTTATATAAACTCTCCTACCCATATCCACACCCATTCCCTCGACCTTCCCCTCTCTTATAGCTTCTAGATGTGCACTTGAAGTGCTGTAACCTGCAGGGCTATGGACCTAAAGCTGGAAAGTGGGATTAGGCTGGATAGCCTCTTGTTGGCCAGCATGGACACGATGGGCCGAAATGGCCTCCTTCCGTGCTGTAAATTTCTATGATTCTTTTATTCAATGATTCTCTACTTTTGTGGTCTTGATCACAAATATAGCTATCTATAGCTATTTCCTTGTGTCCATGATGACTCACACTCCCATACCCTTTTCAAACCATCACAGTGCCCTACACTGACTCCTAGTTTCCAATGCCTCAGGTTTAAAATTTTCAAATCTGCATTCTTCTGTGTCCACTCCTAGAATAAACTATCCCTCAAGTCAATTACGACAGCACTTTCAAAATTCCGCAAACTTCAAATTTGTACTTCCTATACCCAAGACTAGGTCATTTATATATAACAAGTAAAGCCACGGTCTGAGAATTGTGGATTAATTTAAAATTAAAAATTGCTTCCTTCCCCCTCCCACCATGTTATGGTTCAGCTTTAATCAGACACTCATCATTCTTGGGTTACACATCCACAACTCACCTTTCTCTGCATTACACCACAAGAATTGAAATGTGAAACATAAAAAAAAAACATTTTGCCTGAAGAGGCTCACCAAGAACACTCAGGGGCAAAAATTGCCTCTTTCTATAAGGTCCGTAGCACTTGAAGATGGTGGCCATGGGTCGGTGCAGAAAGGACGCTGAGTCTCCACGGAGGGGCAGCCATTAAAAAAAATTGCCTTTCCTCAGGTTTGGAGGGGAGTAGGGGACATCGCCGCCTGTTTTCCCGCTGAAGTGTGCATGTGCCGACTGGCGGCAACCCCTTCCCGAAATCGCCCCGCGGGAAATTGCCCCTTTCCCAAAATGGTCCCGCGGGAGCATCTTTGTCGCAGGTCGGTGCCCCCAACAGCTTTTGCTGTCAGTGCTATTTCTGTGGCATGGCGGCGTGGCCACCCTGAAAGGGGAGGTGGTGCTGCCGACGACGCCATGATTTTTTTTTTGTCGGCCGACTGCCAGGTTGGCCCGACAATTATGACCCCGGGAGCGGCCGGGCCGCCAACAGGCAGCTTGGCACACCCCCTCTTGGATGCTAGGCCGCTGGCCCAGCTGAAACCCTCCCTGGTGGCCCAGTGTTTGTCACTAAAATGGCTACAGAATTAACAGCGGCCCTCCCCTTTAACTGATGGGACGTTGTGGCACACCAGCGCAATGACGTCATCAGCGCAGCGCTGATGACATGCAGCATCGGTCACTCTGTCCCGCCCCCACTTCTGCCCCGCTGGTGACGGTTACTCCGACCGCCCCCACTTCCGCCCAGATGTTGAGACCACTTCCGCTACACTCGGGGGGAAAAAAACAGCAACACCTGAAATTCTACATACATTGGGGCGGACGGAACCATTCGAAAATGGTCGGTGCGACTCATTTGGGGCGGTGGGGAATTTCGGTCCCTCACTGCCGAGAGATCGGGATAATTTTTTTAAAATTTTAACCTAAAAATAAATAAATACCAACTCACCCCCAATACCCAGAGATATCCCCTCATCCACAGGGTCTGAAGCAGCCAGAGCCGGGCCCGGTAGGTGCAGTATAACACTATGTAATTAAGATGATGCAGGTGTTAAATTTCAGGTTTTCAAAACCTTATCATCATGTAACTGGCTTGGCGACAGTTCCATAAGCAGACTGCATCTCTAATGATAAGCAGCGTCTTTTACACTCTGCCACACCGTGTTATTGCAGCTCAGATCTAGCAGTTAGCCCCGATCATGGTAAATCACTCACTGAACAACCTGCAGGATATGCGTTACATCTCCTGTAGGATATCCGCTATATCTCGGAAGGCAGAAAGTATTCACAACTCTCGAATACTTCAGATTGAACTACTGTCCAGATATTTTACAGGACCAGAAGCAAAGGCAAAGTACTATTGCACTACTGAAACTGGGAGAGTATACTGATCACCCAGTGCCGGACGGAGCTGCGCTATTGTGGAGTGTGGTCGACAAGAAGTGAGCTGAAACTGGGCAGGCCTGCGGCCTGGTGTCAGGCCTCCTCTTTACCGTGCTGGGCTGCTCGGGCTCCTGCAGGCCGATGGTCGGGTTTCTCCCCTCACCGCTCGCTCACATGGTAACTGGACCTCCAGCTGCTGCCCTCCGGATGCTCGACTCCCACTGGAACTCACCAGGAGTCACTTCTAGGAAGGGAACTTCAATGGAGTCAACTACCTGATGGAAAAGACCCCGCAGCCATCTTTGTGCGGGGTGTCAGAGCTGCTTTTGCTGTCCTGAGTGTGATTGTCACTATATTTATGCGGGACAGGAGTCCTGCTGCTTTGTTCATTGAGCAACGCTGCCATCTTTGTCCAGGGCACGGGTGTCGCCATCTTAATATGGGCGGGAGTTCTGCTTTATGCAATGCACAGTGCTGCCATCTTTGTCCAGGATACTGGTGACTTTTTCCTGCTCATTCGTTATTGGGCCCTCCTCCTCCACTCCGGTTCTCCAGCTCACAGTAGCCTGTGAATTTAAGTACACGGGATCTTACAGATCACTGCGCGGCCACACACCCGTGCATCTTACAGGGAACATAGTATACAACCCCTCTCAAACATTCCACTGCCTTTGTGTTGTTAGACTGATAGTCTAAAATCCAGTCTTGGATGAATCACAATTTCCTCCAGTCAAACATTGCCAAGACTGAAGCCATCATCTTCAGTGCCTGCCACAAACTCTATATCCTTGACAGCCTCCTCCCCAGCCACTATCTCAGGTCAAACCGGACTTTTTGCAACTTTGGTTTCCCATTTGAGTGCAAGTGTGAGCTTTTGACCCCCTATCCTCTCCATCACATGATTGCAAACTACCACCTCCATAACATTGCTCGTCTTTGGTACCTAGCTCAGCCCATCTGCTGCTGAAACTAGACTAGACTATTCCAATGCATTTATGGCTGGTCTGCCATCCCGATCTACCAATGAACTTCAGCTCATCTAAAACTCTGCCACACACAGCAAGTCCCACTCACCCATCACAGTGTCCTACAGTGACTCCTAGTTCCCAATGCCTCAGGTTTTTCGGCATGAAAGCCACTATATGATTTTTTTATTCATTTGTGCGATGGAGGCGACGCTGGAAAGGTCACTATTTATTGCTCATCCCTAATTATCCTTGATAAGATGGTGGTGAGCTGCCTTCTTGAACCGCTACAGTCTGTGTGATGAAGGTACTCCCACAGTGCTGTTGGGGAGAGAGTTCCAGGACTTTGACCCAGCAACGATGAAGGAACAGTAAAATATTTCCAAGTTAGGGAATGACAGCATGGTACGATCACTGGACTAATGATCCAGAGACACGAGTTCAAATTCCACTATGGCAGCTGGGGAATTTAAATTCAGTTAATTAAATAAATCTGGAATAAAAAGCGAGAAAGATAGAAACATAGAATATAGGTGCAGGAGTAGGCCATTCGGCCCTTCGAGCCTGCATCACCATTTAATAAGATCATGGCTGAACATTCACCTCAGTACACCTTTCCTGCTTTCTCTCCATACCCCTTGATCCCTTTAGCCATAAGGGCCATATCTAACTCCCTCTTGAATATATCCAATGAACTGGCATCAACAACAACTCTCTGCGGTAAGGAATTCCACAGGTTAACAACTCTTTAAGTGAAAAAGTTTCTCCTCATCTCAGTCCTAAATGGCTTACCCCTTATCCTTAGACTATGTCCCTTGGTTCTGGACTTCCCCAACATCAGGAACATTCTTCCTGCATCTATCCTGTCCAGTCCCGTCAGAATATTATATGTTTCTATGAGATCCCCTCTCATCCTTCTAAACTCCAGTGAATACAGGCCCAGTCGATCCAGTCTCTCCTCATATGTCAGTCCTGCTAGTATCAGTAATGGTGACCATGAAACTACCAGATTGTCATAAAAACCCACTTGGGTCACTAATGTTCTCTAGGGAAGGAAATTTTCCATCCTTAGCCGGTCTGGCCTATATGTGACTCCAGACCCACAGCAATGTGGTTGACTCTTAACTGCCCTCTGAAATGGCCTGGCAAGCCACTCGGTTGTACACAACCATTACGAAAAACAATATTAAGAATAAAACCAGATGGCCCACCCGGCATCGACCTCGACACCGGCTATGGACACGGCAATGGCACACCCAGCCCAGACAACCTTGCAAAATCCTTCTCACCAACATTTGGGGACTTGTGCCAAAATTGGGAGAGCTGTCTCACAGGTTAGTCAAGTAACAGCCTGACATAGCCATACTCATAGAATCATACCTTTCAGCTAATGCCCCAGACACCGCCATCACCATCCTTGGGTATGTCCTGTCCAACCGACAAGACAGTCCCACCAGTGGTGGTGGCACAGTCGTATACAGTCAAGTGGGAGTGGCCTTGGGATTCCTCAATATTGACTCCAGACCCCATGAAGTCTCATGGCTTCAGGTCAAGCATGGGCAAGGAAAGCTCCTGCTAATTACCACCTACTGCCCTTCATCAGCTGGTGAACCAGTACTCCTCCATGTTGAACACATTTGGAAGAAGCATTGACTGTAGCAAGGGCACAGAATGTACTCTGGATGGTGGACTTCAATGTCCATCATCAAGAGTGGCTTGGTAGCACCACTACTGACCGAGTTGGTCGAGTCCTGAAGGACAGATCTTTAAGACTGGGCCTGAGGCAGGTGGTGAGAGAACCAACATGAGGGAAAAACCTACTTGACCTTGTCCTTACCAGTCTACCTGTCGCAGATGCATCTATCCATGATAGCATTGGTAGCAATGTCCTCCTGGGGCAAGTGAGCACCAGGTGGGCAGTGACAATGCTTCAAGGACACCCTCAAAGCCGCCTTGAAAAAATGTAACAACCCCACCAACTCTTGGGAATCCCAGACCCATGACCGCTCAAAGTGGAGAAGAAGTATTCGGGAAGGTGCTGAACACTTTGAGTCTCTTCGTCGGAAGCACGTGGAAGTCAAGTACAAATAGCGGAAGGAGTGTATAGCAAACCAAGCACGCACCCACCCGTCCCTTCAACCACCACCTGCCCCACCTGTAACAGACTCTGTAGATCTCGCTTTAGACTCATCAGTCACCTTAGAAATCATTTCTTGGGCATTGGTTTAAATTAAAAACTAAACGTTCAAAACTTGAAAACATAATTAATTAAATACATTGTGATATTGAGACTCTGGAAAGGGTGCAGAAGAGGGTCACTAGGATAATTCCAAGCCTAAATCATCAAGATAAGTTAAAAGAGTTGGAACTCTTTACCTTAGAGCAGCATAGATTTAGGGGGGATATGATTGAGGTTTATAAGATAATGAAGGGAATAGACAGTGTTCCAGCTGACTGTTTATTTCAATTAAATAGGTTAGGCAGGACTAGGGGGCACAAATTTAAGTTGGATAGGGTTAGATCTAGCTTAGATGTCAGGTGATTGTCCTTTTCACAGAGAATAGTAGACCTCTGGAACAAGCTGCCGTTTCATGTGGTGGATGCACACTCACTGAATTCCTTCAAGCAAAAGCTGGATTTGTTTTTGGCTGCAGCGGAGATTCACTCTTACAGCAGATAGTTACTGCAGGGAATATAATGGCCAGAGTGATCTCCTGGAATAGTTTTGTTTGCCTAAATGGGTTGGAGAGGAATTTTCCAGATTTTTTCCCCCAAATTGGCCTGGGATGTTTATTAGGTTCTTTGCCTCTGCCAGGAGATCATATAGAGTGTATAAGTTGTGATACAGGGAAATCCTTATTAGTCGGGAAATTGTGTTGGGGAAATTGATGGGATTGAAGGCCGATAAATCCTCAGGGCCTGATGGTCTGCATGCCAGAGTATTAAAGAGGTGGCCTTGTAAATAGCGTATGCATTGACAGTCATTTTCCAACATTCCATAGACTCTGGATCAGTTCCTATGGAGTGGAGGGTAGTCAATGTAACCCCACTTTTTAAAAAAGGAGGGAGAGAAAACAGGGAATTATAAACCGGTCAGCCTGACATCGGTAGTGGGTAAAATGATGGAATCAATTATTAAGGATGTCATAGCAGTGCATTTGGAAAGAGGTGACATGATAGGTCCAAGTCAGCATGGATTTGTGAAAGGGAAATCATGCTTGACAAATCTTCTGGAATTTTTTGAGGATGTTTCCAGTAGAGTGGACAAGGGGGAACCAGTTGATGTGGTGTATTTGGACTTTCAGAAGGCTTTCGACAAGGTCCCGCACAAGAGATTAATGTGCAAAGTTAAAGCACATGGGATTGGGGGTAGTGTGCTGACATGGATTGAGAACTGGTTGGCAGACAGGAAGCAAAGAGTAGGAGTAAATGGGTACTTTTCAGAATGGCAGGCAGTGACTAGTGGGGTACCGCAAGGTTCTGTGCTGGGGCCCCAGCTGTTTACATTGTACATTAATGATTTAGAGGGGATTAAATGTAGTATCTCCAATTTTGCGGATGACACTAAGTTGGGTGGCAGTGTGAGCTGCGAGGGGGATGCTATTAGGCTGCAGAGTGACTTGGATAGGTTAGGTGAATGGGCAAATGCATGGCAGATGAAGTATAATGTGGATAAATGTGAGGTTATCCACTTTGGTTGTAAAAACAGAGAGAGACAGACTATTATGTGAATGGTGACAGATTAGGAAAAGAGGAGGTGCAACAAGACCTGGGTGTCATGGTACATCAGTCATTGAAGGTTGGCATGCAGGTACAGCAGGCGGTAAAGAAAGCAAATAGCATGTTGGCCTTCATAGCGAGGGGATTTGAATACAGGTGCAGGGAGGTGTTACTACAGTTGTACAGGGCCTTGGTGAGGCCACACCTGGAGTATTGTGTACAGTTTTGGTCTCCTAACTTGAGGAAGGACATTCTTGCTATTGAGGGAGTGCAGCGAAGGTTTACCAGACTGATTCTCGGGATGGCGGGACTGACATATCAAGAAAGATTGGATCAACTGGGCTTGTATTCACTGGAGTTCAGAAGAATGAGAGGGGATCTCATAGAAATGTTTAAAATTCTGATGGGTTCAGACAGGTTAGATGCAGGAAGAATGTTCCCAATGTTGGGGAAGTCCAGAACCAGGGGTCACAGTCTAAGGATAAAGGGTAAGCCATTTAGGACCGAGATGAGGAGAAACTTCTTCACCCAGAGAGTGGTGAACCTGTGGAATTCTCTACCACAGAAAGTTGTTGAGGCCAATTCACTAAATATATTCAAAGAGGAGTTAGATGTAGTCCTGACTACTAGGGGGATCAAGGGGTATGGCGAGAAAGCAGGAAGGGGGTACTGAAGTTGCATGTTCAGCCATGAACTCATTGAATGGCGGTACAGGCTCGAAGGGCCGAATGGCCTACTCCTGCACCTATTTTCTATGTTTCTATGTATCACAATTGTGTGGGACAGGCTCAGTGGGCCAGATGGTCTTTACCTGTCCGTCATTATTCATATTCGTATTCATATTAGTGATCGCAGGGTAGGCGGTGTGTCACTGCTGTTGCATGTGGGAGCTGGTTGACCCCATTGAGGACCACAGCGACCACATCTGCAGCAAGTGTCTGCAGCTCGAGGAACTTGGGCTCCGTGTTGATGAGCTGGAGTCCGAGCTGCGGACACTGCCACACATCAGGGAGGGGGTGAGTTACCTGTACACTGTGTTCCAGGAGGCAGTCACACCCCTTAGATTAATTAATTCAAATTTGGTCTGTGGTCAGGAACAGGAGATATGTCTAAGAGTGATGCAGGTATGGGGACCCAGGATATGGTGATGGAGGAGCATCAGCCCTTGCTCTTGACCAGCAGGTATGAGGTTCTTGTTGCCTGTGTGGATGAGAACAGGGACTGCAAGGAGGATGAGCGAACTGACCACAGCACCATGGTACAGGGAGCCATTCAAGTGGGGGGAGTAAAAAGAAATGCTGTAGTGGTAGGGGACAGTATAGTTAGGGGGATAGCATGAGTCCTTAAGGCGGTGTTGCCTGCCCGGTGCCAGGGTTAAGGACATCTCCTCTGGGCTGGAAAGGAACTTGGAGTGAGAGGGGGAAGATCCAGTTGTCATGGTCCACGTAGGTACTAATGTAATGGTAGAACAAAGAAAGATGTTCTGCTGAGGGAGTATGAGCAGCTAGGGGTTAAATTCAAAAGCAGAACCACAAATAATCTCTGGAGTACTACCTGAGCCATGAGCAAATTTGCATAGGGTAAATAAGATCAGAGAGTTAAACACGTGGCTCAAAGACTGGTGTGGGAGAAATGGGTTTCAATTCATGGGACACTGGCACCAGTACTAGAGTAAGAGGGTTCTGTTCCATAGGGATGGGCTTCATTTGAACAATGCTTGGACTAGTGTCCTGGTGAATCGAATAACTAGGGCTTAGAGAGGGCTTTAAACTAAATAGTGGGGAGGAGGGTTCAGGTGAGCGGAAGTTTAAAAAATTAGATAGAAAGAAAAAGGTGATAGAGCAGGGTACTGGAGGGGGAAATAATAATCAGAGTGTAACAGGAACAGACAGAATGTATAAAAATAAGAGTGTGTCAGAAAGTGGGGTCAAAGCAGGGAAAAATGGTAAAAAGACAAAATTAAAAACTCTTTATCTGAATGCACACAACATTCGTAACAAGATAGATAAGTTGACGGCACAAATAGATATAAACGGTTATGATCTGATACCCATTACAGAGACATGGTTGCAAGGTGACCAAGGCTGGGAACTGAATATTCAGGGGTATTTGACAATTCGGAAGGATAGACACAAAGGAAAAGGAGGTGCGGTAGCTCTGTTAATAAAGGATGAGATTAGTGCAGTAGTGAGGAAATGATATTGGCTCAGATGCTCAAGATGTAGAATCAGTTTGGGTGGAGATAAGAAATAATAAGGGGAAGAAGTCACTGGTGGGCATAGTCTACAGTACATTGTGGAACCAACCAGTGAGCAGGCTATCTTGGATCTGTGTAATGAGACAGGATTAATAAATGATCTCACAGTAAAGGATCCTCTCGGAAAGAGAGATCATAGCATGGTTGAATTTCAAGTTCAGTTGGAGGGTGAGAAAATATTATCTCAAACCAGTGTCCTGATCTTAAATAAAGAAGACTAAAAAGGTATGACGGCAGAGTTGGCTAAAGTGGACTGGTAAAATAGATTAACGTGTAAGACAGTTGATGAGCAGTGGCAGACATTTAAGGAGATATTTCATAACTCTGAACAAAAATATTTTCCAGTGAGAAGGAAAGACTTTAAGAGAAGGGAAAACCATCCGTGGCTAACTAAGGAAGTAAAGGACGATATCAAATTCAAAATAATGGCATAAAATGTTGTCAAGATTAGAGGGAGGCCAGAGGATTGGGAAATTTAAAAAACCCAGCAAAGGACTACTAAAAAAAATAATAAAGAGAGAGAAGACAGATTATGAGAGTAAATTAGCAAGAAATATAAAAACAGATAGTAAGACCTTCTACAGATATATAAAAAGGAAGAGAGTAGCTAAAGTAAACATTGGTCCCTTAGACGATGAGACTGGAGAATTAATAATGGGGAACAGAGAAATGACAGCGATTTTAAACAAATATTTTGTATTGGTCTTGACGATAAAAGACAATAAAAACATTCCAATAATAGATAATCAAGGGGCTACAGGGAGGGAGGAATTTAAAACAATCACTATTACTAAAGAAAAAGTTGTAAGGGGAGGAAAACCAACACCCGAACTGAATTGTACGGCTTATCAGTATTAGGGAGTTCCTCTGTCTCTATAGCAATTGTAATTGTATGTAAAACTCGCTTATGTATGTAAAGCGCACTTATACACTTGCTTGAATAGGTTTTAAGAAGGGGAAGCAGCAAAGCTTGTTAGGTTGCAAAGCCTGATCGTTAATGAACCACCATAAGTAACCAACAATGGAAACAACACATTCACCATAGAACATTTGCCAAGGACAGTGGAGAGTAAAGTGTTTGGGAACATAGATTGTAAACAGCATCTGCATCTCATGAGAAACTAGGACATTATGCCCAAAGTTCTCTTGGGAACAGGATAAGAAAACAAGTGTTTTGCGAACAAGATATCAAACCTTGGAAGCAAGGTTACTTCACACGTCATGAGAAACTGAGGCAAAGTGACACCATTGAATAACACATTCCAAAAGGGGGAC
This sequence comes from Pristiophorus japonicus, assembly GCF_044704955.1. Classification (NCBI taxonomy): domain Eukaryota; kingdom Metazoa; phylum Chordata; class Chondrichthyes; family Pristiophoridae; genus Pristiophorus; species Pristiophorus japonicus. The sequence goes on along the minus strand of NC_091978.1, from coordinate 215,696,523 downwards.
ATGTGATGAGAGATGGACAGGTGGGGAAGAACCACTCAGAGCTAGTCTGATAAGAGTCAACAAATCAATGTAACTTCGCTGATAGCAGTAGGTCAATCAGTGGTTTTGTAGGAGGGTTGCACCCCTCAGAATATGTATAAATGTCATTACAAACTGTTCCTTGGAACATTTCCCTTGGATGCTCGAATAAAACCCGGTTGAACCGAAATTTTTGTCAGAGTGATTATGTGGCAGCTGTACATAGGTTGTTAAGCCCTGACTCTAATGTACTGATTTACACGAGACACATGCTGAAGTCAAGGTTACTCAGAACCTGCACCTTTAATTCCAGCTCTCCAGTGCTGCACTTGCCTGAGACATCCCTTTATATACCACAGTGGGACAGGTATGGAGTGTCTCCTGCAAGTGCATCCCTGGTGGTAAGATATGCTTATTGTTACAGGTCATATCCAGTTACAGTCATGTATAGCCTGGTAAGATACAGTTATATACAGTAATGTGAGATACATGACATCACCCTCCCCCAAGATCTTATTGCCTTTATAGATTCAGTCTCTCAGGTGGTCTGCGCTCTCACGTGGAGCATCTTAGTTGTGGTTCAGTTGTTTGCCTTGGTGCCTGTTTTTCATTCGGTGTGATTGCTGGTATCTCGCCTGGGCTGTCTGTTTCGTTCAGTGTGATTGCTGGTATCTCGCCTGGGCTGTCTGTTGAGACTGCCCTTTCCTCAGGTTGTTCCACCTGTCTGTCCACCAGGTGTGGTGTGAGTTCCACATTGTAGTCTGCCTTTGGTTCTTCAGTGTTATCAGTGAATCTACTTTTTACTTGCTCGACATGTCTCCGGCAGGTTTGGCCATTGTCCATTTGTACAACCAGTAGCCTGTTTCCCTCTTTGTCTGTTACTGTCCCTGCAAGCCATTTGGGACCCCGGCCATAGTTTAGCACAAACACTTTGTCCCCTATCTCATTCCACCTCCCCCTCGAATTTCGGTCATGGTACTCAGTTAGCTTTTGAAGCTTAGCCTCAACAATTTCATGCATGTCTGGGAGGATTAACGAGAGCCTGATCTTTAAGGTTCGTTTCATCAATAGTTGTGCGGGGGGGACCCCAGTCAATGAATGCGGACGAGATCTGTATGCCAGCAGCAGTCACGATAGGCGGCTCTGCAGCGTGGGACCTTGGATTCTGAGCATGCCTTGTTTAATGATCTACACTGCTTGCTCCGCCTGGCCATTGGAGGCTGGCTTGAAAGGTGCCGTCTTAACGTGATTTATACCGTGGCCAACTATAAAATCGTGAAACTCTGCGCTGGTGAAGCATGGACCATTATCACTAACCAATATGTCAGGAATGCCGTGCGTTGCAAACATGGTTCTAAGGCTCTCTACAGTGGTGGAGGTGGTGCTCGAGTTTAAAATAGTGCACTCGATCCATTTTGAAAATGCATCAACGACTACAAGGAACATTTTGCCCATGAATGGGCCCGCATAGTCTACATGCACCCGCGACCACGGTTTGGTGGGCCAGGGCCAGGGGTTTAGGGGGGCCTCCCTGGGGGCATTACTGAGTTGGGCACGAATGGTGCACCGACGGACGCAGAGCTCCAAGTCCGTATCAATGCCAGGCCACCAGACATGAGATCTGGCTATGGCCTTCATAAGACGATCCCCGAGTGCTCGTAAGGGCATAACTACCCGTCTGCCCCACATCAGGCAGTCTGCCTGTAGTGAGAGTTCATGCATGCGCCTATGGAAGAGTTTGACCTCCTCGGGGCAGGCATCGCGAGCCTCTGCCCAGTCACCGGTTAAAATGCATCTTTTAACTAGAGATACCGTGGGGTCGCTGGTTGTCCAGGCTCTGATTTGGCAAGCGGTCATGGGCGAACCTGTGGATTCAAAGGCATTGATTGCCATGACCATCTCACAGTCCTGTTCATTGGATCCTTCTGTGGTCACCTGGGGTAGCCTGCTAGGCGTGTTGGCACAGTTGTCTGTGCCTGGTCTGTGCCTTATCGTGTAGTCATAAGCCGCCAGCATTAGTGTCCACCACTAAATGCACGCCGAGGCGTTGGCGTTGATTGCCTTGCACTCGGATAGCAGGGACGTGAGGGGTTTGTGGTCAGTTTCTAACACAAACTTGGCCCCGAAAAGGTATTGGTGCATCTTTTTGACACCATACACGCACGCAAGTGCCTCCTTCGCAACCATACCGTACCCGCGCTCCGCCCGCGAAAGTGACCAGGAAGCATAAGCAACGGGCTGCAATTTACCCGCATCATTGACGTGCTGTAAAACGCACCCAACCCCGTACGCTGATGCATCACACGTAAGGACTAACTTTTTACCTGGGTCAAAAAAGGCTAAAACACTCTTGGAACATAGAAGGTGGCGTGCCTTATTGAAGGCGCGTTCTTGGGTGTCCCCCCAAAACCAATCGCACCCCTTTCTGAGTAGCACGTGGAGAGGCTCCAGCAGCATGCTCAAGTTCTGCATAAAGTTCCAAAAGTAATTGAGTAGCCCGAGAAAGGCGTGCAGTTTCGAGACATTCCGGGGCCTGGGTGCCAGGTGAATCACTTCGGATTTGGATTAGGTTGGGCGGACTCCATCAGCGGCAATCCTTCTGCCCAAAAATTCAACCTCAGGCGCGAGAAACGGACACTTGGATTTCTCAACTCTTAGGCCTACCTGATCCAATCGACTTAGTACTTCCTCAAGATTGCGAAGATGAGAGTCGGTGTCCCTGCCTATGATGAGTATGTCATCTTGAAACACAACCGTCCCCGGGATGAACTTGAGCAGACTTTCCATGTTGCGCTGGACTATAGCAGCTGCCGTCCTGATGCCGAATGGGCATCGATTGTACACAAAAAGGCCTCGATGTGTGTTGATGGTGGTGAGTAGCTTAGACTCTTCGGTCAGTCCTTGCGTCATATACGCAGATGTGAGGTCAAGTTTCGAGAAAAGTTTTCCTCCAGCCAATGTGGCAAATAGGTCCTCCGCTCTGGGCAGCGGGTATTTGTCCTGTAGGGAGACTCTGTTTATGGTAGACTTGTAATCCCCACAGATTCGCACGGATCCATCAGGCTTCATGATGGGGACGATGGGGCTTGCCCCATCGCTGAATTCCACGGGAGAAATTATGTCTTCCCACAGAAGCCGGTCCAGTTCGTTTTCAATCTTTTCCCTCATCACATAAGGCACAGCTCTAGCCTTGTGATGGACCGGTCTGGAATTCTGTGTGATGTAGATTCTAACTTTAGCCCCTTTGAAGGTTCCCACACCTGGCTGAAAGAGATGTTCAAAACTGTTGCTTAGAACTGTTGAGCAGAAGGTCCGTTCCTCTGACGACATGGCGTGAACATCATCCCACTTCCAATTAAGTTCTGCTAGCCAGCTTCTCCCCAACAGGGCTGGGAGATCCCCGGGGACAATCCACAGGGAAAGTCAGTGCACCATCCCTTTGTGTGTGACTGAGAGCATGGCGCTGCCAAGGACTGGGACGATTTATTTCGTATAGGTCCTTAGTTTGATGTCGATCTTTGTGAGTTTTGGTCTGTTGCTTTTGTGCGGCCATAGCTGTTCAAATTGTTGAACGCTCATGAGAGATTGACTGGCCCCTGTGTCCAGTTCCATGTTGACGGGTATCCCGTTGAGTAGAACCCTCATCATAATTGGAGGCATCTTGGTGTAATAACAGTGGACATTGATCGTGTTAACCCGCTGTACCTAGGCGTCCCGTGCACTGTTCCAACCGTCTTCTGGTCCGCTATCCGACCCTTTCGATTCGTATACCAGCTGAGCTGCTGTTTTCTGCACATGCGAACCAGATGCCCTGTGTAGTTGCAGTTTCTGCAAACGGCATGCTGAAATCGACACAGCCTGGTTGAGTGCCTTCCCCCACATCTCCAACACAGACCGTTTCCATTGTTTCCGAAGGATGAGCTGCGTCTGGCTGATCTCCTTTGAGCTTCTCTCAATCTGTTGTTGATTGCTCGCATTGTGGGTTGATGAAGTGTGATCGGCCGTTCATGTGGCCTTTGATTTTGATGGCTTCTGGCGCCACTGTCTGCTGTTGAAGGCCTGCTCTCCTGCCTTTGTCTGCGTGTGGGGGTAGCGGTTTGTTTCACAATGTGAACCCCTTGTTCCGATGCCTCGTTGGTTGTCGTACCCGAAGTATAGATCAGCCTTGTTTCTTCTTCGCCTGCCAAGAACGTCTGTGCGACCAATACTGCTGCCTCTAGAGTCAAGTTCTTAGTCTCTATAATCTTTCAGAATATGCCTGCGTGGTCTATTCCTTCAATAAAAAAATCTCTCAGTACTTCTCTCCTTAGTTCATCAGGGAACTCACATGAACTAGCCAGCCTCCGAAGTTCCGCCACGAAGTCGGGTATGCTTTGGCCCACACAGCATCTGTAGTTGTAGAACCTGTGTCTGGCCATGTGTAGGCTGCTCGCTGGCTTCAGGTGGTCTCTCACCAGTGTGCTCAACTCCTCAAATGACTTGCTTGCTGGTTTCTCGGGTGCCAGCAGGTCTTTCATTAAAGCGTATGTTTTCGAGCCACAGATGGTCAAGAGATGGGCTCTTCTCTTGTCTGCCTTATCGTTGCCCAGCCAGTCTTTGGTCACAAAGCTTTGCTGGAGCCTTTCTATAAAGTCATCCCAATTGTCTCCAGCATTGTATTTCTCATCTGAGCTGTTGGTAGCCATTCTGTGGATTCTGTGATCCCGTAACTCGTCGCCACTGTTAAGTCCTGACTCTAATGTACTGACTTACACGAGACACACGCTGAAGTCAAGGTCACTCAGGACCTGCACCTTTAATTCCAACTCTCCAGCGCTGCACTTGCCTGAGACCTCCCTTTATAGACCTCAGTGGGACAGGTATGGAGTGTCTCCTGCAAGTGCACCCCTGGTGGTAAGGTATGCTTATTGTTACAGGTCATATCCAGTTACAGTCATGTGTAGCATGGTAAGTAAGATACAGTTATATACAGTAATGTGAGATACATGACAGAGGGCATGTATTGACTCCTTATATCAGGGAGTCCACCACGAGGAAGATAAGACTTCCTTTTACCCCAACGGTATGGGCGGGTATTGACTCCTTATATCAGGGAGTCCACCTCGAGGAAGAGAAGCCTTCTACCCCAACAAAAGTACTCGGTAACATAATGGGACATTAAGGTGAACAAATCCTCTGGACCTGATGGCCTGCATCCTAGGGTCTTAAAAGAAGGGACTGCAGAGATAGTGGAGGCATTGGTTGTAATGTACCAAAATTCCTTGGATTCTGGAGAGGTACCAGTGGATTGGAAAATTGCAAATGTAATGCCCGTATTTAAGAACAGAGGGAGACAAAAAGCAGGAAATTGTAGACCAGTTAGCCTAATATCTGTTGTTCGGAAAATGCTGGAGTCCATAATTAAGGAAGCAGTAGCAGGACATTTGAAAAAGCATAATACAGTCCAGCAGAGTCAGCATGGTTTTATGAAAAGGAAATCATGTTTGACAAATTTCCTGGAGTTCTTTGAGGATGTAATGGGCAGGGTGGATAAAGGGGAACCAGTGGATGTGGAGTATTTGGATCTCCAGAAGGCATTCGAAAAGGTACCACATTAAAGGTTACTGCACAAGATAAGAACTCACAGAGTTGGGGGTAGTATATTAGCATGGATAGAGGATTGGCTAACTAATAGAAAACAGAGAGTCACGATTAATGGGTCATTTTCAGGTTGGCAAACGGTAACTACTGGGGTGCCACAAGGATCGGTGCTGGGGCTGCAACTATTTATAATTGATATTAATGACTTGGATAAAGGGATCGAGTGCAATGCAGCCAAATTTGCTGATGATACAATGATGGATGGGAAAGCAAGTTGTGAGGAGGACACAAAGAATCTGCAAAGGGATATAGATAGGCTAAGTGAGTGGGAAAATATTTGGCAGATGGAGTATAATGTGGGAAAGTGTGAGGTTATCCACTTTAGCACAAAAAATAAAAACGTAAATTATTATTTAAATGGCGAGAAATTACAAAATGCTGCAGTACAGAGGGACCTGGGGGTCCTTGTGCATGAACCACAAAAAGTTAGTATGCAGGTACAGCAAGTAATCAGGAAGGCAAATGGAATGTTGGCCTTTATTGCAAGGGGGATAGAGTATAAAAGCAGGGAAATCCTGCTACAACTGTACAGCGTATTGGCGAGGCCACATTGAGAGTACTGCGCACAGTTTTGGTCTCCTTATTTAAGGATGGATCGAATTACATTGGAGGGAGTTCAGAGAAGGTTCACTAGATTGATTCCTGTGATGACGAGGTTGACTTATGAAAAAACGTTGAGCAGGTTGCGCCTATACTCATTGGAGTTTAGGAGAATGAGAGCCGATCTTATTGAAATGTATAAGATACTGAGGGGGCTCAACAGGGTAGACGTAGAGAAGATGTTTCCTCTCGTGGGGAAGTCTAGAACTAAGGAGCATGGTTTCAGAATAAGGGTTTGCCCATTTAAAACTGAGATGATAAGGAATTTCTTTTCTCAGAGGGCTGTAAACCTGTGCAATTATCTGCTCCAGAGAGCTGTGGAGGCTGGGTCATTGAATATATTTACGGTGGAGATAGACAGATTTTTCAATGATAAGTGGGTGAAAGGTTATGGTGAACGAGCGGGAAAGTGGAGCTGAGCTGAAAATCAGATCAGCCATGATCTTATTGAATGGCGGAGCAGGCTCGAGGGACCAAATGGCCTACTCCTGCTCCTACTTCTTCTGTTCATATGTTCTAATTAGTATCACACTGTTTTATTTACAAGTTCTTTGATGTCACATTGAAATGTTGCTGTTTTGCCAGTGAAAGGAGCACATAATCCCAGGTACGCTTATGCACAATGGTGTGCCCCTGCACACAACATATAAACATAGAAACATAGAAAGTAGGTGCAGGAGCAGGCCATTCAGCCCTTCAAGCCTGCACCACCATTCAATATGATCATGGCTGATCATGCAACTTCAGTACCCCATTCCTGCTTTCTCCCCTTGATCCCTTTAGCCGTAAGGGCCACATCTAACTCCCTTTTGAATATATCCAACGAACTAGCCTCAACAACTTTCTGTGTTAGAAAATTCCACAGCTTCACAATTCTCTGAGTGAAGAAGTTTCTCCTCATCTCAGTCCTAAATGGCTTAACCCTTATCGTTAGACTCTGACCCCTGGTTCTGGACTTCCCCAACATCGGGAACATTCTTCCTGCATTTAACCTGTCCAATTCTGTCAGAATTTTATGTTTCTATGAAATCCCCTCTCATTCTTCTAAATTCCAGTGAATATAAGCCTAGTCGATCCAATCTTTCTTCATATGTCAGTCCTGCCATCCTGGGAATCAGTCTGGTGAACCTTCGCCACACTTCCTCTATAGCAAGAATGTCCTTCCTCAGATTAGGAGATCAAAACTGCACATAATACTCAAGGTGTGGTCTCACCAAGGTCCTAGAAACATAGAAACATAGAAAATAGGTGCAGGAGCAGGCCATTCAGCCCTTCTAGCCTGCACCGCCATTCAATGAGTTCATGGCTGAACATGAAACTTCAGTACCCCCTTCCTGCTTTCTCGCCATAACCCTTGATCCCCCGAGTAGTAAGGACTTCATCTAACTCCCTTTTGAATATATTTAGTGAATTGGCCTCAACTACTTTCTGTGGTAGAGAATTCCACAGGTTCACCACTCTCTGGGTGAAGAAGTTTCTCCTCATCTCGGTCCTAAATGGCTTACCCCTTATCCTCAGACTGTGACCCCTGGTTCTGGACTTCCCCAACATTGGGAACATTCTTTCTGCATCTAACCTGTCTAAACCCGTCAGAATTTTAAACGTTTCTATGAGGTCCCCTCTCATTCTTCTGAACTCCAGTGAATACAAGCCCAATTGATCCAATCTTTCTTGATAGGTCAGTCCCGCCATCCCGGGAATCAGTCTGGTGAACCTTCGCTGCACTCCCTCAATAGCAAGAATGTCCTTCCTCAAGTTAGGAGACCAAAACTGTACACAATACTCCAGGTGTGGCCTCACCAAGGCCCTGTACAACTGTAGCAACACCTCCCTGCCCCTGTATTCAAATCCCCTCGCTATGAAGGCCAACATGCCATTTGCTTTCTTAACCGCCTGCTGTACCTGCATGCCAACCTTCAATGACTGATGTACCATGACACCCAGGTCTCGTTGCACCTTCCCTTTTCCTAATCTGTCACCATTCAGATAATAGTCTGTCTCTCTGTTTTTACCACCAAAGTGGATAACCTCACATTTATCCACATTATACTTCATCTGCCATGCATTTGCCCACTCACCTAACCTATCCAAGTCACTCTGCAGCCTAATAGCATCCTCCTCGCAGCTCATACTGCCACCCAGGGAAGTGAGGGTTAAAATTGCAGAGGCTCTGGCCACAATCTTCCAATCCTCCTTTGATATGGGAGTGCTGCCAGAGGACTGGAGGATTGTAAATGTTACACCCCTGTTTAAAAATGGTAGAGGGATCTACCCGACAACTACAGGCCAGTCAGCTTAACTTTAAGAGACTATAATTTGGGACAAAATTAATTGGCATTTGGAAAAATATGGGGTAATAAATGAAAATCAGCATGGATTTGTTAAAGACAAATTTTGTTTGACTAACTTGATTGAGTTCTTTGATGAAGTACCGGAAAATGTTGCTGAGGGTAGTGCGGTTGATGTTGTGTATAAAGACTTTTAAACGGTGTTTGACAAAGTACCAAAGTAGAATTATTAGCAACATTGAAGTCCATTTGATTAAAGGGACAATGGCAGTGCAGATATGAAATTGGCTAAGGGACAGAAAGCAGAGAGTAATGCTTAATGGTTGTTTTTCAGACTGGAGGGAAGTATACGATGGTGTTCCCCAGGGATCGTGTTAGGACCACTGCTTATTTTGATACATATTAATGTCCTGAACTAGGACATAATTTCAAAGTTTTCAGATGGTACAAAACTGGGAACTGCAGCAGACAATGAGGAGTATAGTAACAGACTTCAGAAGGACACAGACAGACCGGTGAAATGGGCAGACACATGGCAGATGAAATTTAACGCAGAGAAGAATAAAGTGATACACTTTGGTAGGAAGAATAGTGAGGGGCAATATAAACAAAATGATACAATATTAAAGGGGGTGAAAGAAGCGAGACCTGGGGATATATGTACCCAAATCTTAAAGTGGCAGGACAAGTTAAGATGGCTGTTAAAAATAGATATGGGATCCTGGCTTTATTAATAGAGGCGTAGTGCAATGCAAAGAAGTTATGCTAAACCTTTATAAAATACTGGTTAGGGCACAGCTGGAGTATTGTGTTCAATTCTGGGCACCAACTTTAGGAAGGATTTCAAGACCTGAGAGAGGGTACAGAAGAGATTTACTTAGAATGGTACCAGGGATGAAGGACTTCAGTTACATGGAGAGATTGGAGAAGCTGGGTTTGTTCCCCTTAGAGCACAGAAGTTTAAGGGGAGATTTAATAGAGATGTCCAAAATCAGGAAGGGTTTTGATAGAGCAAATAAGGAGAAACTGTTTCCAGTGGCAAAATGCTCAATAACCAGAAGACACAGATTTAAGATGATTGGCAAAAGAACTGGAGGCAATATGAGAAAACATTTTTTTTACACAGTGCGTTGTTGTGATCTGGAATGCACTGCCTGAAAGGATGGTGGAAGCAGATTCAATAGTAACTTTCAAAAGGGAATTGGATAAATACTTGAAGGGGAAAAGAAATTGCAGGGCTATGGGAAAAGAAAAGGGGAATGGGACTAGTTGAATAGCTCTACCAAAGAGATAGTGCAAGCACAATGGGCTGAATGGCCTCTTTCTATGCTGTATCATTCTATGATTCTATGATGCTACTCAATGGATATCTTTTTTTGCCCAAATGTTTATGATCCAAATTAATTTCTCCATTACAATTACATGGTTTTTTTAAAGAAATTCTAGCATCTACACTACACTTAAATGTAATAACAATTCAAAACTATTTATATTTGTGGAACTCTACAAATTAGAAGTAAAAGCATACAATAAATTCCAGAACAAAAACCTTAACATCTCACATTGCATTCCTCATAAGTGATTCTTCTTGATAAGTGAACAGTCAATTTAGAACAAACTGTTACTTCCTTATCAGAAATTTATGTTTAAAATGTGTTTGGACATAAGACAGATACATAGTTTATCCTAGCCTTGTGTACTAAAGAGAACTCTCTTCCCTTGAGCTCATGCAGGCCAGCATTTTAGGAAAGATTGTCTGGTATGCAGTTATCCACGGTTGCCCTATTATTAGTCTCTAGTCACCAGACGATGTTAGATACACAGTATAAAAAATGCAATCATTTAAAGTGAAACATCATACTCATCATTTTAGGCCGGTATTATTTGTGTCTAAGCTGTAATGGCCATCACAATTTCACCAATAATGAAGCAGCCGATGCCAGACTATAGCTGGACTGAGATAACACAGCTGACATCTGGCAGATAATATTCATACTACTTATGCAAGGCAATGACTATCCCATACAAGATAAAGCCTATCTCTCCTTGACCTTCAATAGCACTGTCATCACCAAGTCTCCCCCTATCAGCATCTTAGGGGTCACCAATGATCAGAAGCTGAATTACACTACCCATAGCAATACAATGGCTACAAGAGCAGGGCAGAGACTCTGCCATATGTGACTCACCTCCTCACAACCTATCCACTATTAACAAGGTTCAAGTCTGAATTGTGATGCAATTCACCCAGATGGGTATAGTTACAACATTCGTGAAACTCAACATTATCCAGGATACAGCAGCTTACTTGATTGGCACCCCTGTCACCAGGCTTAATATCCACACCCCCCCCCCCCCCCGCCCACCCCACCACCACTGTGGTGCACTGTGGCCACAGTATCTATTTATGATCTACAATATGCACTGCACAACTTACCAAGGTTAATTTGACTGTACCTCCCTTCTTTGCAACCTCTATCATAAAAAAGGAAGAGAGCAGCAATGTCATGGGAATACCATCATCTACATGTTCCCTTCCATGTCATGTACCATCCTGACTTGGAAATATATTGTCATATTTTCATCATCGCTGGGTGTAGCATTTCAAGGAGAAGGCCCACCACGACCTTCTCAGAAAAACTCGGGAACGGCAATAAATGTAATCTTGTCAGTGTAGCCCAAGGAATATTTTTTAAAGGAATTTTAATTGTGCAAAGTATAGACTATCCCTAGTATACCATTTCTGACACCTGTGAGACTATCTGGACAATGCAGTTAACTTTGTCAAATTTAAATCATCGTGTTCAACATTCAGTTAGATTGCAGAAGGGATTCCGCAAGTCATACTTACACCTGCTAACATTTTTGTTACCAATAATGGTATTTTCTTTCCTCCTGTTCCATTTTTGATTGTTTAAAACCAATATTACAAGAGAATTACAAAGAACAGAAAACACAGTAACTTAAAATTTCAAAAATAGCAAAAATGTTTCTTACAAACTATTTGGAAAAGATGCACAAGTTAAAATAGTTCCAGAGTTAGCAACACTTTCTAAAATAATTTAATGACCTGGATTTTGTGGTCAGCAGAGAGGGATGGCACTCCCCACTGACCTTGAATAAAGCTGGCCACTTAGCGGGCTCGAGAGCGTGGATTTCACTTATTACAATGTGACTTTCAATCTGGTGCCATCTATAGGGGATATGTGGCATCCAGCAGCAGTGAAGTCATCAAGGTGGCTGAGCAGCCAATCAGATTGAAGAATTCTCACAGACAGCCAATCAGAAGTAAAAAGCATGGATTATTATTTACTTTAAAAAATAATTTTACAGAAAGCAAAATAAAGATTGGGACATGCACATTAGATTAAGGTAGAAACTGAACTATCATAAACAAACTTTAAAAAATAGTTTTTATTATTTTAAAAATCATGGAATTTTTACCATGGAGTGGAGAATTCACTTAAGAATTCATAGTAACATATTGCTATTAAGAACTAGTTGGTTTATTAATAAAGGTTTAACAATCACACTACACATTACCAGTTCATCCACTAGGCTCACAACTGCATACCTCATGTGGATGAACTAGAGCCAACGGACTGGGGTTTTATTGAGCCTTGTGAACATCAGGTGACTGGCTAAGCCACTCACAATGCAACAGCTCTACAAACCTGTGAGCATACTCACAGATGCATACATTACACTGCTTCACCATTTTTTTTAGAAGCAGAGGTATTTATACAGTATTTCACAAGATTACTTATCATGAATACAATTTTACAAATTCAACTGCTGAGCCTGAGCATCCTGTTGTAAGCTTTTAGTTTCCTCCTGCTCCAATCTCCATTTCCTTGCAATTAGCTGGCTTTCCTATATTCTTATTTGACTCGGGAGACTGTCTTGGGGAATTTCTGTTTTCAGGGTATGTAGCCCAAGATTCCTGACCTCTATCTTCCTGTGTCCTCTTGAGTTTCCTTGAAACCCTTACATCAGTCCTAGTGTAAGCTTTCTTCCTAAGATCTTGATATCCCCAGTTATCAATATCCTGTCTAGTTGGATAACGTTTTCTCATTGATCTTCTCAATTCCACATTCACTCTTGGAAGATAGAGTCTTTGCGAGATTGTCCCATACCCGCAGAACCGCCTTTAGTCAACTGCATCTGAGTTGATGGGATATAGACATTGTGACCGTTGTGTCTGTTGAAGTACTTGGACCTGCCAACTCACTCTGATCGTTGTCCAAATCAGACTCATAATCATCTACTCATGGTGCCGAAGGTGCATCACTTGCTAGAAATATTTGATCCACATGAACCTTTCTGAAGTATTCACCAATTGGTGCTACGTACCCAAATAATTGTACCAATGGACTTGCTCTTTTCGACAGACTGGGAACTCTGACCTGATCACTCTTCTTTAATACCGGAATGATAATGAAGTTACTGCACCGATTGTGCCTTCTCTACCTTATCAGACAAGTTCGGTTGCAATAAACTGAGGCGTGTCCTCAGCCTATGCTTCATCAATAATTCAGCAGGTGTGTACCCTGTTGTAGAATGAGGCATAGGTCTGTATTTGAAAAGAAAATTTACTAACCTATGCTTCATGCTCACCGATTATCCAATCTGTAAAATTTGTTTCTGCAAAGCCACCTTGACAATCCTGACTGACCTTTCAGCTCCACTATTTGAAGCAGGATGATCTGGTGCTACCAACGTATGTTTGATACTGTTGTGTCCAGCAAAATTCAAAAATTGCGTGGACTGAAATTGCAGCCCATTATCTGACACTATTTCGTCGGGCAGGCCATGGCATGCAAAAATGTCCCATAATTCATCCAATGTACGCTCTGTAAGTCGTAGATGACCCCATACGCCATACTTTCAGCCATTTCGAATGGCTCTGTGTTCGAACCAGAATGTTATCATTGCCCATCTCACAAAAATCAATATGTATTCTTTGGAATGGTCTCGTTGGCCAAATCCATGTTTGAAGCGACGTTTTAGCGGGCATGGCCTTGCAGTCTTGACAGATAATACACTTACTTACTAATACTTCTAAGTCTTTATCCAACCCAGGCCAATAAACAAAACTTTGGGCCATCCCTTTCATGCCTACGATGCCAGTATGCTCACCGTGAAGTTCCATCAAGACTTTGGTCCGTAGTGCACTGGGAATGACTACTCTCAGGCCCCATTTTAGACATCTATGCTCACATGATAATCTGTGCTGCCGATGATAAAAGGGCTTTTTTCCCCTCTGATCTTCAGCCCACCCTTGCAGGGTGTGCTCATAGACCCACTGTAACATGGCATCTTTCTGTGTGTGCTCTTCAATAACAGAGGCTAAATTAAAGATTGACATGTTCACGGCCTGTTATGTAATGATGTGTGTATCGTCCCAGTACCTTAAATGTATTGTAAGTACTATGCCACACCACAGAGGGCGCTGTGGTGGGAAACCTGGTAGTACCTGCAACAGGCTATATAAGGCTGGACAACACACCTGGGAGGCACTCTGGAGCTGAACAATAAAGGATGAAGGTCACAGCAATTAGACTTACACCAGACCGTGTGGAGTCAGTGATTTGTGTGCTACATACACCACATTGGCAACGAGGAAGCGGACGAACTCCACGCAACCATGGCTACTCTGGACTCGCTAAAGGATTTTACCGTGGGCAATGATTGGGAGGCCTTTACGGAAAGGCTTGATTACTATTTCACAGCAAACGACCTGACATACGCAATGAGAGAGAAGCGTAAGGCGATATTGCTCTCCAGTTGTGGAGATGAGGTTTACTGTCTCGTCAGGGATTTGCTGGCACCTGAGAGCGCCAGAGACAAGTCATACGAGGAGCTGACTGAACTCATTCGTGATCAGTTGAAACTGAAGGAGAGCATCCTCATGGCCAGATACAAATTTTACCATCACTGCAGACCTGAGGATGTCACCAAATATGCTGCTGACCTCAGGAGACTCGCGGCGCCTTGACGAGGCTTTGCGGGATGTTTTCGTTATGGGGATTGGCCACGAGGGCCTCCTTCACATGCTGCTGGCCACGGAACCCACAGTCACTCTGACAAAGGCCATCACCATCAGCCGGGCATATATGACCTCGACTTGCAGCACCAAGCAAATAATCCACACAGTCTCGAACCCGGCAGGCACTGTCCACAGGATAGCGCCCACCACGGACAAAAATGCAGAACGTGGCTCTGCCCGGAGCAGAGAGTACGGACCTCGGGATCCTGGAACTCAGAGTCCGCTGAGGGGGGCCAATCAAGCAGCACCATGCTGGCGTTGTGGAGGAAGCCATGGGGTTCACCGGTGCAGGTTTGCGGAGTACAACGTGCAATACCTGCCACGTTAAAGGCTACCTTCAGCATATGTGTAAAAGAAATCAGACTCACCGAGTGGCTGAGGAGATGGGGGATGATCCACTGTTCAGCGAGGAGCAGGTAGAAGAAGATGAGGTGTTGGGACTGTATACGTGCACCGACGATTCGCCCCCAGTGATAAGGGAAGTAAAAATCAGCGGAGTCCCAGTGAGTATGGAAGTGGACACGGGCTCGGGTCCGTCGTTGATGAGTAGGAGAACTTTCGATAAACTTTGGATTAACCCAGCTGCACGACCCAAGCTGGTCCCGGTCACGGCGAAGCTGCGTACCTACACCAGGGAACTAATACCTGTTCTTGGCAGAGCAGAGGTGCAGGTATCCCATGGGGACGAGACGCACGCTTTACCTCTGTGGGTCGTTGCAGGCGATGGGCCGACACTCCTCGGCCGGAGTTGGATGGGGACGGTCCGTGGGAGCTGGGAAGACTTCATCACCCCACAGGCTGCTGCTCCCCAGGGTGCTGCCGTGCCCCGGGTCCCCAGAGAGCAGCGCCGACCGAGCTGGAGCTGCAGCCTCAATCCACCCACAGGCAAGCCCCAGCCCCGGACCTCACACAGAGATCCTGCAGCCTTAATCCCCACAGGCAAGTCCCAGGCCCGGACCTCACACAGAGACCCTGCAGCCCCAGCCCCCACAGGCAAGCAGCACTGCACAGAGGGGCCGAGTGGGGGGGGAGTGAGCCGGCGGGGTGCGAGGGATCCAGGATAGCCGACGGTTCGGAAGAGCCCCGCCGAGGAGCTGTTAACATCGGGCGGTGGCAGCAGCTGGAGGTCGGGGGCCACGGCGGCCGCATGGGAGGCTGCGGGGGATGCGGCAAGTGCGGCCGCTGGAGAGGCCACGACGGTCACAGGAGAGGCGGCAAGTCAGGTGGCAGAGGAGGGGAGCGGAGGCTGCGACGGCGGAGGGCATCCGGAGCGGCGGAGAAGAAGATGGCGGCGGCATCGTGCTCAGAGCAGCAGAGCATCAAAGATGGCGCCTTAAAAAGGAAATGCACCCGGGAGTCTTAAAAGGGCCTTACCAAGAGGACTTCTGTAAGGCAGAGCGAGTCTAAAATGAGCTATGTTAATGTGAGATGG
Source organism: Pristiophorus japonicus (assembly GCF_044704955.1). Taxonomy (NCBI): domain Eukaryota; kingdom Metazoa; phylum Chordata; class Chondrichthyes; family Pristiophoridae; genus Pristiophorus; species Pristiophorus japonicus. The sequence continues at coordinate 215,680,496 of NC_091978.1, read as the reverse complement.
CGAATTTATAATAAGAATTAATTTTTTAATGCTGAATAGCCACTGTATTTGTGTAAAATAATGGATGAAGTACAATTAATGATAACGTCTAACAAGGAAATCAAGGATCCATTACCAGTCAATAACTAGTTAATGTACCAGCTAAAATGTACCATACTAACACACTGTCTATGCCTACCTGCCTTCCGTTGGACAAGTGTGATGTTATGTAATGATATGTGTATCGTTGTCCTGCGTCCAGGTGGGGGGGGGGGAAGGTGATGTTATGTAATGATGTGTGTATCGTCCCAGTACCTTAAATGTAATGTAAGCACTATGCCACACCACAGAGGGCGCTGTGGTGGGAAACCTGGTAGTACCTGCAACAGGCTATATAAGGCTGGACAACACACCTGAGAGGCACTCTGGAGCTGAATAATAAAGGACGAAGGTCACAGCAGTTAGATTTACACCAGACCGTGTGGAGTCAGTGATTTGTGTGCTACATACACCACACGGCCAATTTCAGAATCTTCATGAGGCAACCTTGAAAGAGCATCCGCCACAGCATTCTGCTTCAACGTGCGATACTCGATTTTGTAATCGTACTGAGACAATAAAATAGCCCATCTTTGCATCTTGAAGCCACCATAGATGGAATTGCTGCATTTTAAGATAGCCTAAAATAGCTAGGATAGCTAGTAATGGTTTGTGACCGGTTACTAGCACGAATTGATGTCCCAAAAGAAATCGGTGAAACATTTTAATATCAAATATAGTTGTCAAAACCTCTTTCTCAATCTGGGCATTATTTTGTTTGCTTTTGTTGAGCATACACGATGCAAAGGTAACCAGTCTTTCCTGCCCATCATTCATAACATGGCTGATCACTGCTCCAACACCATACCCAGAGGCATCACATGCTAGTCTTAGTTCACGAGTCAGATTATAATGGATGAGAAGAGCACTACTGCTCAAGCGTCGCTTGCATGTGTCATATCCAACGCACACCTTTCTTTAATAAATAATGGACTTGTGCGAGCACCGTTGCGAGGAAGGAAATGAGAATAATATTGGGCCATGCCTCATAATTCCAGAACGTTTTTCGGCTCTGGAGCCATCATGATGGCTTGCACTTTCTCCTTAACTGGTTGGAGATCATTCTCATCTACCCGCAATTCTAGATAAACCACCTCACGCTGTATGAATGCACAGTTACTCCTCTTCATTGAACCATCTGAATACTTCTAAGATTTCCAGGTTTTCTTTCTCTATCAACACATCATCTTGATTGCACAAACAGTGATTTATTCCCTGTAAGAGCTGATCCATGGTAGCCTGAAATATGTTTGGTAAGGACTTTATACCATAGGATAATTTAGTGTATGAATATAAACCTTTGTGTGTGTTGACTGTCAGATACTGATGATTATCCTTGTCAACGTGGAGTTGAGCATAGGCTTGGGGAGAACCAGTTTTGTGAAGACTTTGGCTCACACCAATTCTGCATACAGGTTCTGTGATATCGGTAAAGGGTACTGTTCATCCTCAACTGCTCGATTCAGGATAATTTTATAATCCCCACAGAGCAATACTGTCTTTGGAGCTCTAACTAATGGGGTGGCCCAGTTTGCCATCTATAGTCAAGAGGGCAAATGCCATTTATTTATGATGAACAATCCAGATTAGGCTATTCAGGCTGACTGCTTATTTCAACAATTGTCCTGTTTTAAGAATTTAATAAAGTTACTTATCCTGGGTCGGCCCTTGAAGGTGAGAATGGTTGCATAGCTGGGATTTCCAAATCCAGCTTTTCTTATTTTTAAAGAAGTTATAAGGTAGAATTCCTTCACACCCTGCTCTTGACCGAAATGAGCGTGAGCAGCAAGGGCAGGATTTGGTAAATATTTCTCAAACAAGGTTTCAATAGTACGTTGAACAATATTAATATCATGACATTTACAATAGTCTAAGCATGTGTTACATCAAAGTTCCTGTAAATCATTCCAAGGGCAATGTTTTGCCTTATTTCAAATTGGACAGGATTTTCAAGAATGATAGGTACATTTTCATACAATTAGCGGAACAACATGTAATTAGAATGTCCAATTGGTAGATGTAATGTTCCGTAGAGATGTGTCATTCAGGTGAATCAAGGAGACGTCGTTGTGTCTTATGAGCTGGCTGAAGCTTGACACGCTGAGCAATGTCCTACCCATCTGAGAGAACTTGGTTTGAAAACAGCTAAACCAGTAGGTGCCTTGGCTGGTCAGTGCTTGGTGAAAACTGAGGATTTACAGGGTTAGATTTAACTGACTGCCATTCAGCAGCCGACCCAAACCATGTCAGAAGCAATTCTTTATAAAGGAATAACAATCCGGTCCCAATTTGTGGCATGAATGATGTCATGTATTTCACCATCTTGCAATGACAATAGTTATGGAACTGTAACTCATGCACACTGTACCTGTACCCTTGAAATGCACACCCTGACCACAGGGGGTGAGCTTGCGGGAGATACTCCTCACCTGGGTTTCCAGGTATAAAAGGGGAGGTCTCACCCAGGGTCAGCACTCCTTGGTCCTGGGAATAAAGTGAAGGTCACAGAGTGACCATGTCTGATATATCCATGTCTCGTGTGAATTTGTAACAAGTTGCAGAGACACTACATTTGGCGACGAGAAACGGGAATCACCGAACCACGAGGATGGCCACCGGTGGCACAGATGAATGCTACTGTGTGTGTGAGGACTGGGATGACTTTGTGGAAAAACTCCAGCAGAGCTTTGTCACAAAGGACTGGCTGGAAGAGACAGCAGCTGACAAGCGGAGGGCGCATCTACTGACCAGCTGTGGTCCACAGACATATGCGCTGATGAAAGACCTGCTCGCACCCCAAAAGCCAGCGGACAAGTCCTTCGAAGAGCTCAGCCAGCTGATCAGTGAGCATCTCAAGCTGGCAAGTAGCGTACACATGGCCCGGCACCGGTTCTACTCTCACCGGCGTCGGGAGGGTCAAAACGTCTCGGACTTCGTGGAGGAACTGCGCCGTTTGGCCAGTCTCTGTAAGTTCTCCAATGCCTGCAGGGGGGAGATGTTAAGGGACTTCTTCATCGAGGGCATTAATCATGCCGTCATTTTCAGGAAGCTCATAAAGACCAAGGACCTGACTTTAGAAGGGGCGGCGTTAATAGGTCAGACTTTTATGGCAGGGTAAGAGGAGACCAAGCTCATTTACGCACGCAGCCCTGGTTTTACCATTGCGATTAACCAGGGCGTTAATGTTGTAAAAGTGATACAGAATCCCGCAGGCAGGCAAGGGCAATTTGACACTGCCCAGGCAGGCAGGCAAGAGCAATTCGACACCGCCCAGGCAGCAACAAGCTCCAGGGTGGGCCCGCAACAGGGACAATGGAAAGGGGATCAGCAATTCATGCCATCACGAGGAACAATGCATCCCGTGATGGGACCATTAACACCCCGCATCAGAGTGCTTAGAAACAGCCAAACGGGCCATCAGAGAGGAATGCCTGGGAATAGTTATTTTGTTAACAGCATCTCAGCTCATGCTGGAGGTGTGGGGGTAGACACACTGCCAAAAGCTGCAGGTTCCAGCTTTATACCTGTAGGATTTGTAATGTCAGTGGACACTTGGCCAGGATGTGCAAAAAGGCAGTAGCGAGGCTAGTCTGCGAGACAGAGGAACCAGACGAGAGATCTGTAATGCAGGATGAGGCCTGGGGGACAACTATGGATGCTGAAGTTCAGAGAGTTCATGTGGCTGACGTCCACAGCTCGTACACTAAAATGCCACCCATGATGATGAAAGTCTTACTGAATGGCATCCCGGTGCACATGGAGCTGGATACGGGAGCTAGCCAGTCACTCATGAGCGCCCAACAATTTGAGGGACTATGGCCACACAGAGCTAGCAGGCCCAAATTGAGATGCAGCTACGTACGTACACCAAACAGATCATCCCAGTGCTGGGCAGTGCAAACTTGGTGGTAACGCATAATGGATTACAGAACCGGCTGCCACTCTGGATTGTTCCGGGAAATGGCCCTGCGCTTTTGTGGAGGAGTTGGCTAGCTGAGATGAATTGGAAATGGGGGGATGTGCACGCCATTCCATCCGTGGAGCGAAGTTCATGATCGCAGGTTTTGCAAAAATTCGAGCCACTCTTTCAACCCGGTGTCGGAACGTTCAAGGGCACTAAAGTAGTGATACACAACACTCTGGACGCCAGACCAGTGCACCACAAAGCCAGAGCGGTGCCGTACGTGATGCATGAGAAAATTGAAAGTGAACTGGACAGGCTGCTCAGAGAGGGCATAATTTCGGCTGTTGAATTCAGCGACTGGGCAAGTTCTATCGTTCCCGTCCTCAAAGCAGATGGCTCGGTTAGGCGACTACAAAGCCACCATCAACCAAGTGTCGCTGCAAGACCAATACCCGCTTCCGAGAGCGGAGGACCTCTTTGCCACTCTGGCAGATGGAGAGCTGTTCACGAAGCTGGACCTCACTTCAGCCTACATGACTCAGGAACTGGCGGAAGATTCCAAGGCACAAAGGATTATTTGTCGACAACAGGTGCCCGTTTGGCATTCGTTCGGCAGCGGCTATCTTTCAGCAAAACATGGAAAGCTTGCTCAAGTCCATCCCTGGAACAGTCGTATTCCAAGACGACATCCTTATAACGGGTCGAGACACCGAGGAACACCTCCGCAACCTGGAGGAGGTGCTACGCTGATTGGATCGGGTAGGCTTGCGGCTGAAAAAGTGCATGTTTTTGGCCTCAGAGGTCGAGTTCCTGGGCAGGAGGGTTGCTGCAGTCGGGATCCGGCCCACTGAATCAAAAACTGAGGCGATCCGCCGGGCGCCCAGGCCAGGCAACACGTCGGAGTTGCGATCATTCCTGGGACTTTTGAACTATTTGGGAACTTTCTGCCGAACTTAGGCACATTGTTGGAGCCGTTACACATGCTCTTCCGTAAAAGTTGTGAACGGTTTTGGGGGGAATGTCAAGAACGGGCTTTCAATAAGGCGAGGAACCTGCTGTGTTCCAACAAACTGTTGACTTTGTATGACCCCTGTTAAAAACTGGTTTTAACATGTGATGTGTCATCCTACAGGGTTGGGTGTGTATTGCAGCAGGGTAACAATGACGGCCGACTCCAACCGGTGGCTTACGCTTCCAGGTCGCTCTCCCAGGCAGAGCGTGGATACGGCATGGTCGAGAGAGAGGCACTCGCGTGTGTGTACGGTGTGAAAAAGATGCACCAGTACCTTTTCGGTAGACAGTTCGAGCTAGAGACGGACCACAAGCTGTTAACATCCCTGTTGTCCGACAGCAAGGCTCTCAATGCTAACGCGTCAGCTCGCATACAGTGATGGTCCCTCACGCTGGCTGTGTATGACTACACCATACGGCATCGGCCAGGCACCGAAAATTGCGCTGACGCACTCAGCAGGCTCCCACTGGCCACCACCTAGGGGGCGTCGGAGCAGAGCGTCGAGATCGTCATGGCCGTTGAGGCTTTTGACACTGTGGGCTCCCCCATCACAGCATGACAGATCAAACTCTGGATCAACAGGGACCCCCTCCTATCCACGATAAAGAAATGTGACCTGACTGGGAATTGGGCGCCCGCACACAGGGCGTGCCCCGAGGAAGTCAGGCCATTTCAGAGACGGATGGATGAACTCTCCATCCAAGCCGACTGCCTGTTATGGGGCAGCCGGGTAGTCATGCCCCAGAAAGAAAGGTAAGCGTTCATCAGGGAACTCCACAGCGAGCACTCTGGCATCGTGTTAATGAAGGCCATTGCCCGGTCACATGTATGGTGGCCGGGGATTGACTCAGACCTGGAACACTGGGTTTGCAGGTGGGCAATACCCCCAGGGAGGCTTCATTCAGCCCGTGGCCCTGGCCCACCAGGCCATGGTCACGTATTTACGGAGACTATGCGGGCCCGTTCATGGGGAAAATGTTCCTGATTGTAGTCGATGCATACTCGATGTGGATCGAGTGCATCATATTGAACTCGTGCACGACATCCATCACAGTGGAGAGTCTGCGTACGGTTTTCGCTACCCATGGCTTGCCGGACATCCTGGTCAGTGACAATGGCCCGTGTTTTACCAGCCATGAATTCCAGGAGTTTATGTCGGGCAATGGGATCAAGCACGTCCGGACAGCGCCGTTCAAGCTGGCTTCCAATGGCCAGGCGGAACGGGCGGTCCAAGTCATAAAGCAGGGCATGCTACGCATCCAAGGACCCTCCCTTCAGTACCGCCTATCGCGCCTCCTGCTGGCCTACAGGTCCCGGCCGCACTCGCTCACGGGAGTCCAGCGGAACTCCTCATGAAACGCACGCTCAAGACGCGGCTGTCCCTCATTCACCCAGACCTGGCAGAAATTGTTGAGGGCAAGCGCTAGTCCTAAACTGAGCTCCATGATCGAGGCTCAAGGGGGAGGTGTATAGAAATAGATGACCTGGTATTTGTTCTTAACCATGCTTTGGGACTCAAATGGCTTGAGAGCACCGTAATTGGCAAAGAAGGAAACAGGGTCATGGTGGTCAGACTAAACAATGGGCAGATATGCCGCAAATACTTGGACCAAGTAAAGACACGGAGGAACCAGAAGAAGAGCATGATGAGATAGCACCCACAGCATACGAGCAACAAAGACAGCCCTCAGCATGCACAGTCCCTGCGGCCAGCCCGGACAGGCCGGAATCACTTCAAGTGACAGAGACGCGTGCTGAGGCTCAGCCACCAGAGCCACAACTGCCGCGCTCCACGAGAGAGCGTCGACCACCCGAGAGACTTAACCTCTGAAACTAATAGACTCAAGGGGGAAGGTGATGTCATGTATTTCACCATCTTGCAATGACAATAGTTATGTAACTGTAACTCATGCATACGGTACCTGTACCCTTGAAATGCACACCCTGACCACAGGGGGTGAGCTTGCAGGAGACACTCCTCACCTGGGTTTCCAGGTATAAAAGGGGAGGTCCCACCCAGGGTCAGCACTCCTTGGTCCTGGGAATAAAGTGAAGGTCACAGCGTGATCGTGTCTGATATATACATGCCTCGTGTGACTTTGTAACAAGGTGCAGAGACACTACAAATACCACAAGTTGCCTTGCAATTCAGTTGGAGAATTAATTGGATAAATTGAAATGTAAGAGGCACTGAACCTGATTTGGGAGCATTTGCACTTGTTTCAGGAAGAGACCACTTGCCATCTTTTCTACAGCAGATGCAGCTCAAACACCATGCCATAATACAACGCATGAAGACAAAAGAGACCCAACACAACTTGTGGCTGACCTAGGAGGCTGACCTATTTCCTGGTGGGTTTATTTGCCTATGGTGAAGCTAACATCTCGTTCGCTTAGTGAGGGGGCTCAACAAGGTGTGGTGGAGGAGCGGCGGGAGATCGTGTTGGAGGTGCGACAAATGAGGGTACGGGGCCCAGAAGAGGCGAGGGCCCAGGGGCAGCACAGGCCTGCACACACTGCGATATGTGTGCGCACTAGGTCCATGCAGCAGAGCTGGTCTCCAGTCGTCCTGGTTAACCCTTGCCCCTGGATAAAGGCCTACCTCTGTCAACATGTGATGGCTGATGTGCAACGGTCACCACACATTAAAAAAATCCATGCACAGGCATCTTCCACCCAATTCAATTGGAATTCAGGACTGAAATATCGGGTCCACCATTGAAACATCTGTGAACTCATGTGGAAGCAAGTCACCTTCGTTCGAGGGACTGCCTATGATTATGATGATGATAAGATCAGTAATTGACAATTGGATCCAGTCGATAAGGTTGTGGATTCAATTGAGGTGAGGTGGTGGAAGATGAATTTTGAACATCCATGTGTAGGCTTACAAAATCAATTTATGTTATAAAGGGTAAATCGCGATGTGGAGCACAAGGCCGTGTGCTCATTCCAATGCTTCCACCATTCTTTCCGAGGACCCTTATGCATGACTAAAGGAATGCAGTGACAGTTCTTGCAATCTGTGATTCTTTAATCAAAGTTTTTGCATCTGTTGGAGTGGATGCCAGAGTAGTCCAATCCTTGGAAACAATATGAAGGTTATACTGCAAAAGAAAAAATAATGTGGATGCTGGAACCTGAAACAAATACAAAAATGCTGGAAATCTCAGAAGGTTAGGCAGCATATGTAAAGAAAGAGATTATTATTTTAGAACCGAGATGAGGATCACAATCCCAATCACAATGGGTACTGAAATGATGCATAAGAAGACACCAAAAATACTTCCAAATACTCCTGAGACAGCATCATATGATCCAATCAATAGTAGATTTAGTAACCAAAGCTAACCCTGGCATTGCCTCTATAATACCTTGACCTATAGCATTAAGCCAATCTGAGGCTTGTCAAATATTATCCAATTTAATTTGTGACAGCAAGTGTTGGGTCCTTTTAACAGTATCCTCAACTGATTAATTGGTAAAGGTAAGAGTCAGTTCCATGCCCTGTCAGTCAGTCAGTCATAGGCGGTCACTCGAAATGAGGATGACTTGCTTCCATGCCAAAAAAAAGGATGAGTTCACAGGTGTTTCGAAAGAAGAACCCAAGCTACTCCTCAAGGGTGGAAGATACCTGTACATGGATTTTTTTAACATGTGGTGGCTGTTGACAGAGCTAGGTCTTGGTCCAGTGGCAAGGATTACCCTCGACAACTGGAGACCTGCTCTGCTGCACCGACACAGTGCGCATACAAGATAAAAGTTCACAGGGTTGGGGGTAATATATTAGCATGGATAGAGGATTGGCTAACTAACAGAAAACAGAGAGTTGGGATAAATGGTTCATTATCTGGTTGACATCCAGTAACTAGTAGGGTGCCGCAGGGGTCAGTGCTGGGACCCCAACTCTTTACAATCTATATTAATGACATGGAAGAAGGAACTGAGTGTAACATAGCCAAGTTTGCTGACTATACAAAGATCGGAGGAAAAGCAATGTGTGAGGAGGACACAAAAAATCTGCAAAAGGATATAGACATGCTAAGTGAGTGGGCAAAAATTTGGCAGATGGAGTATAATGTTGGAAAGTATGAGGTCGTGCACTTTGGCAGAAAAAAAATCAAAGAGCAAGTTATTATTTAAATGGAAAAAGATTTCAAAGTGTCGCAGTACAGCGGGACCTGGGGCTACTTGTGCATGAAACACAAAAGGATAGTATGCAGGTACAGCAATTGATCAGGAAGGCCAATGGTATCTTGGCCTTTATTGCATAGGGGATGAAGTATAAAAGCAGGGAAGTCTGGCTACAGCTATATAACGTATTGGTGAGGCTACACCTGGAATACTGTGTGCAGTTTTGGTTTCCATATTTATGAAAGGATATACTTGCTTTGGAGGCAGTTCAGAGAAGGTTCACTAGGTTGATTCCGGGGATGGGGGCGGTGGGGTTGACTTATGAGGAAAGGTTGAGTAGGTTGGGCCTCTACTCATTGGAGTTCAGAAGAATGAGAGGTGATCTTATCGAAACGTATAAGATTTTGAGGGGGCTTGACTGGGTGGATGCAGAGAGGATGTTTCCACTGATGGGGGAGACTAGAAATAGAGGGCAGGATCTTAGAATAAGGGGCCGCCCATTTAAAACAGAAATGAGGAGACATTTCTTCTCTCAGAGGGTTGTAAATCTGTGGAATTCGCTGCCTCAGCTGGGACATTGAATAAATTTAAGAAAGAAATAGACAGTTTCTTAAAGTATAAGGGGATAAAGGGTTATGGGGAGCAGGCGGGGAAGTGGAGCTGAGTCCATGATCAGATCAACCATTGAATGGCGGAGCAGGCTTGAGGGGCCATATGGCCTATTCCTGTTCCTATTTCTTATGAACTTATATCGCAGTGTGGGTTGGCCCGTGCTACCCCTGTCCCCTGACCCCGAACTCATGCCTTCCCTGGGCCCCGGTCACATCTCTCCACAGTTTCTCACAGTTCCTTCGCCCGACCTCGCCGCTCCTGCTGTATCTGTCCATGCTCCAATCACCGACCTGGACCTTAGTGATGTCATTCTTCGCTGCCGTTGCCCTCCTGCACCAGCTCGCACTGTACCTTGTAGTGGCCTCCACGCTGCCCATGGCCGCCGCTCCCCACTCCTTTATGGCCCCAGCCTGCCGCTGATGGTCTCTCGCAGGTTGGGGCCTCCACGCTGCTCCAGGATCGCTGCTCGCCACTCCTATTATAGTCCCGAACTGCCGCTGATCATCTCTAGCAGGTCGGGGCCGCCACTCTGCCCTGTAACTGACGAAGAACTGTACTAAGTTTGCTAAGTTTGATAGGTGCATAAAACAATACTTTTGGCATAGGAACTCCTAGATCTAGAAGATTTAATGTATTGGAGAGTGTGTCCACAACAGGTGACATCTCTAGAGGGTGTTATCATCCAAGGAGCATATCACGTGACCGAGCTCTCCTGCCATGACTTAACCCTTAGATAGGCAACAACAATGCTAATGTTTACTCACTGTTATAGAAGAGAAAAAAGAAGAACTACTCACTAATCACCAGCCAATCACTTACCCCCTTGGCTGTCGGGGGCTGCCAGCGTCGAGGAGGTACGTTGGTGAAGCCTACAAAAGGCACAGCAGGGAGTCCGGGGCCCAGCGTCGGCGGCAGTCGGGAGCAGCGTCGAGGAGGTCCGTTGGTGAGGCCTATAAAAGGCACAGCAGGGAGTCCGGGCCCAGCGTCGGCGGCAGTCGGGAGCAGCATCGAGGAGGTCCGTTGGTGAGGCCTATAAAAGGCGAGTCGGTGCAGCTACAGGTAGAAGGCAAAAAAAAAGAAGTAGAAAGAAACAGAAAGGTGATGTCACAGACAAGGGGGTAAGTGATTGGCTGGTGATTGGTGAGTAGTTTTTCTTTTTTCTCTTCTATAACAGTGAGTAAACTTTAGCATTGTTGTTGCCTATCTAAGGGTTAAGTCATGGCAGGAGAGCTCGGTCACGTGATATGCTCCTCCTGGACCATGTGGGAACTCAGGGACGCCTCCAGTGTCCCTGACGACTACGTGTGTGGGAAGTGTATCCGCCTCCAGCTCCTGACAGACCACGTTGCGGAGTTGGAGCTGAGGGTGGATTCACTCTGGAGCATCCACGATGCTGAGAATGACGTGAATAGCACGTTTAGTGAGTTGGTCATACCGCAGGTGAAGGGTCCACAGCCAGATAGGGAATGGAAGACCAACAGGAAGAGCAGTGCAAGGAAAGTAGTGCAGGGGTCCCCTGCAGTCATCCCCCTGCAAAACAGATACATCGTTTTGAGTACTGTTGAGGGGGATGACTCATCAGGGGAGGGCAGCAGCAGCCAATTTCATGGCACCATGGCTGGCTCTGCTGCACAGGAGGGCAGGAAAAAGAATGGGAGAGCGATAGTGATAGGGTATTCAATTGTAAGGGGAATGGATAGGCGTTTCTGCGGCCGCAACCGAGACTCCAGGATGGTATGTTGCCTCCCTGGTGCAAGGGTCAAGGTTGTCTCAGAGTGGGTGCAGGACATTCTGAAAAGGGAGGGTGAACAGCCAGTTGTCGTGGTGCACATTGGTACCAACGATAGAGGTAAAAAAAGGAATGAGATCCTACGAGATGAATTTAAGGAGCTCGGAGCTAAATTAAAACATAGGACTTCAAAATAGTAATCTCAGGATTTCTACCAGTGCCACATGCTAGTCAGAGTAGGAATCCCAGGATAGCTCAGATGAATCCGTGGCTTGAGCAGTGGTGCAGCAGGGAGGGATTCAAATTCCTGGGGCATTGGACCGGTTCTGGGGGAGGTGGGACCAGTACAAACCGGACGGTCTGCACCTAGGCAGGACCGGAACCAATGTCCTAGGGGGAGTGTTTGCTAGTGCTGTTGAGGAGGAGTTAAACTAATGTGGCAGGGGGATGGGAACCAATGCAGGGATACAGAGGGAAACAAAAATGAGACAAAAGCAAAAGACAGAAAGGAGATGAGTAAAAGTGGAGGGCAGAGAAACCCAAGGCAAAAAACAAAAAGGGCCACTGAATGTAAGGGGGCTGCAGGAGGGGTCAAAACTAAAAATCATGGTTTAAAAACTAGTATTAAAACACTCTACCTAAATACACGCAGCATTCGAAATAAAGTAAATGAGTTGACGGCACAAATCATTACAAATGGGTATGATTTGGTGGCCATTACAGAAACGTGGTTGCAGGGTGGCCAAGACTGGGAATTAAACATACACGGGTATCTGACGATTCGGAAAGATAGACAAGAAGGGAAAGGAGGTGGGGTAGCTCTGTTAATAAAGGATGATATCAGGGCAGTTGTGAGAGACGATATTGGCTCTAATGAACAAAATGTTGAATCATTGTGGGTGGAGATTAGAGATAGTAAGGGGAAAAAGTCACTGGTGGGCGGTAATCATGGGGGATTTTAACCTACAGATCGATTGGTCAACTCAAAACGCAGGGGGTAGCCTGGAGGAGGAATTCATAGAATGCATACGGGATTGTTTCTTAGAACAGTATGTTACAGAACCTACAAGGGAGCAAGCTATCTTAGATCTGGTCCTGTGTAATGAGACAGGAATAATAAACGATCTCCTCGTAAAGGATCCTCTCGGAATGAGTGATCACAGTATGGTTGAATTTGTAATACAGATTGAGGGTGAGGAAGTAGTGTCTCAAACGAGCATACTATGCTTAAACAAAGGGGACTACAGTGGGATGAGGGCAGAGTTGGCTAAAGTAGACTGGAAACACAGACTAAACGGTGGCACAATTGAGGAACAGTGGAGGACTTTTTAGGAGCTCTTTCATAGTGCTCAACAAAAATATATTCCAATGAAAAAGAAGGGCGGTAAGAGAAGGGATAACCAGCTGTGGATAATCAGGGAAATTAAGGAGAGTATCAAATTAAAAACCAATGCGTATACGGTGGCCAAGGTTAGTGGGAAAATAGAAGATTGGGAAAATTTTAAACGACAGCAAAGAATGACTAAGAAAGCAATAAAGAAAGGAAAGATAGATTACAAAAGTAAACTTGTACAAAACATAAAAACAGATAGTAAAAGCTTTTACAGATATATAAAACGGAAAAGAGTGACTAAAGTAAATGTTGGTCCCTTAGAAGATGAGAAGGGGGATTTAATAATGGGAAATGTGGAAATGGCTGAGACCTAAAACAATTATTTTGCTTTGGTCTTCACAGTGGAAGACACAGAAACCATGCCAGAAATTGCTGGTCACAGGAATGTGGAAAGGGAGGACCTGGAGACAATCACTATCACTAGGAGGGTAGTGCTGGACAGGCTAATGGGACTCAAGGTAGACAAGTCCCCTGGTCCTGATGAAATGCATCCCAGGGTATTAACAGAGATGGCGGAAGTTATAGCAGATGCATTCATTATAATCTACCAAAATTCTCTGGACTCTGGGGAGGTACCAGCAGATTGGAAAGCAGCTAATGTAACGCCTCTGTTTAAAAAAGGGGGCAGACAAAAGGCAGGTAACTGTAGGCCGGTTAGTTTAACATCTGTAGTGGGGAAAATGCTTGAAACTTTCATTGAGGAAGAAATAGCGAGACATCTAGATAGGAATAGTGCAATCAAGCAGACGCAGCATGGATTCATGAAGGGGAAATCATGTTTAACTAATTTACTGGAACTCTTTGAGGATATAACGAGCATGGTGGATAGAGGTGTGCCGATGGATGTGGTGTATTTAGATTTCCAAAAGGCATTCGATAAGGTGCCACACAAAAGGTTACTGCAGAAGATAAAGTTACGCGGGGTCATTGGAAATGTATTAGCATGGATAGAGAATTGGCTGGCTAACAGAAAGCAGAGAGTCGGGATAAATGGGTCCTTTTCGGGTTGGAAATCGGTGGTTAGTGGTGTGTCACAGGGATCGGTGCTGGGACCACAACTGTTAACAATATACATAGATGACCTGGAAGAGGAGACAGAGTGCAGTGGAACAAAATTTGCAGATGACACAAAGATTAATGGGAAAGCGGGTTGTGTAGAGGACACAGAGAGGCTGCAAAAAGATTTAGATAGGTTGAGCAGGTGCAGCAGGTAATCAGTAAGGCGAATGGAATGTTGGCCTTCATTGCGAGAGGGATGGAGTACAAAAGCAGGGAGGTCCTTCTGCAACTGTATAGGGTATTGGTGAGGCCGCACCTGGAGTACTGCGTGCAGTTTTGGTCACCTTACTTAAGGAAGGATATACTGGCTTTGGAGGGGGTACAGAGATGATTCACTAGGTTGATTCCGGAGATGAGGGGGTTACCTTATGATGATAGATTGAGTAGACTGGGTCTTTACTCGTTGGAGTTCAGAAGGATGAGGGGTGATCTTATAGAAACATTTGAAATAATGAAAGGGATAGACAAGATAGAGGCAGAGAGGTTGTTTCCACTGGTCGGGGAGACTAGAACGAGGGGGCACAGCCTCAAAATACGGGGGAGCCAATTTAAAACCGAGTTGAGAAGGAATTTCTTTTCCCAGAGGGTTGTGAATCTGTGGAATTCTCTGCCCAAGGAAGCAGTTGAGGCTAGCTCATTGAATGTATTCAAGTCACAGATAGATAGATTTTTAACTAATAAGGGAATTAAGGGTTATGAGGAGCAGGCGGGTAAGTGGAGCTGAGTCCACGGCCAGATCAGCCATGATCTTGTTGAATGGCGGAGCAGGCTCGAGGGGCTAGATGGCCTACTCCTGTTCCTAATTCTTATGTTCTTATGTAAGTGCCTGTGTCCAGTCCACAGCCGGAACACTGGAAGTTGTAATGACCACAAAGGATCATTCCCCAAAGAGAAATGTCTCCAGTAATCCGGTCTAACTGGTGTAGAGGTGATATGGCAGTTTGCTCTATCGGAATCTTTTCCACATGGCTTAAATTTATTCCATTTATTACTGATAAGGAACCCCTGATTAGTGCATTTCTCCACATAAAAGAAATCAAATATCATGGAGGTAGAATTGAAAGTGGAATTAGGATCCAAACATGGATGGGCCATCTGGTCATATGGCTGTTGAACGGTTACCAAGGCCCTGAATGATCCTGAGGTCTTAATAATGCCTAAATTAAGGATTTTTCACTATTTGTAATAAATCTCTGTCTGCTTTATCAATTAGATTGTAAGGAGGATATTGAGTCTCCATTTAGTAGAATCAGCGAGCCAAACAGTATCTTCAAGTAGAGTTCTCTCAGTGGGAATGGAACTAATATTGTGAAGCATGGCTTGAGATATGAGTCTAGCAAAGGCTTTCTCTCTTATGGTATTGAGTCCGAGGTTATTGAGGAAAGGAGTTCCACGCCATGACCAAGGAACCTTATTAGACTGGAGTTTTAAAAGGAACACGTGAATAGCTGTCATAAGGCTATTGAGTCTAATGCCCTCGTCTATAGAGAGGAGCTCTTGGTGGATGGTGCGAAGACCTGTGACTATACGCGATTTCTGGAGCTTACTGAAATCTGCAATTTTCTTAAGGCTGTGATCTTGATCGCTGTTCCATTGATCCAGCGTGAGGACAGATTCTGCTCGCAGCGGAGAAGACCGTTGGAGCGAGAGGGTGTTCATCGATGCAGAATATTTTGTACGATGTCAGGAAGAGTGACTTGATTTTATAAAGTCCTTAAAAGATTGATTTAAAGGTGCAATCACTCTGTAAACATCCGATTGGTATATTGGGAGAGAAGTATTATCAAACTGTTCCTCAAACGATGATGAACCATTAGAGAGGTAAGGTTTGATAGCTTCTGCTCGATTAAGAATCGGTAAGGTTTTGTGGCATAAACCAATATTTTTTGTAGTTTACTCTTGACTGTATCCCATCCGATGTTCTTACACCAGGAGTAAAGTGAATAAACTCTGATGCCAGAAAATTTTGAAGTATCCTGGCTGGAAGTGTCATTGGGAAAATGATTGCCTTTCTAACAGATGTATGTCCCTTTGGAGGATAACTTTGAAATACAAAGAAACATAGAAACATAGAAACATAGAAAATAGGTGCAGGAGTAGGCCATTCAGCCCTTTGAGCCTGCAGCACCATTCAATATGACCATGGCTGATCATTTTTGCAACTTTAGCACCCCATTCCTGATTTCTCTCCATACCCCTTGATCCCTTTAGCCGTAAGGGCCACATCTAACTCCCTTTTGAGTATATCTAACGAACTGGCCTCAACAACTGTCTGTCGTAGAGAATTCCACAGGTTCACAATTCTCTGAGTGAAGAAGTTACTCCTTATCTCGGTCCTAAATGGCTTACCCCTTACGCTTAGATTGTGATCCCTGGTTCTGGACTTCTCCAACATCGGGAACATTCTTCCTCCATCTAGCCTGTCCAATCCCGGCAGAATGTTATATGTTTCTACGAGATTCCCTCTCATTCTTCTAAATTCCAGTGAATATAAGCCTAGTTGATCCAGTCTTTCTTCATATGTCAGTCCTGCCATCACGGGAATCAGTCTGGTGAACCTTCGTTACACTCCCTCAATAGCAAGAATGTTCTACCTCAGATTAGGAGACCAAAACCGAACACAATATTCAAGGTACAGCTTCACCAAGACCCTGTACAACTGCAGTAAGACCTCCCTGCTCCTATACTCAAATCCTCTCACTATGAAGGCCAACATGCCATTTGCCTTCTTCACCGCCTGCTGTACCTGCATGCCAACTTTCAATGACTGATGTACCATGACACCCAGGTCTCGTTGCACCTCCCCTTTTCCTAATCTGTCACCATTCAGATAACATTCTGCCTTCGTGTTTTTGCCACCAAAGTGGATAACCTCACATTTATCCACATTATACTGCATCTGCCATGCATTTGCCCACTCACCTAACCTGTCCAAGTCACTCTGCAGCCTCTTAGCATCCTCCTCACAGCTCACACTGCCACCCAGCTTAGTGTCATCTGCAAGCTTGGAGATATTACATTCAATTTGTTCGTCTAAATCATTAATGTATATTGTAAATAGCTGGGGTCCCAGCACTATCTTGCGGTACCCCACTAGTCACTGCCTGCCAGTCTGAAAAGGATCCGTTTATTCCTACTCTTTGCTTCCTGTCTGCCAACCAGTTCTCCATCCACGTCAATACATTACCCCCAATACCATGTGCTTTAATTTTGCACACTAATCTCTTGTGTGGGACCTTGTCAAAAGCCTTTTGAAAGTCCAAATACACCACATCCACTGGCTCTCCCTTGTCCACTCTATTAGTTACATCCTCAAAAAATTCTAGAAGATTTGTCAAGCATGATTTCCCTTTCATAAATCCATGCTGACTTAGACCAATCCTGTCACTGCTTTCCAAATGCGCTGCTATTTCATCTTTAATGATTGATTCCAACAATCTTGACTAAGGTTATAGTGAATGCATCCATTACACTCGTTACCATCCATCCAAATATGTGTCGATTTAAACATAGAACAGTGTATGATCTCCTCACATCTGCAGAAAATCACATAATGTGAGGTGTTTAAGTAATAAGACATTTCTGGCATTTCACATGCATTCTCTGTAAGAGAAGGGATAACTATCTGGCTAACTAAGGAAATAATGGTTGGTATCAAATTGAAAACATGGGCATACAATGTGGCCAAAACTAGTGGGAGGCCAGAGGATCGGGATTTTTTTTTAAAGCCAGCAAAAAACGACTAAAAAAATGATAAAGAGAGGGAAGATAGATTATAAAAGTAAACTAGCACGAAATATAAAAACAGTTAGTAAGAGTTTCTACAGTTACATAAAAAGGAAAAGAGTGCCGAAAGTAAATGTTGGTCCCCTAGAGGATGAGACTGGGGAATTAATAATGGAGAACAGGGAAATGGCAAAGACGTTGAACAAATATTTTGTATCGGTCTTCACGATAGAAGACACTAAAAACATCCCAATAGTGGATAATCAAGGGGCTATAGGTAGGGAGGAACTTAATACAATCACTATCACTAATGAAGTAATACTAGATAAAATAATGGGACTAAAGGCAGACAAGTCCTCTGGACCTGATGGCTTACATCCTAGGGTGTTAAGAGAAGTGGCTGCAGAGATAGTGGATGCATTGGTTGTAATCGACCAAAATTCCCTGGATTCTGAGGTGGTCCCAGTGGATTGGAAAATTGCAACTGTAACGTCCCTATTTAAAAAAGGAGGCAGATAAAAAGCAGGAAACTGTAGATCAGTTAGCCTAACATCTATCATTGGGAAAATGCTGGAGTCTATTATTAAGGAAGCAGTAGTGGGACATTTGGAGAAGCATGATTCAATCAAGCAGAGTCAGCATGGTTTTATGAAAGGGAAATTATGTTTGACAAATTTTCTGGAGTTCTTTGAGGATGTAATGAGCAGGGTGGATAAGGGTGAACCAGTGGATGTGATGTATTTGGATTTCCAGCAGGCATTCGATAAGGTGCCACATAAGAGGTCACTGCACAAGATAAAAGCTCACGGGGTTGGGGTAATATATTAACGGCTAGAGGATTGGCTAACTGACAGAAAACAGAGAGTTGGGATAAATAGGTCATTTTCCGGTTGGCAAACAGTGACTAGTGGGGTGCCGCAGGGATTTGTGCTGGGTCCTTAACTATTTACAATCTATTTTAATTACTTGGATGAAAGGACCGAGTGTAATGTAGCCAAGTTTGCTGATGATACAAAGATGAGTGGGAAAGCAAATTGTGAGGAGGACACAAAAAATCTGCAAAGGGATATAGACAGGCTAAGTGAATGGGCAAAAATTTGACAGATGGAGTATACTGTGGGAAAATGTGAGATTATCCACTTTGGCAGAAATAATAGAAGAGCAAATTATATTTTAAATGGAGAAAAATTGCAAAGTGCTGCAGTACAGAGGGACCTGGGAGTCCTTGTGCATGAAACACAAAAAGTTAGTATGCAGGTACAGCAAGTAATCAGGAAGGCAAACGGAATGTTTGCCTTCATTGCAAATGGGATAGAGTATAAAAGCAGTGAAGTCCTGCTACAACTGTATAGAATATTGGTGAGGCCACACCTGGCGTACTGCGTACAGTTTTGGTCTCCATATTTAAGGAAGGATATACTTGCATTGGGGGCTGTTCATAGAAGGTTCACTAGGTTGATTCCAGAGATAAGGGGGTTGACTTTTGAAGATAGGTTGAGTAGGTTGGGCCTATACACATTAGAGTTCAGAAGAATGAGAAGTGATCTTATTGAAACATATAAGATAATGAGGGGGCACGACAAGGTGGATGCAGAGAGAATATTTCCACTCATTTAAAACTGAGATGAGGAGAAATTTCTTCTCTCAGAGGGTTGTAAATCTATGGAATTTTCTGCCCCAGAGAACTGTAGAGGCTGAGTCATTGAATATATTTAAGGCAGAGATAGACAGATTTTTGAGCGATAATGGAGTAAAGGGTTATGGGGAGCAGGCAGGGAAGTGGAGCTGAGTCCATGATCAGATCAGCCATGATCTTATTAAATTGTGGAGCAGGCTTGGGGGGCCAAATGGCCTACTCCTGCTTCTATTTCACATGTTCTTATGTTCTTATGTATGCGGCCAGAAGATTTTTAACAAGGAATTGTCCGGTACCATTGGAATTCCAATCTTGCAAGTAGAAAGATAATCAAAGCTGAAGCAAAACAACATCACCTCAGCCTTTTTTTTCAGTCAAACATCAGTCTTGTCATCCGGACACTTTGTTTTTCTTTTTCCTCTTACAGGTCTTCCTGGAAGCTCAGTTGATTCTTTCTCCATCTGCAGTGTTTTGTTCCTTGGTTGTAGTAACTTGTTGGTCTTTACACATTTTGGTTGTGATTTCTTGCAAATCCAATATATGAGATGTTGCCAAGCACCGTGTGGAGGAGTCGGTGACACTATCTGGCTGACCATCGTCATTAGTTCGATCGCATCCACTTCCGGTTTTGTGCTCCAAGCTAGGTCTTGGAAGACAGTGTATTGTTCCTCCATTCTGGCATCTCTCAGGACACCTCTTCAGATTGTCTATGGAGACAGTTTTAAGAGTTTGCTTACCGTTTGGCAGATTAGTTTGTATTTCTACAGTTCTTTCATTAATAACTGAACGTATTTGAACAGGTTTTTTCCATTTTGGCCTTAAACCAGATCTTTGCTCAAACTTCGTTTCCTGTACCCATTCTCCTGCTAGGGGTTGCCATGCTTTGTTGGTCAATTGATTTTGCCTTTTTGTCTCTCTTACCCTCTGATCGATCTTATGTATCTCAAAATGCTACTTCATGTTTTAAATCTAACTGTTGCTGTTGGTTTAAGGAGTCAGAGAGTGTCGAGGCAATAAAAGAACCATGGGTAAGAGGTGTATGCATCTCAACTCCATACGTTAGACAATATGGAGTTGTAGGGGACACTGTCCCTGATGCACATGTGGGCACATTATTAAGTGCTAGTTGCACTTCTGGTATGACTTGTATCCCCGGACTCTCAACAGTTTGATCAATAACATTTTTACTTCCTGGTTTTTACGTTCCGCCAGTCCCGCTGATTGCGGATGACATGGTGTGCTGTGCTCAAACCCAATCCCCCTTTGTTCACAGTAGTTTTTGGAGACCTTGGAAACAAAGGCTCCATCTTGATTGGTGTGTAGGATTTTGGGAGCACCAACTGCAATAATTATGCCAGTAATAGCATTGACGATTGCGTTTTTGTAGGGACAAACCAGCAGAAGAAAGTGCATCCATCAACACAAACGAGAACATGTCTGGATCCCAAAGACGGAGGAAGTGGTCGAATGAAATCAATAAGGAATTTTTCCATTGGTTTATTAGCTTCCGCAGGAGCCAATGGTGGTAGCTTAATAAGTGATAACTTATTAGTTAAATTGCACAGTTCACAAACCAATATTCACTTCTGAGTATCGGTAAGGATGATAGTGTCTCTGGGGAGTGCAGCCAGAGCCAATTCCAAGGCACCATGGGTGGCTCAGCTGCACAGTGGGGAGGGACGAAGAACAAAAGAGGCCTAGTGATAGGGGATTCTATAGTTAGGGGAACAGACAGGCATTTCTGCGGCCGTAGACGTGACTCCTGAATGGTTTTGTGCCTCCCTGGTGCCAGGATCAAGGATGTCACAGAGCGGACGCAGGGCATCCTGGGGGGGCGGGGGTGGAGGGTAAACAGCTAGAGGTCATGGTCCATATCAGGACCAACGACATAGGTAAAATAAGGGATGAGGTCCTACAGAAAGAATTCAGGGAGCTAGGAAGAAAATCAAAGGTAGTAATCTCTGGGTTACTACTGGTGCCACGTGCTAATGAGTATAAGAATAAAAGGATAGAGGAAGAACATGTGGCTGGAAAGTTGGTGTAGGAGGGAGGGCTTTAAATTCTTGAGGCATTGGGACTGCTTCTGGGGGAGATGGGACCTGTACAAACCGAACGCATTGCACCTCAACAGTGCCGGGACCAATATCCTCGCGGGGAGTTTTGCTAGTGCTATTGGGGAGAGTTTAAACTAGCTTGGCAGGGGGATGGGAACCTGAGAACAAATTCAAAAGGGAAGTAAAGCAGAAATTGGATAGCAAGAATCTAGAAAGCAAATCTGTAACACAGAGGAAACAGGGCTTAGTATGTAGTAAGCAAGGAGGTCTTCCTGTTCTGAATGGTATATACTTTAATGCAAGAAGTAAAGCGAATAAGGCGGATGAGCTAAGAGCACAGGTAGACACTTGGGAGTATGACTTTATAGCTATTACTGAAACATGGCTGAAAGAGAGGCAAGTTTGGTACATCAATATTTCTGGCTACAGGATTTTTAGACAAGATAGAGAGGAGGGTAAAAGTGGGGGAGGCTGCAGAACTGATTAAAGAAACTATTACAATGGTGAGGAGGGATGATATGTTAGAGGGATCATCAAATGAGGCCATATGGGTCGAATTGAAAAATAAAAAAAGGGGCGATCACACCACTGGGCGTGTATTATAGACCCCCAAACAGTGGGAGAGAGATAGCAGAGCAAATATGTCGGCACATTGCTGTGGTCCAAAAACCATAGGGTAGTAATAGTAGAGGATTTTAACTATCCAAATATTGATTGGGACAAATTTAGTGTGAAGGGTATAGAGGGTGCGGAATTCTTCAAATGCATTCAAGAGAACTTTTTTAGTCAGTATGTAGCAAGCCCAACATGAGAGGGGGCGGTCTTGGATTTAGTTTTGGGGAATGAAGCTGGGCAGGTTGAAGGGGTATTAGTGGGAGAGCACTTGGGTGACAGTGACCATAATTCAGTCAGATTCAAGTTGGTTATGGATAAGGACAAGAATAGGCCTGGAATAAATGTTCCGAATTGGGGAAAAGCTAATTTTGATGTTAAGGAGT
The DNA here is from genome assembly GCF_044704955.1 of Pristiophorus japonicus. NCBI lineage: Eukaryota > Metazoa > Chordata > Chondrichthyes > Pristiophoridae > Pristiophorus > Pristiophorus japonicus. Next base: position 215,658,161 of record NC_091978.1, on the reverse strand, counting down.
GATTTGGCCATGGTGGACTGGAAACAGCTACTTGTGGGTAAATCAGTATCGGAACAGTGGGAGGCATTTAAGGAGGAGATCCAGAAGGTTCAGGCCAAACATGTGCCCTTAAAGAAAAAGGCTGGGAAAAATAATTCCAGAGCCCCCTGGATGTCTAGGGACTTACAGGGGAGGATTAAGAAAAAAAGGGACGTTTATGTCATATGTCAACGGCTAAGTACTATAAAATCTTTAGAGGAATATAGAAAGTTAAGAGGCAAAATTAAAAAGGATATTAGGAATGCTAAGAGAGAGCACGCAAAATTACTGGCCAGTAAAATTAAGGAAAATCCTAAGATGTTCTATAAATATATTAAGAGCAAGTGGGTAACTAAAGAAAGGATAGGGCCTATTAGAGACCATGAGGGTAATCTTTGTGTGGAGGCAGAAGATGTTGGTATGGTTTTTAACAAAGTCTTTGCATCTGTTTTCACAAAGGAAAGGGGCAATGCAGATACTGCTATCAAGGAGGAATGTGATATTCTGGATGAAATAAATATAATGAGAGAGGAAGTATTAGCAGCTTTGAAAGTAGGGAAGACCCCAGGCCTGGATGAAATACATCCCAGGCTGTTGAGCGAAGTAAAAGAGGAAATAGCAGAGGCCTTGACCATCATTTTCCAGTCCTCTTTGGATCTGGGATTGGTGCTGGAGGATTGGAGGATTGCTAATGTAGTACCCTTGTTTAAGAAGGGAGAAAGGGATAGGTCGAATAATTACAGGCCTGTCAGCCTAACCTCAGTGGTGGGAAAATTATTGGAAAAAATCCTGAAAGACAGGATAAATCTGCATTTGGAAAGGCAAGGATTAATTAGGCACAGTCAGCACGGATTTGTTAAGGGAAGATCGTGTCTGATTAACCTGATTGAATTTTTTGAGGAGGTAACCAAGAGGTTCAATAAGGGTAGTGCGTACGATGTAGTATATATGCACTTTAGCAAGGCTTTTGATAAGGTCCCACATGGTAGACTGGTCATGAAGGTAAAAGCCCATGGGATACAGGGCAAAGTGTCAAGTTGGATCCAAAATTGGCTTGGAGGTAGGATGCAAAGGGTAATGATTGATGGATGTTTTTGTGACTGGAAGGATGTTTCCAGTGGGGTTCTGCAGGGCTCAGTACTGGGACCCTTGATTTTTGTGGTATATATCAATGATTTAGATTTGAATATAGGGAGTATGATTAAGAAGTTTGCAGACGACACTAAAATTGGCTGTGTGGTTCATAATGAAGAGGAAAGTCATGGGCTGCAGGAGGATATCAATCAACTGGTCAGGTGGGCAGAGCAGTGGCAAATGGAATTTAATTCAGAGAAGTGTGAAGTGATGCACTTTGGGAGGGCTAATAAGGAAAGGGTATACACATTAAGCGGTAGGTCACTTAATAGTGTAGATGAACAAAGGGACCTTGGAGTGCTTGTCCACAGATCCCTGAAAGTAATAGGCCAGGTGGATAAGGTGGTTAAGAAGGCAGATGGAATGCTTGCCTTTATTGGCCAAGTCATAGAATATAAGAGCAGGGAGGTTATGTTTAAATTATATACTACTTTGGTTAGGCCACAGCTGGAGTATTGCGTGCAGTTCTGGTCGCCATATCATAGGAAGGACATGATTGCACCAGAGAGGGTGCAGAGGAGATTTAGTAGGATGCTGCCTGGAATGGAGAATCTTAGTTATGAGGACAGATTGGATAGGCTGGGTTTGTTCTCATTGGAATAGAGGAGATTGAGAGGAGACCTCATTGAGGGGCCTGGACAGAGTGGATAGTAAGGGTCTATTTCCATTGGTGGAGGGGTCTATTATGAGGGTGCATAGTTTTAAGGTGGTTGGTGGAAGGTTTAGAGGGGATTTGAGGGGGGGCTTCTTTACGCAGAGGGTTGTGGGGAATCTAGAACTCGCTGCCTTGGTGGATGCAGAAATCCTCACCACTTTTAAGAGATAGTTGGATGGGCACTTAAAGTGCAGTAACCTGCAGCGTTACGGACCTAGAGCTAGTAATTGGGATTAGACTGTATGCCTTCTTAAACACCTTATCCACCTGGCCTGCTACTTTCAGGGATCTGTGGACAAGCACTCCAAGGTCCCTTTGTTCATTTAAACATAACCTCCCTGCTCTTATATTCTATGACTTGGCCAATAAAGGCAAGCATTCCATCTGCCTTCTTAATGTGTATATCCTTTCCTTATTAGCCCTCCCAAAGTGCATCACCTCACACTTCTCTGAATTAAATGACCTTTTGTTAGACAGAGCGGATATAATGGTAAGTACTGCAGAGAATAGAATACAGCCAGGGTGATCTCCTGGACTAGTTTCGATCACCTGGATGGGTCAGAGAGGAATTTTCCCAGATTTTTTTCTCCCTAAATTGGTGTGGGTTTTTATCTGGTTTTTGCCTCTCCCAGGAAATCACATGGCTCAGGTTGGGAATGGGTGTAGAATGTTTTAGTATAAGGGGTGTCACAGTTGTGGTAAGGCAGATTGGTTGGGCTGGGTGCTCTTTGCCTTTCCGTCATTTTGGTTTGTATGTAACCTTTAGGGCTGCTGACCAAGGGCCGTGTGGCTCTTTGTCGGCCGGCGCTGCTGACCAAGGGCCGTGTGGCTCTTTGTCGGCCGGCGCTGCTGACCAAGGGCCGTGTGGCTCTTTGTCGGCCGGCGCGGACACGATGGGCCAGAATGGCCTCCTTCTGTGCTGTAAATTTCTATGTTTTATGTTTCTATGTTTCACAATTAGCCACATATGTTTCACAGGCCTTAAGCATGCTTGGCCACTAATAAAGAAAGTCAATTTGCAGGATGTTGTTGTGGCACCGCAATGTGCTTGACCTATGCCCTCATGAGCTTCTTTTACAAGCTGTTCATATTTGTGACTCGGGGGTACTTCTCAGTTTCCCTTGAGCAATTTAACTAGCACAATACCAATAAGGGTTTCTGAGTAAAAGTACTTTGATTGATATCCTGGTGGATTCTCCTTTGTTGGATCTAATAACCAAATTCTAGACACAAAAAGCATCAAGGGGTATGGGACAAAGCAGGAATATGGTGTTGAGATAGAGGATCAGCCATGATCATATTGATTGGTGGTGTAGGCTCGAAGAGCTGAATGGCCTACTACTGCTCCTATTTTCTATGTTTCTATGTTTTTAATCAGTTCCTCATCCTGATTAGCTGTCCTTTCTGCCCTAGTGATAACACTAATTTTGGCAGACCCCTCTCGAGGCGGTGTCATGTACACCGAACATTTAGCTTGTTCGTATGCAAGACTATTGCCTTTTGAGTGTACTGTCCCAGTGGTATGCCCGTTTACATGAATCACCTGACAATTTTGTTTTTTCATCTTCGAACGGAGAATCTCTTCCCAAAACTACTTATGTTTTATGGGTTTACCTTTGTTTGTTCCCAGAGCACTAGGTCCTGGTTATATCCTCTTTTACAATAGTCACTATTTGTACAGATTAATGTGGGTTTAAGAGGGTCTGCCTTTTCTAAGCATACCGTAGTGCTGTGGCTTCAGCATATTGTGCTGTCTTATGGTCAAGGGGTATGGACAGTAATTCTTCTGGATAAAAATCTCGATAAGTCCCAACTACTAGCCCTATCCCAGTTGAGGATTGTTGGGATGTCCCTTTTTTAATCGCCATTGACAATCCATCACAGTATATGACTTGATGGTATTCTGTAAGTGGTCTCACAGGCAGTTGTTTGATTCCCTCCTCCGTATCATCATCCTCCATGATGGGGAGATGCTGTAAGTCCACTTCCAAGGATAGGAATTTAAAAATGAGTGTAGGATCATTCAAGAATGGTGCCCATTTATCATATCCGATCTGGTGGCTCTTTTTTCACCAGAGGTCATCCTCAGCACTGACCTCAAATCAGGAACCTCAATATAGATGGTATAAAAACAGAAAATGCTGGAAATCTCAGCGGGTCAGGTAGCATCTGTGGAGAGAAAGCAGAGTTACGTTTTGGGTCGATGAGCCTTTGTCAGATGGTAATGGAGTATCTCCTTTGAAGGGTTCTTGCCTTGATGAGGCATTATACCACCATAGTTGTGACCCTTTTTTAATGTACCTCTGTAGTCGAGAAACGCTTTTGCCCATTTTAAAACGAGTCTAACTTTCTCATTCGAGTCTTTATCAATACCCTTTTTGGTTGTTTTTCATGAGGAATCTTGTTGATCAAGTTAATTATCACTAGTTATTTTTAGCTGACCCTTTCATTTCTAGCTGCTGTATCAATACATAGCTATTGTGAATTTACCATTTATGTTCAAAGGACAGATTAATTTGTTTGTGCATTGGGCAATTGAGTGCTTGTTACATGATGTGTCATTTTTAAGAAGTTATCCAATAACTTATCCATAGCCCCAAAAATTTGGTCTTGTTTATGTGAGATACTTGACATTTAGCTAATTCAACTGAACCAACTAATGTGTCTACATGTGTTCACTGTTCGGTTTACCGTCCGCACCGAATGCCGAAAGATCAGGAGCGCGGGACTGAAGTGCATCCAGAAATCGAGGAGCAGAACCTTCAGATAATGGAAGAGGGGCTGCAACCTCATGCACCATATAACAATGTGTAACACAGACTCCTCCAGACCACAGAAAATGCAGGTGGCCTTGGAGTCCGTGAACTGACTTAAAAACTTATTGCTCGGGACTGCCCCGTGCAACACCCTCCAGGCCAAGTTCGTAATAGATAAAGGGAGGACTCCTGCATAGAGGGCCCTCCACTGGGGACCCATGGCTGCTCCAGATGGCAAGATGGTGCATCATGGCGTGTCCAGATGGCAGACGAGGATGGCAAAATGGTGGGTGTGCAAGATTAGTCCATACAGGAATCCCCTCTGCGCTGAACTGAAAGGCACGGAAGAGATTTCCTGGAGGTGGCTCAAGTTGTGAGGTGCCAGCTCCCAAGGAAGGTTTCGGGGCTTGGCGCTGATGAGGAATTCCGTCCGGACGGGTTCAGTTCAGATGAGATCGTCCCACGTGCTTGAACCAGTCGACACATCTAGAGCAGTTAAGGCCCAGTGCCACTTTTAGCGGCTTGATGGCTTTGGCCGTGAGCTGGACGTTGGCCCAGGGCAGGTGTTGCACCAGCTCTTCTGGCACCATCCAACCTGCTCCTCCACCATCCAGTAGGTCCCTGACTCTGGTCATCTCACCAAACACAGCGCTCTCCTTCACCTGCCACCTGAAACCGCGATTTTTGAGGTACGGATTCCTGAGTAGCAGCTCCCGAAGGACAGCTGCCACTCCAGACGAGGTAGAACTGCACTTGCAGGCGACCTTGTTCCAGAACCTGATGAGTTCCTGGTAAAAGACAAGCAACCCCCGCATGGAGGCCCGGACGCCTCCCAGGTTTACAAACAGGAGCTGCATGTCATAGTTGAGGCTGTACTGCTGGTGGAAGAAATACATTGCCAGCACACACCATCTGGGATGTTCCTCAACGTTCAGGTATCTCTGCAGGATCTGAAGATGGAATGTCGCTGCCTGGGTGCACACGCACACCAGCACCTGACCGCCCTCTCCCTAAGCTCAATAGCTCTACAACTCTTTTGAGAGAACAATAAATAAACATTAAATCAAATGCCCCCTGAATAAATGGGGGGGGGGGCACTCCAAACACTTTTCAAGTGCCCTTATTTGTTTTTGTTTGTTTTTTGTTTTTTTTTTAGGTTTTTTTGGGCACTAAAATAACAAATTATACAAGTGCCCCCTGACTAAAAGGGGAGGGGGCACTAAAACCCGGCAATAAAACAAATTAAACTTTAAAACATATAAAATCAAATTAAAATTTGGTTGCCGGGGGCGATGATGCACTCCAATCCCTCCGGCGCCCACCTCTCACGGAAGGCCGTGAGCATATGGTGGACACCGCGTGTTCCATCTCCAGGGACACCCTGGCTCGGAAGTAACCGCGAAAGAGAGGCAGGCAGTCGGGCTGAATGACCCCCTCGACTGCCCGCTACCTGTCCCGGCTGAAGGCCCCCTTGGCCGTGCCCAGGAGCAGTCCTACGAGGAGGCCTTTGGATCTACCCTCTCCCCTCTGCACAGGGTGCCCAAAGATCATGAGTGTGGGACTGAAGTGCAAACAGAATTTGAGGAGTAGCCCCTTCAAATAATGGAATAGGGGCTGCAACCTTGCACATTCCATAAAAACATGGAACACGGACTCTTCCAGACCGCAGAAATTGCAGGCAGCCTGGGAGCCCATGAACTGACTTAAAAATTTATTGCATAGGACTGCTCTGTGCACCACCCACCAGGCCAAGTCCCCAATAAATAGTGGGAGGACTCCCGCGTAGAGTGCACTCCATCGGGGCACCCGTACCTCCGGACGGCAAGATGGTGCGCGCCATGGCGTGTCCGGACGGCAAACGAGGGTGGCAAGGTGGAGAGTGCGCAGGAGCAGCCCGTACAGGAAACCCCTCCATGCAGAACTGAAAGGCACGGAGGGGATTTCCCCGAGGTGATACAAGTTGTGAGGCGCCGACTCCCGAGGGAGGTTTCGGGGCTTGGCGCCGATGAGGAATTCCATCTGAACGGGGCTCAGTTCGGACGGGATCTCCCCACTTGCTTGAACCTCCTTGACACACCTAATGGAATCAGGGCCCAGTGCTGTTTTTAGCGACTCGATGGCATTGGCCGCGTGCCGGACGTCGGCCCATTTTAGGCACCATGCCAGCATGTCTGGCGCCATCCAGCCCGCTCCTCCGCCACCGAGCAGGTCCCTGACCCTGGTCACCTCGCCAGCCACAGCCCTCTCGTCCGCCTGCCACCTAAAACCGCGGTCATGGAGGTACGGATTCCTGTGTAGCGGCTCCTGCAGGACAGCCGCCACTCCGGACGAGGTAGAACTGCACTTGCAGGTGACCTTGTTCCAGAACCTGATGAGTTCCTGGTAAAAGGCAAGCAACCCCCGCATGGAGGCCCGGACGCCTCCCAGGTTTACAAACTGGAGCTGCATGTCATAGTTGAGGCCATACTGCTGGCGGAAGAAATACATTGCCAGCACACACCATCTGGGATGATCCTCAATGTACAGGTATCTCTGCAGGATCTGAAGATGGAACGTCGCTGCCTGGGTGCACATGCACACTAGCGCCTGACCGCCCTCCCTAAGCTCAATAGCTCTACAACGCTTTTGTTGGAAAACTAAAATAAACAGTTAAATCAAATGCCCCCTGATCTGGGGGACACTCCAAAGATTTTTCCAGGCACTTTTTTGTTTTTTTGGTTTTTTTTGTATTTTTTGTAGTTTTTTTTGTTTTTTTTTGGGGCATTAAAACCATAAATTACAAGTGCCCCCTATAAAAGGGGAGGGGGACACTAAAACTCGGCAATTAAAACAAATTAAACTTTAAAACATGTAAAATCAAATTAAAATTTGGTTGCCGGGCGTGGTGATGTACTCCAGTCCCTCCGGTGCCCACCTCTCGCGGATGGCCGCGAGCATACCGGTGGACACCGCGTGCTCCATCTCTAAGGACACCCTGGCGTGGATGTAGGCGCGGCAGAGAGGCAGGCAGTCAGGCTGAACGACCCCCTCGACCGCCCGCTGCCTGGACCGGCTGATGGCACCCTTGGCCGTGCCCAGGAGCAGTCCTACGAGGAGGCCCTTGGACCTACCCACTCCCCTCCGCACAGGGTGCCCAAAGATCAGGAGTGTAGGACTGAAGTGCAAGCAGAAATTGAGGAGCAGCCCCTTTAAATAATGACAGGGGCTGCAACCTCGCACAATCCATAAAAACGTGGAACACGGACTCTTCCAGACCGCAGAAATTGCAGGTGGTCTGGGAGCCCATGAACTGACTTAAAAATTTATTGCACAGGACTGCTCTGTGCACCACCCACCAGGCCAAGTCCCCGATAAACAGTGGGAGGACTCCCGCGTAGAGTGCACTCCATCGGGGACCCCCGCCTCCTCCGGATGGCAAGATGTTGCGCTATGGCATGTCTGGACGGCAGACAAGGATGGCAAGGTTGAGAGTGTGCAGGAGCAGCCTGTACAGGAAACCCCTCCGCGCAGAACTGAAAAGCACGGAGGGGATTTCCCCGAGGCGGCTCAAGTTGTGAGGCGCCGGCACCCGAGGAGGTTTCGGGGCTTGGCGCTGATGAGGAATTATGTCTGGACGAGGTTCAGTTCAGACGGGATCTCCCCACTTGTTTGAGCCTCCTTGACATACCTAATGGAGTCAGGGCACAGCGCTGTTTTTAGTGACTCGATGGCATCGGCCACGCGGTGGACGTCGGCCCAATTTAGGTGCCGTGCCAGCACGTCTGGCGCCATCCAGCCCGCTCCTCCGCCATTGAGTAGGTCCCTGACCCTGGTCACCTCGCCAGCCACAGCCCCCTCGTCCGCCTGCCACCTGAAACCTCGGTCGTGGAGATATGGATTCATGAGCAGCGGCTCCTGCAGGACAGCCGCCACTCCAGATGAGGGAGAACTGCACTTGCAGGCGACCTTGTTCCAGAACCTGATGAGTTCCTGGTAAAAGACAAGCAACCCCCGCATGGAGGCCCGGACCCCTCCCAGGTTTACAAACAGGAGCTGCATGTCATAGTTGAGGCCGTACTGCTGGTGGAAGAAATATATTGCCAGCACACACCATCTTGGATGATCCTCAACGTACAGGTATCTCTGCAAGGTCTGAAGATGGAAAGTCGCTGCCTGGGTGCACACGCACACCAGCACCTGACCGCCCTCCCTAAGCTCAATAGCTCTACAAACCTGTGAGAAAACTCACAGGTGCATATATGCATATATTACACAGTTCATTCAGCAAGGCTTAATATTTTCAATGGGTTTTACAGTGAGAATAGTGCGTAAAAAGTTGAAGCTCACATCAAATCAGTGATTCTGTGTTGATTGCATCTGCGAAGACTGCAACAGCGCACCCTGTGGAGGAGCAAGGTATCACTGACAGCAACTTCCGGATTTCCATGTTTAGCTGTGAATGTGCGGACGCCAGAGGATGATATAAATTTTACACAGTAATGACGGTGAGCATTGACAGTTTTGCCATCATTACAACCACAAATTCTGGGCCAATTATATGATTTTGTTTAAAACTTTAGACGTTATCTACCTTTATAGCCCTGGTACTTTTCCAATTATTTTCTCCTTATATGAACTATTCTTTTAACCTCAACATTTTAAAGGCATCTAGTCTTCTCTATTTTTGTGCAGACAATATCATTTTTTAGCTATCTTTTGTTGCTGTCTAAATACATGTTTTATATTATTACTGTTACTAGGTAATTATTAGCAAACATTAATACCATAATTTATTTTCCTTCAAAAAAAACTATTGATATCTTATGTTCTTTGAAGATAACAACTGCATTTATTGGCAAAATATAAGCAATAACTAACTCTTGTCATGTCATCATCATCATCATAGGCGGTCCCTCGAATGAGGATGACTTGCTTCTATACCAAAAGGGATGAGTTTGCAGATGTTTCAATGAAGGACCCGATATTCCAGTCCTGAACTCCAAAGGTGGAAGATGCCTGTGCGTGGATTTTTTTTTAACGTCTAGTGACTGTTGCACATCAGCCACCACACGGGCTTGACAGAGCTAGGCCTTTATCCAGTGGCAAGCGTTAACCAGGACGACTGGAGACCTGCTCTGCTGCACGGACCTAGTGCACACGCATATCGCAGTGTGCACACATATCGGGCTGGCCAGTGCTGCCCCTGGGCCCTTGGCTCTTCTGGGCCCTATACCCTCAGTCGCCGCACCTCTGCTACAATCTCTCGTCACTCCTCCGCCACAAAACATTCACCGTCCCTCTGCCACGATCTCTCACCGCTCCTCTGCCCTGATCATTTGCCGCAGTTCTGTCTCGATCTCTCGTTGCTTCTCCACCTCAAACATTCGCCGCACCTCCGCTATGATCTCTCGCCGCTCATCCGCCCCGACCTTCCCGCTCCTCTGCTGTATCTGGGCCCCGTCGATGTTCCTGCCCTCGCTCCAAACAGCGTGTCATGTATTTAACAGCCATACAACCGTCTGTGTAAAAATATGTTCCCTGCTTTCTGTTCTACATCTCTTACAATGGCCCATAATTTACGGTGAGCAGTGAAGCAAGGATGTTTGCCGTTGGCCCCGTAGTAAGCTTCCCAAAGAAATTACGCAATTTACTGCGGCGAGAAGTCCGCTTTTCCAATGTACAGTTGAAACCAGTGTAAGTTAATGGGGATCCCCTCGTGCAAACTGCTGTGACGTCAACAAGCTGTCTAGACAACCAATCACAATTCAGAATCTCACTGACCGGGAATCAGGAAGTATATAAGCTCTTTTTATTCAAACTTAAAAAAAAATTATGGAGAGCAAAAGATTGGGGCTCTCACAAGGGGAAAAGGTAAACCTGAAATAAAGATGGACAAACTTTAAAAAAAAAATTTTTTTTTTTAAATGTTCTTAAAAATTTTAATTTTTATTAAAATGGATAAATTTGACACTCCATAAAATTAAAATTTGTTTTTCAAGGCCATAAGTAGTCAATATTAAAACCCCAGTTACTAATCCAAAAGGATCTAACTTTTAATGGAGTATTTAACAGCGATATTACTGTGGAAAAGCCGAAGTATCCATCAGCTTCCCTGATTTACCTGATTACAGTGATTGCCGGGTGTGTGTGTGGGGGGTGGGGGAGGGAGAAGGAACAGCACAATCAGTGTCGGAGCAGTAAATGACTCACCGCAACTTCAGGATTTCTATGTTTGGATGCGCATGTGCTAAATCCTGAGGTTGTGGTCAGTTTCAAAGCGGTAATAACAGCAAACTCTATTCGTTCACTGTTATTACCCACCGCAAATTCCGGGCTATTTAATCTTGGATCGACATCCCCTCATTCTAAACCCCTCAATCACTAGAAACAGGCTGTTTCTATTTATTCATAATTTTAAACACAGCTATCAAATCATTCCATAATCTCCTCTATTCGAATGAAATCCCCAATTTATCACTTCATTCTTGGTATTTTCTCACACCAAAAGCCAAGGATAATGAGAAAATGTGGATAGTGCAACGTTATGATATGCCCTAGTAAATCCTAAGGTGAGTGATAATACACCAATAAATCTATTGAAAATAATGACAGCAATTTTTGTCCTGAATCATTCTGAGGCTTTCTTAAACTCATCCAGGGATTATATGATGCAGAAGCATTTTGTTTCCACTTGAATATTGTGTATCTGAATGAACATCACAGAAAATAGAACTCTATATCTCAATTCTGCTCTTGTTTCCTTGTACATGCAGTAACGGTCTTTGTACATATTGTATTACTTTTTCAAGTTAACAATTGCATTTATGGCCAAAATATGTGCAAAATAAAACCAGAATTTAAATTTATATTTTTGCATTCTTATACTAAGTTGCAAATTTCACATCAGGCTCCCGACCCGTAGGCGAAATAATGGCCTCAGTGTTTGGTTGGCATCTACCTTAGTATCCCAACCTATATAAACTTTGTATTCATGGAAAGTGGTTTGTACTTTGTAATGACAAAAAAGTGATGATGTAATTCCAGAATCAGGTCCCAATTTGATGCCAGAGCACAGGCGCATGAAGAATCCCCTGGTGAAACCATCCAATGTGCTTAGGGTTGACAGTGCATGGAACATAACTGCAGACTGGTGATAAGCCAAGTTTAAGAAGTGCTTGCGGATGGGGGGTGGGGGTGGTCCGAGAACATCGTAAGCACTATATGAACGGAAGCACAGTTTTTAAGAATATTTGGAGGCATGGATGCTCTCAATGCACTTAAAATTTAACCATCCAGAGTGGATCTCTTTCTGAACTTCGGCTAATACCACATTCAAGACAACCGTACACCATTTCACCACCAAATGTACATTCATATTTTATCGATAGAATTCCAGGCGAATCACTGGTGAATTTGCTTTAGTATTGCAGGGTTGATTTATACAGGGACCTTGAAACCCCGATCTGAGCATTTAGCGATTCAGTAGCATGGTGATACAATGCCTCCGCTCCTTTGCTCCTTCTATGGCCCCAACCCACCAGGAGCAGCGCCACGGCATACTGCTCTGGGGAGCAGCGCGAGCTGGTGTGGGAGGGCGACGGCAGTGAGAAGTGACGTCATCGGGGTCCAGGTCGATGATGGAGCATGGACAGATACAGCAGGAGCGGCCAGATCGGGTGAAGAAGCGGCGAGAGACTGTGGAGGGATGTGATCGTGCCCCAGGGGAGGCATGAGTTCAGGGCCAGGGGCCCAGAGGTAGCACTGGCCAGCCCACACTGCGATATGTGTGTTCTAGGTCCGTGCAGTAGAGCTGGTCTCCAGTCGTCTTGGGTAATCCTTGCCAATGGACCAAGACCTAGCTCTGTCAAGCCCGTGTGGTGGCTGGTGTGCAACGACCACCATAAGTTAAAGAAAAATCCACGCACAGGCATCTTCCACCCTTCAATATGTAGTTTGGGTCCTTCGTTCGGGGCACCTGTGAACTCGTCCCTTTTTGGTGTGGAAGCAAGTGATCCTCGTTTCGAGGGACCGCCTATGATGATGATGATACAATGCCCACAGGTAATTTGGGTAATTTTTTCAGCAGCTAACAATATTTTGCACCTTATCCTCAGGAAGAACAATCAATTGTGGAATGATCTGAGACAACAGTGATGTCATCAGGCAGGCTAAGCAGCCAATGACATTGAAGAATTCTCATAGACAGCCCGCCAGGAAGTAAAATACACAGATTCTAATTTACTTTTTATAAATTTTACAGAAAGCAAAATAAATATTGGGACATACACAAAAGATTAAGGTAGACGCTGAAATATCATAAATAAACTTTATATATATATATATATATATAAAGCCATGTAATTCTTATATTAATGGAAAATTTTGACACAAATATAAAATTAGTTTTTCAAGACCAAAGCAGTCAATATGCCGTTAAAAACCCAGCTACGCCTCTTTCAACAAAGTCTACCTTTTTCGAGTGGCTTGACACGTCTAACAGCGTAACAGGGGAAGTTTTCGTCAGGAACTGTGATTTGAACTGATCACCGGCTCTGGGGAGATCCACAGCCTAATCTGTGGAGGAGCAGAGAATGACTGACAGCAACTTCTGGATTTTGGTGTTTATTTGTGCTGACTCCAGATGTTGCTGTTACTTTCAGAGTATTAATGATGATGAACGCTGACAGATTCGCCATCATTGCCACCGCAAAATCCGGCCCATTATATTCCCCCCCCCCCCAGCCCTGCTGAACGTTGCCTTTTGTGATTCGGCTCAGAAGGTTGTGTTTACACTATAGTCTTTAAAATGGGGAAAACTATAACTGTACTTCCAGCTCCAATTATCTTCCCCCACTTCACCCGGGAACAAGGTTTGCTCTTGACTCCTCCTATGCAATCCCATGGGAGATAAACAAGTTGACTAAAAATGCAATAAAGTGGTTTTACCATTATAGCCAGCTTTATTCAAACGAAAGAATACATACTATGTAGTTCAAAAAGAGTATTAAAATTATTATACGGAAGTATTTGAGCATTTTTTTCGGAGGGCAAAGCCTTGGAATGCTGGCTGCGTTTCATGAAAGGACATTCTAGTACCATTTACTTCACAACGTTTGCCCCATGCTCTTCAATAATAGATATTTTGCCGACTGTTATTACTTAGAGGAATAACGCTATTGAGAGTCAATGGCAGCTCTCAGAAAACAGACTGGCTTGTGCCCAAAGGGTTGTCATCCTATCTAACTCGTGCATCAATAATTATGTCCAAAAGACTATTGTGCTCAAAGGATCGATGCTAAGAGCATACACATAGAGCATGGTTTTGTATAGTTTGGGTTTAAGGTTTTAGAAAAGCGCTTCACGTACAATTACATTATTTTAATATTCAGTCATAGTTATGGGCTGTAGATCAAATTAGAAATAAACATTCGTAAGTGCTTACAAAGGATTTTTAGTTCTAATCCTTCTATCACATAAGAAAAATTATCAGTGAGTTCCACTTCTTATTAAAATGTATGACAATCATTTGCGTTTTAACTTCACAACTAGATCCTAGCATTTGTCCGTTTGCCCGGGGTTATTACCTGGCCAAATTGAAAGCTTCCCCTCGGATTAACTTTGGATAGACATCCGAAAATAACAGACTAGATATGTACTCCTGTAAATGGGCTGTTTAGTTTATCTCGCCCTGAATAAATACAAACAGGATTATGAGAGTGATAAAAGCGATTTATTCTCCAGGCACCGACATGCTGACGCCGTTCATGTTTACTCCATTAGCTCCACTACCACTGACAGTGAGGTCCCACTGCCGATTGTCATTGGGCAATAGACAGGGAATGACGAGAAACAACAGTCTTCAACATCTAGAGTCAGACTAAGGCAGGTTTAAAATGCCCTTTTCTCCAATATTTTCCAGTCACGTTTTCCACAAGAATAACGAGCCGTGTAACTAACAGGTGGCATTAAAAAACAATTGGTTTCAGAGGAAGGGCCACAGAAGAGAGTACAGTACTGGAGATATGACTGAATCATTTGTAAAACACTTAATGGGCACTTTGGGACTGTTCTATGAATAATAGTGGTGTTTGAAGGGACATGACTGCTACAACAAAGAACACCGCGTAAAATTAACTCCACTGACTGGCAAAGCTGCCCCGTGTAATTTATCATTCACTTACCAGATTCATTTGCATTGAATAATAATGGGACACGGCGCAGACTGAAAAAGAGAGGCTCAAACACATCAAAAAATTGGGGCTTGGCAGTATAAGAAGCACAAGTACATCCGACAAGGCACTTTAGGTATACCATTCTGTCACACCAGGTACAATCAAAAGAATCAACATGTTTCTTAAACATAATTGAAAGCAGTTGAGTTTCTTTTCATTCTATTGCACTCAATGTTTATATAAAAGCAATATTCCATATTACCTCTATAGATTAGATGCTATCCACATCTTTAGGTATTATTAAGCACGAGTCTGCCGCTTTCCCTGCCGTAAGCGTTTGCCAATTAAGCATTAATCTGATAATGATAATGGCACAGCAAAGTTACATTTATTCTAAAAGCAAATCCTCAAGAAATCTGTGCCACGCGAGGTTCTCGTAAGGACTACAGACCACCTTGCACCGTCTTATGGTAACGACAATCTATCAAACCCAGTTTTATTCTCACTAGTAGCCACAAGTCACGTTGTTTTACTTTAAGATTTGATCACTTTTCCGGACGATCAATAAACATTAAATAATAGTGGCCGCATAGATTTTGTCAGCATCTGTCTTGTAGGTAGCAGTAGAGGAGCGAGCCCGAAAAAGTACCCTGGCTCAAAGTGGCCTCAAATCCATATTGCTGTTATTTTAATTACCATTGCAACAATATGTAAGTTACTAGTGAAATGTTTGAAAGAACGCTAGCAGGACCACAGGAATCAGATTTTGCTGAGTTTGATTCGTTGCTAACACAATTCGCTTTTCTTCAACATTCCTAACACCGAGTTCGTCGATCTCCCGCATTATATCTTCCTTTCTGGCATTCGGGTAATAGCTGGTTAACCTCGAGCTGGTTCGTGCCTTCCTGGCGAAAAACTTATCTGAGCTTGGGTCTGGCACCGAGTGATGTGAGCCAGAATGTGCAATGTGGGCAAAATATTTAACTCAATTCTACAGATAGAACATATTAATATAAACTGTATAATTCATCTACCCGGCGCCTTATCACGACCAAACATTTCAAAACGCGTAAATATATTCGGTTGTCAGGACTGAGTTAACTGAGATGAGAATCATTTTTATGTTTTTAACATGTAATGGTAGCACTGAATCTCAAACTTTCTTTCAAGCGACCCATGGATACTGGCATCTCCCAAAAGTGTTTTTATAAGCTGTTTTAAAGATGACATTATCAATTAAGTAATAATATAACGTTTAGTCGTTTCAACATGTAATTGACACGCAGCTTTATTAACCGTTCAAACGTTACAAAAATACTTCTGTTATTGAGGTGGCAATTCCAAGAGGCTACTTTTGTCAGGAGAAATATCGGAAACGGTTTTACACTGAGACCAGTCTTCGGCCTGTAATAAGTCATGTAACCTAAGGGATATCTGACAGCCTTCTGAGTTTCAAAATCAAATACATCGTGTACACGCGTTACAAACAGACCGACTTTGAAAAACAATTTAAAATACTATAATAAATAATATGATGCTTTCCTCTGCGGCTTTTATTCACATTTCTTACCATTCCCAGGGAATACATCTCTTAATTTATTTATATAGTGACAATTGTTCGTATTGTCCTAAAGTCACCAGCTTCGCTGTCTCTTCTATTTACTTCTTGTTTGCCAGACCAGGTTGGTTGTAATCTTACCAAGCTCTAATTCCGTGGAAAGTTCCTTGCAGAGTCTGGGGCCCAGCGCTTTGGTGGGCCTGAGGTTGTGCTGCGGTGTAATTCATGTTGCCAACATTGAAATTCATACTCATGTTGACAAAGGGACTGGCAGAAGCACTCTGCTGCATCGGAGGCATGCTCGAATACATGCAGCTGTAGTCTCCATCACAGGTGCCAGTGCTGCAGCTGGGGTACATACTGTAGCTGTACGGCGCCATGCTGACATTATACGGCGCGCTGTATGAAGGGGATGTTCCCAGACAAGGCTTCCCATCACGTACCAGCACAGGCACTGCAACCCGCCGAGGAGTAGGAGCGGCTGCGCCCAGTTCCAAATGTTTATCCTGGCGCTGCCGCTTGCACTTGTACCTGCGATTCTGGAACCATATCTTGACCTGCGTCGAGGTCAGTTTTAACACGTTTGCCAGGTGATCCCTTTCTGGGGCGGACAGGTATCTTTGCTGCTTGAAGCGTCTCTCCAGCTCATAGACCTGGGCCTGAGAAAACAAGACCCGCGGTTTCCGTCGAACTCTCCGTCCAGGGCCTTCAAAAGTTTCCTTCTTGTTTGCTTCGTGTATAATATTCTTTTCCATTGACTTTCCTTCTAGGTCATAACACAAACACGAAAATTAATTTTAAAAAAGCAAACTGGCGCTCTTTTGAGTCGCGCTCATATAAGTCTGGAAACAGTTCTCAGTCTTTATAAAGTGCATGTTCTGCTCTTGCTTGAGTGTCGCTGAAAACTTGCTGAAATGAACCACTCGAAGGTAGAGATTAGTGAATGAGCATTTCACTGTCGGCCCCTGGGCTTTCTAAACTACCTAGCTTGCTTTGTGCTTCATGTTAACTGAATAAGAGTAAAATCAAACCGTTTAATTTTTGGAATTTCCAGCTCACTGGCTGTCTTGATGAAGCTTTAATGAGGATGCACATTATCAGGTCTCAGTATCACCGTATATTTTGTTCTCGCGAAAAGGTCTCTATTTCTTGCGCAGTCCAGTCCATTTCAACAAACAACCGACTTCGATATCAATCAAATGTCACGAACTCACATCAACCATTAACAATATTCTGCTGACACGTTTCCCTATACACTTCCAATTATTTAGAAAACTGCAACCATGTTGACGCTGTTCTTACATTGAACCTGTGATCCAAACACCCAAGACGGTCACAATATCTCACACAGAAGATAACCCAGTATCATTCGGGCTGTAAAATTGCCGGGAAGCTGAGCAAGATCAAAAACTAACTGAACAGAAACTCGCAGCCAAATCGATTGAGTTAATCTGAATCAATACCAGGGATATATGTGTGTAACAGCTTGGATTTGTTGATTTGTTATGGCTCTAACAGCTGAGTATAGTACTCTTACGTCGTGCTCTAGTTCTTTGCTATGCGGTCGTTAATGATGCCATAAACTATGTGAAGAAGTTATATTCGCTGATAATCACTTCTCAGATATTTGCCCAAGTGTTGGTGTATTTACCTTGATTGTTGTTTGAAGCAGAGCTGTCCATGTGCGATTCGCTGGAGTACTGAGCATTATTTGCACTCAGGATAGGTGAAAATGCCGCATGATTCCTCTGGACATGGGATTTGATAACCTCATTCCCAAGGCCTGGAAGGAGAGTATATTTGGGCTGATTCGCTTGCTCCAGCATACAGGAGGAAGGCAGGGCGTCCAGAGTTGCGCTTAAATGATCTGGATTCCGCTGCTTTTGATGGCGATGTTCCAGATTTAGAATATCCTTTACAGAGAATGGTGTCGTCGATGCTGCGGGGCTTGGAAGCATCTCGGGATAACTCCTGGCCGTAAAAGTGCTTCCAAACTGTTAGGATGACGGTGTGCAAATCCTGCCGTACATTACTGTTCTAATGACGCAAGTTTTAATGACGCTTATTCAGTTAAAGGGTAGCTGACGTTAACAGAGGCAGAGCCTGAAAGCTTCCAGTTAAATACAGAGATTTCTATTGGCCACAAGGTTGCACTGGGCAAACACGGTTTTATCCTGGGGTATCGACAGGGGCCAATTTTCCTCTTGAAGAATTAAGTAGGCGACAGTTTCTTTAAAACCCAGTATTCCTTTTGCTGCTCTGCCTGAGCTACTTTAACAAAATTAAAATGATTTAAGTTACCAGTAGTAGTTGATACCCTCGCTAAAATTCTATATAAGTGTAATACAAATTAATTTAGTTGATATTGTGTGTTTATATATAGAGAGACAATTATCCAGCAAAAGTGTCTGAAATGTGCATTATTTTATAATGAGTATAAACATTTTAAGCTAACAAACACATTTCATTACACATCAACTTCTCGGGAGTTCCAGAAGGAGGATGCGGTAAATATTTGTGCAATAAATATTGTAGAACTTACCTCAGTATTAACAAGGCTGTACTGCAACTTTAAAATGGCAGCAAATCATGCTCATCCGCCTGCAGCTGAAGGTCCTTCCGATTTGGATCATTTTTCCAGTATCACTGTACAGGGCGGGAATTTAACTGAACCGATGCTTCTCTGGTCCTTCTATGCTTTTCATTTGAAATTGTGTTTTTCCGTACAATGAGAGACTGCCTGGATGATTTCATCATTCTCCCTGTTCTTCTGCCATTCTGAAAATAGTGGCAATCTTGTTGCATTTCGTGTATCCAGATTTCAGTACTTTATTTGCACCAGTGTTAAGTTCCCTTTTCCGTGTTGTATTGTATTTATCTAAGTGCAACACGTGTATTGCAAAATGATTTATCTCATCTTGAAAATGTGCTGGCACTTTTAAATGACCTGACATATAGTGGAAACCTCAAGAGTCAAGTGAAGGATATTTTCAGATGAAGAAAATGAGTTTAAATTTGGCTGCCATGCATCTGGGAAAGAGAAAATTAGGGACTTGCTTCAATGGTTTCTAAGTACTGGAGTTTGGTTCAGCCAAAGTAGATCACGAAAAAGATACTGGTTACAATTAAACCTGCCTGTTTATTTATGTATTTCAAACGGAAGAGTCTTTTAGAAGCTCTCTTTAATGTGCTCTGATTCGGAGAATGATTACTGCAGTAATAAAGTTCTCCGCAGAGAAAGTTTCATTATAATTATGGCAAATTGCTGGGATTTAAAGTACGCATAGAATTTTATGCACCGAATTACATAAAGGCAACACTTTAATATGGAAATTTAGTGTAATTAATGCCTTCGGTGAGTGGGCCCCAAAACACCTACTAGCGGTTTTAATGATTGACTTTATCACAGATACAAGGCTCCTGTGGATCACAGGGCGTGATAAGTGCTGACCTGGAATCTCTCCCTCACTCAATTTGCCTTTTGAGAAGGAAGCTGTCGAGCTGCATGTCTGTCTTTCTGTCTGAGTAATTAAAAGTCAAGTAGTTAAAAGGCGAGAGAGCTCAAACATTGTGTTCAAATCGGAGTTCACGGGCTGACATGCTTGATAACGATTCCGCGCCTATTATGTAAATTCAATCGAATTCAAGGGCATCCGTAAATAGAGGAGAAATATTCCGCAAGACAACGAATATTAAAGTGATTTTAAAAATTCGCATTTCACACTGAAATTACAGTTTGGCAATCTATTTATAGATTATTTGTTTGGTGGTTTGTTTATTATTCGATCAAATGTGATGAGATTTAGAAATATTGTCTAGATAGCAATGACCTATTTCTAGATTGTACTGCTTACATTAACGCACTTTATTTTTTTCCACCATAAATGTATAGCTGTCATCAGCATTATATTTTGAGTATTTACTGTTACAGTTACTATAACCACAAACCCATATCAAAGAGTATAACAAGGTATTGCCATAAAAGATCAAATATTCCGATTATTCGTAACGCATACCGCAAATGTTCACTGTGTAAAGTTTCCGCTGATATTTACTAATTTTAATTTACGAAAAATATGTAAGAATTTGTAAATTATATCAAAGGAATAAATATAGGGAGATTTTTTAACAGTGTGCAGATTATGGTTTCAATATGAATTAATTTTCTAGGTACAGACACAGTGTATGATTATTTTTGAACATTTTGAATGCAAAACTTGGTTCTGAAATTAAACTGATTTTAACATTAATTTCCGCAATTACATCCCCATACATTTTTGAATTGTTTGTTTAGCAAGAAGCTGGAGATATATTAAACGATTCGCCCATGAGAAAAGTAATAGTTTTGTTGTGACATCCATTATATTATGGATTATCATGCTATACGGTTTGTTGTGTCCACGGTTAAACTCACATATTAAAACAGTGCATTTTATTGTTAAACGAAGAATATATTTGGGGACAAATATTCATGTGGACGATGAATGAGACATTCTTGGCACATACCGTCAGCTGAATATTTTGTGGACTATATGTTATTCAATCAGATGATCTTTTAAGTTAAAGCAATTGCCCATATTTACCAAGCAAAATTTGGCACCGATTATTTTGTTCTGATTTTCTTACGATAAGATAAAATCGAATTTGGGAAGGTTAGGTCGTACCTTCGACTTCCTCCATTAGCTTCGGTGCTGATATTTCTAATCCAGGGTCACCTGATAACACACTTTATCAGCAATGTATTAATGCTTTTATCAAACGGATAGCACGGCGTCTGATTCAATTAAAATTCCTTTGACAAAAATAATGACTGTGTTCAGTGATAATGTGCGACAGTTTTCTGATGCAGAGCTATGTGGAGCTGACAGCAAGGACATTTGGGCAGTTCTTTGTAGTGTAGCAGTCTGCCGAGCTGAAATAAAAATAAACCCAAGTAGGTAGAAGGGCCAAAGCGTGGTGTCGGATCCGTTCAAAGCAATAAGCGCAATTCGACTGACCCTGCCGTGCACGGTCGCTGGCAACATTTGTAGTGTATTATTTAGAAATTCCTAAAGATCATTTACTTCAAAATAATTTCCAAAGACTCTACACTTTATTGGGTGTAATATATTTTAAAACCGAAACAGCGCGGGTTCCATTTCGCTGGAGAAAGGTAAGACCATTGAGTGTGTATCCTTTCCCGTGCCTTCTTCAACTGAATTGACCAAGTGGTTAGATTTCAGCGCTAAATGTATTTCAAGGTTTTTTTTCTACAACAGAACAGGAGTTGACCAGTTTCAAGATATAACTGCCCCAGAATAGCTGAGCGTTATGGGCTGATGGATGGTTTTCTTTTTCGGCAGAGAGCTAATCAGCTCCCAACACAGGCACCTATTTCTCAGAAAGTAAACACATGCCCAAGCGTTATTTAACTGTTTTGTTTCAAGATGATTAATAACTTAATCCAGACAGCCATCACACTTATTAATATGAAGCTCTGAATAAATTGACTACAAACGGTCCCCACCAAAATCTCATGCGACACGTTCTGAAATCCGCACAATAGCATGTACACCGATTTTTAAATACCAATACACGAGATTTTTAAAATTAGTCTTGATTTTTAGAGCTGGAGTATTTTACCAAGCTCGCCTCAGGCCCGTCACTGGCAGAATTATATCTAGGAAACATCCATTTCCAATGTTAATTTTTCAGAAAATAATTTAGGCTAAATAGTGCAAATATATTTGGTCATAGGATCGAATTAATCTAAATATTAAAAGGTTTGTATTTTGGATATCTTCCTGTATATAGTTTACTGTTTCAACTGATGTTTCAAACCCTGTGCGAATATATTGTGATCTGAATATTGTATTCTTTTAAAAGTTAGATCTTCTCTTAATATGGGACTTCTCGCTTTTAAAATACACCAAAGGTACTGAGTTTAATGTCGCAAACACGGTACGAGATTTTTTGTGTAACATAAACTAAAGCCGCTACTGGCCACAGTATTATTCACAGTATTAAATACTGTCCGTTTGTTACAGAGGCGGCCGACAATCTAGAAATGTCAGGAGGCTTAACTTCTTTATCAGAGTCAAATCTCCGAGCCGCCGCTGTTGGGCTGCGCTCTGGGACGCATCCATTTCATGCGGCTGAGATAGGAGAGAGGAAGTCGCCACAAGCATTAAGTGTCGGGCTATTTCTTTTCCGCCCTCTTTAGCTACTGTCAGTCAACATTTCAAAGCCAGCAG
This sequence comes from Pristiophorus japonicus, assembly GCF_044704955.1. NCBI lineage: Eukaryota > Metazoa > Chordata > Chondrichthyes > Pristiophoridae > Pristiophorus > Pristiophorus japonicus. The sequence goes on along the minus strand of NC_091978.1, from coordinate 215,635,656 downwards.
CTAATCACTGACCCGGCAATCGACATCTTCCCAGCAGCTGCTAGCAGCATGGCCTACCAGCGTTAGCTCAGCATAACTCATTCAAACACGGGGGGAAATCTGTCTGGCTTTCAAAGCAGCCAAAATACAATGGTGAGTCCTGAGTCCGATTCATGTCCTATGTTGGACGATTGGACATTTAAGTCGTTTTACATCTGTTGATGTGTTTAGACCCGGTTCATATGAACACTCTGAACTAAATAATGATGGTGATATGGAAACCCAGATAAATGCGTATTACAGTGCTGTGATACTGGGTATAAAGTTGTAGTAAAGTTCAGTGTGTGACATTAATACAGTATATTCCTCACCTATTAAATGAACTAGATTTTTGGGAGTAAAATTAGATCCTAAAACGCATATTGGAAACCATTTATTCTATAGGGTTACTTACACAAATTTGTACAGATCACTTTTTGCGATAGACTATAGAACTCGTTTGTGCGTGAATACGTTTTTGGACAATTAAAAGGCGGCGCTTGAACATAACCAAGCTTAATCACCTGCTAATAAAGGCAGTGACATGTGTATTTAAGAGTATAGTTATTAAAATAATTAAGGGTTACTTTGTTACCGCGTCTACACAAACAGATGTTACATTAATTGTGATGATAACTGATCTAAAGGCGGATGAGTTGAGCATTCAATCATAAATATTAGATTGACTCGTTAACATATTAACAGCAAGAGAAGCAGAACGTTAAGGAGTTTTTATTGGAGTAGTTAATATTTTTTGTTTGAAAAAATGAGCGATGTTTTTATGCAGTTCAAGGTGAGAGATAATGACAGATAATGGAATACTAATAGCACCCAGTCAGCATCAATCACTCAGATCCTAATATTGCAGTAATAACGATAACTTCAACTTTGCACGAATAAAATATGGACTGAAAGTGTAAATAAAATAAAATATTTTAAACACATTCACTTACATTATCGTTACTTCCTTCACCTCTTTTCCATTGTCTCTCTTTTTAATAATTTTACCTTTACTTTTTTCGCTAAGATATCCTAGTCTATATATACATATATATATATATATATATATATATTTGATTTGAAATAAAGTTTTGTCCAATACTTCTTGGGTCCCATCTTCCATTTCTGAGTGGCTCAACACCAATCCCAAAGGCTGGTGTTTTACACTGAAACCCTAGCTACCTGAAGATTGATTCGTAGATGCAAACAAGTCAGGCTGTGAGCTTATGTCCTGGATCAGATAGAGGAACTCGACCCTTGCATGAGTTACCTTGTCCAGGATACATGGCAAGTGGAATATAAAGGGTAATGGGTTACAGAAATTAAAAGGAAAGTCCATATATAACGTTAAAAAGAGACAAATATAAGAGGAAATACAACCTTTTATTCTAGCTATGTTCACACTAGAGACAGGGGCTCTACCGCGTGAAAATAGCAACATTTAAAGGGCTTGCGGTTTAAAAAAATACGCTTTTGAAATCAAGATGAATGACCTCAGCGCTCACTTTGGCAACCTGTATCAGTACCAAGTATTTCTTGGTTGGTTGTAGCAGAATAGTTGGCTGAAGCTCACTATGTGTGAACATATCCTAAATATATTTAGCCCTTCCTTGTATGTGCCTTAAGTACAGGAGTTACAAGTTGTGTGGGCGTAGAAGTGCATCCATACCAGCTGATGGAGGCCGTACTTGAAGGCGAAACTCTTCACTTCCAAATATCCTCATTGTCGGATGCAATTTTCTTCAGCTGAGTCGGTTTATTTACCGGCGGGAGAATCAACTAACTTGACGAGACAGTGTTGTCGAAACCAACAAACTCAAGATTAATTAGTGTAGAGGTCACTGATTTATCTTTAAGAACTATTTTGAAGATGTGAGATGAATATCACATAATTAAACATCATCATCATAGGCAGACTTGCTTCCACTCCTGAAGTGAGTTCTTTGGTGGCTGAACAGTCCAATAGGCGAGCCACAGACTCTGTCACAGGTGGGACAGATAGTCGTTGAGGGAAGGGGTGGGTGGGACTGGTTTGCCGCACACTATTTCTACTGCCTGCACTTGATTTCTGCATGTTCTCGGCGTTGAGACTCATAGAAACATAGAAACATAGAAAATAGGTGCAGGAGTAGGCCATTCGGCCCTTCGAGCCTGCACCACCATTCAATGAGGTCATGGCTGATCATGCAACTTTAGTTCCCCATTCCTGCTTTCTCACCAGACCCCTTGATCCCCCTAGTAGTAAGGACTACATCTAACTCCTTTTTCAATATATTTAGTGAATTGGCCTCAACAACTTTCTGTGGTAGAGAATTCCACAGGTTCACCACTCTCTGGGTGAAAATGTTTCTCCTCATCTTGGTCCTAAATGGCTTACCCCTTATCCTTAGACTGTGACCCCTGGTTCTGGACTCGAGGTGCTTAGCGCTCTCGAGGATGCACTTAGGGCAGTCTTTGGCCAGGGGCTACCAGGTATCAGTGCGGATGTTGCACTTTATCAGGGAGGCTTTGAGGGTGTCCGTGTAATGTTTCTGCTGTCCACCTTTGGCTCGTTTGCCATGAAGGAGCTCCGCGTAGAGCACTTGCTTTGGGAGTCTCGTGTCTGGCATGCAAACTATGTGGCCTACCGAGCGGAGCTGATCGAGTGTGGTCAGTGCTTCAATGCTGGGGATGTTAACCTGGACGAGGACGCTGATGTTGGTGCGCCTGTCCTCCCAGGGGATTTGTAGCATCTTGCGGAGACATCGTTCGTGATATTTCTCCAGCTACTTGAGGTGTCTACTGTACATGGTCCATGTCTCTGAGCCATACAGGAGGGTGGGTATTACTACAGCCCTGTAGACCATGAGCTTGGTGGATATTTAGTGATTAGCTTTTGTTGAAAATGGTTGACCTATGGCGAAAGATACTCTGAACAGAAGGCATGACGACACCCAGAACGACGTTTGAGAGTTTCACTTTGTACAGAAAGTCTCTCAAACTTATTATTCCCAAGGCAATTATACTCAAATTTAGGGTTTTTCTTGAAGTAGTGGTTCTCAGTGTTACAAAACACCACCATTAATATCAATTTCTGACACTTGAGATGCCCGCGCAAAACTAGAATACACGAAAGTGTGCTCGTCAGCTGTAGCCTGTGAAAAGTCCATCAACACTCAATTATATTCAACAGTTAATTGATTAATTATTGTCTACACATTAAGTTAAATGCGTACATGGTTAGAATTATACACTTAAAATAGAACTTACACAAACGGTTTTTTAGTAAATCGTTTTATGAACGAGCAAGTATATCTAAAATTGTGTCAGAACAGATCCTAAATCATAGTATTAGAGTTGGAAATACAATAGGGGTGATTCCAACCCTATTTGCTAAAGTGATGTATAATAGGCTGTTGACTATAACAACGAAATCATCCAAATACTAAATACTCTTAATTATTGAAAAAGAGATAATAATGCAGGTCGGCAGGAGATCGAGACATCCGGCACAGAAAGTAATATGCTGGACAACTTGGAGTTACAAAACGCAAAAATTATACATCACTTACTAAGACAATCTTGTGACATATATGTGTAAGTTCTATTTTAAGTTGTCTGTAACTAATATAAAGCAATGGAGGGTCAGTGGATACATATTGGTTAGGTTTTAGCAGCAATAAGAACGGAACAGGATGGAAATACAGATCGTGTCAGTCAGTATCTGTAAAGGCAGGTTAATATTTTGGATTGTCAGGCACAGTGTCAGCGCTCGGGCCTTTGAGTCAGAAGGTTGTTATTTCAAATCCCACCCCAAAGGCCTAGACACGGAATCCAGGCTGACACTCCAATGGAGTACTGAGAGAGTGCTGTACTATCACAGTTGGATGAGAAGTTAAACCAAGGTCATGCCTGCCCTCTCAGGTGGACATAAAACAATTCCATGGCCCTATTTCAAAGAAGAGCAGAGAGTTCTCCCCTCCTGGCCAATATGAATCCCTTAACCAACATCACTAAAACAGATTATCTGGCCATTATCACATTGCTATTTGTGGGGTGTGGCGTTGCACAAAATGGCTGCTGTGTTTTTCACATTGCAATAGTGGCAACACTTCAAAAGTACTTCTGATTGTAAAGCACTTTGGGATGTCCTGAGATTATGAAAGGTGCTATATTAATGAAAGTCTTTTTTTTTCACTGATGAGTTTTAATAGCAGCACCTTATCATCCACATAAATGTTTTTTTATTTGTTCCAGGATGTGGGTGTCGCTGGCAAGGCCAGCATTTATTGCACATCCCTAATTGCCCTTGAGAAGGTGGTGGTGAGCTGCCTTCTTGAACTGCTGCAGTCCGTGTGGTGAAGGTACTCCCACAATGCTGTTAGGGAGGGAGTTCCAGGATTTTGACCCAGTGGCTAAGAAGGAACGGTGATATACTCCAAGTCAGGGTGGTGTATAACTTGGAGGGGAACTTGCAGACTCTTTCTTTCGCTCCCGAATAATGGCTGAGAAAAGCAACAAATCATTTATTGAAAGAAAACTATGAAGGCTAATATGAAAAGCAATAACTATTGATGCCAATTCATAATTAAATTTTATAAAACAGTACATGGGAGCACGGGATGCTGGTAACTTAACCCCTTCAAACAGACCAGTCATGTTCTCACTTAATCTTTCTCATATGGAATTATGTCACGTCAAAGTATTTCTAAGGTCCAAGTAAACCATCACCATTTGTGGTGCTGGCATTTGTTACTTAAATGGAGAGTTTATTTATGTGCCTTGCACAATTGTAAATGATTTGGCAAAATTTAAGAACTGTAAATAGCTGAAAAAAATTCATATCTTGCTTCTGTCTTTTGGAGGCAGAGGACATGGCAGAGTTCCTAAATGAGTACTTTGCTTCTGTCATCTCTAAAAAAGAAGATGCTGCCAATGTAACAGTAAAAGAGGAGTTAGCAATTGGATAGGATAGAAATAGATAAAGAGGAGGTACTTAAAAGGTTGGCAACACTTAAAGTAGAAAAGTCACCCGTTCTGGATGAAATGCATCTTAGGTTACTGAGGGAGGTAAGGGTTAAAATTGCAGAGGTTCTGGTCACAATGTTCCAATCCTTCTTGGATATGGGAGTGGTGCCAGAGGACTGGAGGATTGCAAATGTTACACCCCTATTTAAAAAAGGGAAGTGGGATAAACCCTGCAACTATAGGCCAGTCAGTCTAATGTCAGTGGTAGCAAAATTGTTAGAGATAATAATCTGGGACAAAATTAATTGGCACTTGGAAAAATATGGATTAATAAATAAAAACCAGCATGGATTTGTTAAAGGCAAATCGTATTTGACTAACTCAATTGTGTTCTTCGATGAAGTAACAGAGAGGGTTGCTGAGGGTTGTGTGGTTGATGTTGTGTATATGTACTTTCAAAAGGCTTTTAACAACATACTACATAATAGACGTTAACAAAATTAAAGTCCATGGGATTGAAGGGGCAGTGGCTATGTGGATAGGAAATTGGCTAAGGGACTGAAAGCAGGGAGTAATCAGTAATGGTGTATGGTTGTTTTTCAGACTGGAGGGAAGTGTGCAGTCGTGTCCCCTCAACGATTGGTTTTGGACCTACTGCTGTTTTTGATATATATATACAAGAGACCTGAACTTCGGTATACAGGGCAATATTTCAAAGAATGCAGATGATACAAAACTCAGAAATGTAGTAAACAACGTAAAGGATAATAACAGACTTCAGGAGGGCATAGGCAGACTGATGAAATACGCAAACACATGGCAAATGAAATTTAACACAGTGAAGTGTGAAGTGATTCATTTTTGTAGGAAAAATGTGGAGCGGCAATATAAATAAAATGGTACAATTTAAAGGGGTCCATGAAGGTGGTAGGACAAGCAGACACAATCCTTGGCTTTATAAATAGAGGCATAGAGTACAAAAGCAATGAAATTATAGCAGAACGCAGGGTGAAAGGCAAGGTGGTTAACAATGACCATTCAGCTTTATATTTGGTTTAAGAAAAACAGATTGAATCATTTAATAATGTTATTGTTTTTTTTAAACTATGCGGTTGCGAAGGGATTCAGCCCCTTCACGGTATTAATTGGTTTGGCGTCTTCAGCGCTATCCCTCTGACTCCGGTAGGAAAACAACTGCAAAACTGCAAGCAGAGGTTGATAATAAGGCATTATTGGTGATTATAAGGCATTGGATATGGTGATTGTTGGTAACTTGGATAGAATGTGTGGCATTTGCAATAGGAAGGGAGATAATTTGCGCAGATGGGTGAGATGTACAGATGTATCTCTTGGAGTCATGCAAACTGTGTGGGTGTGAATATACAACAATATGAGGAAATTGAGACAGGAGAAAAATGACTGTGTTTAAATTGTGCATCACCTTGCACAATATGCAAACAACAGTTGGGCATAGCCAAAAAGCCCTTTGATTGTGATAGCTGTCCTGCTTGGATACACATAAGCCAGAATTTTCTGTATCTGGGTGGGTCGGGTGCTGGCGGTCGGCGTGGCAGGTCCTTTGTTGCTTCCATCCCACTGCAGAAATCGACTTTGCGCTAATGGGGCCTATTAAGCCTGCCCGCATTTAAATAATGAATACATAATTTACAACAAACATACATTCCTTTATGGTACAAAAACCCCACAGGAAAAGTGGTACAACTGTGGCTAACAAGAGAAGTTAAAGATAGTATTAGATCAAAGGAAGAGGCTGATAATGTTGCCAAAAAGAGCAGTAAGCCTGAGGATTGGGAGGATTTTAGAATTTAGCAAAAGAAGACCAAGAAATTGATAAAGAAAGGGAAAATAAAATGAGAGTAAACTTTTATGAGAGACATAAAATAGACTGCAAAAGCTTCTATAGGTATGTAAAAAGGAAAAGATTAGCGAAAGTAAATGTCAGTCCCCTACAGGCTGAGACAGGAGAAATTATAATGGAAAATAAGGAAATGGCAGACAATTAAACGAATACTTTGTGTCTGTCTTCATGGAATAAGACACAAAAAAACCTCCCGGAAATAGTGGAGAACCAAGGGTCTAGAAAGAATGAGGAACTGAAAGAAATTAGTATTAGTAAAAAAAATTACTGGAGAAATTAATGGGACTGAAAGCTAATAAATACCCTGGACCCAATGGCTTACATCCTAGGGTTTTGAAAGAGGTGGCTATAGAGACAGTGGATACATTGGTTGTCATCTTCCAAAATTCCACAGATTCTAGAATGGTTCCCACAGATTGGAAGGTAGCTAATGTAACCCTACTATTTAAGAAAGGGGGGAGAGAGAAAACGGGGAACTACAGACCAGTTAGCCTGATATCAGTAGTATGGAAAATGCTAGAATCTATTATTAATGATGTGGTAACAGGGCACTTAGAAAAGAATAATAGGATTGGACAGAGTCAACACGGATTTATGAAAGGGAAATCACGTTTGACAAATCTGTTGGAGTTTGTTAGGTTGTAATTCATAAGAACATAAGAAATAGGAGCAGGAGTAGGCCATACTGCCCCTCGAGCCTGCTCCGTCATATAATACGATCATGGCTGATCCGATCATGGACTGAGGTCCACTTCCCTGCCTGCTCCCCATAACCCCTTATTCCCATATCGTTTAAGAAACTATCTATTTCTGTCTTACATTTATTCAATGTTCCGGCTTCCACAGCTCTCTGAGGCAGCGAATTTCACAGATCTATAATCCTCTGAGAGAAGAAATTTCTCCTCATCTCAGTTTTAAATGGGCGGCCCCTTATTCTAAGATTATGACCTCTTAGTCTAGTCTCCCCAACAGTGGACACATCCCCTCTGCATCCACCTTGGCAAGCCCCCTCATAATCTTATACGTTTCGATAAGATCACTTCTCATTCTTCTGAATGCCAATGAGTAGAGGCCCAACCTCCTCAACATTTCCTTATAAGACAACCCCCTCATCTCTGGAATCAACCTTGTGAACCTTCTCTGAATTGCCTCCAAAGCAAGTATATCCTTTCATAAATATGTCTTTATTCATAGAATAGATAAGGTGGAACCAGTGGATATGGTGTTTTTAGATTTTCAGAAGGCATTCGATAAGGTGCAACACAAGAGGCTATTAAACAAAATTGGGCATCATGGGATTGGGGTTAGTATACCAGCAAGAGTTGAGGATTGGTTAACGGACAGAAAATAGAGAGTAGCACTAAACGGGTCATTTTTGGGTTGGTAGGCTGGAGGTTGGTGGAGTGTCGTAAGGATCGGTGCTTGGGCCCCAGCTATTCACAAACTATATCAATGACTTAGATGAGGGGACCATGTGTAACATATCCAAGTTTGCTAATGATGCAAAGCCAGGTGGCAATATAAGTTGTGAGGACGATACACAGAGGCTTCAAGGGGATATAGACAGGCTAAGTGAGCGAGCAAGTGGAGAAATGTGAAGCTATCCACTTTGGTAGAAAAAATAGTGTTATGTATGTACTTTTGGGATCATTAGCCACTAGATGGCATCACTGTTGGGAGACCGTTGGGCTGCATGCACGTGTGTGCAGCCCATGTATAAAAGGCCAGCCATTTTGTATATTAGTAATTTGGGCCTTAATAAAGTAGAGCCAAGGTCATACCTCTTGGAATTAAACAGTACTCAGTCTAACAGTTATTGCATACACAATATTTGGCGACGAGGCAACAAGAACTTTTGCATGTAAAAATGAGCACAATTGGATTGTTGGAGCAATTTGTGGAAGGAGAAGATTGGGAAGACTTTGTGAACCATTTGAGCCAGTTCTTTGTGGCCAACAAAATGGAGGAGGTCGGCGACGCAGATCGGTGCCGGGCGGTGTGCCTCATGGTTTGCAGTCCAAAAATTTATGGTCTGATAAAGAATCTACTCCTGCCTGTGAGTCCAACAGAGAAGACGTATGAAGAATTGTGTACACTGGTATAGGACCACCTTAAGCCAGATGAAGGCATTATCATCTCGAGATACAGATTTTACACGCATGTTCACTCAGAGGGCCAGAATGCGGCGGAATTCGTTGCTGACCTGAGACGTCTAGCGGTACCGTGTAAGTTCGGGGTTGTGTTGGCAGACATGCTGTGGGACTTCTTTGTAATCGGCATCAACCACAAGGTGATCCTGCGTAAACTACTAGCGGTGGAGACATTGGACTTGAACAGGGCCATCACGATCGCTCAGTCATGCATGATGACGGATAGAAGTCTAAAGCAGATATCAGTAAAAAATCGAAACTCAGCAAGTACTGTAAATATGACTGATTTGGCGTTCGGCAGAGCAGCATAGGGCAGGGCCTACCCGACTGCGTCCAAAGTCCGCCAGCGGGAATGCATCTCATTTCTCCATGTTGGCATTGCGGGGGAAATCCCCAGCACCAGCAATATAGTTGCAAAGGCTGTCTGAGAGTGGGGCATCTCCAGCGTAAATGTCCGCAGATGAGCAAACGTGTTGCAACACACCACGTGGAGGATGATGGTCAGATTGGGCGGATCCAGATACGCAATCCGAGATACCAGAGGAGGAAGTGTATGGACTGTACTCGTTCCTAGCTAAGAGCAAACCGATAATGATCAACGTGAAATTTAATGGGGTGCCGGTATTGACGGAACTGGACACGGGGGCGAGTCAATTGATAAAGAGCGAGAGGGCATTCGGCAAACTGTGGGATACGAAGGCTGTGAGGCCGAGGTTGAGTCTAGTCAATGCCAAGTTGCGCACGAACACCAAAGAACTCATAATGGTGATTGGCAGTGCCAGAATTAAAGTGTCGTATGACGGTGCGGTTCACGAGTTACTGCTATGGATTGTCCCAGACAATGGCGCAATGCTGTTTGGCAGGAACTGGATTGAAAAAATCAGATGCGATTGGAATGACATCAAGGCATTATTGTCGGAGAAAGATACATGTGCCCAAGTACTGAGCAAGTTCCCCTTGCTGTCCGAACCAGGCACAAGCAACTTTACGGAAGCCAAGGTGCAGATCCACGTGGACTTGGATGCAAAACCCGTCCATCATAAACCTCAGGCAGTTCCGTATATGATGAGGGAGAAGAGGTTCTACATCGTCTGGACAAAGTGGGATTCAGAATGAAATGCTCGAAGTGCGTCTTCATGGCACCAGAGGTTGAATTCTTGGGGAGGAAAATTGCTGCTGACAGCGCCAGGCCCACGGACGCGAAAACCAATACCATCAAAAATGCACCCAAGCCGCAGAATGTGACGGAGCTGCTTTCGTTCCAGGGTCTACTCAACTACTTTGGTAACTTCCTACCTAAATTGAGCACCTTATTAGAACCACTGCACATGGTGCTAAGAAAAAGTGACAACTGGGTGTGGGGTGCGTCTCAAGACAGAGCTTTTGAGTAAGCCACTAATCTGCTTTGCTCTTACAAGCTGCTGATACATTATGACCCATGTAAACATGTAGTATTGGCCTGTGATGCTTCATCATATGGAATTGGTTGCATACTCCAACAAGCTAATGAGTCGGGTAAACTTCAACCAGTCATGCATGCTTCAAAAAGTTTGTCTAAAGCAGAAAGAGCCTACAGCATGGTAGAGAAAGAAGCGCTAGCCTGTGTATATGGGGTTAAAAAGATGCATCAGCACCTGTTTGGTCTTCGGTTTGAACTGGGGACAGATCACAAGCCATTCATTTCACTGTTCTCTGAAAACAAAGGTATCAATACCAATGCTTCATCCCGCATTCAGAGGTGGGCGCTGACATTATCCGCTTATGATTCGCCATAGACCTGACACTGAGAATTGTGCCGATGCTTTGAGCCATCTCCCGTTGCCCACAACGGAGGTGGAAATGCCACAACCGGCGGACCTATTGTTAGTTATGGATGCTTTTGAGAGTGAAAGAATCCCTGTCATGGCTCAACAAATTAAGACCTGGACCAGCCAAGACCCGAATTTATCGGTGGTGAAGAGTTGCATCCTCAAAGGTGATTGGTCTGCCATATCCAAGCAAATGTGCGAGGAGACCAAACCTTATATTCGTCGCAAAGACAAACTGTCTACTCAGTCGGATTGTATACTGTGGGGCAATCGTGTTGTTATGCCCAAGAAAGGGAGAATGAAATTTGCACGTGAGCTTCATAGCACACATCCCGACATTGTAATGATGAAAGCCATCGCCAGGTCTCATGTGTGATGGCTGGGAATTGACTCTGAGCTGGAATCATGTGTGCATCAGTGCAACACTTGCATGCAGCTCAGCAAAGCACCAGCGGAATCACCGCTGAGTCTGTGGTTGTGGCTGTCCAAACTATGGTCGAGCATCCACATAGACTGTGCAGGTCCCTTCCTGGGGAAGATGTTTTTAATTGTGGTGGATGCATATTCGAAGTGGATAGAGTGTATAATCGGGTCATCCAGCACATCCACAGCTACCATTGAGAATCTCAGTATCATGTTCGCGACACATGGTCTGCCTGACATCGTTGTTAGCGACAACGGATCATGCTTCACCAGTCAAGAGTTTCAAGAGTTCATGAAACTCAATGGTATAAAACATGTAAGGTCAGCACCGTTCAAACCTGCATCCAATGGGCAAGCAGAACGTGCTGTCCAAATCATAAAGCAGAGTATGAAGCGAGTAACCCAAAGGTCACTGCAGACTCGCCTGTCATGCATACTGCTTAGTTAAAGGACAAGACCACACACACTTACCGGGGTCTCGCCTGCTGACCTAATGATGAAGAGAGGTCTTGAGACCAAGCTATCTCTTGTACACCCTGACTTGAATAATCATGTTGAATATAGAAGACAAAGTCAGCAAGGGTATCACGATTGCGCAGCTGTGTCACGCGATATTTCTGTAAATGATTCTATATATTTTCTGAATTATGGTCAGGGTCCCAAGTGGATCGCTGGTACTGTCATGGCCAAGGAGGGCAACAGAGTATTTATTGTCAAGCTCCACAATGGGCAAACATGCAGGAAACATATGGATCAGACAAAGCTGCGGCACATAGACAAACCGGAACAGTCGGAGGAAGAGACAATCGACGACCAACCAACCTACCCCCAGTCATCAGAGGACTCCGTGGTCATCAGTGAATTGGGACTTTCAATCACTGACATGTTCATTGAAAATGGACTTTCAATCCCTGACATGGCCATTGCCACTCCCACCAGTTCTGTCTCCCAGCCACCAGTCACAACAGACTCTGAACACTTACCCAAGGCTGGAGTTGAACTGAGATGGTCAACCCGGGAGCATAAAACATCGGACCGTCTCAATTTGTAAAAGATTGTGTTAATATCTCAGAGGTGGGGGGGGGGGGGGGGGTGCGGTCTTGTCATCTATGTACTTTTGGGATCACTGGCCATTAGATGGCATCACTGTTGGAGGCAATTGGGCTGCACGCACGTGTTTGCAGCCCAAGTATAAAAGGCCAGCCATTTTGTATATTAGTTACTTTGGACCTTAATAAAGCAGAGCCAAGGTCATACCTTTTGGAGTTAAACAGTACTCAGTCTAACAAGTTATTGCATACACAACAAATAGAAAAGCATAGTATTTTTTAAATGGTGAGAGATTGGGAACTGGTGTTGTTCAGAGGGACCTGGGTGTCCTTGCACATGAATCACTAAAAGTTCACATGCCGGTACAGCAAGCAATTAAGAAAGCAAATGGTATGTTGGCATTTATTACAAGAGGATTCGATTATAAGAGTAAAGACGTTTTACTGAAATTATATCATCATCATAGGCAGTCCCTCGGAATCGAGGAAGACTTGCTTCCACTCTTAAAAATGAGTCCTTAGGTGGCTGAATAGCTGAATAAGACAATCACAGTCCATGTCACAGGTGGGACAGGTTTGCTGCACACTCTCTCCGCTGCCTGTGCTTGATTTCTGCATGCTCTCGGCGATGAAACTCGAGATGCTCGGCGCAATCCCGGATGCACTTCCTCCATTTAGGGCGATCTTTGGCCAGTGACTCCCAGGTGTCAGTGGGGATATTGCACTTTTTCAGGGAGCCTTTGAGGGTGTCCCTGTAACGTTTCCTCTGCCCACCTTTTGCTCATTTGCCATGAAGGAGTTCTGAGTAGAGCTTGCTTTGGGAGTCTCGTGTCTGGCATGCGAACGATGTGGCCTGCCCAGCGGAGCTGATCAATTGTGGTCAGTGATTCAAGGCTGGGGATGTTGGCCTGGTCGAGGACGGTAATGTTGGTCCGTCAGTCCTCCCAGGGGATTTGTAGGATCTTGCGGAGGCATCGTTGGTGGCATTTCTCCATCGACTTGAGGTGTCTACTGTATATGGTCCATGTCTCTGAGTCATACAGGAGATTGGGTATTACTACAACTCTGTAGACCATGAGCTTGGTGGCTTACTGTAGCTCACTGACAGAGGTTTGGGTGGTCTTGGACCTGGCCTGGAGATGGCGAAGGTTGAACAGGTTCTCACTGGTTTTTTGTTTAGTTCACTCCATGAGCTTGGTGTCAACCACGAGGGTCTGTGGAATGTCCTCCTCCGTTTCGGATGCCCCCCAAAAGTTCGTCACCATCCTCCGCCTGCTCCATGACGACATGCAGGCCGTGATCCTTACCAACAGATCCATTACAGACCCAATCCATGTCCGGACCGGGGTCATTGCCACAACCCTCTTCTCAATCTTCCTCACTGCTGTGCTCCACCTCACAGTCAACAAGCTATCCGCTGGAGTGGAACTTAAACTACAGAACCATGGGAACCTGTTCAACCATTGCCATCTCCAGGCCAGGTCCAAGACCACCCCAACCTCTGTCATTGAGCTACAGTACGTGGACGATGCCTGCGTCTGCGCAGATACAGACGCTGAACTCCAGGACATAGTCAACGTATTTACTGAGGCGTACGAAAGCATGGGCCTTACGCTAAACATCCATAAGACAAAGGTTCTCCAAAAGCCTGTCCTCGCCCCACAGCACTGCCCCCCAGTCATCAAGATCCACAGCGCGGCTCTGGACAACGTGGACCATTTCCCATACCTCAGGAGCCTCTTATCAACATTGATGACGAGATTCAACACTGCCTCCAGTGCGCCAGTGCAGCCTTCGGCCATCTGAGGAAGAGTATTTGAAGACCAGGCTCTCAAAACTGCCACCAAGCTCATGGCAATTATAAAGGGCCATGATGAGACCATACCTGGAATATTGTGTACAGTTTTGGTCTCCTTCTCTTCTGCATGGACCGAGTGTGCACACATATCGCAGTGTGGGCTGGCCCATACCAACAGTATGTCGCTGCTGATCACCGCGGTGCAGCAAACCATCGACTATGTCGATGCCATGTGGCAATCGATGGTCTCGGGATATGGCATGCAACCCCCCGATGCCGTACCAGCCACACCGACAGAACCAGAGGGTTGGGAGATGCCAGTGTCTCCAAGCTCAGTGCCACCATTCTCTCCCCAACGAACACGACAGCAGCGCTCCGAGCACACTGCTGCACAATGTGCTGGCACTGATGCGGTGAGGGGCAGGGGTGCGGGTTAGCGTTGGGATGGGCAATCCATCAAGAGGAGAATGGGGCTCACTTGGAGGGGGCGAAAGAGGTGGTGGGAGTGGGTAGAGGGTAGAATGGGGCTCACTTGGAGGGGGCGAAAGAGGTGGTGGGAGTGGGTAGAGGGTTGGGTGTTGGTGATGTTTGTATATATTGTTCATGTTGTTGTTGCTGTTTAAGATGTTACCTTTTGATGTTAAATTTACTGTTTTTGGAAATAGTTTAAAATATTTTGCTTGCAATGTTTGAATCTTCTGCCACTTTTGAATGTTGTACAATTCAATACAGATTTTTTTTTTTAACTGCTCTTGGTCAGTGTCTAACTTTTAGATTATGAGGGATATTATTGTGTTCCTAACACAGATGAGGCTGCACACAGGGAGGTTAAAGTAACAGTGACCTCAGTCTTTATTAAGACACTTCAGAGTGAGAAACAGGCCTTAGGGACCGGCTTATATACAGTGCTCCCAAGGGATGCTGGGACCCTTTGGGACTTCAGGGGATGAGCTCCCTGGTGGCGGAACATGGGAGTGCATGCTTTACAGATACACATCATCACTTCCCGCCCAAAGTCAAAGTGAAAACTATTTACAAGATGAGGCGGTCGGGAGCCTTTCTTTCCCTGGTGGACCGCCTCGGTACAAATGTCTGTTCTGGTGTGTTGGCTGTGCCTTCGCTGGGCTGGCGTGTTGTTGACCCTGCAGGGCTGCTGGGTGAGCCTGGCCTTGCTGGGCTGTTGGGCATGATGGGTTCGATTTCCTGGTCCGACGTGGTGTCATTGATCCTTTGGGTGTGTGTTGTGGGCTCGAAAAAGGTGGTGTCTGCTGTGGGTTGTTCGGGCAGTTTGTGAACCGCAGCCTTGTTTGGTCCAGGTGCTTTCTCAAATTTGTCCATTGTCTAGTTTGACTACAAACACCTTATTCCCTTCTTTAGCTATCACCGTGTCCACGATCCACTTGGGACCATGTTCATAGTTTAGCACATACACAGGGTCATTCAGATCAATTTCCCGTGACACAGTGGCGCGACCATCGTTTACATTTTGTTGCTGCCGCTTGCTCTCTACCTGATCATGCAGGTTGCAGTGAACCAGTGAGAGTCTGGTTTTAAGTGTCTTTTTCATGAGTAGCTCAGCCGGGGGCACCCCTGTGAGCGAGTGGGGTCTCGTGCGGTAGCTGAGCAGTACTCGGGACAGGCGGGTTTGGAGTGAGCCTTCTGTGATTCATTTAAGGCTCTGTTTGATGGTTTGTACTGCCTGCTCTGCCTGCCCATTGGAGGCTGATTTAAACGGGGCCGAGGTGACATGTTTGATCCCATTTCGGGTCATGAATTCTTTAAATCCGGCTCTGGTGAAACATGGCCTGTTGTCACTGACCAGTATGTCAGGCAAGCCATGGGTGGCAAACATGGCCCTTAGGCTTTCAATGGTGGTGGTGGCGGTGCTTACCGACATTATTTCACATTCAATCCATTTTGAAAAAGCATCCACCACCAGGAACATTTTACCGAGAAATGGGCCCGCATAGTCGACATGGATCCTCGACCATGGTCTGGAGGGCCAGGACCACAAACTTAGTGGTGACTCTCTCGGCGCGTTGCTCAACTGAGCACATACGCTGCATTGCCGTACACAGGACTCTAAGTCAGAGTCGATACCGGGCCACCACACGTGGGATCTGGCTATCGCTTTCATCATTACTATACCTGGGTGTGTGCTGTTGAGATCCGAGATGAACGTCTCCCTGCCCTTTTTGGGTAGCACTACGCGGTTACCCCACAACAGGCAGTCTGCCTGAATGGACAGCTCGTCCTTTCGCCGCTGGAACAGCTTGATTGGCTCTTGCATTTCAATGGGGATGCTGGCCCAGCTCCCATGCAGTACACAGTTTCTTACCAGGGACAACAGAGGATCTTGGCTGGCCCAAGTCCTAATCTGGTGGGCTGTGACAGGTGATTTATCATTTTCAAATGCTTCCATGACCATCAACAAGCCTGCGGGCTGCGCCACCATCAACAAGTTTGCAGGCTGCACCATTTCCACCCCCGTGGTGGGCAATGGTAGCCGACTGAGAGCATCCACACAGCTCTCGGTGCCTGGCCTGTGGCGGATGGTATAGTTATATGCTGATAGGGCGAGTGCCCACCTTTGTATGCGGGCTGAGGCATTGGTATTTATCCCCTTGTTTTCAGTGAACAGGGATGTGAAGGGCTTGTGATCGGTTTCCAGCTCAAATTTGAGGCCAAACAGGTATTGATGCATTTTCTTTACCCCGAACACTCACGCTAAAGCCTCTTTCTCAATCATGCTGTAGGTCCTCTCGGCCTTAGACAAGCTCCTGGAAGCATAGGCGACAGGTTGCAACTTCCCCGCAACATTAGCTTTCTGTAATACACACCCGACTCCATATGACGATGCGTCACATGCTAGCACAAGTCTTTTACACGGGTTATACAATACAAGCAGCTTGTTGGAGCATAAAATGTTTCTAGCTTTCTCAAAAGCAATTGCTTGGTTTTTATCCCATACCCAGTTCTCACCTTTGCGCAATAACACATGTCGTGGCTCTAAGAGGCTGCTTAATCCCGGTAGGAAGTTACCAAAATAGTTGAGGAGTCCCAGGAACGACCGCAGATCCGTGACGTTCTGTGGCCTGGGCGCGTTCCTGATAGCCTCTGTCTTGGCGTCTGTGTGCCGAATGCCGTCCGCCGCGATCTTTCTCCCCAAAAACTCCACTTCTGTTGCCATGAAGACACATTTCGACCTCTTCAGCCGCAGTCCTACGCGATCCAGTCGCTGGAGGACCTTCTCCAGATTTTGTAGGTGGTTGGCGGTGTCCCAACCCGTGACCAAAATATCGCCCTGAAAGACCAGCGTGTGTGGTACCGACTTGAGTAGGCGCTCCATGTTTCTCTGGAAGATCACTGCAGCCGACCGAATTCCAAACGGGCATCTGTTGTAGATGAGCAGTCCCTTGTGCGTGTTGATGCAGGTGAGGCCCTTCGAAGACTCCTCCAGCCCCTGCGTCATGTAGGCCGAAGTCAGGTCGAGCTTGGTGAATGCCTTGCTGCCTGCCAGCGTCGCAAATAGGTCGTCTGCCTTAGGTAGCGGGTATTGGTCCTGTAGCGAGAAACGATTAATAGTTACTTTATAATCGCCGTAAATCCTGACCATGCCATCACTTTCGAGTCTTGGAACAATTGTGCTGGCCCACTCGCTGAATTCCACTGGGGAGGTGATGCCCTCGCGTTGCAGCCTGTCCAGCTCGATTTCCACTCTCTCCCTCATCATGTGAGGTACTGCTCGCGCATTGTGGTGAATGGGTCGTGCCTCTGGAACTAAGTGGATCCGCACCTTCGCCCCAGAAAAATTTCCAATGCCTGGCTCAAAAAGGGAAGGAAATTTGTTAAGAACCTGGGTACATGAGGTCTCATTGACATGTGATAGCGCTCGGATATCATTCCAGATCCAGCGGATTTTGCCCAGCCAGCTCCTTCCAAGCAGTGTGGGGCCATCGCCCAGGACAATCCAGAGAGGCAGTTCGTGCATCATGCCCTCGTAGGTGACCTTGATCGTGGCGCTGCCCAGGACAGTGATAAGCTCTTTGGTGTACGTTCTCAGTTTCGTGTGGATGGGGATCAGGGTTGGTCTGAATGCCTTGTTGCATTACAGCCTCTCAAACATCTTTTTACTCATGATGGATTGGCTAGCGCCAGTGTCCAGTTCCATGGCTACGGGTAAGCCATTCAATTGTACGTTTAGCATTATAGGTGGCCATTTCATCGAAAATGTGTGCAACCCGTTACTTCAGCATCTGCCTCCTCTCTCTGGGGCTCGAAATTGCTTTGATCCACCATGGACCGATCTTCCTCTGCCATGTGGTGGTTAGCAGGTTTTGCAGAGCTTGCAGTTTGTTTGGAGGTGCCCCATTGTTCCACAGCTCTTGCAAACATATCCTTTGAAGCGCATGAATAGGCTGAATGGAAGCCTCCACAACACCAACATGGTGTGAATTGCCTTGCATTCATCCTTTGTTGGGGGCTCTGAGTCATCTGGGTCACCTGAGGCCTGCTGGCAGTTGCAGACTCGTGGGTTCTGCCCTGTACATTTCTGCTCGCAAACACAGTTCCAGTTAATTTATGAACATTGCTAGCACTTGTGTGCTGAGAGATTTGTTTGGTGTTACCACTGGTGGACATAAACGCCTGTGCTATCGCAATGGCCTTACTGAGGGTCAGTGTCTCTACAGTCAAAAGTTTTCGTAGGATGGTCTCGTGGCCAATGCCCAGTACAAAAAAGTCTCTGAGCATTAGCCATCAAACTCACATTGTCCTGCAAGTCGCCTTAGCTCGGCGACGTAGCTTGCCACTTCCTGACCTTCAGATCGCTGGCACGTGTGGAACTGATACCTCGCCATCAGCACGCTCTCCCTCTGGTTAAGATGCTCCCGAACCAGTGTACACAGCTCCTCATACGACTTATCTATGGGTTTCACTGGAGCCAGAAGTTTCTTC
Source organism: Pristiophorus japonicus (assembly GCF_044704955.1). Classification (NCBI taxonomy): domain Eukaryota; kingdom Metazoa; phylum Chordata; class Chondrichthyes; family Pristiophoridae; genus Pristiophorus; species Pristiophorus japonicus. The sequence goes on along the minus strand of NC_091978.1, from coordinate 215,616,628 downwards.
ATGAGGCTGTAGGTTGGTGCCCCGCAGACTGTGAGGAGGACCGCTCTCCTTTTTGCAGCGCTTCCTTCTCCGTCCAGCTTGTTGACTACAAAGTACTGGTCTAGCCTTTCGACATAGGCTTCCCAGTCCTCACCCTCCGAGAACTTCTCCAGGATGCCCACAGTTTGCTGCATCTTTGCGTTGGATTCATATTCTCGTCGTCAGTTATTGTGTTCCTAACACAGATGAGGCTGCACACAGGGAGGTTAAAGTAACAGTGACCTCAGTGTTTAATAAGAATTCCAGAGTGAGGAACAGACCTTAGGGGCCGGCTTATATACAGTGCTCCCAAGGAATCCCAGCATCCCTTGGGATTTCAACGGATGAGCTCCCTGGTGGCGGAACATGGGAGTGCATGCTTTACAGATACACAACAGGTATGTGCTGAGATACACACACATGTCCTTTAAATGTAGTGCAGTGAGCTAAAATTATCAAAATCCCTGCCAGCTCCCTATAAATCGTGCTGCTAAACAACTGTTGAGCTCTCTGCAGCTTTTGATGAAATACTCCCGTTTCCAAGATGTAAATCTATATTGAAGCTGCAGGTGCACAATTTTGATGTGCACAATCAAAATGAAATGGAAAAGGAGGAGGATTACAGTCCCCTTTCAAAACCTGCACATGTTTTTGATACTTCAAAGCAAACTAAGGACCATATCACATCTTTATCATTCAAGCCAACATCACAAAAACCCTTTCGAGAATCTTTAGCATCCTTTGGTGCAGTTTTTGTTGACAAAAGACTCCACAAAAACCTGCTGACGGACTTCCTGCAATTAGCAAGTTAGAGTTGAGAGCTACAATTTTTACACATGCACTGCTTAACATTCCAACATAAAAACTATCATATACTGCTGATAATTTACAATTTGAGTATTTCAACAGTTATATGTTGAAGAATGTTTTTTATTTTTCGGCCTGCTTTTAAAAGGAGTAGACCGGGGCCAATTGCGGATTATGAAGAAGAGTATTCAGATGCAGGTGACAATAGAACTTTGATCCTGAAGAAATGATGGGTATAAGTAAAACTATGCAACAGAAAATATGGTTCAGTTTAAATGTGAGAAGTAACCGAAGAACATTCTTTCAAAAAAATTCTTGCCATTATGTTATAATTTTGGTTAAGTGATCTCTTGATCTTCTTGCTCTCTGCTCTCTTACGCAATTGGTAATTCTTTGTCAGAGATCGATAAATTTTTGGATATTAAGGGAATCAAGGAATGTGGGGATAGTGCAGGAAAGTGGAATTTTGGGAGAAGATCAACCATGATCTTGCTGAATGGTGGAGCAAGCTCGAGGGGCCGAATGGCCTACTCCTGCTCCAAAACCTATGTTCTTATGCTCTTATGACATCATCCATGATGTGTTTTCAGCTGGGATATTTAAAGGTGCCATGGCCACATTGCATTTGAAGGTTCATCTAGGAGTGTTCAGTCACTGTACTGGAGGCTTTGATTGCTCCAAACACTTGGAGAGATGGCTGCACAGAGGCAGAGAGCTGCACCCAGCTTCTCCAATGACTCCCCCCATATGCTTATGGAGGATGTTAGAGCATGCAGGGAGGTCCTCTTCCCTTCAAATGGATGGAAGACACCACCCCATGGGCAGAAGCCACCTCCCCAAATTGCAGAGGAGGTGAACAGCAGGGATGTGTTCGGGAGAACCTGGGTGCAGTGCCAGAAATGTTTCAAGGAACTCAGTAGACCTGGAAAGATGAGTACAAAGCCACATTCAACTTCATCCTGCTGTGCCTCTCATCCCCATCACTCTGCCTTCCCAAACCTATTCCTGCACATCCTTACTAACACCAACATACCTTGTACCTCCACCTATCCCTCTCTCTCTCTCTACATGATCACATCCCCATCTTACGAGCTGCCCCTCACACTCACCCTCATCCTAATGAAATCATACTAACTAACAACACACTTGGCATTGCCTCTCCAATCCATCATAGTCTCCCTTAAAAGATGTAACCCATCTATTCCTCATTCTCATTCCATCACTCTCACTGAATCTTATCTTCTTTCTTTCCTTGCAGAAGAAGAGAAAGCACAATAAGAGAGAGAGGAAGAGAATTTAAGGTGGGCCTCCATCATTTGCCACCCTCACAACAGCAGAGGAGACTGCTATAGAAATATCTGGAGTCGCCGAACAGCTGGAGGTAGGAGACGGAGAGAGGGGGACATCTCAGCAACCTGGTGACAGAATTACATATCCGACAGCTACATGGCATACATAAGTCCCTCATATGGCGACTGATGTCATAGAAACATAGAAACATAGAAAATAGGTGCAGGAGTAGGCCATTCGGCCCTTCTAGCCTGCACCGCCATTCAATGAGTTCATGGCTGAACATTCAACTTCAGTACCCCATTCCTGCTTTCTCGCCATAGCCGTTGATCCCCCTAGTTGTAAGGACCTCATCGAACTCCTTTTTGAATATATTTAGTGAATTGGCCTCAACAACTTTCTGTGGTAGAGAATTCCACAGGTTCACCACTCTCTGGGTGAAGAAGTTCCTCCGCATCTCGGTCCTAAATGGCTTACCCCTTATCCTTAGACTGTGACCTCTGGTTCTGGACTTCCCCAACATTGGGAACATTCTTCCTGTATCTAACCTGTCTAACCCCGTCAGAATTTTAAATGTTTCTATGAGGTCCCCTCTCATTCTTCTGAACTCCAGTGAATACAAGCCCAGTTGATCCAGTCTTTCTTGATAGGTCAGTCCCGCCATGCAGCTGCTGCATAGTCATCATGTGCATAATAGTATGTGTACCCATTCTTCATATATCATATCTAACCCATCTCTTTGCTCTCCCACAGGTCCATCAAAGGCCCTCTTCCTCCTTCCACTATCTAGGAGGAAGAGGAAGATGAACTGTTAGAGGAGCCTCCAGCCTCTGAGGGCGCAGTGTCACCAGACATGACCGCATGCAGCACCAGAGCTGAAATGCACATATTGTTGGGTCCCATGCGAGATAGAATAGTGTTGTCACCAGATCCATCTCAAGTGAGCAAGAGCAGATGGTGGAGACAGGGACAGCAGTGGAGCCTCCTTATTGGAGGGCGCAGGACGCTCCCAGCTCTGCTCAGCTGCATACTGACGCTGAGCTTCGGGGGCTATCCAGAAAGAGGGTGAGCCTGGAGGTGCAAGAAGTGCAGGGGGTTCTGACAGGTTTTGTGACTGCGATGTCTGCAAATGTTCAGAGAATGGAGGAGTCCATCTCCAACATGAGCACTGCCGTGTTGCAGGCGATGGTGACGGCAGGCTTTTCCATGGATAGGATGACTACCTGCATGGAGCAGCTAATGCGCCACTCACAGGAGCACATGATGTCTATGGAGAATAGATGGCTATCTATGGAGAATAAATGGTGGATAGATGGCAGAAGCTCATAAACCTCCTGTCTAGTAGGAATGTCAGTGTAGATTTGGGTCCTCATGGCCCCACTGATGTGCAGCTCTTTGCTCATAGGGAAGTGTGGGCTGCTCTCAAAGTCCACACACATCTCCCCCTTTGCCACCCCAGCAGTCAGAGCCAGAGGGCTCCTCAGATCACGATGGTTGAGTCTGCCCCTGCACAGTCGCAGGAGGAACAGACATTGGTGGGGCCATCACAGGCTCCAAAACCCAGAGGACGTCTGCCAAGAGTGTCTAAACAGTCACAGCAGGGAAGTGAGCAGGCTGCCTCTACTTTTGCTGAAGTTACCGGGGTAGCACCTCATAGAAGCACATGGAAGAGAAAGATGACACACAATGAGGTTCACAAGGGTAGCTACTTGGGTGTTTTAGTCAATGTCAATGTCAAATTTCCGTTAATGTATTGTCAACCATAAAAAGCTTTATTTTCACCACTTTCCCATCTTGGACATATTTGTGTCCACCTTTGGAAGTGGCTTAGTGAGTTGGAGTGAATGGTGAGACATAACGCTATGTCCAGCAATGGTGGTCAGTGTGAAAGGAATTTCTTGGTTATTGTCGGGATCCCTTATGGTATTGCTGTGGGGTGGTACCAACTTGGCGCAGCATGTGGCAGCCATATAGTTGTACTGCAGAAAGTTAAGTAAATCTTGACATGATGAGGCCATCTCTGGCTTCCCAGGTAGCAATGTGCTTGGATGCTGGTGGGTTCTAGGCCGCAGGTTCCTCCAGCTCCTGCTTCTCCTCATCTTCCAGCTGATGCTTCTCCTCCTATGAAGAGGCTGTGGGCTCAGTGCATTGTTCCTCATGCAGCGTTAAACCTCGCTGCTGCATTTTGTTGTGTAAGGTGTAGCAAACCACAACAATTCTGGAGACCCTGGCTGGTTCGTACTGAAGGGCTCCTCCAGATCTGTCAAGGCATCTGAAGCGCATTTTGAGCATGCCTATTGTCTGCTCTATGACATATCTGGTGGAAATCTGGCTTTCATAGAAACATAGAAAATAGGTGCAGGAGTATGCCATTTGGCCCTTCGAGCCTGCACCACCATTCAATATGTTCATGGCTGATCATGCATTTCAGTACCCCATTCCTGCTTTCTCTCCATACCCTTTGATCCCTTTAGCCGTGAGGACCACATCTAACTCCCTTTTGAATATATCCAACGAACTGGCCCCAACAACTTTCTGTGCTAGAGAATTCCACATGGCCACAACTCTCTGAGTGAAGAAGTTTCTCCTCATCTCGGTCCTAAGTGGGTTACCCCTTATATTTAAACTGTGACCTCTGGTTCTGGACTTCTCCAACATCGGGAACATTCTTCCTGCATTTAAGCTGTCCAATCCTGTCAGAATTTTATATGTTTCTATGAGATCCCCTCTCATTCTTCTAAATTCCAGTGAATATAAGCCTATCGGCGCGCATCCGAACGGCAGACGAGGATGGCAACGTAGAGAGTGTGCAAGAGCAGCCCGTACAGGAATCCCCTCCGCGCAGAACTGAAAGGCAAGGAGGGGATTTCCTGGAGGAGGCTCAAGTTGTGAGGCGCCGGCTCCCGAGGAAGGTTTCGGGGCTTGCCGCCGATGAGGAATTCCGTCCGAACGGAGGTCAGTTTGGACAGGATTTCCCCACGTGCTTGAGGCTCCTCGACACACCTAACGGAGTCAGGGCACAGTGCTGTTTTTAGCGTCTTGATGGCATTGACCGCGCACCGGACGTCGGTCCAGGATAGGTGCCGTGCCAGCTCCTCTGGTGTCATCCAGCTCGCTCCTCCGCCATTGAGCAGGACCCTGACCCTGGTCACCTTGCCAAACACAGCCCTCTCGTCCGCCTGCCACATAAAACTGCAGTCATGGAGGTAGGGATTCCTGAGCAGCAGCTCCTGAAGGACAGCCTGGAGAGAACTGTGATGGGTGGCGACTCTGTGTCATGTATGTATGCTTGGGTTTACTAACCACCAGGTAGCGCCACTGTCGGAGGTCATTGGGCTGTGTACATGTGTGTGTGGCCCAGGTATAAAAGGCCAGCCATCTTGTAATGTAATCACTTTGGGCTCTAATAAAGTAGACCAGGTTTGTACCTGTTCGGAGTTTACAGTCTATTGAGTTATTGCATACACAACATTTGGCGATGAGGTAACAAGAACCTTCACAGGCAAAAATGACACAATTGGAATTCTGGAGCGATTCGTGGAGGGAGAAGATTGGGCAGACTTTGTAGCCCGCTTGAACCAATACTTCGTGGCCAACAAAATGGAGAAAGAGGCAGACGCAGTTCGGCGCCGGGCGGTCCTGCTCATGGTTTGCAGTCCGAAAATCTATGGACTCATAAAGAATCTCCTCTCGCCCTTAAATCCAATGGACAAGGACTATGAAACATTGTGTGCTCTGGTACGTGACCATCTCAAACCAGAAGAAGGCATCATCATCTCAAGATATCGAACCTATACGCACGTTCGTTCTGAGGGCCAGGATGTATCGGAATTCGTTGCCGACCTTGAGACATCTAGCTGGACCGTGTAAGGTCGAAACTGCGTTGGCAGACATGCTGCGGGACTTCTTTTTAATCGGCACGAGGTGATCCTGTGTAAGCTACTGGCGGCGGAGACGCTGGATTTGAGCAAGGCTAGCACGATCGCCCAATCATGCATGACGATGGATAAAAGTTTAAAGCTTTTGAAAAATCATTGAAAAATCGGAACTCGGCAAGTACTGCAAACAAGATAGTATCGTAGTTTGGCAGAGCTGCATATGGCAGGGCCTACCTGACTGCGTACGCAAAACCTGTGGCTGCTCAAAGTCCGCCAACGGGAATGAATCCGATATCACCGTGTTGGTGTTGTGGCAATCATTGGCATCATCAGTGTCGGTTTAAACAGTATATTTGTAAAGGCTGTTCGAGAGTGGGGCATCTTCAGCGCATGTGTCCGCAACTGAGCAAGCGTGCTGCGACATACCACGTGGAGGATGATAACCAGTCTAGCCTGGATCCGGATATGGAATCTGAGATACCAGAGGAGGAAGTGTATGGACTGTATTGTTCCTAACAAAGAGCCAATCGATAATGATTAATGTAAAACTTAATGGTGTGCCGGTATCCATGGAATTGGACACGGGTGCAAGTCAATCAATAATGAGCCAGAGGACATTCGACAGGCTGTGGGATACTAAGGCTGCGAGGCATAAGCTGAGTCCAGTCAATGCCAAGTTGCGTACATACACTAAATAACTCATAACGGCGACTGGCAGTGCAGTAATCAAGGTGTCGTATGATGGTGCGGTTCATGATTTACCGTTATGGATTGTTCTAGGCAATGGTCCAACGCTGTTTGGCAGGAACTGGTTGGAAAAAATCAACTGGAACTGAAACGAGACCAAAGCATTGTCGTCGGAGGAGGATACTCCATGTGCTCAAGTGCTGAGCAAGTTCCCCTCGCTGTTTGAACCAGGCATCGGCAATTTCACGGGAGCCAAGGTGCAGATCCACATGGACTCAAAAGCAAGACCCGTTCATCATAAAGCTCGGGCAGTTCCGTACATGATGAGGGAGAAGGTCAAAATCAAACTGGACAGACTCCAGCGTGAAGGGATCATATCACCTGTCAAATTTAACGAATGGGCCAGCCCCATTGTTCCTGTGTTGAAAAGTGATGGCACTGTCAGGATTTGTGGAGACTACAAGGTTACGATCAACCGCGTTTCGAAACAGAATCAATACGCGTTACTGAAGGCTGATGACATGTTTGCAACGCTAGCGGGGGGCAGTTGTTCACAAAACTGGATCTGATGTCGGCCTACATGACACAGGAGCTGGTTGACATGTCGAAGAAACTTACATGCATCAACACTCATAAAGGACTGTTTATCTACAACAGGTGCCCTTTTGGAATTCGCTCGGCTGCAGCCATATTTCAGAGGAACATGGAGAGTCTACTGAAGTCCGTCCCCAGAACCGTTGTGTTCCAAGATGACATACTGGTCACAGGTCATGACTCTGCTGAACATCTGAACAACCTGAAAGAGGTTGTACATTGTCTGGACAAAGTGGGACTCAGACTGAAACGCTCGAAATGCGTCTTCATGGCACCGGAAGTCGAATTCCTGGGGAGGAATATTTCTGCTGACAGTGTCAGGCCTACGGACTCGAAAACCAAGGCCATCAAAAATGCACCCAAGCCTCAGAATGTGACAGAGTTGCGTTCGTTCCTTGGTCTACTCAACAACTACAGTAATTTCTTACCTAGATTGAGCACCTTATTACAGCCACTGCACATGCTGCTAAGAAAAAGCGACAACTGGGTTTGGGGTGCGTCTCAAGATAGAGCTTTTGAGAAAGCTACTAATCTGCTTTGCTCTAACAAGCTGCTAGTATATTATCATCTGTGTAAGCATCGAGTATTGGCCTGTGATGCTTCGTCATATGGAGTTGGTTACGTGCTCCAATAAGCTAATGAGTCGGGCAAATTACAACCGTTGCATATGCTTCAAAAAGTTTGTCAAAGGCTGAAAGAGCCTACAGCAGGGTAGAGAAAGAAGCATTAGCCTGTGTGTGTGGGGCTAAAAAGATACATCAGTAACTGTTTGGTTTTTGGGTTGAATTGGAAACAGATCACCTAGAAACATAGAAACATAGAAAATAGGTGCAGGAGTAGGCCATTCGGACCTCCAAGCCTGCACCACCATTCAATATGATCATGGCTGATCATTTTTGCAACTTTAGTACCTCATTCCTGCTTTCTGTCCATATCCCTTGATCCCTTTAGCCGTAAGGGCCACATATAACTCTCTTTTGAATAGATCTAACGAACTGGCCTCAACAACTTTCTGTGGTAGAGAATTCCACAGCTTCACAATTCTCTGAGTGAAGAAGTTTCTCCTCATCTCGGTCCTAAATGGCTTACCCCTTATCATTAGACTGTGACCCCTGGTTCTGGACTTCCCCAACATTGGGAACATTCTTCCTGATCTAACCTGTGCAATCTCGTCAGAATTTTACATGTTTCGATGAGATTCCCTCTCATCCTTCTAAATTCCAGTGAACATAAGCCTAGTTGATCCACTCTTTCTTCATATGTCAGTCCTGCCATCGGGAAGCAGTCTGGTGAACCTTCGTTGCACTCCCTCAATAGCAAGAATGTCCTTCCTCGGATTAGGAGACCAAAACTGTACACAATATTCAAGGTGTGGCCTCACCAGGCCCTGACGGGATGATGTGGAATCGGTATGGGTGGAGCTACGGAATACCAAAGGGCAGAGAACGCTCGTGGGAGTTGTGTACAGACCTCCAAACAGTAGTAGTGATGTTGGGGAGGGTATCAAACAGGAAATTAGGTGTGCATGCAATAAAGGGGCAGCAGTTATCATGGGTGACTTTATTATGCATATAGATTGGGCTAACCAAACTGGAAACAACACGGTAGAGGAGGATTTCCTGGAGTGCATAAGGGATGGTTTTCTAGACTAATATGTCAAGGAACCAACTAGGGGGGAGGCCATCTTAGATTGGGTGTTGTGTAATGAGAGAGGATTAATTAGCAATCTCGTTGTGCGAGGCCCCTTGCGGAAGAGTGATCATAATATGGTGGAATTCTACATTAGGATGGAGAATGAAACATTTAATTCAGAGACCATGGTGCAGAACTTAAAGAAGGGTAACTTTGAAGGTATGAGGCGTGAATTGGCTAGGATAGATTGGCGGATGATACTTAAGGGGTTGACAGTGGATGGGCAATGGCAGACATTTAGAGAACACATGGATGAACTACAACAATTGTACATCCCTGTCTGGCATAAAAATAAAAAAGGGAAGGTGGCTCAACCGTGGCTATCAAGGGAATCAGGGATAGTATTAAAGCCAAGGAAGTGGCATACAAATTGGCCAGAAATAGCGGCGAACCCGGGGGCCTTAGAGAAATTTTGAATTCAGCTGAGGAGGACAAAGGGTTTAACTAGGGCAGGGAAAATAGAGTACGAGAGGAAGCTTGCAGGGAACATTAAAATGGACTGCAAAAGCTTATTTAGGTATGTAAAGAGAAAAAGATTAGTAAAGACAAACGTAGGTCCCCTACAGTCAGAATCAGGGGAAGTCATAACTGGGAACAAAGAAATGGCAGACCAATTGAACAAGTACTTTGGTTCGGTATTCACTAAGGAGGACACAAACAACCTTCTGGATATAAAAGGGGTCAGAGGGTCTAGTAAGAAGGAGGAACTGAGGGAAATTCTTATTAGTCAGGAAATTGTGTTGGGGAAATTGATGGGATTGAAGGCCGATAAATCCCCAGGGCCTGATGGTCTGAATTCCAGAATACTTAAGGAGGTGGCCTTGGAAATAGCGGATGCATTGACAGTCATTTTCTAACATTCCATAGACTCTGGATCAGCTCCTATGGAGTGAGGGTAGCCAATGTAAACCCAATTTAAAAAAAAAGAGGGGGAGAGAAAACAGGGAATTATAGACTGGTCAGCCTGACATCGGTAGTGGGTAAAATGATGGAATCAATTATTAAGGATGTTATAGCAGCGCATTTGGAAAGAGGTGTCATGATAGGTCCAAGTCAGCATGGATTTGTGAAAGGGAAATCATGCTTGACAAATCTTCTGGAATTTTTTGAGGATGTTTCCAGTAGAGTGGACAAGGGAGAACCAGTTGATGTGGTGTATTTGGACTTTCAGAAGGCTTTCGACAAGGTCCCACACAAGAGATTAATGTGCAAAGTTAAAGCACATGGGATTGGGGGTAGTGTGCTGACGTGGATTGAGAACTGGTTGGCAGACAGGAAGCAAAGAGTAGGAGTAAATGGGTACTTTTCAGAATAGCAGGCAGTGACTAGTGGGGTACCGCAAGATTCTGTGCTGGGGGCCCAGCTGTTTACATTGTACATGAATGATTTAGACGAGGGGATTAAATGTAGTATCTCAAAATTTGCGGATGACACTAAGTTAGTGGCAGTGTGAGCTGCGAGGAGGATGCTATGAGGCTGCAGAATGACTTGGATAGGTTAGGTGAGTGGGCAAATGCATGGCAGATGAAGTATAATGTGGATAAATGTGAGGTTATCCACTTTGGTGGTAAAAACAGAGAGACAGACTATTATCTGAATGGTGACAGATTAGGAAAAGGGGAGGTGCAACGAGACCTGGGTGTCATGGTACATCAGTCATTGAAGGTTGGCATGCAGGTACAGCAGGCGGTTAAGAAAGCAAATGGCATGTTGGCCTTCATAACGAGGGGATTTGTGTATAGGGGCAGGGAGGTGTTGCTACAGTTGTACAGGGCATTGGTGAGGCCACACCTGGAGTATTGTGTACAGTTTTGGTCTCCTAACTTGAGGAAGGACATTCTTGCTATTGAGGGAGTGCAGCGAAGCTTCACCAGACTGATTCCCGGGATGGCGGGACTGACATATCAAGAAAGACTGGATCAACTGGGCTTGTATTCACTGGAGTTCAGAAGAATGAGAGGGGACCTCATAGAAACGTTTAAAATTCTGACAGGTTTAGACATGTTAGATGCAGGAAGAATGTTCCCAATGTTGGGGAAGTCCAGAACCATGGGTCACAGTCTAAGGATAAGGGGTAAGCCATTTAGGACCGAGATGAGGAGAAACTTCTTCACCCAGAGAGTGGTGAACCTGTGGAATTCTCTACCACAGAAAGTTGTTGAGGCCAATTCACTAAATATATTCAAAAAAGAGTTAGATGTAGTCCTTACTACTCGGGGGATCAAGGGGTATGGTGAGAAAGCAGGAATGGGGTACTGAAGTTGCATGTTCAGCCATGAACTCATTGAATGGCGGTTTAGGCTCGAAGGGCCGAATGGCCTACTCCTGCACCTATTTTCTCTGTTACTATGTTTCTCTACCTATTTGTGTAGATCAGGATGGACTAACGAGAGCCTTGTCTTAAGTGCCCTTTTCATGAGCAGTTCAGCGGGGGGGATCCCCAGTGAGCGAGTGGGGTCTTGTGCGGTAAAGAAGCAGGACTTGGGATCGGCGAATCTGCAGTGAGCCTTCAGTTACCCTTTTCAAGCTCTGTTTGATTGTTTGCACTGCTCGCTGGTTTGAACGGGGCTGAAGTGACATATTTGATCACATTGCGGGTCATGAACTCTTTGAACTCGGCACTGGTGAAGCACGGCCCATTGTCACCCACAAGGACATCAGGCAGGCCGTGCGTAGCAAACATGACCCGCAGGCTTTCAATGGTGGCAGCGGATGTGCTTGCCGACATTATCTCACTCACATTCAATCAATTTGGAGTACGCATCTACAACCACAAGGAACATTTTTCCCAAGAAAGGGCCTGCATAGTCGACATGGACCCTGGACCACGGTTTTGAGGGCCAGGACCATAAACTTAATGGCGCCTCCCTGGGTGCATTGCTTAACTGAGAACATGTATTACATTTGTGCATGCTGGACTCTAAATCTGCATCGATATCGGGCCATCACATGTGGGATCTGCCTATCGCTTTCATCATTACAATGCCTGGGTGGGTGCTGTGGAGTTCACTAATGATAGTGTCCCTGCCCTTTTTTGGCACCACTACCCGATTACCCCATAGGAGGCAGTCTGCCTGTATGGACATTTCATCTCTGCACTGCTGGTACGGCTTTATTTCTTCCTGCATCTCTAACAGGACACTAGACCAACTCACGTGGAGCACACAGTTTTTTACTCGGGACAGTAAGGGGTCCTGGCTCGTCCAGATTCTAATCTGTCGGGCGGTAACAGGTAATTGCTCACTCTCGAATGCTTCCATTACCATGACTAAATCTGCGGGCTGTGCCATCTCCACCCCTATGGTGGGCAATGGCAACCTACTGAGAGCATCGGAACAGTTTTCTGTGCCTGGCCTGTGGTGGATGGCGTAGTTGTATGCGGACAACGTGAGCATCCATCTCTGGATGTGGGCCGATGCATTCGTATTTATCCCCTTACTTTCACAAAAGAGGGATATAAGTGGCTTATGGTTGGTTTCCAATTCAAATTTGAGCCCAGACAGATATTGATGCATTTTCTTTACCCCATAAACACACGCTAACGCTTCTTTTTCGATCATGCTGTAGGCCCTCTTGTGCTTAGACAGACTTCTGGATGCATAAGCAACCGATTGCAATTTCCCAGATTCATTAGCTTGTTGCAATACACACCCGACCGCGTATGACGACGCATCACATGCTAGTATCAAACGCTTACATGGATCATACAACAAAAACAATTTGTTTGACATAACAGTTTTCGAGCTTTCTCAAAGGCATTTTCTTGGCTTTTACCCCATATTCATTCATCTCGTTTATGCAGTAAAGACTGCAGTGGTTCTAACAGTGTGCTAAGACCTGGTAGAAGTTACCAAAGTAGTTCAGGAGTCCTAGAAACGACCGCAGCGCCATCACGTTCTGTGGTCTCGGTGCGTTCTTAATTGCCTCCGTCTTCGAATCGGTGGGCCTGATGCCGTCCGCTACAATTCTTCTCCCCAGGAACTCCACTTCTAGCCCCAGGAACTCCACTTCAGGCCCCAGGAACTCCATTTCAGGCGCCAGACACTTTGACCGTTTTAAACTGAGCCCCACACAATTAAGCCGACTAAGAACCTCCTCCAGGTTCTGCAGGTGCTCAACGGTGTCCTGACCTGTAACCAAGATGTCGCCCTGGAAGACCACGGTGCGCGGGACCGACTTTAGCAAGCTTTCCATGTTCCTCTGGAATATTGCTGCGGCTGATCGAATCGCAAATGGGAATCTGTTGTAAATGAAGAGACCTTTGTGCGTGTTAATGCAGGTGAGGCCCTTCGATGATTCCTCCAGCTCCTGCGTCATGTAGGCCGAGGTCAAGTCCAGCTTCATGAATGTTTTTCCTCCCGCCAGCGTCGAAAATAGGTCATCTGCCTTTTGTAGCAGATATTGATCCTGCAGGAAGAAACGATTGATAGTTACTTTGTAATCATCACAGATTCTGATGGTGCCGTCTTCTTTGAGGACTGGAACAATCGGATTGGCCCACTCATTGAATTCGATCAGCGAAATGATGCACTCTCGTTGCAGCCGGTCCATCTCGATCTCCACCCTCTCTCTCATCATGTACGGTGCTGCTCTCGCCTTGTGATGGATGGGTCGCGCCCCCGGAATCAAGTGGATCTACACTTTTGCTCCTTGGAACTTCCCGATGCTCGGTTCGAACATTGAGGGGAACTTGTTTAAGAGTTGGGCACATGAAGTGTCATCGACGGACGAGAGCACTCGGACGTCATCCCAGTTCCAGCGTATCTTTCCCAGCCAGCTCCTGACGAACAGCGTGGAACCATCGCCTGGCACCACCCTGAGTGGTAATTTGTGCACTGCTCCGTCGTAGGAGACCTTTATGGTAGCATTGCCGATTACGGGAATCACTTCCTTTGTGTACGTTCTCAATTTAGTACGAATGGGAGTCAGGACTGGGCTTGAGGCCTTACTGCATCACACAATTTATCGAAAGTCTTTTTGCTCATTATGGACTGGCTCGCGCCTGTGTCCAGCTCCATTGACACCATAGTCCATTTAATTCAGCCTTCAGCATTATCGGAGGACACTTTGTGGTACATGTGTGCACCCCATATACCTCTACCTCCTCAGTCTGAGACTCTGGTTTGTCGTGATCCACCGTGGATCTGTCCTGCTCTGCAACATGGTGGTTTGCTGGATTAGCATGGTTTGCAGCTCACTTGCACATATGTTGGAGGTGTCCCATTGTTCCACAGCCCTTGCAAATGTATCCTTTGAAGCGGCATGAATGGAAGCAATGATCACCTCCGCAGCGCCAACAAGGTGTTAATGGCCTCGTATTCACCATCCTTGATGGTGGACTCTGAGTCATCTGCGGACGTGCAGCTGCAGGCATGTGAGTCCTGTCCTGTACGTTCCGATTTGAAAACAACATCACTTTGTTCACAGTACTTGTAGCAGCACTCGTGTGCTGAGAGATTTGCTTAGTATTTTCACTGGTGGCGATAAACGCCTGGGCTATCTCTATGGCTTTACACAAGGTTGGGGTCTCTACAGTCAAAAGTTTGCGAAGTATTACTTCATAGCCAATGCCAAGTACAAAGAAATCCCTGAGCATGTGCTCCAACTGTCCTTCAAATTCGCATTGCCCTGCGAAGCGCCTTAGCTCGGCGACATAGCTCGCCACTTCCTGGCCTTCAGACCTCTTGTACGTGTAGAACTGGTACCTTGCCATTAGAACGCTTTCCTTCGGGTTTAGATGCTCCCGGACCAGTGTGCACAAATCATCGTACGACTTCTCTATCAGTTTTAGTGGAACAAACAGATTTTTCATGAGGCCATACGTTGGTGCCCCGCAAACGGTGAAGAGGTTCGCTCTTCGTTTGGCAGCATTCGCTTCTCCTTCCAGGTCGTTGGCCATGAAGTATTGGTTGAGTCGCTCCACGAAGGTTTCCCAATCATCACCCTCCGAAAATTTCTCCAGGATACCCACGGTTCTCTGCATTGTTGCAGTGGGGTTCATTATCTGTATCTTGTCGCCAGTTGTTATGTCTTGCATAAAGAATCTGACCAGATACTGTAAGCTCAAAGTAAAGTGTGACCGTAGTCTTTTATTATAGGTCTCCAGAGTACCTCTCCAGCCTGTGAGGCCTCCTTATGTACAGGTGCTCCCAAGGAATTGTGGGATCCCTTGGGACTCAAGGTGATGAGCCCTCTGGTGGTTAAACAAGGTACTTACAGGTTTACATATATAACAGGATGGAGTATAAATGCAGGGAAGTCTTGCTACAGTTGTACAGGGTATTGGTCAGGCCACACCTGGAATACTGCGAGCAGTTTTGGTTTCCATATTTATGAAAGGATATACTTGCTTTGGAGGCAGTTCAGAAAAGGTTCACAAGGTTGATTCCAGAGATGAGGTAGTTGACTTATGAGGAAAGTTTGAGGAGGTTGGGCCTCTACTCATTGGAATTCAGAAGAATGAGAGGTGATCTTATCGAAACCTATAAGATTATGAGGGGGCTTGGCAAGGTGGATGCAGAGAGGATGTTTCCACTAATAGGGGAGACTCGAACTCGAGAGAATAATCTTACAATAAGGGGCCATCCATTTAAAACTGGGATGAGGAGAAATTTCTTCTCTCAGAGCGTTGTGAATCTGTGGAATTCGCAGCCTCAGAAAGCTGTAGAAGCAGGGACATTGAATAAATTTAAGACAGATATTAGACCGTTTCTTAAACGATAAGGGAACAAGGGGTTATGGAGAGCGAGCAGGGAAGTGGACCTGAGTCCATGATCGGATCAGCCATGATCACATTGAATGGAGGAGCAGGCTCGAGGGGCCATATGACCTTCTCCTGCTCCTATTTCTTAAGTTCTTATATTCTTATATTCTTATATTCAATCCGACCTTCCAGACCATGAGCATAGAGGTGCAGGGGAGGGGGAGGTGCAGTGGGAGGGGGAGGATGAAGCCCCCACTCTTGTACTCACTCTGGAGGAGGTGCTGGTGCCGCCCATTGAGATGCCAGCCCCTTTCCTGAGTGGTACGAGTGTTGGGACATACCATGGTTTCAAACAATCCGAGGCTGCGGGTTCCAGTGGGGTGCAGCAAGCCACACCCAGGGCCCCACCATCCGAGGCTGCAAATTTTCTGGACAGAGGCGCAAACTTTTATAGGGCGCTAAATTTACTGCCATGCCACCATTAGCTCCCTAAGAAGCCTCCAGCCAAAATCCAGCCCATGATCTTTAAACGAAGCCTCCATGCCTAGCTATACCTTCCCCCACTTACCCCACCCAGACCGCCACGGTGACGGTGTGGCTCTCATCACCAAATCACACCTTGATCTGTTGTCCCCCTACACTTCCAGCACTTTACCTCCTTTGAGCATCTCACCTTGCTCCAACCCTCTCATCTCACATATAAAATTCTTGTTCTTTCATCATCATCATCATAGGCAGTCCCTCAGAATCGAGGAAGACTTGCTTCCACTCCCAAAGTGAGTTCTTTGATGGCTGAACAGCCCGATACGAGAACCACAGACTCTGTCACAGGTGGGACAGACACTCGTCGGGGGAAGGGGTCGGTTGGGCTGGTTTACCGCGCGCTCCTTCCGCTGCCTGCGCCTGGCCTCTTCATGCTCCTTGCGTCGAGCCTCAAAGAGCTCAACACCCTTCCAGATGGACTTTCTCCACCTCGGGCGGTCTGTGGCCAGGGTCTCCCAGGTGTCAGTGGTGATGTCGCACTTTACCAGGGAGGCTTTGAGGTTGTCCTTATAATGTTTCCGCTGTCCACCTTTGGCTCGTTTACCATGAAGGAGCTCCGCATAAAGCATTTGCTTAGGGAGTCTCGTATCTGGCATGCGTACTATGTGGCCTGCCCAGCGAAGCTGATCGAGTGTGGTCAGTGCTTCAATACTGGGGATGTTAGCCTGGTTGAGGACACTGATGTTGGTGCGCCTGTCCTCCGAGGAGATTTGCAGGATCTTGCGGAGACATCGTTGGTGATATATCTCCAGCGAGTTGAGGTGCCTTCTATACATCATCCATGTCTCTGATCCATACAGGAGGGCGGGTATTACTACAGCCTTGTAGACCATGAGTTTGGTGATAGATTTGAGGGCCTGGTCTTCGAACACTCTTTTCTGCAGGCGGCCGAAGGCTGCATTGGCGCACTGGAGGTGATGCTGAATCTCCGCATCAATGTCTGCCTTTGTTGATAAGAGGATCCCGAGATATGGGAAATGATCTACATTGTCCAGGGCCGCGCCGTGGATCTTGATGATTGGAGGTCAGTGCTGTGCGATGACAGGCTGGTGCAGGACCTTTGTTTTACGGATGTTAAGCGTAAGGCCCATGCCTCAGTGAATACATTGACTATATCCTGGAGTTCAGCCTCTGAATGTGCACAGACACAGGCATCATCCGCATACTGCAGCTCAATGACAGAGGTTGAGATGATCTTGGACCCTGGCATGGAGGCGGTGTAGGTTAAATAGCTTCCCATTGGTTCTCAGGTTTAATTCCACTCCAGCGGGGAGCTTGTTGATTGTGAGCTGGAGCATGGCGGTGAGGAAGATTGAGAAGAGGGTTGGAGCGATAACGCAGCCCTGTTTGACCCCGGTCCGGACGTGGATTGAGTCTGTAATGGATCTGTTGGTAAGGATCAAGGCCTGCATGTCATCGTGAAGCAGGCGAAGGATGTTGACAGACTTTTGGGGGCATCCGAAACGGAGGAGGACGCTCCATAGACCCTCACGGTTGACAGTGTCAAAGGCCTTTGTAAGATCGAAAAAGGCCATGTATAAAGGCTGGCGCTGCTCCCTGCATTTTTCCTGCAACTGGCGTGCTGCAAAGATCATGTCCGTTGTGCCCTGTAGAGGACAAAATCCGCATTGTGATTCTGGGAGGAGCTCCTCGGCCACAGGGAGAAGACAATTGAGGAGAACTCGAGCGACAACTTTCCCAGTGGCTGAAAGCAGGGAGATTGCCCAGTAGTTGCCGCAGTCGGACTCGTCCCCCTTTTTAAAAATGTTCACAATCACTGCATCTCTGAGATCTCCCGGCATGCTCTTCTCTCTCCAGATGAGAGAGATGAGGTCATGTATCCGTGCTAAAAGCGCCTCTCCGCCATATTTTAGCGCCTCAGCATGGATTCCATCTGCACCCGTAGCTTTGTTATTCTTAAGCTGTTTTATGGCTTTGCCAACCTCGTGCAGCGTTGGAGTTTCACTGAATTGGTAGCAGGTGGCTTGCTGCGGGATGGAATCAAGAACATTCGAGTCAAAGGCAGAGTCTTGATTGAGGAGATCTTCAAAGTGCTCCTTCCATCAGGCCCTGACAGTCTCGGTGTCCTTGATGAGTGTTTCCCCGTTCTTGGCCAGGAGTGGGGTGGGGCCTTGGGAGTTTGGACCGTAGGTGGCCTTGACTGCAATGAAGAATCCTCGCATATCGTGGCTGTCGGCCAGTTGTTGTATCTCCTGTGCTTTCCCCATCCACCACCTGTACTTTAGGTCCCGAGTTTTTTGTTGGACCTGAGCCTTGAGCTGTATGATGTTGTTCTGCAGCTCCAGAGTTGGGCTGTTGCTTGAGGCTCAGAAATGCTTTCCTCTTGCGATCTATTAGTTCTTCGATCTCCTGATCATTTTCATCAAACCAGTCCTGATGTTTTCTGGCTGAGTGACCAAGTGTCTCTTCACAGGCACTGGTTATAGAAGCCTGGAGGGCAGATCAAGCGCTATGGGGATTCAGCCTCTCAGGGTCATCAAGGCACGCCAGATTGGCTGTGAGGCACTGGCTATATAGGGCTCTCTTAGCTGGATCTCTAAGTGCCCCGGCATTAACAATTTTGCGGAACTGCTTCTGCTGTCTCCTCTGCTTTGGGGCAATGTTAATGTTGATGATGGATTGGATTAGGTGGTGATCCGTCCAGCAGTCGTCAACTCCTGTCATAGCGCAGATGATGCGCACATCCTTGCGATCCCTGGCTCGGACGATGACATAGTCAAGCAGGTACCAGTGTTTGGGTGTTGCCACGATGCCTTGTATTTGTCCCTCTGGCGGAACAGGGTGTTGGTAATGAGGTGTTCATGTTTTAGACATTTTATCAGGAGTAGGTTACCGCTGGAATTGGCTTTCCTTACCCCCTCTCTGCCAATCATGCCTCCCCAGAGGGCTGTGACTTTGCAAACCCTGGCATTAAAATCACCCAGGAGGATCAATTTGTCGCCCGTGGGGACACGGGACAAGGATGTCTCGAGGTTGGAATAAAAACCCTCTTTAGCCTCAGCCGTTGCATCGAGTGTGGGGGCATACGCACTGATGACTGTGGCACATTGGTTCCGAGATAGGGTTATACGGAGAGTCATGAGGCATTCGTTGACCCCACAGGAGGAGTCTTTGAGGCGGTTGACCAGCTCATTCTTGATGGCAAAGCCAGCTCCATGAAGGCGACGTTCTGCTTCTGGTTTCCCTTTCCAGAAGAAGGTGTAACCTCCACCATGTTCCTTCAACTGGCCTTCCCCTGCCCACCGGGTCTCGCTTAGGGTGGCGATGTCAATGTCAAAACGTCTTGAGTTCCCGGGCAGCTATGGCGGTGTGGTGTTCCGGCCTGTTGCTGTTGGGATTGTCCATGAGGGTCCTGACGTTCCAGGTCCCAAAATTCATACTGACGGAGTGGAAGATGCCTGTGTGTGAGTTCTTTTAATGTGGAGTGGCCGCTGCACACCGGCAACCACACGGGCTTAGGGATCAAGGTCTTGGTCCAGTGGCAAGGGGGTCCAAGACAACTGGAGACCAGGCACAGCTCTATAAGCCTAATTGCCTACGACGAAGTGTTGGCCGCAAGCTCAGCGCCGGGTAGCACCATTGATAGTAGATGGCCCACAGCTAGGTTGGGGGGCAGGCATTAGGAAGGTGACTTCCAAAGTTATTTTAAAAGATTAAAAGTTGATAAAGGTTCCCATTTTATTTCAAAAGTTTCCAAGAGATATTAAAACATTTTAAGAAGTTTCGAAGAGTTGTTAAAAATCTAAGATGTAAATCAATAATAGATTATAAAAGTTTCCCCAATTTAAAAAGTTTCTAAAAGTTGTTAAAAGTCGAAGATGTAGGTTAATAATAAATGTTTAAAAGTATTTCGGTTGAGAGTCTAAAATTTAAGTTTTAAAACTTGTCAGTCTCCAGCTCAGCTGCTGAGGTTGGGCCGCGCCTCTGGTCGCTATTCCCACTGAAGGTGGAAGGCGAGCCGGCCCGAAGGTGCTGGTGTCGGTGGTCTGGGCGCGGCTGGTGTCCCTGGAGCTCCGTTGGGCTGGAATCCCTCCTATTTTGGTGTTCCCACTGGGCCAGAGCCCCTGCCCCCCCGGCATCCGCGCTGGGCCGGAGCCCCCACTCTCCCGGCATCTCCACTGGGCTGGAGCCCCTGCTCTTCCGGTGTCCCTGCTGGGAATTCTTGGTGTCCCCGCTGGGAATTCTTGGAAGGGACTCTGGTCGAAGGGACTCTGCACCGGCCGCTTCTGTCCCCGCTTCTTTCACCATTATCATCATCATCATCATAGGCAGTCCCTCGAAACGAGGATGACTTGCTTCCACGCCAAAAAAAAGGATGAGTTCACAGGTGTTTCAAATGAAGAACCCGAACTACATCCTCAAGGATGGAAGATGCCTGTGCATGGATTTTTTAACCTGTGATGCCGTTACACACCAGTCACCACACGGGCTTGACAGAGCTAGGTCTTGGTCCAGTGGCAAGGATTACCCAAGACAACTGGAGACCTGCTCTACTGCATAGACGTAGTGCGTACACATATCGCAGTGTGGGCTGGTCCGTGCTGCCCCAGGGCCCCTGGCCCTGAACTCACACCTCCCCGGGGCCCCAATCACATCCCTCCACAGTCTTTCACAGCTCCTTCGCCCCGAACTTGCTGCTCCAGCTGCATCTGCCCACGCTCCAATCACCGATCTGGACCTTTCTGACGTCAGTCTTCGCTGCCATTGTCCCCTTGCACCAGCTCGCGCTGTACTTTGTAGTGGCCTGCCTCCATGCTGCTCCCTTGGCCGCACGCCGCTCCTTTTATGGCCCCGACTTGCCGCTGATGGTTTCTCGCAGGTCGGGGCCTCTTGTTCTTTATTGTTCACTCACGTACCATAAAAATGTTATCACTGAGATTTGTTCACTGCTTTCTTCCCTTAGCCTATGCACCAAGCAACTTCTCATTCTCGGTGATATCAACTTCCATCTCAATTCATCCTGCTCTCTGTCTCTCTGTCTTCTGAGCTGTCTTCTGACCTCAAAAGTAGTAATCTCGGGATTGCTACCAGTGCCACGTGCTAGTCAGAGTAGGAATCGCAGGCTAGCGCAGATGAATATGTGGCTTGAGCAGTGGTGCAGCAGGGAGGGATTCAAATTCCTGGGGCATTGGAACCGGTTCTGGGGGAGGTGGGACCAGTACAAACTGGACGGTCTGCACCTGGGCAGGACCGGAACTAATGTCCTAGGGGGTGTGTTTGCTAGTGCTGTTGGGGAGGAGTTAAACTAATATGGCAGGGGGATGGGAACCAATGCAGGGAGACAGAGGGAAACAAAAAGGAAGCAAAAGCAAAAGACAGAAAGGAGATGAGGAAAAGTGGAGGGCAGAGAAATCCAAGGCAAAGAACAAAAAGGGCCACTGTTCAGCAAAATTCTAAAAGGACAAAGGGTGTTAAAAAAACAAGCCTGAAGGCTTTGTGTCTTAATGCAAGGAGTATCCGCAATAAGGTGGATGAATTAACTGTGCAAATAGATGTTAACAAATATGATGTGATTGAGATTACGGAGACGTGGCTCCAGGATGATCAGGGCTGGGAACTCAACATCCAGGGGTATTCAACATTCAGGAAGGATAGAATAAAAGGAAAAGGAGCAATGGGGTAGCATTGCTGGTTAAAGACGAGATTAATGCAATAGTTAGGAAAGACATTAGCTTGGATGATGTGGAATCTATATGGGTAGAGCTGCAGAACACCAAAGGGCAAAAAACGTTAGTGGGAGTTGTGTACAGACCTCCAAACAGTAGTAGTGATGTTGGGGAGGGCATCAAACAGGAAATTAGGGGTGCATGCAATAAAGATGCAGCAGTTATAATGGGTGACTTTAATATGCACATAGATTGGGCTAGCCAAACTGGAAGCAATACGATGGAGGAGGATTTCCTGGAGTGCATAAGGGATGGTTTTCTAGACCAATATGTCGAGGAACCAACTAGGGGGGAGGCCATCTTAGACTGGGTGTTGTGTAATGAGAGAGGATTAATTAGCAATCTCATTGTGCGAGGCCCCTTGGGGAAGAGTGACCATAATATGGTGGAATTCTGCATTAGGATGTAGAGTGAAACAGTTAATTCAGAGATACTGGTCCAGAACTTAAAGAAGGGTAACTTTGAAGGTATGAGGTGTGAATTGGCTCGGATAGATTGCCGAATGATACTTAAGGGGTTGACTGTGGATGGGCTATGGCAGACATTTAGAGACCGCATGGATGAACTACAACAATTGTACATTCCTGCCTGGCGTAGAAATAAAAAAAGGGAAGGTGGCTCAACTGTGGCTATCAAGGGAAATCAGGGCTAGTATTAAAGCCAAGGAAGTGGCATACAAATTGGCCAGAATTAGCAGCGAACCCGGGGACTGGGAGAAATTTAGAACTCAGCAGAGGAGGACAAAGGGTTTGATTAGGGCAGGGAAAATGGAGTACGAGAAGCAGCTTGCAGGGAACATTAAGGCGGATTGCAAAAGTTTCTATAGATATGTAAAGAGAAAAAGGTTAGTAAAGACAAACGTAGGTCCCCTGCAGTCAGAATCAGGGGAAATCATAATGGGGAACAAAGAAATGGCAGACCAATTGAACAAGTACTTTGGTTCGGTATTCACTAAGGAGGACACAAACAACCTTCCGGATATAAAAGGGGTCAGAGGGTCTAGTAAGGAGGAGGAACTGAGGGAAATCCTTATTAGTCGGAAAATTGTGTTGGGGAAATTGATGGGATTGAAGGCCGATAAATCCCCAGGGCCTGATGGACTACATCCCAGCGTACTTAAGGAGGTGGCCTTGGAAATAGCGGATGCATTGACAGTCATTTTCCAACATTCCACTGACTCTGGATCAGTTCCTATCGAGTGGAGGGTAGCCAATGTAACCCCACTTTTTAAAAAAGGAGGGAGAGAGAAAACAGGGAATTATAGCCTGGTCAGCCTGACATCGGTAGTGGGTAAAATGATGGAATCAATTATTAAGGATGTCACAGCAGCGCATTTGGAAAGAGGTGTCATGATAGGTCCAAGTCAGCATGGATTTGTGAAAGGGAAATCATGCTTGACAAATTTTTTGAGGATATTTCCAGTAAAGTGGACAAGGGAGAACCAGTTGATGTGGTATATTTGGACTTTCAGAAGGCTTTCGACAAGATCCCACACAAGAGATTAATGTGCAAAGTTAAAGCACATGGGATTGGGGGTAGTGTGCTGACGTGGATTGAGAACTGGTTGTCAGACAGGAAGCAAAGAGTAGGAGTAAATGGGTACTTTTCAGAATGGCAGACAGTGACTAGTGGGGTTCCGCAAGGTTCTGTGCTGGAGCCCCAGCTGTTTACATTGTACATTAATGATTTAGGCGAGGGGATTAAATGTAGTATCTCCAAATTTGCGGATGACACTAAGTTGCGTGGCAGTGTGAGCTGCGAGGAGGATGCTATGAGGCTGCAGAGTGACTTGGATAGGTTAGGTGAGTGGGCAAATGCATGGCAGATGAAGTATAATGTGGATAAATGTGAGGTTATCCACTTTGGTGGTAAAAACAGAGATACAGACTGTTATCTGAATGGTGACAGATTAGGAAAAGGGGAGGTGCAACGAGACCTGGGTGTCATGGTACATCAGTCATTGAAGGTTGGCATGCAGGTACAGCAGGCGGTTAAGAAAGCAAATGGCATGTTGGCCTTCATAGCGAGGGGATTTGAGTACAGGGGCAGGGAGGTGTTGCTACAGTTGTACAGGGCCTTGGTGAGGCCCCACCTGGAGTATTGTGTACAGTTTTGGTCTCCTAACTTGAGGAAGAACATTCTTGCTATTGAGGGAGTGCATCGAAGATTCACCAGACTGATTCCCGGGATGGCGTGACTAACCTATCAAGAAAGACTGGATCAACTGGGCTTGTATTCACTGGAGTTCAGAAGAATGAGAGGGGACCTCATAGAAACGTTTAAAATTCTGATGGGTTTAAACAGGTTAGATGCAGGAAAAATGTTCCCAATGTTGGGGAAGTCCAGAACCAGGGGTCACAGTCTAAGGATAAGGGGTAAGCCATTTAGGACCGAGATGAGGAGAAACTTCTTCACCCAGAGAGTGGTGAACCTGTGGAATTCTCTACCACAGAAAGTAGTTGAGGCCAATTCACTAAATATATTCAAAAGGGAGTTAGATGAAGTCCTTACTACTAGGGGGATCAAGGGGTATAGCGAGAAAGCAGGAATGGGGTACTGAAGTTGCATGTTCAGCCATGAACTCATTGAATGGCGGTTTAGGCTCGAAGGGCCGAATGGCCTACTCCTGCACCTATTTTCTATGTTTCTATGTTTCTAATACCCTTCTATCCTCCCTTAATTTGTACCTCCATGTAAACTCCCCAACCCATAATCACAGCCATCCCCTTGATCATGCCATCTCTCGTGGCCTCGCTACTCCCATCGTGTCAATCGCAGATAAGGCATCACTGACCACTTCCTTTCATCGCTCTCCACACACATCCCCCTTACCCCCATCACCCCACCTCCTCCCCCTCCCAACCCCACTTCCTTCTGTGTCCACCCCTGGAAAAAATTATCTCCCAACTCACTTACAACTGCACTTATGTAAGGGGGTGATCACTATGAGGGGGTCAGGTTCCCTTCTAACCAACTTGAGCGGTTCGAATCACTCCCACTCCCTTGGGTTCTCGACTCTAGATTTATTTGTGGGATGTGACAAAGTGCAAAGGACACTGGTTTGATGCAAAAGAACTTTTGATTTTATTACAGTCAAGAAATTACAAACTTATAATTACTCTAATAAGAAAGTACAATGTCAAAACTTATTCAAACTTATTAAAGAACAATATCTTACACACTCAGAGGGGTTACAGTAGGTTATAATAGAGAACAACACATTACATTCAAAGTGGGTCACAGTAGAATTACACCTCCCACCTTCCAATACCTAATTCTAGCTAGGTTAGACTCCAGGGCAGGCAGGGACTATGCTTACCAATCCTTTTGACAGTTAACGGTAGATCACGGTTTTGGGGTTCACTGGATGCGGTAGGGTTTGCTTGCCGTACCCCGAACGTCAGAGAAGACTTTCTGCTGCACAATCTTCAATTGGGTTGAGTCCGCTGATGCGGTATGGAGCGGTTTGGATCTGTGGGGTAAATACCCGTCTTCTTTGGTTAGAAATAGGTTTCTACAGTCTTTTAGGTAATGTTTTACCCTTTGATAGGTCAGGATTAGATTGTAGAGTGGAAACTTTTCGATTCATCGGTTTTTCCCCGTTGGAGTTTTGTTTCGAGTTTGGTCGATCACGGTGGTTTTTCGTTGATACCACATTGGCAGTGGTCGGTTGCTGCCGCGATGGTGATGTTCTTCCTTCCTTCAGGACTTCAGGACTTCGAGGCTGGAGAAGTTAGTTTATAACTGTCGCGTTAGTTTCTCTCCTTGTCTTGATGACACCAGCGTAGTGTGGTACTAGTCTGACATATGAGGTAGTAGCAACCTTGTAGCTACTTAGCAACCTAATCTCTGTTGGAAACAGGGACCAGTTATACGGTTTGAGAGGTTCTAATCTTGGCACCAAATCTGTTCAGGATTCTTTGTTTAAATTTGGTGGGCTTGGCTCTTCTTTGTAATATTTTGGTGGGCTCGTTAAAGTTAATATGTCTCGGGTGGGCTGATGTTCGGAAACAGTTTCCTGATGGAAAATATTCGTTTGGTCATTGCAGTGTCCTTTTGTGCTTAGTTTTTCGCATACAGGCTGGATTGGGCCTCTTTGTGATGTATATGCTGAAATGGTTTTCCAGTTTCAAGCTGATGGTTCGCTATCTCTGGGCCATTTTATAATGTTAATGTCTCTTGTGGGGAAGAATTCTCGAATACCCATTTCTTCAGACAGGTTACTTTAGTCCTCACACCCATGTAGTCTCACTTAATCAAGTTGTCTCCTGTTAGTCCTTTTAGGCCCGCACACAGCCTTGAATTTGTCTATTAAAAGTTCAAAATTCTATTAAAGTTTGTAGTTTCTTCCATAAGCACTTTAGGGTTCCAAACTTTTCGGTAGATAGTCCCAAATTAAATTTCCTTTTGAATGAGCCCAAACACTGGGGGGGGTTCTTATGAATTTTGCACCACCCTTCAGTCCCCCATGTTGACATTCCACACTCTTGAGTATCAATCAAGGTAAACTAAATTCCTGCTCCCGGGAATCAACCTTCCCTGCATTTATACTAGCTAAACATTACCCTGCATCCCCCGTTGAAATGCAATGCAATATACAGGCGAATACAGTCGTTATAAGTCGGTTACAGTATAGAGGAGGTATGATGTCCCTCTTTTACTCAGTTTTCACAGTAAAATAAAGGTATACAGTTCAACACAACTTTAAGTAAAGTAAAATAAAAGCACATCGCCAAACACCTTCTCAGGTAACATATAGGTCCATAGTCAAACACATTTCAAGTTCAGTAAAATAAGGGTACATAGTCAAACACATTTTAAGTAACACTCTTACAACGCTCGAGATTTTGCGGTTTACAGCAGGTAGAATCAAATAAAAATTAAACATGGTAGTATGGTGTCACCCCTCCCTGCGTGATTCTCAAGTTCGGCCAAGGAGCGTACAGTACCCTTTGATGCCTGACCTGACAGACTCTGCATTTCACTCGGCAAGTGAGACACCATAAAGTAAAGAATAATCACGAGTTGACAGATAACTAAAGTGTGGGAAGCGATTCGGATCCAGACTGGGACTTCTATATTTCTGAAAAGGTCCCACCAAGGCAGAATTGTGATCTCGAGAATCTTTTTCCCTATCTCAACTGTTTTCTGTTCCAGAGTGTAGAAGTGTTTTTGTGAGATAATTACAGCTTTTAGCAGAGCAGTAAGATGTTCGGTAGAGGGGGAATTGCATAGCCAAAATGTACAACATAATCCTGCAGATTTGTAATGTTTTCCTTCACAGTGAGGTGGATAGTGGAGGGTTCAGGAATGGGGACAATCCGTTCCTGGGCCACTTGAACTGATGCCTCAGGTTTGAAGCAAAAATTGCTGTCACTTACCGGACACCAGAAGTGTCCATGTTGGTAGTGGGGTGCACTGGTGGTGACACAATATGTCCCACCCCCTATGTATGCTACCTGTGGAGGGACATGGTCTTGTGCCATTACCTCCATGGTACAGTTAATAGGCTGTGCACCAGCAGCTTTAAACCCACACTGTGACTTTGAATGGGCACTTAAGTACTGGGGACACAGTGTTACGTGTGCACCCCAGTTCCGTCATGGGAGAGGTCAGTACCCGTTACAGAATGCTCCCACTTTATGACATAGGGTGGGACCACTTGAAAATGAATGTGTGCACCTTCCTGAATAACTCCAATGTTCTCCACCCGGTATACCGGTGCAGGTCGGGCTGTCCCACCCATGACCGGCATCCTTAATACTATCCCCATAATAGTGTGGTTAGATTTCCCACAGTCTACTGGGATAGGGTAGGTTTCAGAGGCCAGGCGGAGCTGGCACAGGCTTAGTGAATTGCTGTACCGGTGGAGGGCTGTGAGGTGCTTATTCCTGATCCAAGAGGGGACTAAACCTTGTTTTAAATCCTCCAGGATGTTGCGGCCCTCCCCCAACAACCATGCCCCACACAATAACCACACCACATTCTGTGCAGCCTGGTCTGAAACGTTTCTGTCCTCCCGTATGAGTGCATTCACTGTCTGTGCATGTTTTTCCAGTTTAGCCACTATTTCTTTTAAATGGACAGTCATAGCCTGGTCCTTGTATAGTTCTGACCCTACTAATGTATTCTCTTGTTTTAGGATTTTTCTCAATTATTTTTTTAAACCGTTTATCTGGGTTTGCAGTTCTATTTCATCTCGGCTATTTATTATAGAGGGTGCTGTATTGTAGGTAGTGAAAACATCGGTTATGATTCCCCTTCTAGGTCTCTCTGAGCCCATGGTGTCCCTAGCATTTAGGGTGTATAGGTCTGCTTTGTCTACATTTCCAAAGTCTAACTCATAAAATTTCTTGAACATGTCTCTAAGTAGGGCCTGGTATAGCAACTCTGTTTCCTTCGGACATAATGCAGGTAGGTGTACCTCGGTAAGGTTTAATATTACTGAAGCTACTGCATAATGTACCCCCTGGTATAACACCTTTTCGGTCAGTACCAATACTAATCCGTTCCCAGGTCCCTTGGTGGTGGTAGAGCACCTTTCTATTACTGTGTGTATTGGCGGAGTTGTGGGCAGGAGTTTCTTAATGTGTGCTCTTAGTTCAGTGGCGTTAATTGGGAGTGGGGAGTGTGGAACCGCGCACCCGTGTCGGCTAGAATCCCACCCCATCCCTTCCCCTTCATCTTGCCAGTGCCTGGCGAAGACGATCGATATGTCTGCGGGACAAATATTCTCTGATCCCCACATGCAAACATAAATTCCTTGTTCGGATTCCCACCATTTGTCCCAACACACTGTTACTCCTCCCCATGTCCCCGTGATGATGCAGTACGTATCTTTCCCAGTCCGATTCCTGGTCCCATGCGTCCTTGCTGAGTTTTCTGAGCCACCACCATCTTCCCAGGGGTATGTTTCCTTTGCAAGTCAAACACACACGTTTTCCCTCTGTAACACTGACTCGGGCAGCGATGATCCGTATCCGGGGGCATGGAACTGAGGCCTCCCCGTAGGTAAAACCTTCCTGGCTGGAGTAGCGGGTAGAATTAGATCCCAGCACCCTGGCCATCTTCACTCGTGGGCGTAAATGGCGAGTTCTTCCACACCTGGCGTGCCACTCCCAGCGGTTACGATCGGTGCTCTTCCTCCTGAACACCCATAAATGAGGGATTCTTCCACGTCTCCTCGGTCGCCGCTGCTCATCCTTATCAGGGCGAGCAGGAACAGGATCCTTTCCATACTGTTCTCTTTCCTGTAGGGGCACATAAACAGATTGTCTAGCCCTGAGAAAGCTCTCTGGCTTGACAAAGGTGACTGAGTTCCAATTTGGGCTCATAGTCTTTAATTGACTGGCTGTCTTATTCAGTTCCTTGTGGACTGATGTCTGCAACTAACTTTTATCTCACAGCCGGTTTACTCTTATCCTACCGGTGCTTCCTCAATAGCTATACTGATAGACTCTTCTTACTCCCGGGTATTACCCGGCCTGTGCCTTTTTTAATTGCTGCACAGATAGATTCTTTTCCTTACCCCAGTAATTAATACATATATATACACATCATCACACATATCTTACACTATTCTAAATTACTAAACATCCTTAAATTCATATGGTGCTATATATGTACATCTGCCACCCGTCTCCCGGTAGCCAGGTTGATTCCTGCCTTCTTTCTTTCTTCTTCAACCGCTGGGTGTCCAGCGAGGTCGGTAATAGGTCGACCTGCACCGCTGGACCCGGAGTACCCTGACTGGACGTGGGTTCGAGTCCCACACTATCGGGGGAACGTCCCCTCCAGTGCTGCAGCACACTGCTCCTTTGGGGGTGGCTGCCTGGATCGTTTCTTCCCCTGGGGGTTGTTCTGCCTGGTCGAGGGCTACGGGCTGGGGACTCACAGTTGGTGGCTGTTCCACCGCTATCTCTTCTGGGGGTCCCTCACTGCCTGAGGCTACCGGCTGGGTGTCCCTGCTCGCAGGCTGGTCTCTGACCTTAGGTGCCCTTTTGCGGCTGGTCCCTTTCCCGGGGTTGAACCATTGAAATTGGGGCGCTGCTGACCATGGTGTCTTTGGCCATGGTGTGCAGGGAGTCCTTCTTAAGGCTCCGGCTGCTGGGGGTGCGTCTGAGTCCAAAATGATTGGGAGGGGGGTGCTCCTCCAGTAACACAGTCCACCGCCCCGCGAGGTGCAGTCTGTGGGTCTGCCACGTCCTCTGTGGGATCTCCACAGTCAGGGGTTGTTGGCTGGGGGTCCCTGTCTTTAGTGCGGTTTACAGGTTTTGGCTGTCCCTTACGTTTAGCTGCTGTCCCCGGGGTTGAAAAGTTTTCACCGATTTATGTGGAACCACTTTGTTCGGCGGGGTAATTTTATGGCATAGACCATGGGGCTTGCCTTGTCGACAATGTGGTACGGTCCCATGTACAGCGCCTCAAAGACCCCTACTCTAGCGTAGTTTCTCACCATGACCTGGTCCCCTATCTCCCACTTGTGGTGCTTGCGGGGTTCTAGCAGCAGTCGGTTGGTCCGATGCTGTTTTCCCATGTTGTCAGCAGCCTGCCAGTGAATCTGTTTAAGGTGTTCAAACAGATTCCTGACAAAGCTGTCCCGGTTCGCTTCCCTAAGCTGACCTTCCGTGAGTACCGGGGCTAGTACATGGGTGTGGGTGCGCATGGCTCTGCCGGTCATCAACTCGTTTAGGGAGTACCCCGTGCTCTTTGACTGGCTGGCCCGGATCCCCATGAGGACCAGTGGTAGGACCTCTACTCACCCTTTGGGTGAGTCCCCTGTCTCTTTGCGCAGCCTTTCTTTGATGGTGTGGTTTAAACACTCCACAGGCCCGGATGACTGCGGGTTGTGGGCGACATGCCATTTTCTTTGATGCCAAGCACCTGCATCACCTGCCCGGTGGAGTGACTCCCTTGGTCGGACTCCACGTACTGTGGTAGTCCCCATCGGGAGAACACTTCTCTGACCAGGATCCTGGCTGTTCCCAGGGCAGTGGCTGTTCGGCATGAGAAGGCTTCCACCCATTTCGTGAATATGTCCACCAATACTAGTCAGTACTTGTAACCTCCCTGGGCAGTGGGTAGGGGCCCGATGTAATCGATTTGGATTGACTGCCAGGGTCCCTCTACCCTCCTGATATAGACACCTTTCTTTTCTGGGGTCAGGATTGTTGGCCGCGCACACCAGACAGCTAGCTCAGAACTCGTGGACGTCTTCCCTGAGTCCTGGCCACCACCCTGCCTGTTCCACTCATTGCCAAGTGGTCTCAGGTCCAGGGTGTCCTGCTCCTGGACCCTCGTGGGCCAGCTGGAGCAATTCTGCCCGGTGTGGTTGTGGTACTACACATTGCTCCCCCCTGAACAGCATGCCTCCTTTAATGGCAATTGCTGCGGTGCCGTACAGGCCGTCTACCTTTTCCCCTTTAGCTAGCGTGTTCAGGACAGTTTTGAGGACGGGGTCTTGGGTCTGAACCATTTTTAGGTCTGGGGGAAAAGCTATCCCTGCCATCCATGCCGTCCCTATCCTGCCCCTGACTGCTGTGATGGGTCCTAGGTTATATGGATCCCAGAGCTTGCCCGTGCGGGCACCTTGCTTGGCCAACATGTCAGCCTGCTGGTTTCCCTCACTACGGGGTTCGGTGGTGGAATGTGCCTTCACCTTATGTATGTAGATATTCCCTTCCTCCCCTATGGCTTTCAGTAGGGCCTTAATTGCCAGGGGTCTCCCATCTGCGGATGTGTATCCGCGATGGGACCAAATAGCCAGGTACTCCGTACACGAATTGCATGTGAACATACTGTCCGAGCAAATCGTGTATGGGGTAGGGAATTCTTCGGGGTGTGTGACTACGTACACCTCTGCAGACAGTTCAGCCTGCTGGGAGTTCATAGTACTGGGGCATTTAATCGCCAGGGCAATGCCTGCCTCGGGGTCATAAACTCCGTAGCCTGTGAGTCGTTCACCTGCAGATACCGTGCTTGAACCGTCTACATAGATTTCCTGACCTGTGGGGTGTAACCCAGCCTGAAAGCATATGTTAATTTCCCATACCCCTTCTGTGGAACACCGGTGGGCTGTCCCTGGATAAATCATGTTGGCTGGGAGTCTTGGCTCACAGAGACCCTTTACCCTTAGGTCCATTTGAGAGAGGAGCAGGGTCCAGCGAGCAATGCGGGCACTGCTCACTGTCCCGTCCTTGATTCTCCTGTCCAGGAACAGTTGGGTGGGTGTATGGTGGGTAAGGAGTGTGATAGGGGACTCCCCTGTGAAGATCAGTGATCTTTTCACAACCCAGTGAGTGGCTAGGAGGTGCCGCTCACAGTTGGAGTATCCCTTTTCCACATCCGTGAGTATCCTAGAAGAGTAGACCACTGGTCTCAGCCGGCCGTGCTGCTCTTGGAGCAGTACTGCGCTCAGGCTGTCCCCACTGGCTGCTACCTCCAGGAAAAACTCTTTACCCCATCTATGGCCCCTAGAGCTGATGTGGTCTGCAGGTCTTTCTTGAGTTGGATAAATGCTGCCTCGCAACCTTTGTCCCATTCCCACTCCACTCCCTTGTGTAGGAGTCGGAGCAGAGGGACTGCGGTGGCTGCATAATCGTCAATGAAATCTCTGCAGTACCCGGTTAGCCTTAGAAAAGATCTTACTCCTGTTACTGTGTTGGGGGCTGGTGACTTCTGCACTGCTTCCCTTCGAGCTTTGTCTATGGCTCTTTCCCCGGCGCACACAGCCAGTCCCAGGAATTTTACTTCCTTCAGGCCGATCTGTGACTTCTTGGGGTTTACTTTAAATCCCTCTTCTTTCAGCAGCTCCAGCAGTTCAGCCAGCAGTGGGCCATGCTCCTCCCCCTCATCGGTGAACAGGAGCAGGTCATCCACATACTGTACTAGCTGCTGTGGTCTGCTGAAACTCTTTAAACAGTTGGCCATACACTGATGGAAAATACTGGGGCTGTTGTGGAAGCCCTGAGGGAGACAGTTCCAAGTATATTGCTGTCCTTTAAAGGTAAAAGCAAACTTGTACTGATCTTCCCTTCTTAACGGTATGGACCAGAACCCATTGGAAATATCCAGCACCGTGAAGGTGGTCGCGGAGGCTGGGATACTTCCAATGAGGTCGGCGACAGCAACAACAGTGGATGCACAGGCGAGGGTGTTACGGTTGAGTACTCGATAGTCCAACGTGGCTCTCCAGGAGTTGTCCGGTTTCTTAACCGGCAACAATGGAGAGTTCACATGGGTAGCTATTGGTCTCAATACCCCTGTTTAACTAGAGAACCCAAGGCTGTTTCCATGTCTGCCTCCGCCTCCCTGGGGAAGTTGTACTGTTTCTGCGATCGGGTCATGGGGTCCCCATCTATGCTAACCTTGGCCCCATTTATTCTCCCACTGTCGTGTTTGTGAGTGGCAAAAGCTGCAAGGTTTTTACTCACATACTCTTGATATTCTATCGGGGTGTTACTGACCAATGATTCAAGGTCGTAACCCTCCTTTGGTTTCATGGTGCACACCGTCCCTTTTCCCTGTTTTCCCGGAATAACTATCACCTCACTCTCTTGTCCCGTACAGACTGACCCCCAAACACAGTGGTTTCTTAAATCCACTAGGATCCTGTGGCCTAGGATGCAGTCAGCCCCCAGGATCCCTCGCCCTTCCTGTTCCCACTTCAGCAAGATATAAGTCCACTTAGTGTGGAGTGTGCCGAAATGAACGGAGAATGAGCCAGCCTGTTTAGTGCCTGTGAAACCCACCAAGCTGTAGGGAACCCCTTTAGACAGAGGTGAGGCGGCGGGGTTAGCTGTATAGACAAGGTGCTTGAGGCACCGGTGTCCAGCAGGTAAGTCCCTTTCACCTTTTCCACTTCCATCTGAACGGTCAGTCTCCCCCACGCATCATACTCAAGGGAACACAGGTGGACAGGCTGCGCTTGTCCTAGTCACTGTTTTGGTTGGGATGGGGCAGATGGTATTTTGGTACCGGTGGTGGTGGCTACCCTCCCAAGGCCATCTAACATGGTTCGGAGTGCGGTTAGGAAGGTATCGAACGAGTGGGGAGGGACTGGCTTATCGGTCTCGGCCCTTTTGGCCGGGGCTGGAGAACTCTTTCTTGCGCTATTCTTCCAAGGATTTCTACAATCCTTTTTCCAGTGCCCACTTTTTCTGCACCCGAAGCAGGTATGTTTTATATCGGTGGCGCCATTCCCTCTTATCCTGGCCAGATCGGATTTCGTGGACCCTTCCCTTTTGTGGGTGCTCTTCCGTCCCTCTGCCGTTCCTGTAAGCAAGGGTCAGTTGCCTAAGCACGCCCTGTTCTGTGGCTTGGAGATCTCTTGGTTCAAACCAGGCATCAGCCTTGGTTCTTATTCGGGGTAAACTGTTAGCTGCTAGACTTTGGAGCCAGTGTTCTAACTCACCGGGCTTAAGTGATCTCTGTCCATGTCCCCACTACAGGCGCATTGGTACACAAGCCACAGTCGGTCTGTGAAAGCCTGTGGGGTTTCCCCTGCAAGCTGCACCGTTTTGTCCACTTTGGAGAAGTGACTCCCGTCATAGCAGCCCATAGCTTCTAAAATGTCTTTCTGGACGGCAGCAAGTGTTTTCTGTCCTCTTTTGCTCTCAGTAGAGAGGGACTGGTACAGTTTGCTGTCTAGGGATAGGAGAAGCATCTTTGACATTTCTGCATCATCGCACCCATTAATATCCCCTACCTGTTCCATTTCCACAAAGTGAACCGAAGGGTCTCCCTTTGGACTTAGCTTTCCCAGGTGGCTTATCATAGCCCTAAGCTGGTGGGAAGTGTGGGGGACCAGAAACTGACTTTCCAGGGGCCCTGGGCCCCCGTTAAGGGTGGGCAGGCCAAACTTCTGTTGCCGGACTGGTCACATTGGCCCTGGTTCTGGCTCTCCCTGTTCTGGCTCGCCTCCCTCTCCTCCCTGCTGCCAAGCCGAGCTGAAACTCGGTGCTACAGGTGGTGGTGGTTCACTATCCCAGTCCGTCCTGCAACTGATTTGCCCCTCCTGCTGCTGAACCGGTGTAGTCACCGGTGCCACAGATAGTGGCCGGGTAGTTTCTTCCTTCTCTTCCAGGTTTCCCTGGAGCGTACCCGGGCTTATTAGGCATACCATGCCTTTTGCCTTGGACAGAGTAAGGTTTAAACTTTTAATTTGTTGCTGGCAGGGACCGTGGTCTCCCGATTCAAACCTATTAGTGCTAGTTACTTTATACGCTGCTTGCACATCTTTTAATCTTTCCTGGAGCTCTTTTACTTGTAGAGTGAGGCGAATGCTTTCCTCCCGCAGTGACTTTTCATTACTTTTGGCCTCGGTAATCTGACATTGAAAATAGTCCTGACTGTTTTTAAACCTTTCCATTATTTGGGTCCTTTCCTGTTTTAGCTTATGGAGTTCTCCCGATAACCTTTCTTCTGACATAACCCTTTCCTCGTAGTTCTGTACGCATTCCCATAACTCTGCCTGTAGTGCCTCATTGGTTTTATCTAGGAGTTTGACCTATCGCTGTAGACAGACCAACCAAATTGCCTTCTCTACTGCTTCTTTGTGATCTTTACTTGCTGTCCACTGGGCTGCAGCGTCAGCTGGACGTTCAGCGCGCAATAGACTGAGCACCCATTCCTTAGTGACATTCACTTTCTAATACACATAGGAAGAAATCCTCTCTTCCCTTTTGGTTCTTTGCCCCAAACCAGCACTCCCCACATCACATCCCTTGTACCAGAGTCCTGCCGCGGTCACCATTTTGTAAGGGGTGGTCTCTATGAGGGGGTCAGGTTCCCTTCTGACCAACTTGAGCGGTTCGAATCGCTCCCACTCACTTGGGTTCTAGACTCTGGATTTATTTGGGGGATGTGACAAAGTGCAAAGTACACTGGTTTGATGCCAAAGAACTTTGATTTTATTACAGTCAAAAAATTACAAACTTTTAATTACTCTAATAAGAAAGTACAATGTCAAAACTTATTCAAACTTATTAAAAAACAATACCTTACACACTCAGAGGGGTTACAATAGCTTATAATGACTCTAATAGAGAACAACACACTACATTCAAAGGGTGGGTCACAGTAGAATTACAGCTTCCACCTCCCAATACCTAATTCTAGCTAGGTTAGACTCCAGGGCAGGCAGGGACTATGCTTACCAATCCTTTTGACAGTTAACGGTAGATCGCGGTTTCAGGGTTCACTGGATGTGGTAGGGTTTGCTTGCTATACCCCAAACATCAGAGAAGACTTTCTGCTGCGCAATCTTCAGTTGGGTTGAGTCCGCTGATGCAGTAAGGTGCGGTTTGGATCTGTGGGGTAAGTACCTGTTTTCTTTGGTTAGAAATAGATTTCTACAGTCTTTTAGGTAACGCTTTACCCGTTGGTAGGTCAGGATTAGATTGTAGAGTGGAAACTTTTCGATTCTTCGGTTTTTCCCCGTTGGAGTTTTGTTTCGAGTTTGGTCGATCGCGGTGGTTTTTCGTTGATACCATGTTGGCTGTGGTCAGTTGCTGCCGCGATGGTGATGTTCTTCCTTCCTTCAGGACTTCAGGACTTCGAGGCTGGAGAAATTAGTTTACAACTGTCGCCTTGGTTTCTCTCCTTGTCTTGATGACACTAGCGTACTGTGGTACTAGTCTGTCATCTGAGGTAGTAGCAACCTTGTAGCTACTTAGCAACCTAACTTCTATTGGAAACAGGAGCCAGTTATACGGTTTGAGTGGTTCTAATCTTGGCACCAAATCTGTTCAGGATTCTTTGTTTAAATTGGCGGGCTTGGCCCTTCTTTGCACTATTTTGTCGGGCTCGTTAAAGTTAATATATCTCGATGGGCTAATGTTCGAGAACTGTTTCCTGATGGAAAATATTAGTTTGGTAATTGCAGTGTCCTTTTGTGCTTAGTTTTTCACATACAGGCTGGATTGGGCCTCTTTGTGATGTATATGCTGAAATGGTTTTCCAGTTTCAAGTTGATGGTCAGCTATCTCTGGGCCATTTTGTAATGTTAATGTCTCTTGTGGGGAAGGATTCTCGAATACCCATTTCTCCAGACAGGTTACTTTAGTCCTCACACCCAGGTAGTCTCACTTAATCAGGTTGTCTTCTGTTAGTCCTTTTAGGCCCGCCCACAGCCTTGAATTTGTCTTGTAGAAGTTCAAAGTTCTATTAAAGTTCGTAGTTTCTTCCATAAGCACTTTAGGGTTCCAAACTTTTCGGTAGATATTTCCAAATTCCATTTCCTTTCGAATGAGCCCAAACACTGGGGGGGTTCTTGTGAATTTTGCAACCCCCTTCACTTAAGAAATTCTTACTGCCCAGTCTTCGGCTCTCCATGCACCACGACATTTCTATAGCTACTCATCTGCTCAACCACACCCTCAACACCACCTTTGATGCCCTAGTCCCTATTAAAACCATTAAGCTCTCTCACCCTGGCTGTTCCCCCTAATACAGCCCTCATCTCTGCAGCCCTAAGTCCAAGAGAGGCAGACTTGAACGTATATGGTGGACAACTGGCTGAGCCATTCAGCATCTGATTTGGCTGGACCACATAAAGCATTATTGGGTCCTGCTCTCGTCTGTCAAAATTGCTTACTATTCCAGGACCATTCTAGAATGCAAAGCTAACCCTTGGCTTCTTTTCTCTACTGTTAACACTCTTCTTAAACCCCTCTCCCCTGTCTCCTCCACCTTCACCTCTGACAGTAAGTGTGAGGATCTCATGGGGCTAGAACCTCCACTTTTGAGCTTATCGCCCAAAAATGGGCGTTATTTCTGGCTTGGCATCAAAAATGGTTTTCCGATCACCGGTTTCTCGTCCATTCTTAAAACACCTAGTTTACATTTTTGAAAATGAGCGTTACCGTGAGCGATTTAAAATGAGCAGTAGCGTTAAATGCTTTTGCCCTTCTGCCGTAAAGTGTGGTCGTCCTTAGCAACGGCATGGCAACGCTCAATTCCCGCGATTCAGGAGGTCAAGGGTCATCATGACATGTGCAGAAGAGGAGACAGAGAGCGAGGGAGCTCAGAGGGACTGAAGGTGTGGCTGGGTGTGGTGTGGCTGCTTTGGGAGGAAGGAAGGAGACTTTAGAGCTTCACAGCAAGTAGGCAAACAAAAAGTAGCTGTTAGCAGCCACATATTTGACTGAATTTGCCCTATAATGGAGGAAGAGGAGGAGGCATCACAGCACACTGTGGAGACTAACGCTGGAGAGAGCATGAGGTGGGAGAGGAGCACATTGGAGGCCGCAAAAGAGCCAGGAGGTTCTCGGATGAGGCAAATGCCTCCCTCCTGCAGGAAGTTGAGTCACGCTGGGGTGGGAAGCCCACCCCAAAGGCCTACCAGAGGATATGGACCGAGATAGCAGAGGTGGTCTCGTTGGCGACCAACGAGGTGCATGAGGGCAACCAATGACGCAAACGATGGAACGATCTTGTGGGATCCGCAAGAGTAAGTATTACATTTATTTATATGTACTTATGTATTTATATAATTTAATTTGTAACAGTCATGAGTGACTATCAGTAGATGTGAGGTCTTCCACTTTTACCGGGAATATTTTACTCAAAGCCTGTGGTCACAGTGAACGTCTTTAGGTAAAGAATGATAATAATCATAATAATCATTATGTGTTATGTGTTGTATCAGTGTCTATGACAGTACCTAGCAATGATATCACGCAATGATCTCATGCCATGACTTCCTGTCACCTTTTACAAAAGAAGCTATCGACAATGATGTCCGTGCAGAGACGAACGGGTGGGGGGGGCCACCAGTCCCCAGCGACATCACTGACATGAAGGAGCGGGTGCTTGCACTCATGGAGAAGCACACCCGGACAGCCACGGATGCATCTGCAGACCCTGAAGTGCAGCCATGTGAGTAAAGTTTACACCATTGCATGATGTAAAGTCCATAGATGCCAACTCATATCCGACCAATCATATATGATAGATGATTTCTAAAAGTGTCATAGAAATAATGCTGGCCTAATGAAAATCATTGCAATCCACAATGTGTTGATGGTCATGAAATGTGATGTCTGCGATGATTTTGAGAGCGGTGATGCTTTTGTCGTGCATAGGCTGTGGATAGTGCTGGACTCACCTTGTGAACCTAGCACCCTATTCTCCTCTAACAACCTCATTTGTGTCTTGCAGCTCAGCCAGCAGCACTGCCCCAAGTAAGGCCACAGAGGCCAGAAGTGGGGGCGCGGGGCAGGAGTCGGCGGACGATCCTACATCTGGTGCTGAGGAGCTCCGATTCTCGCCCGTCAATCCGCTGGGTCTGTTCTCGACGGATGAGAGCACGGACTTTGAAGAACCTGCATCGCCACGCTCCAGAACCTATTCCATCCCAAGGTCATCTATTGGTCCACCGGTCATTCCTGCCTCCATTCTGGAGGTGCCGGCTCCAAGCATCTCTCCTCAGGGCACCCCATTTGTCCCCAGGATGGCGCCGACCCCGTGGAGGCCTCGTGGACATGGCAGGTCTGTTCCACGAATGCGACATGACAGTGGAGAGATGGTTCAGTTGTCCAGGAGGACTTTAGACATTGGGGACCAGCTCCTCGAAGCTTTGGCGGGCATATCCCAACACCGGGCCATCATGTCCGAGTACATTCCACGCATGGCGGAGTCCCTGGATGCAATAGCCAGGAACACTGCTGCCACAGCCCTCCCAGTGGTCCCCGAGCGCGGCACTCCACCCCTCGGTTCCGTCCCACCGCTGCGAACGACAGATGAAAGCAAGTACCAAGAGCCTGCTTCTGCATCAGAGAATGTTGCCCCCTCGGCACCCCCGCTTCCATACCCTCCAACCAACGCAGATGCCTTCATCCCCCCCAATGAGGCACCGCCTGAGGAGCTCCTCGGCCAGACACCATGGAGCAAGGAGGGGAAAGGATAGAGGTGGGGAGAAGAGAGAGAGGGGGGAAGGAAAGTGAGGTGCATGTGCTGTGTTATATCTCCATCTGGGTGTATGCAATTTGTTGCAAGGTATGGGGGCTGGGGACCTCGCTCCTGCTTTGCCTTTGTATTCTGTGTTGCTGAACATATTGACCATGTGATTTATGTCAATGGTGGAAAAAGTGGGATGTGGGTGGGGATTGGGTGTTATTGGCTGTGCTACTTATGATTTCAGACCAATGTTGGTATTAAACTTATGTTATTGAACAGTAACCTTGTTGCGCATTGTCTCAGATAGCTGGACCGTTACACACTGGTGATTCCTTACCTTGAAAGGGTTATATACAACTTAACATCAATCAACATAAATTTTAACTGGCACCAATGGGTATCATTGATGCCGGGAGCTGCACACACGGCAGTGTGTCAGTGTTATCACTCATGTCAGCGCTCTTTCAGGCAAATCTTTCCGATATCAGCTCCTCACGTAAGAGTGGGATTTAACAAATGCCAACCACACCGCTGGCGTCCGTCCTGGTTAGTTCCACTTTTTGTGGGTGGTTGTTTGAGCGGGCGATATTCTGGGCAATATATGTGCGAGGTGTTGAAATTGATGGTGCGTGATCTCCATGGCCATTAGTTTGGGTAAATTTGCTTTTTACGACAAAAAACAGTCGCTGGGCGTTATTATTGAATCTCGCTGTTAAGTCCGCGAGGAAACTAATGCTGGCCGATATTGTGGCCGTTGAAATCACCCATTCTGCTGATTCTGCCCCAAAAAAGTGGGCGGGCAGTAATATTTTTTCTCGCCGTTAAGCACATGGGGAAAATAACGCTCGCCGATAAGTCTCCTAAAAAAACCCATCAGTTTCTATTTTATGCCAAAATGGGCGATATCTGGGCAGTATATGTCATTTCAGCGGTTAAATGGGCATTAAGCAGGCAAAAAATGTGGAGGTTCTAGCCCATGGACTTCTTTGTCTCTAAGATTGAGACCAGCTGATCAACTGCCTCTGCCACTTCCCTTCCTTCACCTAGCCCACTGGACCAAACTTCCTCCTAGGTTCCCCCCATCCTAGTCCTGAACTTGCATCTTTCTCCAGTTTCTCTCCAATCTCCCCTCATGACCTCTCCGCACTCATCTTGTCCATGAGACCTACTTCCTGCTCTGTCGAGTTCCTATTCAGGCTCCCATGTTAGCTGCTCTTGTTAACGGTATTCTCTCCTCCTGTACTGTCTGTCCCCCTCTCCTTCAAATGTGCCGTTATCACCCCCTCCTCAAGAAAACAATCCTTAATCCCTCCACCCTTGCAAACTACCACCCCATCTCCAACTTCCCTTTCCTCTCCAAAGTCCTTGAACGTGTTGTCGTCTCCCAAATCCATGCCTATCTTTCCCTTGATTCCTCCAATCAGGTTTCCGCCCCTGCCACGGTACTGAAACGGCTCTCATCAAAGTAAAAAATAACAGCCTTTGTGACTGTGACAAAGGTAAACTATCCCTCCTGATCCTTCGCGACCTGTCTGCAACCTGTGACACAGGTTGACCACTCCATCATAGCCAGGGAATCACCTGCAATGGCTTTTCTTCCCACTTCCGTATTGTTACCTCTGGTGTCCCCCAAGGAATTTATCCTTGGCCCTCTTCTATTTCTCATCTACATGCTGCCCCTTGGCAACATCATCCGAAAACACAGTTTCTGCATGTACGCTGATGACACCCAGCTCTACCTCACCACTACATCTCTCGACACCTCCATGGTCTCTAAATTGTTAGACTGCTTGTTCGACATCCAGTACTGCATGAGCAGAAATCTTCTCCAATTAAATATTGGGAAGACTGAAGCCATTGTTCTCGCTCCCCGCCACAAACTCCATTCCCTAGCCACTGACTCCATGCCGCTCCCTAGCATCTGTCTGAGGCTGAACCAGACTGTTTGCAACCTTGGTGTCATATTTGACCCTGAACTAAGCTTCCGACCACATATCCGTGCCATAACTAAAGCCGCCTATTTTCACCTCCAAAACATTGCCCGTCTCCACCCTTGCCTCAGCTCATCTGCTGCTGAAACCCTCATTGATGCCTTTGTTACCTCTAGACTTGACTACTCCAACACACTCCTGGCTGGCCTCCCACAGTCTACACTACGTAAACTTGAGTCATCCAAACCCCAAAGTCCCGTTCATCCATCACTCCTGTGCTCACCGATCGACATTGGCTCCCGGTTAAGCAACGCCTTGATTTTTAAATTCTCATCCTTATTTTCAAGTCTCACCGTGGCCTCATGGTTATCTCTGTAATCTCCTCCAGCCCCACAACCCCAAAGGATATCTGCACTCTTCTAATTCTGGCC
This sequence comes from Pristiophorus japonicus, assembly GCF_044704955.1. Taxonomy (NCBI): domain Eukaryota; kingdom Metazoa; phylum Chordata; class Chondrichthyes; family Pristiophoridae; genus Pristiophorus; species Pristiophorus japonicus. The sequence goes on along the minus strand of NC_091978.1, from coordinate 215,574,469 downwards.
TCTTGAGCATCCCTGATTTTAATCGTTCAACCATTGCCTTCAGCTGCCTAAGCACTAAGCTCTGGAATTCTCTCACCAAACCCCTCCACCTCTCTAGCTCTCTTTCCTCCATTAAGACGCTTCTTAAAACCGACCTCTTTTACCAAGCTTTTGGTCATCTGCCCCATTTTATCCTTATGTGGCTCGGCATCAAATTTTGTTTTCTAACACTCCTGTTATTGTGTCAGCTGTAGTTCAATGGGTAGCACCCTTGCCTCTGTAGTCAGAAGGTTGTGGGTTCAAGTCCCACTCCGGAGAATGGGCTGACACTCCAGTGGAGTACTGAGGGAGCACTGCACTGTCAGAGGTGCTGTCTTTCAGATGAGATGTTAAACTGAGGATCTATCTTCCCTCTCAGGTAGATGTAAAAGATCCTATGGCACTATTTTGAAGACAACAGAGGAGTTATCCCTGGTGTCCTGATCAATATTTTTCCCTCAATCAGCATCACAAAAAAGTAAATTATCTGGTCATTATCACATTGCTGTTTGTGGGATCTAGCTGTGCGTAATTGGCTGCCTTGTTTCCTACATCACAACAGTGACTAAACTTTAAAAGTTCATCATTGGCTGTTAAGTGCTTTGGGACATCCGGTGGTCGTGAAAGGCATTATTTAAATGCAAGTCTTTCTTTCCTTTCCTGTGAAGCCCCTTGGGACGTTTTACTATGTTAAAGGCTCAATATAAAAACAAGTTGTTGTTGTTGTCGTTGTGAGTAAGTGTCACTTGATAGCACTGTCGATGACACCTTCCATCACTTTGCTGTTGAGAGTAGACTGATGGGGCAGTAATTGGCCGGATTGGATTTGTCCTGCTTTTTATAGACAGGGCATACCTGGGCAGTTTTCCACATTGTCACGTAGATGTCAGTCTTGCTGCTGTACTAGAACAGCTTGGCTAGAGGAGTGGCTAGTTCTGGAGCACAAGTCTTCAGCACGACAGCCGGGATTTTGTCGGGGTCGTTAGCTTTTGCTGTATCCAAAGCGCTCAGCCATTTCTTGATATCACGTGGAGTAAATCGAATTGGCTGAAGAATGGATTCTGTGCTAGAAATATAGAAAATAGGTGCAGGAGTAGGCCATTCAGCCCTTCGAGCCTGCACCATCATTCAATAAGATCATGGCTGATCATTCACCTCAGTACCCCTTTCCTGCTTTCTCTCCATACCCCTTGATCCCTTTAGCCGTAAGGGCCATATCTAACTCCCTCTTGAATATAAATAACGAACTGGCATCAACAACTTTTTGCGGTAGAGAATTCCACAGGTTAACAACTCTCTGAGTGAAGAAGTTTCTCCTGATCTCGGTCCTAAATAGCCTATCCCTTATCCTTAGACTGTGTCCCCTGGTTCTGGACTTCTCCAACATCGGGAACATTCTTCCTGCATCTAATCTGTCCAGTCCCGTCAGAATTTTATATGTTTCTGTGAGATCCCCTCTCATTCTTCTAAACTCCAGTGAATAGGCCCAGTCGATCCAGTCTCTCCTCATGTGTCAGTCCTGCCATCCCGGGAATCAGCCTGGTGAACCTTTGCTGCACTCTCTCAATAGCAAGAATGTCCTTCCTCAGATTAGGAGACCAAAACTGAACACAATATTCCAGGTGAGGCCTCACCAAGGCCCTGTACAACTGCAGTAAGACCTCTCTGCTCCTATACTTAAATCCCCTAGCTATGAAGGCCAACATGCCATTTGCCTTCTTCACCATGTGCTATACCTGCATGCCAACTTTCAATGACTGATGTACCATGACACGGAGGTCTCGTTGCACCTCCCCTTTTCCTAATCTGTCGCCATTCAGATAATATTCTACCTTCGTGTTTTTGCCACCAAAGTGGATAACCTCACATTTATCCATATTATACTGCATCTGCCATGCATTTGACCACTCACCTAACCTGTCCAAGTCATCCTGCAGCCTCTTAGCATCCTCCTCACAGCTCACACCACCACCTAGCTTAGTGTCATCTGCAAACTTGGAGAAATGACACTCAATTCCTTCATCCAAATCATTGATGTACATTGTAAATAGCTGGGGTCCCAGCACTGAGCTCTGCAGCACACCACGAGTCACTGCCTGCCATTCTGAAAAGAACCCGTTTATCCTGACACTCTGCTTCCTGTCTGCCAACCAGTTCTCTATCCACATCAATAAATTACCCCCAATACATGTGCTTTAATTTTGCACACTAATCTCTTGTGTGGCACCTTGTCAAAAGTCTTTTGAAAGTCTAAATACATCACATCTACTGACTTCCCCTTGTCCACTCTATTAGTTACATCCTCAAAAAATTCGAGAAGATTTGTCAAGCATGATTTCCCTTTCATAAATCCATGCTGACGTGGACCGATCCTGTCACTGCTTTCCAAATGCGCTGCTATTTCATCTTTAATAATTGATTCCAACATTTTCCCCACTACCGATGTCAGACTAACCAGTCTATAATTCCATGTTTTCTCTCTCCCTCCTTTTTTAAAAAGTGGTGTTACATCAGCTACTCTCCAGTCCATAGAAACTGATCCAGAGTCGATAGACTGTTGGAAAATGATCACCAATGTGTCTACTATTTCTAGGGCCACTTCCTTAAGTACTCTGGGATGCAGAGTATCAGGCCCTGGGGATTTTTCGGCCTTAAATCCCATCAATTTTCCTCATACAATTTCCTGACTAATAAGGATTTCCTTCAGTTCCTCCTTCTCGCTAGACCCTCGGTTTCCTAGTATTTCCGGAAGGTTATTTGTGACTTCCTTCGTGAAGACAGAACCAAAGTATTTGTTGAATTGGTCTGCCATGTCTTTGTTCCCCATTAAAAATTCACCTGATTCTGACTGCAAGGGAACCTATGTTTGTCTTCACTAATCTTTCTCTCTTCACATACCTATAGAAGCTTTTGCTGTCAGTTTTTATGTTCCCAGCAAGCTTCCTCTCATACTCTATTTTCCCCCTCCAAATTAAACCCTTTGTCCTCCTCTGCTGAATTCTAAATTTCTCCCAGTCCTCAGGTTTGCTGCATTTTCTAGCCAATTTATATGCCTCTTCCTTGGATTTAGCACTATCCCTAATTTCCCTTGTTAGCCACGGTTGAGCCACCTTCCCAGTTTTATTTTTACTCCAGATCGGGATGTACAATTGTTGAAGTTCATCCATGTGATCTTTAACTGTCTGCTATTGCCTATTCACTGTCAAACCTTTAAGTATCATTTGCCAGTCTATTCTAGCCAATTCACGTCTCATACCATCGAAGTTACCTTTCCTTAAGTTCAGGACCGCAGTCTCTGAATTAACTGTGTCACTCTCCATCTTAATAAAGAATTCTACCATATTATGGTCACTCTTCCCCAAGGGGCCTCGCACAACAAGATTGCTAATTAGTCCTTTCTCATTACACTTTACCCAGTCTACGATGACCAGCCCTCGAGTTGGTTCCTCGATATATTGGTCTAGAAAACCATCCCTAATACACTCCAGGAAATCCTCCTCCACCGTATTGCTACCAGTTTGGTTAACCCAATCGATATGTAGATTAGAGTCACCCATGATAACTGCTGTACCTTCATTGCATGCATCCCTAATTTCTTGTTTGATGCTGTCCCCAACCTCACTACTACTGTTTGGTGGTCTGTACACAATTCCCATTAGCGTTTTCTGCCCTTTGGTATTCTATCCATACAGATTCGACATCATCCAAGCTAATGTCCTTCCTTACTATTGCACTAATTTCCTCTTTAACCAACAATGCTCCCTCAACTCCTTTTTCTTTCTGTCTATCCTTCCTGAATGTTGAATACCCCTGGATGTTGAGTTCCCAGCCTTGGTCACCCTGGAGCCATGTCTCCGTAATCCCAATTATATCATATTCGTTAATAGCTGCCTGCACAGTTAAATCGTCCACCTTGTTACGAATACTCCTCGCATTGAGGCACAGAGCCTTCAGGCTTGTCTTTTTAATACACTTTGTCCCTTTAGAATTTTGCTGTAATGTGACCCTTTCTGATTTTTGCCTTGGGTTTGTCTGCCCTCCACTTTTACTTTTCTTCTTTCTATCTTTTGCTTCTGCCCCCATTTTATTTCTCCCTGTCTCCCACCCCCATCCCCCTGCCATATTAGTTTAACCCTTCCCCAACAGCACTTGCAAACACTCCCCCTAGGACATTGGTTCCGGTCCTGCCCAGGTGCAGACTGACCGGTTTGTACTGGTCCCACCTCCCCCAGAACCGGTTCCAATATCCCAGGAATTTGAATCCCTCCCTTCTGCACCACTCCTCAAGCCACGTATTCATCTTAGCTATTCTGCTATTTCTACTCTGACTAGCACGTGGCACTGGTAGCAATCCTGAGATTACTACCTTTGAGGTCCTGCTTTATAATTTAACTCCTAGCTCCCTAATTTCAGCTTGTAGGACATCATCCCGTTTTTTTACCTATATCGTTGGTACCTGGCTGTTTACCCTCCCCCTCCAAAATGCCCCGCAGTTGCTCCGAGACATCCTTGCACCAGGGAGGCAACATACCATCCTGGAGTCTCGATTGCAGCTGCAGAAACGCCTATCTGTTTCTCTTACAATAGAATCCCCTACCACTATAGCTCTCCCACTCTTTTTCCTGCCCTCCTGTGCAGCAGAGCCACCCATGGTGCCATGAATTTGGCTGCTGCTGCCCTCCCCTAATGAATCATCCCCCCAACAGCACCCAAGGTGGTGTATCTGTTTTGGAGGGGGATGACCGCAGGGGACCACTGTACTACCTTCCTTCCACTGCTCTGCCTGATGGTCACCCATTCCCTATCTGCCTGAGCAACCTTTACCTGCGGTGTGACCAACACACTAAACATGCTATTTACGCTATCCTCAGCATCGCGGATGCTCCAGAGTGAGTCCATGCGCAGCTCCAGTGCCGCAATGCAGTCTGTCAGGAGCTGCAGCTGGATGCACTTCCTGCACACATAGTAATCAGGGACACTGGAAGCATCCTTGATTTTCCACATAGCACAGCAGAAGCATAACATGGGTCTCGGCTCTCCTGCCATGACTTAACCCTTAGATTAACTTAATTTGGCAACAATGTCGAAGGTTAACTACTGATAAGGAAATAAAAAGAAGAAAAAAAAGATTAAATACTCACCAATTCACCAGCCAATCACTTACCCGCTTGGCTGTGACATCACCCTTCCATTTCTTTCTACTTCTTTATTTTACCTTCGGCCTCTGCACCAGCTGGCCCCCGAACTGCCTCCGCTCCCTGTCGCTGTCGTCTTTATCCTCCTGCGCCGCCCGCTCTAGCGATGCTGGTCCCCGAACTGCCTCCGCTCCCAATCGCTGCTGCATTTATTCTCCTGCGCCACCCGCTCTCGCGATGCTGGCCCCTGATGGTGGGGATTTCAGGAGGAGGCCAAGATGGATCATCCACTCGACACTTCTGGTTGAAGATGGTTGCACTTGTCTTTTGCACTCATGTGCTGGGCTCCACCATCATTGAGGATGGGGATATGCATGGACCTCCTCCGCCAGTTAGTTGTTTAATTGTCCATCACCATTCATAATTGGATGTGTCAGGACTGCAGAGCTTTGATCTGATCCGTTGATTGTTGGATCACTTAGCTCTGGCTATAGCATGCTGCTTCCGCTGTTTAGCATGCATGTAGTCCTGTGTTGCAGCTTCCCCAGGTTGGCACCTCATTTTTAGGTACACCTGGTGCTGCTGCTAGCATCCTCTTCTGCACGCCTTATTGAACCAGGATTGGTCCCTTGGCTTGAGGATAACTGTAGAGTGAGGGATATGCCAGGCCATGGGGTTACAGATTGTGGTGGAATAAATTCTGCTGTTGCTGATGGCCCACAGCACCTCATGAATGCCCAGTTTTGAGCTGCTAGATCTGTTCTGAATCTATTCCATTTAGCATGGTGGTCTTGCCACACAACACGATGGAGGGTATCCTCAGTGTGAAGACGGGACTTTGTCTCCACAGGGACTGTGCGGTGGTCAATGCTACTTGTTGTGTATGGAGAAAGAGCCAGACTGAACACTGAGAGCTCAAAGTAAAGTGTGACCGTAATCTTTTATTGCAGGTCTCCAGAGTGCCTCTCCAACCTGTGAGACCTTCTTAAATACCCGTGCTTCCAAGGGATTATGGGATCCCTTGGGACTCCAGGGGATGAGCCCTCTGTTGGCTGTACATAGTAAATACAAGTATACATATATAACACTACCAATACTCTCATTGACAGATGCATCTGCGACAGGCAGATTGGTGAGGACGAGGTCAAGTAGGTTTTTCCCTCGTATTTAAAAACAGAAAATGCTAGAAATCTCAGCGGGTCAGGCAACATCTGTGGAGAGAGAAACAGAGTTCATGTTTCAGTTCAAAGACCCTTCACCAGAACGGTCTAATGAGTTTTGACGAAGGGTCTTTGACTTGAAATATTAACTCTGTTTCTCTCTCCACAGACGATGCCTGACCCGATGAGATTTCCAGCATTTTCTGTTTTTATTTCAGATTCCAGCATCCGCAATATTTTGCTTTTGTATTAGGTTTTTCCCTCGTGTTGACTCTCTCACCAACTGTCGCAGATCCAGACTGGCAGCTATCTCCTTCAGGACACTGCCAGCTTAGTTAATAATGGTGCTGCTGAGCCACTCTTGGTGACAGATATTGAAGCCTCCCACCCAGAGTACATTCTGTGCCCCTGCGGTTGGTGGTAATCAGCAGGAGTTTTCCTTGCCCATGCTTGACCTGAAGCCATCAGACTTCATGGGGTCTGGAGCCAATGTTGAGGACTCCCAGAGCCACTCCTTCCAGACTGTATACCATTGTGCCGCTACCTCTGATGGGTGTATCCTGCCGGTGGGACAGGACATAACCAGGGATGATGATGGAAGAGTCTGGGACATTGGCTGAAAGGTACTATTCTGTGATTATGACTGTGTCAGGCTGTTGCTTGGTGAGTCTGTGGGACAGCTCTCCCAATTTTGGCATAAGTCCCCAGTGAGGAGGACTTTGCAGGGTTGCCTAGGATGTGTGTGCCTTTGTTGTGTCTGATGCCGGTGCCAATGCCTAGGTCGATGCCCCGTGGTCCATCCAGTTTAATTCTTATTATTGTTTTTTGTCACGGTTTGTTACAACTGAATGACTTGCTAGGCCATTTCAGTTGGCAGTTATGAGTCAACCACATTGCTGTGGGTCTGGAGTCACATATAGACCATATTTCCTTCCCTAAAGTCTATTAGTGAATCAGATATGTTTTTACGATAATCTGATAATTTCATGGTCACCACACTGACAGTAGCATTTTATTCCAGACTTATTTAATTAAACTGTATTTAAATTCCCCAACTGCCATGGTGGGATTTGAATTCGGGTCTGAAGATCATTAATCCAGACCTCTGGATTGCTAGTCCAGTAAAATGACCATTATGCTACTGTACCTCTATCATAGAAACAATTGTCATGCAGAAATAACATTTCTAATATAAATAATAATGGCCCAGATTTTGTTGGAGGGGGGCATCATAGTTAGACCTTTCCCTTACCTTTCAGCTTGAAAACATTTTGCTCTGTAAATTGCTGCATGTGCGAGCTGTAAGGTTACAAAATTCGTGGGAAACCCCCCGGTGTTGGGACTCATTGAAAAGGAAATTCGATTTGAGACTATCAAGCAGAAAGTTTGGGATACTAAGATGCCTACGGAAGAAATCTACGAGTTTCAACCGAGTTTGGGATTTTAAGGGATGCATGGATCTGCAAGGGAAAAGGACTACAAAGTGCAGGGGGAACATTAACCTCTGAAAGGACCAGTTTTTGGTATTGGAGCTGTCTGGGCTATTCGAGCTAAAATAAGTTGTCTGGAGAATTTTATAAACTCAAAAAACCCTTCTCCCCAGGAGACATTAACATAACAACAATCAACCCAGAGATAGCCAGCCATAGCTCTAAGAATGAAACCCATCCAATGTATGCATAATGTTAATAGCCCATCCAGCCCGCATGGAAAACCCAGGCCCAGGCAGACAACGTAAATACCAAAACTAATTTTCCCAATCGAAAAATGAATTCAACAGATCGACACATCCGAAACGAGTTATCATTAACCAGCCCACCAAAATATGACAAAGAATTACTAAGCCCGCCAAAATTAAGACAAAGAATTGCGGTTGGTTTGGCGCACAGATTAGAATGGCTCCCAAAGTATAATTGGGGGCCTGTTTTACGGGTCGAGAAAACAGCTTTCTGAGAACAACTTTCAGAGAGATCAACGTCTTCAGCCTCAACGACACTCCTGGGCTACACTGCTCTGCCACCGAAGAAGGAAGAAGAACATCATCAAACCGGCAGAGAAAAGCAGTTCCCAATAACTTCGGACATCATCATCACGGCAACAACCGACCACAGCCAACGTGGTAACATCAAACCACCGCAATTGACAAATTCTAAGAAAAGACTTCTCAAGAAGAAACCAAAGATTCGAAAGTTTCCACTCTACAATCTGTTCCTAGCTACCAACAGGTGAAACATTACCTAAAAGAACTTTAAAACCTACTGTGAACGGAAGGAAGCGGTACTCACCCCATAAGTCCAATACGTGCCCTACCGCATCAGCGGACAACACCCAACTGAAGACTACGCAGTAAGAAATCTTCCACGACATTTGGGGTACGGCAAGCAGAACCTACAGAGTCCAGCGAACCTCAAAACCGCGAACCAACATTAACTGATAATAAAAGGATCGGTGAGCATTATCCCTGTTTGCCCTAGAGTTCAACCTAGTCAGAGCTAGGCGTGGGAGATGGGAGGTGTATTATTTTCTATAACCCCTTTTGAACGTGTGATAAAGTGTTCCTTATTCTAGTGATTGTATGTTTTGACATTGTACTTTCTTTTCCTTAATAAAATCGAAGTTTCTTGCACCAAAACCAGTTGTCTCTTGCACTTTGTCACATCCCCAAATAAATCCAAAGTCTAGAACCCAGGGAGTGGAAGCGATTCGAACCGCTCAGAAGATCAGACGTAAACCTGAACCCCGAGACCACCCCCTACAGAATGGCGACCGTGGCAGGACTTTGGTACAAAGGATGTGATGCAGAGAGTACTGCTTTGGAGGAAAGAACTAAGATGGAAGAGAGGATTTCCTCTTATGTGTATAATAAAGTGAATATTACTAAGGAATGGGTCCTTGGTCTGTTGCGTGCTGAGAGTGCGGGAGACGCTGCAGTCAAGTAGACTGCAAGCAAAGACCATAAGGAATCAGTAGAAAAGGCAATTTGGTTGGTCTGCTTACAGCGACAGGTCCAGCTCCTAGACAGAAATGTTGAGTCACTGCAGGCAAAACTGTGGGAATGTGCAAAAAAATCACATGAAAGGGTTCTGGCAGGAGAAAGGGTATGGGGAAAAGTACGTAAGCTAAAGCTAGGAAAGACTCAGTTAATGGAGAGGTCCAAGAACAATCAGAACTATTTTCAGTGTCAGGTCACCGAGGCTAAGAATAATGAAAATGTATGCAGAAAGTAAATACTCGCCTTACCCTTCAAGTAAAAGAGTAGGAGGAGAGACTAAGAGAAATACAGGCAGCTTACAAAGTAGCCAGCACTAATGGGTTCAAGGCAGGAGATCACAGTCCCTGCCAGCAACAAATCAAGAGTTTAACCCTTGCTCTGTCCAAGGCCAAATGCATGGTATGCCTAATAAGCCCGTGTGCGGCCCGGGTAAACCTGAAAGAGAAGGAGGAAACTGTTCAACCACCACCTGTGGCGCCGGTGTCGGTACCAGTTCAGCAGCAGAAGGGGCGAACAAGTTGCGGGGCAGACAGGGATTATGGACCACCACCACCTGTGGCACCAAGTTTCAGCTCGGTTTGGCAGCAGGGAGAGGTGGGCGAGCCAGAGCCAGAAGAGCCAGAGCCGGGGCCGATGTGCCCGGTCCGGCAACAAAAGTTTGGCCCGCCGGCAGTGGTGGGGGCCAGGGGCCCCTAGAAAGTCAGTTCGTGGTTCCCCACATGACCCAACAGCTTAGGGCTATGATAGGCCACCTGAGTAAGCTCACTCAGAAAGGAGACCCCTCAGTCCATTTTATGGAAGTGGAACAGACAGGGGATATTAACGGGTGCGATGATGACGAGGTAGCAAAAATGCTCCTTCTCTCACTGGATGGCAAACTGTATCAGTCCCTCTCTGCCGAGAGCAAAAGGGGGCAGAGTACATATGCTGCCTTCCGGGAGGACATTTTGGAAGCCATTGGTTATAATGATGGGAGTCCCTTCTCCCGAGTGGAGAAGACAGTGCAGCTCACAGGGGAAACCACACAGGCTTTCGCAGACAGACTGTGGCCTGTGTACCAGGGCAGCTGTGTTGGGGCTCTCGACCAGGTAAACCTGACCCAGGATGAGAGAGCCCGCTGACTCCGAAGCCGAGTGGCAAACAGCTCACCACGGATCAAAGCAAAGGCTGAGGCCTGGTTTGACCCGATAGATCCCTGGGCCACCGAAGAGGTAGTGGTCAGGCAACTGACCGTAGCTCACCGGAATGGTAGGGGAACGGAAGAGCACCCACCCAAAGGAAGGGCCCACGAAATCAGACCTAGTCAGGATAAGAGGGAATGGCCCCAGGAAGGGGGCAACCCCTCTGATACGAAGCATACCTGCTTCAGGTGCGGGAAGAGTGGGCACTGGAGAAAGGATTGTAGGAATCCATGGAAGAGTAGTGCAGGGAAGAATTCTTCAGCTCCTGCCCAAAAGACTGAGACCGGAAAACCAGTCTCTCCCCACACGTTTGACACATTTGTTACTGCGCTCCGCACAGCACTCGATGGCCCTGGGAGGGTAGCCGCCACCACCAATACTGTAATCCCATCTGCCCCATCCCAACCAAGGCAGTGACTAGAACAGACACAGCCTGTTCTCCTGTGTTCCCTTGAGTACGATGCATGGAGGAGACTGTGCGTTCAGATGGAGCTGGAGAAGGTGAAGGGGACCTATCTGCTGGATACCGGTGCATCAAGCACCCTCGTCTATGCAGATAACCCCATTGCCTCACCTCTGTCTAATGGGGTCCCTTACAGCTTAATGGGTTTCACAGGCACCGAGCAGGCTGGCTCATTCTCCATTCCGCTCTCTATCCATTTGGGAACACTCCACACCAAGTGGACTTGTGTCCTAATGAAGTGGGAGCAGGAAGGGAAGGGGATCCTAGGGGATGATTTCATTCTGGGCCATGGATCCTAGTGGATTTAAGGAACCACTGTCTTTGGGGGGCAGTATGTACGGGACAGGAGAGTGAGGTAGTGGTTATCGCAGAAAAATGGGGCAAGGGGACGGTGTGTACCATGAAGTCAAAGGAGGGGTACAACCTCGAATCGCTGGTCAGTAAAATCCGATGGAGTACCAAGAGTATGTGAGGGCATACCTCGCAGCTTTTGTCACTCACAAACAGGACTGTGGAAGGATAAACGGGGTTGAGGTTAGCATAGATGGGGACCCCATGACCTGTCCACAAAAGCAGCACAATTTCCCCAGGCAGGCAGAGGCCACATGGAAACAGTCTTGGGTTCTTTGGTTAAACAGGGGGTATTGAGAGCAATAGCCACCCATGTGAACTCCCCATTGTGGCCAGTTAAGAAACCAGACAACTCCTGGAGAGCCATGGTGGACTATCGAGTACTCAACCATAACATCCTCGCCTGTGCACCCACGGTTGCTGCTGTCACTGACCTCATTGGAAGTATCCCAGCCTCTGCGACCACCTTCACAGGTATTTCCAACAGGTTTTGGTCCACCCTGTTATGAAGAGAAGACCAGTACAAGTTTGCTTTTACCTTTAAAGGCCAGCAATACTTAGAAACATAGACATAGAAACATAGAAACATAGAAAATAGGTGCAGGAGCAGGCCATTCAGCCCTTCTAGCCTGCACCGCCATTCAATGAGTTCATGGCTGAACATGCAACTTCAGTACCCCCTTCCTGCTTTCTCGCCATAACCCTTGATCCCCCGAGTAGTAAGTACTACATCTAACTCCCTTTTGAATATATTTAGTGAATTGGCCTCAACTACTTTCTGTGGTAGAGAATTCCACAGGCTCACCACTCTCTGGGTGAAGAAGTTTCTCCTCATCTCGGTCCTAAATGGCTTACTCCTTATCCTCAGACTGTGACCCCTGGTTCTGGACTTCCCCAACATTGGGAACATTCTTCCTGCATCTAACCTGTCGAAACCCGTCAGAATTTTAAACGTTTCCATGAGGTCCCCTCTCATTCTTCTGAACTCCAGTGAATACAAGCCCAGTTGATCCAGTCTTTCTTGATAGGTCAGTCCCGCCATCCCGGGAATCAGTCTGGTGAAGCTTCGCTGCACTCCCTCAATAGCAAGATTGTCCTTCCTCAAGTTAGGAGACCAAAACTGTACACAATACTCCAGGTGTGGCCTCACCAAGGCCCTGTACAACTGTAGCAACACCTCCCTGCCCCTGTACTCAAATCCCCTCGCTATGAAGGCCAACATGCCATTTGCTTTCTTAACCGCCTGCTGTACCTGCATGCTAACCTTCAATGACTGATGTACCATGACACCCAGGTCTCGTTGCACCTTCCCTTTTCCTAATCTGTCACCATTCAGATAATAGTCTGTCTCTCTGTTTTTACCACCAAAGTGGATAACCTCACATTTATCCACATTATACTTCATCTGCCATGCATTTGCCCACTCACCTAACCTATCCAAGTCACTCTGCAGCCTAATAGCATCCTCCTCGCAGCTCACACTGCCACCCAACTTTGTGTCATCCGCTAATTTGGAGATACTGCATTTAATCTCCTCGTCTAAATCATTAATGTACAATGTAAACAGCTGGGGCCCCAGCACAGAACCTTGCGGCACCCCACTAGTCACTGCCTGCCATTCTGAAAAGTACCCGTTTACTCCTACTCTTTGCTTCCTGTCTGACAACCAGTTCTCAATCCACATCAGCACACTACCCCCAATCCCATGTGCTTTAACTTTGCACATTAATCTCTTGTGTGGGACCTTGTCGAAAGCCTTCTGAAAGTCCAAATATACCACATCAACTGGTTCTCCTTTGTCCACTTTACTGGAAACATCCTCAAAAAATTCCAGAAGATTTGTCAAGCATGATTTCCCTTTCACAAATCCATGCTGAGTTGGACATATCATGTCACCATTTTCCAGATGCACTGTTATGACATCCTTAATAATTGATTCCATCATTTTACCCACTACTGAGGTCAGGCTGACCGGTCTATAATTCCCTGTTTTCTCTCTCCCTCCTTTTTTAAAAAGTGGGGTTACATTGGCTACCCTCCACTCCATAGGAACTGATCCAGAGTCAATGGAATGTTGGAAAATGACTGTCAATGCATCCGCTATTTCCAAGGCCACCTCCTTAAGTACTCTGGGATGCAGTCCATCAGGCCCTGGGGATTTATCGGCCTTCAATCCCATCAATTTCCCCAACACAATTTCCCGACTAATAAAGATTTCCCTCAGTTCCCCCTCCTTACTAGGCCCTCTGACCCCTTTTATATCCGGAAGGTTGTTTGTATCCTCCTTAGTGAATACCGAACCAAAGTACTTGTTCAATTGGTCTGCCATTTCTTTGTTCCCCGTTATGACTTCCCCTGATTCTGACTGCAGGGGACCTACGTTTGTCTTTACTAACCTTTTTCTCTTTACATATCTATAGAAACTTTTGCAATCCGCCTTAATGTTCCCTGCAAGCTTCTTCTCGTACTCCATTTTCCCTGCCCTAATCAAACCCTTTGTCCTCCTCTGCTGAGTTCTAAATTTCTCCCAGTCCCCAGGTTCGCTGCTATTTCTGGCCAATTTATATGCCACTTCCTTGGCTTTAATACTATCCCTGATTTCCCTAGATAGCCACGGTTGAGCCACCTTCCCTTTTTTATTTTTACGCCAGACAGGAATGTACAATTGTTGTAATTCATCCATGCGGTCTCTAAATGTCTGCCATTGCCCATCCACAGTCAACCCCCTAAGTATCATTCGCAAATCTATCCTAGCCAATTCACGCCTCATACCTTCAAAGTTACCCTTCTTTAAGTTCTGGACCATGGTCTCTGAATTTACTGTTTCATTCTCCATCCTAATGCAGAATTCCACCATATTATGGTCACTCTTCCACAAGGGGCCTCGCACAATGAGATTGCTAATTAATCCTCTCCCATTACACAACACCCAGTCTAAGATGTCCTCCCCCCTAGTTGGTTCCTCAACATATTGGTCTAGAAAACCATCCCTTATGCACTCCAGGAAATCCTCCTCCACCGTATTACTTCCAGTTTGGCTAGCCCAGTCTATGTGCATATTAAAGTCACCCATTATAACTGCTACACCTTTATTGCATGCACCCCTAATTTCCTGTTTGATGCCCTCACCAACATCCCTATTACTGTTTGGAGGTCTGTACACAACTCCTACTAACGTTTTTTGCCCTTTGGTGTTCTGCAGCTCTACCCATATAGATTCCACATCATCCAAGCTAATGTCTTTCCTAACTATTGCATTAATCTCCTCTTTAACCAGCAATGCTACCCCACCTCCTTTTCCTTTTATTCTATCCTTCCTGAATGTTGAATACCCCTGAATGTTGAGTTCCCAGCCCTGATCATCCTGGAGCCACGTCTCCGTAATCCCAATCACATCATATTTGTTAACATCTATTTGCACAATTAATTCATCCACCTTATTGCGGATACTCCTTGCATTAAGACACAAAGCCTTCAGGCTTGTTTTTTTAACACCCTTTGTCCTTTTAGAATTTTGCTGTACAGTGGCCCTTTTTGTTCTTTGCCTTGGGTTTCTCTGCCCTCCACTTTTCCTCATCTCCTTTCTGTCTTTTGCTTTTGCCTCCTTTTTGTTTCCCTCTGTCTCCCTGCATTGGTTCCCATTCCCCTACCATATTAGTTTAAATCCTCCCCAACAGCACTAGCAAACACTCCCCCTAGGACATTAGTTCCGGTCCTGCCCAGGTGCAGACCGTCCGGTTTGTACTGGTCCCACCTCCCCCAGAACTGGTCCCAATGCCCCAGGAATTTGAATCCCTCCCTGCTGCACCACTGCTCAAGCCACGTATTCATCTGCGCTATCCTGCGATTCCTACTCTGACTATCACGTGGCACTGGTAGCAATCCCGAGATTACTACTTTTGAGGTCCTACTTTTTAATTTAGCTCCTAGCTCCTTAAATTCGTTTCGTAGGACCTCATCCCTTTTTTTACCTATGTCGTTGGTACCAATGTGCACCACGACAACTGGCTGTTCTCCCTCCCATTTCAGAATGTCCTGCACCCGCTCCGAGACATCCTTGACCCTTGCACCAGGGAGGCAACATACCATCCTGGAGTCTCGGTCGCGGCCGCAGAAACGCCTATCTATTCCCCTCACCATTGAATCCCCTATCACTATTGCTGTCCCTTGGAACTGTCTCCCTCAGGGCTTCCACAACAGCCCTAGCATTTTTCACCAATGTCTGGCCAATTGTTTAAAAGAACTTCAGCAGACCCCAGCAGTTGGTACAGTATGTGGACGACCTGCACCTATTCACCAGTGAGGGGGAAGAACATGGCCCACTGCTGGCTGAACTACTGGAGCTGCTGAAGGAAGAAGGGTTTAAAGTTAATCCCAAGAAGGCACAGATCAGCCTGAAGAAAGTAAAATTCCTGGGACTGGCTGTGCGCGTTGGGGAAAGAGCCATTGACAAAGCTAGAAAGGAAGCAGTGCAGAAGTTACCCGCCCCCAACACAGTAACAGGAGTAAGATCTTTTCTAGGGCTAACCAGGTACTGCAGAAATTTCATTGAGGATTATGCAGCCACAGCAGCCCCTCTGCTCCGACTCTTACACAAGGGAGCATAGTGGGATTGGGCCGAAGTTTGCGAGGCAGCAATTATCTAATTCAAGAAAGACCTTGTTAGATCTCTTAATTTTCAATGAGATGCGAACTCCGGTGATAGATTTAAAGTAACTTTATTCTGGCAGCTACAACAAACTGCTGGCTTTATGCCAGATTCTTTGTCCTTCTGAAGCACATGGCAAAAAATGGCTGTACTTATCCCCGGATCAATTTACAATTGTGAGCTCACCTCCTTTGACCTTATTGGCTCAATTGATATGTTGTTAGCCCATAATTGGCTCTCTGCCAAAATTCCTGAAATGTCTAGTTGATTGATGCTTAAGGCATCGTGCTATCTCTCACATAGGTAGGGGTCTGTGTTTTTTCAACTTTGCAGCCTGCTTGAATTCTCTATCAGACCTGCAGACCGCACCGGCTTTAGGGACTACTGATTGGGGGAGAGAGTTTTTCCTGGAAGTAGCAGCCAGCGGGGACAGTCTGAGCGCAGTGCTGCTCCAGGAGCGGCATGGCTGGCTGAGACCAGTGGTCTACTCCTCCAGGATACTCACCGACGTGGAGAAGGGGTAGTCCAACTGTGAGGGGCACCTCCTAGCCACTCACTGGGTGGCTAGGAGATCATTGATCTTCACAGGTGGGCCCCCTATCACACTCCTTACCCATCACACGCCCACCCAGATGCTCCTGGAGAATCAAGGACAGGACAGTGAGCAGTGCCCGCTCGCCAAGGCTCACAGCCAACATGATCTATCCAGGGACAGCACACCGGTGTTCCGTAGAAGGGGTATGTGAAGTTAACATAGGCTTTCGGGCCGGGTTACACCCCACAGGCCGAGAAATCTATGACAATGGTTGAAGCACAGTATCTGCGGGTGAGTGACTCACAGACTGTGGAGTCTATGACCCGGAGGCAGGCATTGCCCTGGCGATTAAACTCCCCAGTACCATGAGTTCCCAGCATGCTGAACTGTCGGCGGTGGTGTACGTGATCACACACCTGGAGGAATTCCCTACCCCGTACATGATTTGCTCGGATAGTATGTTCACATGCAATTCGTGTGCAGAATACCTGGCTATCTGGTCCCATCTGCAGATGGGAGACCCCTGGTAATTAAGCCTTAACTTCCAGCCGTGGAGGAGGAAGGGAAGGTCTACATACACAAAGTGAAGGCACATTCAACCACTGAACCCCGTAGTGAGGGAAACCAGCAGGCTGACATGTTGGCCAAGCAAGGTGCTCGCACGGGAAAACTCTGGGACCCATACAAGCCAGGCCCCATTGCAACGGTTAGGGATGGGATTAGGATGACAGGGAGGGCAGGGATAGCATTGCCCCCAGACCTGAAAACGGCTCAGACCCAAAACCTCGTCCTCAAAACTGTCCTGAACACACTAGCTAAAGGGGAAAAGGTAGACGGCCCGTACAGCACTGCATCTATTGCCATTAAAGAAGACATGCTGTTCAGGGGGGAGCAAAGGGTAGTATTGCAACAACACCAGAGAGAATTCCTCCAGTTGGCCCACGACTGTCCAGGAGCAGGACACCCAGTACCTGAAACCACCTGGCAATGGGTGGAACAGGCAGGGTGGTGGCCGGGACTCAGGGAAGATGTCCGCGAGTTCTGCACCGGCTGTCTGGTGTGCGCTGACAACAACCCTGACCCCCAGAAAAGAAAGGTGTCTATGGGACATATCAAGAGGATAGAGGGACCCTGGCAGTCGATCCAGGTCGATTACATCAGGCCCCTACCCACTGCCCAGGGAGGCTACAAGTACTGCCTAGTGTTGGTGGATGTGCTCACTAAATAGGTGGAAGCCTTCCCATGCCGAACAGCTACTGCATTAGGAACAGCTAGGATCCTGGTCAGGGAAGTGTTCTCCCGATGGGGACTACCACAGTACGTGGAGTCCAACCAAGGGAGTCACTTCACCGGGCAGGTGATGCAGGAGACCCTTAAGGTGCTCGGCGTCGAGGGGAAATGTCATGTTGCCCACAACCCGCAGTCATCCGGGCCTGTGGAGCGTTTAAACCGCACTATTATAGAAAGGTTACGAAAAGAGACGGAGGACTAACACAAGAAGTGGGTGGAGGTCCTCATGGAGATCAGGGCAAGCCAGTCAAAGAGCACGAGATACTCCCCGTACGAGCTCATGACCGGCAGAGCCATGCATACCCCCACCCATGTATTAGCCCCGGTACTCACGGAAGGTCAGCTTAGGGAAGCGAGCCGGGACAGCTTTGTCAGGAATCCATTTGAATACCTTAAATAGATTCACTGGCAGGCTGCTAACAACATGGGCAAACAGCATCGGAGCAACTGACTGTTCCTAGAGCCCCGCAAACACCACGAATGGGAGATAGGGGACCAGGTTATGGTACGGAACTACGCTCGAGTAGGGGCTTTTGAGGCACTGTACATGGGACCATACCACATTGTCGACAAGGCAAGCCCCATGGTCTATGCCGTAAAGATGCCCTTCCGTACAAAGTGGTTCCACATAAACCAGTGTAAACTGTTTAACCCCGGGATAGCTGCTAATCGCAAGAGGCAGACAGAAACAGTGAACCGTTCTGGGGATAGGGATCCTCAGCCAGCAGCCTCCTACTGTGGAAAGCCCACAAGGGACGTTGCAGACCCACAGGCTGTATCTAGAGGGGCGGTGAGCTGTATTACTGGAGGAGCTATACCCCCAATCATTTGTGACTCGGACACATCCACAGTAGTCAGAGCCCTAAGAAGGACTCCCTGTGCACTACGGTCAAGAACACCATGGTCACCAGCATCCCAGTTTCAGTGGGTCAGCCCTGGGAGGTTTGCCCTCCGAAAAAGGATACCCAAGACCAGGGACCAGTCTGCGGACAGGGGCCCCCAGCCGGTAGTCTTGTGTGGTGAGGGACTCATGGAAGAGGTAGTGGTGGACCAGCCACCAACTGGGAGTCCCCAGCCTGCAGCCCCCAGCCATGCAGAACCCCCAGTGAACGAAATGAACCATGCCGAACCCCCAGTGAACGAAATGAACTTTACAGCCACTCCTAAAGCACCGGAGGGGCCGTTCCCCGGATAATGTGGGACTCTGACCCACCTCCGGTCAGAACACTCCGGGACCTGTGGTCCAGGCCATTTTACCGACGGCCATTCAAGCAGCCCAGAGGCCGCAAAAGAAAAGAGAAGAACAGGGGTTAACGTGGCCACCCGGAGACAGGTGGCAGATGTATATAATAGTACGAAATGAGTCCAAGAATGTTTAAGAGTTTAGTTTAGTGTAAGATTAAGAGTGTAATCATTTTAGGTCACCACGACCTCAAGAAAACTACCAGCAGAGAAGTAATGAAACGAATATAAAAATCGTATCGGTCATGAAAGCGTTTCGGCCGGCAGCTGGTGTCCAACTAGTGACCGAGACCTGGTAGTATTTGGGAAGGTGTGTAAGAATCCACCTTTACAGCTATTAAAGGAGGCGCTAGCGACATGTACCTGATAGTATTTTGGAGGAAAGGAAAAGACCCCACCTTTGTAGTTAGTAGAGGAGGCACTACGAAGACGATAGGGTTAAAATGACCAAGATACAGGAGTTAAAAACAGACGTCAGTTCCGAGGTAGAAACTGGGATGAAGATAGCCCAATTGGTTAAAGACCTTATTAAGCTTCCGAAAAAGAAATGAGTTTAAATTGGAACTCGATCACCTTTTGTCAAGCCGGAGAGCTTTTCTCAGGGCTGGGCTATCTGTTTTATGTGTCCCTACAGGAAGGAGATCAACATGAAAAGGGTCTTGATGGGGTGAGCATCGGTGACCGAGATGACATGGAAGAATCCCTCATTTATGGGTGTTCGGGAGAGAGAGCACCGATCGTAACTGCAGGAGGTGGCACACCGGGTGTGGAAGAGCTCACCGTTTATTCCCACGAGGGGAGGTGGCCAGGGTGTCTGGGGTCTAACTCCACTCGATACTCCAGCCAGGAGGGATTTACCTACGGAGAGGCTTCCATCCCATGCCCCAGGATACGGATCGTAGCTGCACGGGTCAGTGTTACGGAAGGAAAACGGGTGTGTTTGACTTGTGTAGGACAGATTCCCCTGGGTAGATGGTGTTGGCTCAGGAAGCTGAACAAGGACACGGGGTACCAGGAATCTGACTGTGAATGACTTAGTAACGATACGTACCGGACCATCACGGGAACACGGGGAGGAATGAAGGTGTGTTGGAACAAGTGGTGGGAGTCTGAACAGGGGATTTACATCTACATGTGGGGATCAGAGAAGATCTGTTCCAAAGACATATTGATTGCCTTCGCCAGGCAATGGCAAGATGACAGGGAAGGGATGGGGTGGGATTCCAGCCTACACGGGTGTGCGGTCCTACACTCCCTACTCCCAATTAACGCCACCGAACTTGTAGCACGCATTATATAACCCCTGCCCACGACCCCGCCAGTGTGGACAATAACAGAGAGGTGTCCTACCACCACCAAGGGACCAGGAAATGGATAAGTATTGGTACAGACCAGTAATGTCTGTAAGCTTGTAATGTTTGGAGCTCTACACTATGGATGTGGACATATTGTGTGCAACAATTGCACAGTTAATAATTAAACAGAACCAGGCAGATTTCCGGAGGCTTCCGAGAGCTGTCTGCCATGTCGGAAGCTGTGTGTGCTTGTGCTCTGTGAATATATCACATTTGGCGATGAGGATGGGATTTTTCAGATGATCTAAAGCTTAAATTTTGTTGGTGAAGGATTCAGCCAGCCGACAGAGAGACTTTGGAAGTTTCTGTCTGTGGAAAAAAGCTACAAAATCCGAGGTAAAATACAGCACACGGTGTGAACAGCTAGAGATTAAAATGGCAGGTGTAATTGGACATTTGGGGGAATATAGACACGACTGGGAATGTTTTAAAGCATATGTGGATCGGCTAGAAATGTATTTCAGTGCAAATAACATAATCAAAGTTCCAGACAATGCAGTCCAGAACCGGGCTGTGTTGGAACGTAAGAAAGCGATCTTCTCATCGGAGGCTGGTACAACATTATACGAAACCCTTGTAAATCTGTTTGTGCCTGACGAGCCAAAGGACACAACGCTTAAAGAGATTTTAATAAAGCTGGAGCAGCACTATAACCCCAAACCGTTAGAAATTGCTGAAAGCTATCATTTCAGGATTCGGAATCAAAAGGCTGATGAAAGTATCAGTGGCTACATCGTAGCATTAAAAAAGCTATCGATGCACTGTCATTTTGGAAACTTTCAAAACTGAGCATTACGGGATTGTTTTGTTTGTGGGGTGAAAAATGATGCGATCAGAAGGAAGTTATTGACGACGGATGACTTGACTTTTGAGATTGCTTGTCAGACAGCAAGGTCGATGGACATGGCTGAACAATATGCCCGAGAATTAAATAATAATTACGGTCGTCAGTCAACCGAGGTAAATCACCTGCAGGTTCAAGGTAAAAGATGGTGGGGGCCCAAAGTCTCATAATTCTAACAGAGCGTCGAAGTCGTGCTATAGGTGCCTGGGACAACACATTGCTCAAAGTTGTCCATACGTGAAGGCAGAGTGTTTCTTCTGCAGAAAGACTGGGCACCTTGCGAAGGCATGCTGACTGAAGGGTAAACCAGCTTTTAAAGCTATGAGTCCAGCGTTCAAAGCTATGAGTAGAAATCCCAAAAGACTACATAGCATGGAAGAACAACAACAGAACGAGGAGATGTTAGAGTTACACGTCATCAGGAGCACGAAGTTAACGGACAGCGATTCGGAAAGCATCAAAATCCACACAGATGTTGCGGGATTCAAGATACCAACAGAAATTGACACGGGTGCATCCGTGAGTGTAGTACCAGAATCACTATACCTCGAAAATTGCGTGATTTTCAACTGGAGAAATCCAAGATAGAGCTGCGAGGCTACTTGGGAGAGAAAATTCCTGTAGCAGGTCATAACACCGTACTAGTGAAATATAAAGATCAATTTCAGAACTTGCCTCCAATAGTAGTGAAAGGAGACAAGCCTGCCTTACTAGGAAGAAATTGGTTGAGCTCACTGAAGCTGGATTGGAGTAAGATTTTCTGTGTGGAAGCGAGATTTTCATCAATGGATGAGGTTATCAAGAAGTATCCGAAGGTGCTCTGCGAATCGGTCAGTCTGATCCAAGGCTTCAAGGCGAGTGTCAGGATACAGAAGGACGCTAGATCGGTTTACTACAAGGCATGTTCCATACCATATGCACTCAAGGAGAAAGTTGAGCAAGAACTCAAAAGACTAGAGACAGAGAACATTATTTGTAAGATAGATCGATGTAATTGGGCTACACCCATTGTTGTTGTACCTAAGTCCGAAGGTAAGGTAAGATTGTGTGGTGATTATAAAGTAACCGGAAACCAGATTCTAGTGTGTAATGTCCCCAATACATTGCCGAATATAGAAGATTTTTTCACAACACTGACAGGTGGTCAGATCTTCTCAAAGCACCGCGAGTTCGGCGAGAGGCGGGAGTTCCGGGGATCGGAGAGGCCGACAAAAGGCCAGTGAGACCAGGAGAGCAGCGAGTCGGCGAGAGGCGGGAGTTCCCGGGATCGGAGAGGCCTACAAAAGGCCAGCAAGACCAGGAGAGCAGCGAGTCGGCAAGAGGCGGGAGTTCCGGGGATCGGAGAGGCCGACAAAAGGCCAGTGAGATCGGGAGCAGCACGAGTTCGGGGAGAGGCAGGAGTTCCGGGAATCGGAGAGGCCTACAAAAGTCCAGTGAGACCGGGGCAGCGCGAGTTTGGCGAGAGGCGGGAGTTCCGGGGATCGGAGAGGCCTACAAAAGGCCAGTGAGACCGGGAGCAGCGCGAGTTCGGTGAGAGGCAGGAGTTCCGGGGATCGGAGAGGCCTACAAAAGGCCAGTGAGACCAGGAGCAGCGCGAGTTCGGCGAGAGGCTTGTGCAGCTATAGGGAGAAGGCAAAAAAGAAGTAGAAAGAAACAGAAAGGTGACGTCACAGCCAAGGGGGTAAGTGATTGGCTGGTGATTGCTGAGTAGCTTTTCTTTTTTCTCTTCTAGAACAGCGAGTAAACTTTAGCATTGTTGTTGCCAATTTAAGTGTGTCTAAGGATTAAGTCATGGCAGGAGAGCTCGGTCATGTGATATGCTCCTCCTGTACCATGTGGGAACTCAGGGATACTTCCGGTGTCCCTGACGACTACGTGTGCGGGAAGTTTATCTGCCTCCAGCTCCTGACGGTCCGCGTTGCGGAATTGGAGCTGAGGGTGGATTCACTCTGGAGCATCCACGATGCTGAGAATGGCGTGAGTAGCACATGTAGCAAGTTGGTCTTACCGCAGGTGAAGTGTCCACAGCCAGATAGGGAATGGAAGACCAGCAGGAAGAGCAGTGCAAGGAAGGTAGTGCAGGGATCCCCTACGGTCATCCCCCTGCAAAACAGATACACCATTTTGAGTACTGTTGAGGGGGATGACTCATCAGGGGAGGGCAGCAGCAGCCAAGTTCATGGCACCATGGCTGGCTCTGCTGCACAGGAGGGCAAGAAAAAGAGTGGGAGAGCGATAGTGATAGGGTATTCAATTGTAAGGGTAATAGACAGGCGTTTCTGCGGCCGCAACCGAGACTCCAGAATGGTATGTTGCCTCCCTGGTGCAAGGGTCAAGGATGTCTTGGAGCGGGTGCAGGACATTCTGAAAAGGGAGGGTGAACAGCCAGTTGTCGTGGTGCACATTGGTACCAACGATATAGGTCAAAAAAGGGATGAGGTCCGACGAGATGAATTTAAGGAGCTAGGAGCTAAATTAAAACGTAGGACCTCAAAAGTAGTAATCTCGGGATTGCTACCAGTGCTACGTGCTAGTCAGAGTAGGAATCGCAGGATAGCTCAGATGAATACGTGGCTTGAGCAGTGCTGCAGCAGGGAGGGATTCAAATTCCTGGGGCATTGGAACCGGTTCTGGGGGAGGTGGGCCCAGTACAAACCGAACGGTCTGCATCTAGGCAGAACCGGAATCAATGTCCTAGGGGGAGTATTTGCTAGTGCTGTTGGGGAGGAGTTAAACTAATATGGCAGGGGGATGGGAACCAATGCAGGGAGACAGAGGGAAACAAAAAGGAGACAAAAACAAAAGACAGAAAGGAGATGAGTAAAAGTGGAGGGCAGAGAAACCCAAGGCAAAAAACAAAAAGGGCCACTGTACAGCAAAATTCTAAAGGGTCAATGTGTAATAAAAAGGCAAGCCTGAAAGCTCGGAGTATTCAGAACCCAGGAGAGGGCTCTGAGCTAGTTAGAATGGGTGAGAGCTCAGATGAACAAGATCTCAAGAAAGAATGCAAAAGGCAGGAGGCAACAGAGCAGAGTAGCACTGGGGTAAGTGTAAACCACAAGGTGATAGGAAGGGACAATCTGCATGAATATAAAGGTGCTGCAGGAGGGGTCAAAACTAAAAATCATGGTTTAAAAACTAGTATTAAAATACTCTACCTAAATGCACGCAGCATTCGAAATAAAGTAAATGAGTTGATGGCACAAATCATAACAAATGGGTATGATTTGGTGGCCATTACACAAACATGGTTGCAGGGTGGCCAAGACTGGGAATTAAACATACAGGGGTATCTGACAATTTGGAAAGATAGACAAGAAGGGAAAGGAGGTGGGGTAGCTCTGTTAATAAAGGAAGATATCAGGGCAGTTGTGAGAGACGATATTGGCTGTAATGAACAAAATGTTGAATCATTGTGGGTGGAGATTAGAGATAGTAAGGGGAAAAAGTCACTGGTGGGCGCAGTTTATCGGCCACCAAATAACAACTTCACGGTGGGGCGGGCAATAATCAAGGGAATAATGGAGGCATGTGAAAAAGGAATGGCATTAACCATGGGGGATTTTAACCTACATATCGATTGGTCAAATCAAATCGCACGGGGTAGCCTTGAGGAGGAATTGATAGAATGCAGACGGGATTGTTTCTTCGAACAGTATGTTACAGAACCTACAAGGGAGCAAGCGATCTTAGATCTGGTCCTGTGTCATGAGACAGGAATAATAAACGATCTCCTAGTAAAAGATTCTCTCGGAATAAGTGATCACAGTACGGTTGAATTTGTAATACAGATTGAGGGTGAGGAAGTAGTGTCTCAAATGAGCGTACTATGCTTAAACAAAGGAGACTACAGTGGGATGAGGGCAGAGTTGGCTAAAGTAGACTGGAAACACAGACTAAACAGTGGCACAATTCAGGAACAGTGGAGGACTATTAAGGAGCTCTTTCATAGTGCTCAACAAAAATATAGTCCAGTGAAAAAGAAGGGCGATAAGAGAAGGGATAACCAGCCGTGGAAATAAAGGAGAGTATCAAATTAAAAACCAATGCGTATAAGGTGGCCAAGGTTAGTGGGAAACTAGAAGATTGGGAAAATTTTAAACGACAGCAAAGAATGACTAAGAAAGCAATAAAGAAAGGAAAGATAGATTACGAAAGTAAACTTGCGCAAAACATAAAAACAGATAGTAAAAGCTTTTACAGATATATATAAAATGATAAAGAGCGACTAAAGTAAATGTTGGTCCCTTAGAAGATGAGAAGGGGGATTTAATAATGGGAAATGTGGAAATGGCTGAGACATTAAACAATTATTTTACTTCAGTCTTCACAGTGGAAGACACAAAAACCATGCCAAAAATTGCTGGTCACAGGAATGTGGGAAGGGAGGACCTTGAGACAATCAATACCACTAGGGGGGTAGTGCTGGACAAGCTATTGGGACTCAAGGTAGACAAGTCCCCTGGTCCTGATGAAATGCATCCCAGGGTATTAAAAGAGATGGCAGAAGTTATAGCAGATGCATTCATTATAATCTACCAAAATTCTCTGGACTCGGAGAGGTACCATCGGATTGGAAAGCAGCTAATGTAACGCCTCTGTTTAAAAAAGGGGGCAGACAAAAGGCAGGTAACTATAGGCCGGTTAGTTTAACATCTGTAGTGGGTAAAATGCTTGAAGCTATCATTAAGGACGAAATAGCGAGACATTTAGATAGAAATAGTACAATCAAGCAGACACAACATGGATTCATGAAGGGGAAATCATGTGTAACTAATTGCCTGAAATTCTTTGAAGATATAATGAGCATGGTTGATAGAGGTGTACCGATGGATGTGGTGTATTTAGATTTCCAAAAGGCATTCGATAAGGTGCCACACAAAAGGTTACTGCAGAAGATAAAGGTACGCGGAATCAGAGGAAATGTATTAGCATGGATCGAGAATTGGCTGGCTAACAGAAAGCAGAGAGTCGGGATAAATGGGTCCTTTTCGGGTTGGAAATCAGTGGTTAGTGGTGTGCCACAGGAATCGGTGTTGGGATCACAGCTGTTTACAATATACATAGATGACCTGGAAGAGGGGACAGAGTGTAGTGTAACAAAATTTGCAGATGACACAAAGATTAGTGGGAAAGCGGGTTGTGTAGAGGACACAGAGAGGCTGCAAAGAGATTTAGATACGTTAAGCGAATGGGCTAAGGTTTGGCAGATGGAATACAATGTTGGAACGTGTGAGGTCATCCACCTTGGAAAAAAAACCAGTAAAAGGGAATATTATTTGAATGGGGAGAAATTACAACATGCTGCGGTGCAGAGGGACCTGGGGGTCCTTGTGCATGAATCCCAAAAAGTTAGTTTGCAGATGCAGCAGGTAATCAGGAAGGTGAATGGAATGTTGGCCTTCATTGCGAGAGGGATGGAGTACAAAAGCAGGGAGGTCCTGCTGCAACTGTACAGGGTATTGGTGAGGCCGCACCTGGAGTATTGCGTGCAATTTTGGTCACCTTACTTAAGGAAGGATATACTAGCTTTGGAGGGGGTACAGAGACGATTCACTGGGCTGATTCAGGAGATGAAGGGGTTACCTTATGATGATAGGTTGAGTAGACTGGGTCTTTACTTGTTGGAGTTCAGAAGGATGAGGGGTGATCTTATAGAAACATTTAAAATAATGAAAGGGATAGACAAGATAGAGGCAGAGAGGTTGTTTCCACTGGTCGGGGAGACTAGAACTAGGGGGCACAGCCTCAAAATACGGGGGAGCCAATTTAAAACCGAGTTGAGAAGGAATTTCTTCTCCCAGAGCATTGTGAATCTGTGGAATTCTCTGCCCAAGGAAGCAGTTGAGGCTAGCTCATTGAATGTATTCAAATCACAGATAGATAGATTTTTAACCAATAAGGAATTAAGGGTTACGGGGAGCGGGCAGGTAAGTGGAGCTGAGTCCACGGCCAGATCAGCCATGATCTTGTTGAGTGGCGGAGCAGGCTCGAGGGGCTAGATGGCCTACTCCTGTTCCTAATTCTTATGTTCTTATGTTCTTATGTTCTTATGTAAAACTGGATCTTACGAATGCCTACTTACAGCTTGAACTAGATGAGGAGTCCAAGTCATTTTTGACTATAAATATTCATCTAGGCCTATATCAATTTAATAGGCTACCGTTTGGAGTGTCTTCCACCCCCACCATATTCCAAGGGGCGATGAACCAGATTTTGCAAGGTATTGAAGGGGTAGTATGTTATTTGGATGACATACTAATTTCAGCACCAAATAGGCAAATTCATAAAAACATATTGAATGAAGTCCTCAAACGGCTAGAGAAGCACAGAGTACGAATGTCTGCTTGTAAGTGTGAGTTATTTAAAAACTCAATGGAGTACTTAGGGTACATAGTAGACAAAGATGGTTTACATCCAACCATGGAAAAATTGGATGCAATAAGAAATGCACCCACTCCCAGGAATGTCATTGAACTTCATTCATTTTTGGGTCTTTTGAACTATTATGGGAAGTTCCTACCAAATTTGGCCATAGTATTACATCCACTGAATGAACTTTTGAAAAAACAGGTCCATTGAAAGTGGTCAAAAGAATGCGATACAGCATTCAAGGAGTGTAAAAGCAAATTGATAGAGAGCACCATGTTAGTTCACTACGACATATCTAAGGAGATTAAGCTAGCATGTGATGCCTCTCCATCTGGAGTTGCGGCAGTAATCTCTCATGTATTAAGTCGTGGGGAGGAGAGACCAATTGCTTTTGCTTCACACACTCTCAGTGCCAGTGAGAGTAATTATGCACAAATTGAAAGGGAAGCTTTGGTATTAATTTTTGGGATCAAGAAGTTTAACAAATACTTGTATGGTCGTAAGTTTACCATCGTTACGGACCATAATCCTCCATCCAAAGTCCCCAGTTCCAACATTAGCTGCAGCCCGAATGCAGAGATTGGCTTTGATTTTGTCAGCATATACATATGATATTGAATACAGACAATCAGCTGATCACACTAATGCTGATGCAATGTCTAGATTGCCTTCCCCATCACAAGTTACACCCGATAGGGAAGAAGTGTTTTATTTTTCATACATTGATGAACTGCCAGTCACAGATGAAGAGATTGGTAGAGCAACCAAACGTGACCCAGTGATGTCAAAGGTGTATGAGTATATTGCAAATGGATGGCCAAACCAGGTAACAGACAAAGATACACATCCATTCTTCATTCATAGGAATGAATTATCAGTCAATAAAGATTGTATCATGTGAGGTGCAAGAGTGGTTAT
Organism: Pristiophorus japonicus; assembly: GCF_044704955.1. Classification (NCBI taxonomy): domain Eukaryota; kingdom Metazoa; phylum Chordata; class Chondrichthyes; family Pristiophoridae; genus Pristiophorus; species Pristiophorus japonicus. The sequence goes on along the minus strand of NC_091978.1, from coordinate 215,545,965 downwards.
ACCAAATAAATTCAGGTCCAAATTATTAGGAGACCTCCATGATCAGCACCTGGGAATGTGCTTGACCAAGAGTTTTGCACGCAGTTATTTATGGTGGCCAGGTCTTGATAAAGATATAGAGTACATCGTGAGTCAGTGTACGACATGTCAATCGGTAAGCAAGCAACCACCACCAGTACCATTACAGCCAAGGAAATGGCCTTCCAAGGTGTGACAAAGGCTACATATTGATTTTGCTGAGTTAGACGGACAACAATTGGTCATTGTGATTGATAGCCATTCGAAGTGGGTTGACGTGTTTCCAATGTGGAAAATAACAACAAGTAAAACATTGGACATTTTACGAAAATGATTTTCTTCATTTGGCCTCCTTGAAGAAATTGTTTTGAATTTGCACAATTCACGAGCAAAAATGGTGTGAAACACACCAAGGTTCCACCATACCATCCTGCTTAGAATGGTGCAGCAGAGCGCACTGTACAAATTGTAAAACGTGCCCTCATAAAACAAATGTTAGATCCAAATCCAAGGAAACGACAGTTGTCATTGGATCACAAATTGGCTCATTTTTTGATTACATATCGAAATACTCCTCATACAACTACAGGTAGAACACCAGCAGAGTTTTTTCTCAAATGACAGCCATGAACCAGGTTCTCGTTGTTAAAGCCAAATTTGGCACAGTCCGTAGAAGAGACACAATTAAGACAGAAAGAGAATCATGATAGAGGTAGAGTAAAAGAGAGAAGTGTGAAATTAAACCAGACGGTGAGAGTGAAGAATCATCACCATAAATGGTTAAATTGGTTACCAGGAAGAATGGTGAAGATATGTGGTCCTCGCACATATTTGGTAAAGATGTTTGATAATGGACAGGTTAGGTTTGCTCATATTGATCATATATTACCTACAGACATGGAAGGAGTTGAAGGTGAGAATGATTCAATTATTTCTGACTCATCAGATAGTTTTGATACACCAGTAGCAAATCCTAAATCCAATGTACTGGAAACAAATCCAGGAGAGAATCAGAATGAAAGTCTGAGTCCGAGTCAGGAAAACAAAGAGCCTGAAGTTAGCATGAGTTCAAATGAAAATCAAGGAAATTCCGTGAAGGAAAACGTTCCTCAGGATGAGTCTCGAATGACTTTAGATTCGACACCATGTTTGGAAGGTTCTGTTCGAGAGCGAAGGTATCCTCTTTGAAACTGAAAACAAGTGGTAAAGTTAAACTTGTAAATATAAAAAAAAAAGTTTATATCCTATATTATGTATAAACATGAAAGATATGTATAAGGTTTGTTGTAATAACTTCTTCATTAAGGAGGGAGAAGTATAATGTCTGTAAGCTTGTAATGTTTGTAGCGCCACACTATGGATGTGGACGTATTGTGTACTGCAATTGCATAGTTAATAATAAACAGAACCAGGCAGATTTCCAGAGACTTCCGAGAGAGCTGCCTGCCATGTAGGAAGCTGTGTGTGCTTGTGCTCTGTGAATATATCACATGACCGAAAAGGTGTTATACCAGAGGGAACACTATGCAGTCGTTTCAGTTATTTTCAACCTTACCGAGGTGCACTTACCTGACTGGTGCCCGAAGGAAACAGAGCAGCTGTACCAGGCCCTACTCAGTTCAAGAAATTTTCTGAGTTAGACTTTGGCAACGTAGACAAAATAGATTTATACGCTAGTGATACCATGGACATGGGGAGACAAAGAAGAGGAACCAGGAACGACATTTTTACTGCATGTAACACAGGATCCTCTGTGATAAATAGCCTGGACGATATCGAACTGCAAACGCAAATAAATGATCTAAAGATCCAATTAAGAAAGATCCTAAAAGAGGAAAACACAGTGGTGGGCTCAGAGCTACACGAGGATGAGGCCACGATGGCCCATTTAAAAGCGATTAATGCTGAGCTGGAAAGACATGCACAAACAGTGAATGCACTCATACGGGAGGATAGGAATGCTTCAGATTGGCTGCACAGAATGAGGTGTGTGTGCTGTATAGGGCATGGTTGTTGGGTGAGGGACGCAACAACCTGGAGGATTTAAAACAAGGTTTAGTCCTCTCCTGGATCAGCAACAAGCGTCTCGCAGCCCTCCACCTGTATAGTAATTCACTAAGCCTGTGTCAGCTCCATCTAGCTTCTGGAGCCTACCCTGTCCCAGTGGATTGCGGGCGTTCTAATCACACCATCATGGGGATAGTACTAAGGATGCCGGTCATGGGTGGGACAGCCCAACCTGCACCGGTATACAGGGTGGAGAACACTGGAGTCATTCAAGGAGGTGCACACGTTCGTTTCACAATGGTCCCGCCGTATGTCATAAAGTGGGAGCACGCTATGACGGGTAATGACCTCTCCGGGTGCCAGAGTAGGGGTGCCCACATAATACTGTGTCCCCAGCACTTGAACGCCTATTCTAAACCACAGTGTGGGTTTAAAGCTGCTGGCGCACAGCCTGTCAACTGTACCATGGAGGTAATGGCAAAAGACCATCTTCCTCCACAGGAAACATACATAGAGGGTGGGACATATTGTGTCACCACCAATGCGCCCCACTACCAACATGGACAGCACTTCTGGTGTCCGGTGAGTGACAGCACTTTTTGTTTTAAACCCGAGGCAGAAGTTCAAGTGGCCCAGGAACGGATTGTCCCCATTCCCAAACCCTCCACTGTTCACCTCACTGTAAGTAAAAACATCATAAACCTGTAAGATTATGTTGCACATTTTGGCTACGAAATCCCCCCTCTTTCCGAACATCTTACCACTCTGCTAGAAGCTGTAGTAATCTCCCAGAAACATTTCTATACTCTAGAATAGAAAACAATTGAGATAGGGAGGAAAATTCTGGAGATCACAATTCCACCTTGGTGGGACATTTTCAGAAACATAGAAGTCCCAGCCAGGGTCAGAATAGCGTCCCATATTTTAGTTGTCAACTCGCGATTATTCTTTACTTGTGGTGTCTCACTTGCCGAGTGAAAGGCAGAGACCGGCGAGTCCGGCACCAAAGGATGCTGTACGCTTCCCTGGCCAAACTTAGGGATCGCACAGAGAGGGGCAGTACCATATTATAATGTCTGATTTTGTTTTGTGATTTTTACCTGCTGTAAAAACGCAGAGGTCAAATGTTGTAAGAGTTTTATTTGCTCATGTGTTTTGACTGTGTACTTTTGTTTTCTGTAAAACTGGCGAAATGGAGAGGCGTCGGACACCCTCTATGCTGTAATGTAATTAAAATAACTGTATTTGCCTGTAAACTGCATTACATTTCAAAGGGGGTATGCACGTTTAAGTTTTAGCTAGGTAAATACAGGAGAAGTTTGGCTCTCGGGAATCAATAATTTTGTTCACCTAGCATGACACTCTAGCACATAGATTATCACAGGGGGGACTGTAAGGTTGCAAAATTTGTGGGAAGTGTTTGGACTCATTGAAAAGGAAATTCAATTTGGGACTATCAAGCAGAATGTTTGGGATCCTAAGATGCCTATGGAAGAAATCTACGAGTTTCAACCAAGTTTGGAATTTTAAGGGATGCATGGGTCTGCAAGGGAAAAGGACTGCAAAAACCATGGGGGAACATTAACCTCTGAAAGGACCAGTTTTGGGTAATGGAGATGTCTGGGATATTCAAGCTAAAACAAATTGTCTGGAGAATTGTATAAACTCAAAAAACACTTCTCCCCAGTAGATATTAACATAGCAACAATTGACCCAGAGATAGCCAGCCATAGCTCTAAGAATGAAACCCATCCAACGCATGCATAATGTTAATAGCCCATCCAGCCCGCATGGAAAACCCAGGCCTAGGCAGACAACATAAATACCAAAAAAAATGAATTCAACAGATTGACACATCCGAAACGAGTTATCATTAACGAGCCCGCCAAAATCTGACTAAGAATTACTAAGCTCGCCAGAATTAAGACAAAGAATCAGGGCTGATTTGGCGCACAGATTAGAACGGCTTTCAAAGTATAACTGCGGCCCTGTTTTACGGGTCAAAAGAACAGCTTTCTGAGAACAACTTTCATAGAGATCAACATCTTCAGCTTCAACGACACTCCTGGGCTACACTGCTCTGCCACCGAAGAAGGAAGAAGAACATCATCAAACCGGCAGAGAAAAGCAGTTCCCAGTAACTTCGGACATCATCAACGTGGCAACAACCGACCACAGCCAACGTGGTAACATCAATCCACCGCAATCAACAAATTCTAAGAAAAGACTCCTCAAGAAGAAACTGAAGATTCGAAAGTTTCTACTCTACAATCTGTTCCAAGCTACCAACAGGTGAAACATTACCTAAAAGAACTTTAAAACCGACTGCTGACGGAAGGAAGCAGGTACTCACCCATAAATCCAATACGCGCCCTACCGCATCAGCAGACACCACCCAACTGAAGACTATGCAGTAAGAAATCTTCCACGACGTTTGGGGTACGGCAAGCGAACCTCGAAACCGCGAACCAACACTAACTGACAATAAAAGGATTGGTGAGCATTATCCCTGTTTGCCCTAGAGTTCAACCTAGTCAGAGCAAGGCATTGGGAGGTGGGAGGTGTATTATTTTCTGTAACCCCTTTTGAATGTGTGATGAAGTGTTCCTTATTCTAGTGATTCTATGCTTTGACATTGTACTTTCTTTGTTTAATAAAATCGAAGTTTCTTGCACCAACATCAGTTGTCTCTTGCAATTTGTCACATCCCCAAATAAATCCAAAGTCTAGAACCCAGGGAGTGGGAGCGATTAGAACCGCTCAGAAGGTCAGATGTGAACCTGATCCCCGAGACCACTCCCGGGAGCAATGAGGAACCTGGGACCTTAGTGAATGATGGGGCCAACAATCTATCTCCTAAACCAATGAGATTTAAGGATTGAGAAAGAAACAGGAATGATGGAGAAGGAAATAAAGTGAATTATAGTCAAATCAGGTACAGAAGGAGAAATAAACAGAAGGAAAAAACGATTAGATTGAGAAAGAGAAAAAAAGAGGCAAAAAGGAAAATAACTTTCACAGAGAAAGGAAAGGAAGATCATAGATTTAAATCTGCACAATTGTTTTCAAGCAACTCCTCGCAGCGGCAAAGGTTTGAGCACAGCTAGTTTTCTTGCTCTCTCAGTGGGAAAATAATACGGGTCTGTTTGCAGAACCTAAAGGGGAGCAATCAAAACCTTAAGAATTTGACTACATTAAAATAAAATCTTCTTTTATATCTGTGATACCATACAACAAAACTTGCTTTCATAGATTGGACTAATTTAATTTTAATTTTGTCCTAATTATTTGTAAGTGCTATTAACTGATGCAAAAATAAGTATCAATGATAAGCCAGCCCTGTAAAATAGAGATTAGAGAAAGTAATGATCATGCGAAAAGGGGAAAAGAGAAAGAGAGGGATAGAGATAATGGAAACGTCCAAATGTGCAGGCAGGGCCACGAGGACTGGGAACAGCTCTCATTTTAACAACAGCATTCCTGGAGACAAGCAACTGCTTGCCCAATTCAGATCACTTAAATTTTATATTTAATGTTGAACATACAAAGGAATGAGAAACATAGACATAGAAAATAGGTGCAGGAGTAGGCCATTCGGCCCTTCTAGCCTGCACCGCCATTCAATGAGTTCATGGCTTAACATGCAACTTCAGTACGCCATTCCTGCTTTCTCGCCGTACCCCTTGATCCCCCTAGTAGTAAGGACTTCATCTAACTCCTTTTTGAATATATTTAGTGAATTGGCCTCAACAACTTTCTGTGGTAGAGAATTCCACAGGTTCACCACTCTCTGGGTGAAGAAGTTTCTCCTCATCTCGGTCCTAAATGGCTTAGCCCTTATCCTTAGACTGTGACCCCTGGTTCTGGACTTCCCCAACATTGGGAACATTCTTCCTGCATCTAACCTGTCTAAACCCGTCAGAATTTTAAATGTTTCTATGAGGTCCTCTCTCATTCTTCTGAACTCCAGTGAATACAAGCCCAGTTGATCCAGTCTTTCTTGAAAAGTCAGTCCCGCCATCCCGGGAATCAGTCTGGTGAACCTTCGCTGCACTCCCTCAATAGCAAGAATGTCCTTCCTCAAGTTAGGAGACCAAAACTGTACACAATACTCCAGGTGTGGCCTCACCAAGGCCCTGTACAACTGTAGCAACACCTCCCTGCCCCTATACTCAAATCCCCTCGCTATGAAGGCCAACATGCCATTTGATTTCTTAACCGCCTGCTGTACCTGCATGCCAACCTTCAATGACTCATGTACCATGACACCCAGGTCTCGTTGCACCTCCCCTTTTCCTAATCTGTCACCATTCAGATAATAGTCTGTCTCTCTGTTTTTAACCACCAAAGTGGATAACCACACATTTATCCACATTATACTTCATCTGCCATGCATTTGCCCACTCACCTAACCTATCCAAGTCACTCTGCAGCCTCATAGCATCCTCCTCGCAGCTCACACTGCCACCCAACTTATTGTCATCTGCAAATTTGGAGATAATACATTTAATCCCCTCGTCTAAATCATTAATGTACAATGTAAACAGCTGGGGCCCCAGCACAGAACCTTGCGGTACCCCACTAGTCACTGCCTGCCATTCTGAAAAGTACCCAATTACTCCTACTCTTTGCTTCTTGTCTGACAACCAGTTCTCAATCCATGTCAGCACACTACCCCCAATCCCATGTTCTTTAACTTTGCACATTAATCTCTTGTGTGGGACCTTGTCGAAAGCCTTCTGAAAGTCCAAATATACCACATCAACTGGTTCTCCCTTGTCCACTCTACTGGAAACATCCTCAAAAAATTCCAGAAGATTTGTCAAGCATGATTTCCCTTTCACAAATCCATGCTGACTTGGACCTATCATGTCACCTCTTTCCAAATGAGCTGCTATGACATCCTTAATAATTGATTCCATCATTTTACCCACTACCGATGTCAGGCTGACCGGTCTATAATTCCCTGTTATCTCTCTCCCTCCTTTTTTAAAAAGTGGGGTTACATTGGCTACCCTCCACTCCATAGGAACTGATCCAGAGTCAATGGAATGTTGGAAAATGACTGTCAATGCATCCGCTATTTCCAAGGCCACCTCCTTAGGTACTCTGGGATGCAGTACATCAGGCCCTGGGGATTTATCGGCCTTCAATCCCATCAATTTCCCCAACACAATTTCCCGACTAATAAGGATTTCCCTCAGTTCCTCCTCCTTACTAGACCCTCTGACCCCTTTTATATCCAGAAGGTTGTTTGTGTCCTCCTTAGTGAATACCGAACCAAAGTACTTGTTCAATTGGTCTGCCATTTCTTTGTTCCTCATTATGACTTCCCCTGATTCTGACTGCAGGGGACCTATGTTTGTCTTTACTAACCTTTTTCTCTTTACATATCTATAGAAACTTTTGCAATCCGTCTTGATGTTCCCTGCAAGCTCCTTCTCGTACTCCATTTTCCCTGCCCTAATCAAACCCTTTGTCCTCCTCTGCTGAGTTCTAAATTTCTCCCAGTCCCCGGGTTCGCTGCTATTTCTGGCCAATTTGTATGCCACTTCCTTGGCTTTAATACTATCCTTGATTTCCCTTGATAGCCACGGTTGAGCCACCTTCCCTTTTTTATTTTTACGCCAGACAGGAATGTACAATTGTTGTAGTTCATCCATATGGTCTCTAAATGTCTGCCATTGCCCATCCACAGTCAACCCCTTAAGTATCATTCGCCAATCTATCCTAGCCAATTCACGCCTCATACCTTCAAAATTACCCTTCTTTAAGTTCTGGACCATGGTCTCTGAATTAACTGTTTCATTCTCCATCCTAATGCAGAATTCCACCATATTATGGTCACTCTTCCCCAAGGGGCCTCGCACAACGAGATTGCTAATTAATCCTCTCTCATTACACAACACCCAGTCTAAGATGGCCTCCCCCCTAGTTGGTTCCTCGACATATTAGTCTAGAAAACCATCCCTTATGTACTCCAGGAAATCTTCCTCCACCGTATTGCTTCCAGTTTGGTTAGCCCAATCTATGTGCATATTAAAGTCACCCATTATAACTGCTGCACCTTTATTGCATGCATCCCTAATTTCCTGTTTGATGCCCTCCCCAACATCACTACTACTGTTTGGAGGTCTGTACACAACTCCCACTAACGTTTTTTGCCCTTTGGTGTTCTGCAGCTCTACCTATATAGATTCCACATCATCCAAGCTAATGTCCTTCGTAACTATTGCATTAATCTCCTCTTTAACCAGCAATGCTACCTCACCTTCTTTTCCTTTTATTCTATCCTTCCTGAATGTTGAATACCCCTGGATGTTGAGTTCCCAGCCCTGATCATCCTGGAGCCACGTCTCTGTAATCCCAATCACATCATATTTGTTAACATCTATTTGCACAGTTAATTCATCCACCTTATTATGGATACTCCTTGCATTAAGACACAAAGCCATCAGGCTTGTTTTTTTAACACCCTTTGTCCTTTTAGAATTTTGCTGTTCAGTGACCCTTTTTGTTCTTTGCCTTGGGTTTCTCTGCCCTCCACTTTTCCTCATCTCCTTTCTGTCTTTTGCTTTTGTCTCCTTTTTGTTTCCCTCTGTCTCCCTGCATTGGTTCCCATCCCCCTGCCATATTAGTTTAAATCCTCCCCAACAGCACTAGCAAACACTCCCCCGAGGACATTATTTCCGGTCCTGCCCAGGTGCAGACCGTTCGGTTTGTACTGGTCCCACCTCCCCCAGAACCGGTTCCAATGCCCCAGGAATTTGAATCCCTCCCTGCTGCACCACTGCTCAAGCCACGTATTCATCTGCGCTATCCTGCGATTCCTACTCTGACTAGCACGTGGCACTGGTAGCAATCCTGAGATTACTACTTTTGAGGTCCTACTTTTTAATTTAGCTCCTCGCTCCTTAAATTCGTTTCGTAGGACCTCATCCCCTGTTCTCCCTCCCTTTTTAGAATGTCCTGCACCCGCTCAGAGACATCCTTGACCCTTGCAACAGGGAGGCAACATACCATCCTGGAATCTCGGTTGCGGCCACAGAAACGCCTATCTATTCCCCTCATAATTGAATCCCCTATCACTATCGCTCTCCCACTCTTTTTCCTGCCCTCCTGTGCACCAGAGCCAGCCACGGTGCCATGAACTTGGCTGCTGCTGCCCTCCCCTGATGAGTCATCTCCCTCAACAGTACTCAAAGCAGTGTATCTGTTTTGCAGGGGGATGACCACAGGGGACCCCTGCACTACCTTCCTTGCACTAATCTTCCTGCTGGTTTTCCATTCCCTAGCTGGCTGTGGACCCTTCTCCTGCGGTAAGACCAACTCGCTACACATGCTACTCACGTCATTCCCCGCATCGTGGATGCTCCAGAGTGAATCCACCCTCAGCTCCAATTCCGCAACGCAGTCCGTCAGGAGCTGGAGGCAGATACACTTCCCGCAGATTTAGTCGTCAGGGACACTGGAAGTGTCCCTAAGTTCGCACATGGTACAGGAGGAGCATATCACGTGACCGAGCTCCCCTGCCATGAGTTAACCCTTAGATACCCTTAAATTGGCAACAAAAATGTTAAAAGTTACTGACTGTTATAGAAGAGAAAAAAGAAAAGCTACTCACCAATCAGCAGCCAATCACTTACTCCCTTGGCTGTGACGTCACCTTTCTGTTTCTTTCTACTTCTTTTTTGCCTTCTCCCTGTAGCTGCACAAGCTCACCTATTATAGGCCTCACCAACGCCACGAACTCCCGCCTCTGACTGCCGCTGCCTCTGACTGCCGCTGGGCCTTTTATAGGCCTCACCAACGCCACGAACTCCCGCCTCTGACTGCCGCTGCCTCTGACTGCTGTTGGGCCTTTTATAGGCCTCACCAACGTCATGAACTCCCGCCTCTGACTGCCACTGCCTCTGACTGCCGCTGGGCCTTTTATAGGCCTCACCAACACCACCAACACCCACCTCTGACTGCCGCTGCCTCTGACTGCCGCTGGTCCTTTTATAGGCCTCACCAACGCCACGAACTCCCGCCTCTGACTGCCGCTGCCTCTGACTGCCGCTGGGCCTTTTATAGGCCTCACCAACGCCACGAACTCCCGCCTCTGACGTAAGCTTCTCAAACGACAAAGAAAGAACATTTCATTGATCATGATCTGTTCAGTTTACCCCCATTTCGCACTAGAATGTCGGGGGTACAAATTGCCCGCTGCCCGAAACGGGGCACTCCCACTCCGTTTCAGTGGTTTTTACCGCAGCTGCGATTCAGGTCGACTCTTGCGTAAAATTGCGCTCTTTGTTTTTTTTTGTTTTGATCCAGAAGTCGGTCATAATGGGGGCAGTGACTGCACCTGAGGGGCAACAACGCGGCAGTGACAGCAACTGAGAGACCGAAGTTGGGGGCGGGTGTGGAGTCACCGCCGCGAAGAAGTCATCATGGCGCCGCGTCGCCATGGCTCCCCTCTTCACTTAAAGGGGAGAGCCATCGTGATTTTAAAACTTCAGGCTACTGGGCCAGCAGGGAGGGTTTTGGCCAGGTCAGTGGCCTGGCACCCAAGTGGGGGTTGTCAGGTTGCCTGACCTGGCAGTCAGCCGGCAAAAAAAACCAGAGTGGCAATGGCATAGGCCCTCCCCTTTAAAGGAAGCCGCACGGTGTTGTAGAAGGTGTTGCGTATGCAATAACTCAATAGGCTCCGTACCGTGAACTCAATCAGGTGCGACCTGACTCTACTTTATTAGTTCTCAAAGTGAGGATTAAACATGAAGGCTTTCTTTATATACAAGGGTTGCATGTGTGTGTCTGTGGCCCATTGACTTCCGACAGTCGCTCCCCCTGGTGGCAGGTAAACTCATTCCCCCCCAAGATCTTGGTATCAGTCCTATTTACAAATTGAGATAGTCTGGTACTTTCCGCTCCCTAGCTGATCATCTCAGTTCAATTCCAGATCAGGGTGAGCTCTCTGAGTCATTCATGACTTGAGGCTGGGTAGCTGATCTACTGGGAGTGGCAGTGTCCATGTCGGGGATTGAAGGTCCAGAGTCATTGACAACAGCAGGGTCTTCTGATGGCTAAATATGAATCGGTTGGTCATTGATGGTGTCATCTTCAAGCTGTTCCGGTTCATCTGTGTGCCGCAATTTCGTCTGATCAATGTGCCTCCTGCATGTTTGCCCATTAGTGAGCCTGACAATAAGTACCCTGTACCCTCCTTGGCCGTAACAGTGCCAGTGACCCACTTGGGACCTTGACCATAATTTAGCACATACACAGGATCATTAATAGAGATGTTGCGTGACACGGCAGTGCGATCATGATGCCATCGCTGATGTTGACGTCTGTTTTCGATGTGATCGTTAAGATCAGGGTGGACAAGCAAGAGATTGGTCTTGAGACCTCTCTTCATCAACAGTTCAGCAGGGGGGACCCCGGTAAGCGTGTGGGGTCTCGTCCTGTAACTAAGCAAGTGAGTCTGCAAAGAACCGTGAGTTACGCGTTTCAGGCTCTGCTTGATGGTTTGGACGGCCGTTCCGCTTGACCATTGGATGCGGGTTTGAATGGTGCTGACCTTACATGCTTGTTACCATTGAGTTTCATAAACTCTTGAAACTCCAAACTCGTGAAGCACGATCCGTTGTCGCTCACAACGATGTCGAGCAGACCATGAGTGGTGAACATGATATAAAGAATTTCAATGGTGGCTGTGGATGTGATGGATGACATGATTACACATTCTATCCATTTGGAATACACATCCACAACCACCAAAAACATTTTGCCCAGGAAAGGACCCGCATAGTTGATGTGGATCCTCGACCATGGTTTGGATGGCCACGACTGTTGTGTATGGAGAAAGAGTCAGACTGAACACTGAGCTCAAAGTAAAGTGTGACCTTAGTCTTTTATTGCAGGTCTCCAGAGTGCCTCTCCAACCTGTGAGGCCTCCTTAAATACCTGTGCTCCCAAGGGATTGTGGGATCCCTTGGGACTCCAGGGGATGAGTCATCTGGTGGCTGTACAGAGTAAATACAAGTTTACATATATAACAACACTCCCACCCAAAGTCAATAGTGTAACGATTTACAATGTGAGTCGACCTGGGGCTCTTCTTGCCCTGATTAATCGTCTCAGTGTGAAAGCTGGTGTTGTTGAATCATTTGTTGGGCCCTTGCTGGGCTGCTGTACAGCTGGCCTTGCTGGGCTGCTGTGGATGATGGGTTCGGCTTCGTGGTCAACCGTGGTGCCGGTTGCCACTGGTGTGTATGTTGGTGGATCAAAAAAGGTAGGATCCAAGGTGGGTTGTTCAGGATAGTCCGTGAATCTGAGTTTGATTTGGTCCAAGTGTTTCTGGTTAATGAGTCCATTTGAAAGTTTGACCCAAAACACCCTGCTCCCCTCTTTGGCCATGACAGTGCTGAGAAGCCACTTGGGACCTTGTCCATAATTCAATACAAATACAGGATCATTGACTTCAATCCCGCGTGACACATTTGCGCTATCATGGTATGCACTTTGTTGAAGCCGCCTGCTCTCTACCTGTTCATGTAGATCAGGGTGAACTAACGAGAGCCTTGTCTTAAATGCTCTTTTCATGAGCAGTTCAGCAGGTGGGATCCCAGTGAGTGAATGGGGTCTCGTGCGGTAGCTAAGCAGGACTTGGGATAGGCAAGTCTGCAGTGAGCCTTCAGTTACCCTTTTCATGCCTTGCATGATGGTTTGCACTGCTCTCTCTGACCATTGGACACACTTGAGCACACAAAGCGTCATCCACTGATGACAAAGCTTTAATATCATTCCAGTTCCACTTTATTTTTTCAAGTCAACTCCTGCCGAACAGCGTTGGACAATTGCCTGGAATGATCTACAGTGATAGATCATGAACCGCCCCATTGTACGACACCTTGACTGCTGCAGTGCCAATCACTGGTATGAGCTCTTTGGTGTAGGTACGCAATTTTACATTTACTGGACTCAGCTTGGGTTTCATGGCCTTGGTGTCACACAGCTTTTCGAAAGTCCTCTGGCTCATAATTGACTGACTCGCACCCATGTCTAATTCCATAGGTACTGGCACGCGTTCAATTTTACTTCAATCATTATCGGCTCTTTGTCAGGAATAAATGTACACTATACACTTGCTGCTCGGTTATCTCGGGTTGCATTGCCGGATCGGTCATCATCATCCAAGTGGTGTGTCGCAGCACGCTTGCTGAGCTGTGGACACATCCGCTGAAGGTGCCCCATTTTCGCACAGCATCTGCAAATATACTGCCTGTAAAGGCACTGATGACGTCGATGATTGCCCCCACAACACCAACAAGGTGAAATCGGATTTGTGCCCAATGGCGGACTTCGAACAGCTACAGTTTTCGCAAACACAGTCAGGTAGGCCCTGCCAGGTGCAGCTCTGCCAAGCAACGACACAGTCTGGTGCACAGTACTTGCCGTGGAGTTCCGACTTTGCGAGGATATCTGCTTTGTACTATCGACTGTGGTCAGGCAAGCCTGGGCGATCGTGATGGCCCTGCTCAGATCCAGCGTCTCCGCAACCAGCAGCTTCCACAGGATCACCTCATGGTTTATGTCTATTACAAAGATGTCATGCAGCATGTCTTCCAACGCAGTTCCAAACTTACACGGCCCAGCGAGACATCTCAGGTCGGCAACAAATTCCGCCACGTCCTGGCCCTCAGAACAAACATGCTTGTAAAAGCGATATCTCAAGATAATGATGCCTTCTTTAGGTTTGAGATGGTCCCAAATCAGAGCATACAATTCCTCATAGGTCTTTTCTGTTGGATGTGCAGGTGAGAGCAGATTCTTTATGAGGCCATAGATTTTTGGACCACAAACTGAGGAAAACCGCCCTGCACCTAACTGCGTCAGCATCTTCATCCATCTTGTTAGCCACGAGGTGATCGGTAAAATCCTCCCAGTCTTCTCCCTCCATGAATCGCTTCAGGATTCAATGGTGCTCATTTTTTTTTGTGCGTGTAAGTTCGTATTGTACCTCGTCGCCAAATGTTGCATATGCAATAACTCAATAGGCTTAGTACCGTGAACTCAATCAGGTGTGACCTGACTCTACTTTATTAGCTCTCAAAGTGAGGATTAAACATGGAGACTTTCTTTATATACAAGGGCTGCATGTGTGTGTGTGTGGCCCAATGACCTCCGATGGTCGCTCCCTCTGGTAGCAGGTAAACCCAGGCATACATACATTACAGAAGCCCACAGACTCATCGGACTACTGGGGAAAAGGTTATTTTGGCACTGCCGGGAGAGCCGAAGATTTTCGGAGGGGAATGTCGCCGTTAGGGGGTTAGATCTGCGGTGTGCACGGTGATGACGCGCATACGGATCGGCAGCAGTGGAACGGTAAGGGGGGGAATCGGGGCACCCCTTGGAAACCCCAGGAGGGCAATTGGGCTATCAGCAGCCATTCTACCAAAAGTCGGCAGCCACTCCACTCCGCAGCATGGCCGCTAATTTGCGGTGGTAACAGGCCTTAAGGAAAGGGGCAATTTTCTATAATATTAGTGCCATTTACCTAAACTCTAGCTTTTATAAATTAAGCACTATGTGATATGATTGTACTGTTTTTAAATTGTATAACTTGTGATGTTTGAATATCAATAAATTGATCATAGCAGTAAAAATTAATGGCCTTCAGATTATTGATTGGAAAGAGAGATTGAAGATTTGTGCATTTTGAAGATATCTTGACAGCTCTTGAATTGAAATGCAGCATTTAACTGACCCAGCACAACACATTAAACAGGAAAGTTCCATTACATGGTTCATGACCTCCTGCAGAGTAAATAGTTGTAACTGCTGTTTACATTCAAGATTAATTTCCTTTGCTTAACCAAATAGATTAGACTTTTGGATTTGTCCATTTACTGTTAGAAGTAACCAGTTGCATTTTGTTTCCGTCTTGTTAAGTAAAGCAAGAATCTCAAGGGATGTGATGACACCTTGAACTTGGGCTAGAATTTCCATAAAACCCAACACCACCGGATTGCCGCCCAGAAGATCGCTAAGATTCTTAAATTAACGCCGGCGAAAAATTGCACAAAAAAAAGGAAAAAATACCACCCAGCGAGAAAATGGTTCTTACACACAGATTCTCGGCGGTTAAACGCGATCCTGGGCAAATTGGTCGGTAAGTATTCAAATTTAGACCGAGGCTACAGTTGGGCCTCGGAAGGGGGAAAACAAAAAATATTTTTTCCAAGAAACAAAAAATAAAAAAATCAGAAAACATTCTCAAGACCCTTTTAACATAATCGCTGTAAAAGAATTTTAAGAGAATTATAAAAAACACTTTAACTTACCTTTTTTTGCAGGGCTACTTATCTACCACCCAGCTCTGATTGCTTTTCATGGGCATTTTTTTCAATCTTACCTACGGGTCACTGCTGAGCCCAAACTTGGGCGGTAGTGTTTTTTTCTTCGGTGCACGCCGGCAGACCGCTCCCCAGCGATATTTCAAAACCGCCGACAGAACTCCTTGTGAAATGGAGTGGAAATTCTAGCCCTTTTTGTTTACTAGCAAATAGTTTGCAAATAAAGGTATAAGATCTAGATAATACACCTTTTATCATTTACAAGTACAGAACTGCAAGCTCATTTTGTTTGTGACAAATTGCTGTTCATTTTAAATATCTTCCGCTGTTGTTGGGTGATTTTTTTTATGCAGTTCATTACAACAGCTTTTTTCTGTTAGAGGCAAGCTAATGGGATGTGTAACAATGCCACTCAGGATACAGAAAAAAAAGCACTAACCCAAACACCTCATAAAATGCTGCTGAAACTGCATGGTAAGCAGTTCAATGAACTCACAGACATTTGTACACAGTCTGAGCAGACTGCGGCAGCCTTATTTGGAGTGTCTCTGGGCAATGTGACTGAAGTATTATAAACTGTTAACACTTCCAATGATTCAGTATGACATGCTGCAAGTTTGCCCTAAACAAGTAGAATAAAACAACCATCTGGCATGCAAAGCAAAAATAAGTTCGTTGAAGGTTAACGGAATATTTTCCATATAATATTTATCCAGATTACAAAATCCTTTATTTTAAAACATACACCGAGACTGAATTAAATGCTTAGATGAGAATATTAATGATCAAAGCACCAATCATCATCCACATGCATACAGAGCCTTTGAACTTTGGGTAAGTACTTTTGTTGAATTTACTCCAAACTTTCATCCAATCACTCTGGTAATTAATATAAAGCTCAAAATCACTTGGTGATATTAGCAAATGAATGTGTGGCACGTTTGTATGAAATTTTCCTGTCCACTGTGTTAATGGATGAATTATAATTAGGTATATTTCATTCTTTTCTGCAGACTATTGGCTTTGATTAATGTACTGTAGCTGATCGGTTTGGTTCTGAGAAGGGGCCCATGTCCATCACATAAGAACATAAGAAAATAGAACATAAGAATTAGGAACAGGAGTAGGCCATCTCGCCCCTCGAGCCTGCTCCGCCACTCAACAAGATCATGGCTGATCTGGCCGTAGACTCAGCTCCACTTACCCGCCCGCTCCCCATAACCCTTAATTCCATTATTGATTAAAAATCTATCTATCTAAAAATACATTCAATGAGCTAGCCTCAACTGCTTCCCTGGGCAGAGAATCCCACAGATTCACAACCCTCTGGGAGAAGAAATCCCTTTTCAACTCGGTTTTAAATTGGCTCCCCCGTATTTTGAGGCTGTGCCCCCTAGTTCTAGTCTCCTCGACCAGTGGAAACAACCTCTCTGCCTCTATCTTGTCTATCCTTTTCATTATTTTAAATGTTTCTATAAGATCACCCCACATCCTTCTGAACTCCAACGAGTAAAGACCCAGTCTACTCAATCTATCATCATAAGGTAACCCCCTCATCTCCGGAATCAGCCTAGTGAATCATCTCTGTACCCCCTCCAAAGCTCGTATATCCTTCCTTAAGTAAGGTGACCAAAACTGCACACTGTGCTCCAGGTGCGGCCTCACCAATACCCTATACAGTTGCAGCAGGTCCTCCCTGCTTCTGTACTCCATCCCTCTCGCAATGAAGGCCAACATTCCATTCGCCGACCTGATTACCTGCTGCACCTGCAAACTAACTTTTTGGGATTCATGCACAAGGACCCCCAGGTCCCTCTGCCCTGCAGCATGTTGTAATTTCTCCCCATTCAAATAATACTCCCTTTTACTGTTTTTTTTCCCAAGGTGGATGACCTCACATTTTCCGACATTGTATTTCATCTGCCACCTTAGCCCATTTGCTTAACCTATCTAAATCTCTTTGCAGCCTCTCTGTGTCCTCTACACAACCCGCTTTCCCACTAATCTTTGTGTCATCTGCAAATTTTGTTACACTACCCTCTTCCAGGTCATCTATGTATATTGTAAACAGTTGTGGTCCCAGCACTGATCCCTGTGGTACACCACTAACCACCAATTTCTAACCCGAAAAGGACCCATTTATCCCGCTATTTCTTCCTTAATGATAGCTTCAAGCATTTTCCCCACTACAGATGTTAAACTAACCGGCCTATAGTTACCTGCCTTTTGTCTGCCCCCTTTTTTAAACAGAGGCGTTACATTAGCTGCTTTCCAATCCGATGGTACCTCCCCAATTTTGGTAGATTATAATGAATGCATCTGCATTCATCAGGACCAGGGGACTTGTCTACCTTGAGATCCATTAGCCTGTCCAGCATTACCCCACTAGTGATAGTGATTGTCTCAAGGTCCTCCCTTCCCACATTCCCGTGACCAGCAATTTTTGGCACGGTTTTTGTGTTTTCCGCTGTGAAGACCGAAGCAAAATAATTGTTTAAAGTCTCAGCCATTTCCACATTTCCCTTTATTAAATCCCCCTTCTCATCTTCTAAGGGACCAACATTTACTTTAGTCACTCTTTTCCATTTTATATATCGGTAAAAGCTTTTACTATCTGTTTTTATGTTTTGCGCAAGTTTACTTTCGTAATCTATCTTTCCTTTCTTTATTGCTTTCTTAGTCATTCTTTGCTGTCGTTTAAAATTTTCCCAATCTTCTAGTTTCCCACTAACCTTGGCCACCTTATATGCATTGGTTTTCAATTTGATACTCTCCTTTATTTCCTTGGTTATCCACGGCTGGTTATCCCTTCTCTTACCGCCCTTCTTTTTCACTGGAATATATTTTTGTTGAGCACTATGAAAGAACTCCTTAAAAGTCCTCCACTGTTCCTCAATTGTGCCACCGTTTAGTCTGTTTTCCCAGTCTACTTTAGCCAACTCTGCCCTCATCCCACTGTGGTCCCCTTTGTTTAAGCATAGTACGCTCGTTTGAGACACTACTTCCTCACCCTCAATCTGTATTACAAATTCAACTATACTGTGATCACTCATTCCGAGAGGATCTTTTACTAGGAGATCGTTTATTATTCCTGTCTCATTACACAGGACCAGATCTAAGATAGCTTGCTCCCTTTTAGGTTCTGTAACATATTGTTCTAAGAAACAATCCTGTATGCATTCTATGAATTCCTCCTCAAGGCTACCCCGTGCGATTTGATTTGACCAATCAAATGAATACTGCAGGCTCTTTATGTAAGTCATGACATACAGTAAACTTTAATTATGGAAAGTGAAAATTCTGCTTCAACACATTATAATCCTGAAATGAAAAATTAAATTAAAGAAACTTTATACTTTAAGTTCAAGTTCTTGAACGTGTTGTCGCTTCACAAATCTATGCCCACCTTTCCCACAATTCTATGTTTGAATCGTTCCAATCAGGTTTCCGCCCCTGCCACAATACCAAAACGGCCCTTTTCAAAGACACAAATGAAATATGTGACTGTTACCAGGGTACAATATCGCTCTTCATCCTTCTCAAGTTGTCTGCAGGCTTTGACACGGTTGACCACACCATCCTCCTCCAATGCCTCTCCTCCGTCATCCAGATGAGTGGGACGGCACTCACCTAGTTCTATTCTAATCCAGTCATAGCCAGAGAATCATCTGCAATGGCTTCTCCTTCCACTCCCACAACATTACCTCTGGAGTCCACCAAGTATCTAAACTTGGCCCCCTCCTATTTCTCATCCACATACTGCCCCTCAACAACATCATTTGAAAACATGTGTCAGGTTCCACAGGTACGCTGATGACACCCAGCTCTACCTCACCACCAATGCTTCCTCTAAGCTGCGCAAGACCGGCTTTTCCAATGTTAAATTTCACGCAAACTGTGAATGTGTCGCGCAGTCCTTTAAAGGGGCCGCGCACCCAAAAAAGAATTAGGGGAAACATTGCTCACCACCACTTCTGTCGACCCCTCCACTGTCTCTGATTTAAAACTTGCTTGTCCAACATCCAGTACTGGATGAGCAGAAATTTCCTCCAACTAAATATTGGGAAGACCGAAGCCATTGACTTTGGTCCTGGTCATAAACTCCATTCCCTAGCCACCGACTCCATCCCTCTCCCTGGCAACTGTCTCTGGCTGAACCAGACCATTCGCAACCTTGGTGTCGTATTTGACTCTGAGATGCGTTTCCGACCACCTACTTCCACTTCAGTAACATTGCCCGACTCAGCTCATCTGCTGCTGAAACCCTCGTCCATTCCTTTGTTACCTCTAGACTTGACTATTCCAATGCTCTCCTGGCCTGTCTCCCATCTTACACTCTACTTAAACTTGAGCTCCTCCAAAACTCTTCTGCCTTTATCCTAACTCGCATCAAGTCTTGTTCACCCATCAGTCCTCTGCTCACGATGGCCTTTAGGGAATCCCATACCACAACTTTTAAAGATGAAAGCTAGGAACCGGCTTGTGAACTACAAGGATGAAATTCCCTCCAGGGCTGATCTTTGATTTTAGGAAAGCCCGTTATTTAAAATAGAAAGGTTCTAGATAAAGGCATTGAGTGTAATATCTCCAAGTTTGTAGATGACACTAAGCTGGGTGGTGGTGTGAGCAGTGAGGAGGAGGCTAAAAGGCTTAGATTTATGTGCTCAAGTTCTTGGAGTGGGACTTGAACCCACAACCTTCTGATTCAGAGGTGAGTGTGCTACCCACTGAGCCACAGCTGATATTTTTGTTTAACATAGAAACATAGAAAATAGATGCAGGCGTAGGCCATTCGGCCCTTCGAGCCTGCATCACCATTCAATAAGATCATGGCTGATCATTCACCTCAGTACCACTTTCCTGCTTTCTCTCCATACCCCTTGATCCCTTTAGCCGTAAGGGCCATATCTAACTCCCTCTTGAATATATCCAAAGAACTGGCATCAACAACTCTCTGCGGTAGAGAATTCCACAGGTTAACAACTCTCTGAGTGAAGAAGTTTCTCCTCGTTTCAATCCTAAATGGCTTATCCCTTATCCTTAGACTATGTTCTCTGGTTCTGGACTTCCCCAACATTGGGAACATTCTTCCTGCATCTAACCAGTCCAATCCCATCAGAATTTTATATGTTTCTGTGAGATCCCCTCTTAGCCTTCTAAACTCCAGTGAATACAGGTCCAGTCGATCCAGTCTCTCCTCATATGTCAGTCCAGCCATCCCGGGAATCAGTCTGATGAACCTTCGCTGCACTCCCTCAATAGCAAGAACGTCCTTCCTCAGATTAGGAGACCAAAACTGAACACAATATTCCAGGTGAGGCCTCACCAAGGCTCTGTCAACTGCAGTAAGACCTCCCTGCTCCTATACTCAAATCCTCTTGCTTTGAAGGCCAACATGCCATTTGTCTTCTTCACCGCCTGCTGTACCTGCATGCCAACTTTCAATGACTGATGTACCATGACATCCAGGTCTCGTTGCACCTCCCCTTTTCCTAATCTGTCACCATTCAGATAATATTCTGCCTTCCTGTTTTTGCCACCAAAGTGGATAACCTCACATTTATCTACATTATACTGCTTCTGCCATGCATTTGCCCACTCACCTAACCTGTCCAAGTCACCCTGCAGCCTCTTAGCATCCTCCTCACAGCTCACACTGCCACCCAGCTTAGTGTCATCTGCAAACTAGGAGATATTACATTCAATTCCTTCGTCTAAATCATTAATGTATATTATCAATAGCTGGGGTCCCAGTACTGAACCTTGCGGTACCCCACTAGTCACTGCCTGCCATTCTGAAAAAGACCCGTTTATTCCTACTCTTTGCTTCCTGTCTGCCAACCAGTTCTCTATCCACGTCAATACTTTACCCCTAATACCATGTGCTTTAATTTTGCACACTAATCTCTTGTGTGGGACCTTGTCAAATGCCTTTTGAAAGTCCAAATACACCACATCCACTGGTTCTCCCTTGTCCACTCTATTAGTTACATCCTCAACAAATTCTAAAAGATTTGTCAAGCATGATTTCCCTTTCATAAATCCATGCTGACTTGGTCCGATCCTGTCACTGCTTTCCTCATCACCCCGAGGTTAGAAAATTATTCCTTATTATACACACCTACAACAAATCCTAACCCTTTCGACTGGGAGATCCAGGATTCTTCAAATCCACGGCAAGCAGCTGCATTTCAGTCTATTACAACTCAAACTTTCTACATTTAATCACTTAAAAAGAGAGTATTTATAAACTGAACAATTGAGTTTTCTGGCACTATTTCTGTTACACTAAGCCAAATGATTGCATAATATACAATCCGTTGTATATTGCAAAATCCTCCTCCCTAACATCTGGGGACTTGTGCCAAAACGCAGAGAATGAATGATGCAGATTTGAAGCCGACATGGAGGAGAGACAGAGTCAGCACAAAGCTGACAAGAAGGAGACACAGTATCAGCCTGAGGTGGACAACAAGTGGAGACTGTGCTTTTGTGCTCTTGTATTGTAAGTACACATATCAACAGTGTGTCCAGTGAATGAGGATATGGATGAATTAGCCCTCAACTCTGCTGGAAATAGTTACACCAAATTCAATTTTGGCCAAATTTTAAAAGGAGATAAATATTGATAGTTTTATCAGAAACTGTGAAGTATTGATAAGCCAGCATAAATGAGCCAAAGAAATTTTGGCTGGACAGCTAATACTTTCAATTAGCAATAGCCCGCCTGTGGCTTTTTCACACGACAAGCTGATGGACAGCCATTAACTATAAAACTATAAAATAACTATTTTTAATTCCAATGAAATGCCTGAAGCATAGATGCATAAGAATGTGAAGAAAATGTCACAAAAATGCTTTCACAGGCATAAGAACATAAGAATTAGGAGCAGGAGTAGGCCATATGGCCCCTCAAGCCTGCTCCGCCATTCAATAAGATCACAGCTGATCATTGACCTCAACTCCCCTTTCCCACCCGATCTCCATATCCCATGATTCCCCTCGACTTCAAAAATCTATCTATCTCAGCTTTGAAAATATTCAGAGACTCAGCATCCACAGCCCTCTGGGGCAAAGAATTCCAAAGATTCACAACCCTCTGAATGAAGAAATTCCTCCTCATCTCAGTCTTAAATGACCTACCTCTTATCCTGAGACTGTGCCCCCTAGTTCTAGACACTCCTGCCGGGGGAAACACCCTCTCAGCATCTATCTGGTTAATCCCCTTCAGAATCTTGCATGTTTCAATGAGATCACCTCTCATTCTTCTAAACTCCAGAGAGTGTAGACCTATTCTACAAAATCTCTCATCATAAGACAACCCTCTCATTCCAGGAATTAATCCAGTGAACCTTTGTTGCATTGCCCCCAAGGCAAGTATATCCTTCCTTCGAAAGGAGACCAAAACTTCCTTACTCTTATACTCCAATAAAGGATAACATGCCATTTGCCTTCCTTATTGCTTGCTTTATTTGCATACTAGCTTTCTGTGTTTCATGCGCAAGGACATCCAAATCCTTCTGAACACCAACATTTAAAAGTTTCTCACCATTTAAAAATATTCTGTTTTTCTACTCTTCCTACCAAAGTGTACTCCCTACAGTATACTCCATCTGCCACCTTAATGCTTACTCACTTAGTCTATCTAAATCCCTTTGCAGACACTTTGTGTTCTCCTCATAGCTTACTGTCCCATCTAACTTTATATCATCAGCAAATGTGGATATATTACACTCGGTCCTTTCATCTTGGTCATTAATATAGATTGTAAGTAGCTAAGGCCCCAGCACTGATCCTTGCGGCACCCCACTAGTTACAGCCTGCTAACCTAAAATAAATCCATTTATCCCTACTCTCTGTTTTCTGTCTGTTAATCAATCCTCTATCCGTACTAATACATTACCTCCAATCCCATGATTACAAGGGCTCGAACCCCCACTTTTTTTGCATGCTTAATGCCCACTTAATGCCCATTTTGGCACAAAATGGAAACTGACGGTTTTTTTTAGGAGACGTATTGGCGAGCGTTATTTTCCCAAAGGCTTAATGCCGAGAAAAAATATTACTGCCTGACCACTTTTTTTGGGCGGAATCAGCAGAATGGGTGATTTCAACACACATATTATCGCCCAATGTTACTTTCCTCACGGAATTAACGCCCGGTGACTGTTTTTTGTCATAAAGAGCATATTTACCCAAACTAGCGGCCATAGAGATCGGCCACCATCAATTTCACCACCTCACACACATATCACCCAAAATATTGCCCGCACAAAAAAACGTCCACAAAAAGTGGAACTAACCGGGACGGATGCCAGCGGTGTGGCTGGCATTTGTTAAATCCCACTCTTATGTGAGGAGCTGATATTGGAAAGATTTGATGAAAGAGCACTGATGTGAGTGACAATGCTGACACACTGCTGTGTGTGTGCAGCTCAGACATCAATGGTGCCCATCAACTTGGTGCCAGTTAAAGTTTACGTTGATTGATGTTAAGTTGTATTTAACCCTTTCAAGGTAAGGAATCACCAGTGTGTAACAGTCCAGCTATCTGAGACAATGCGCAACAAGGTTATGTTCAATAACAAAAGTTTAATAGTAACATTGGTCTGCAATCATAAGTATCACAGCCAATAACACCCAATCCCCACCCACACCCAACTTTTCCCACCATTGATATAAATCACATGTTCAACATGTCCACCAACACAGAATACAAAGGCAAAGCAGGAGCATGGTCCCCAGCCCCCATACATTGCAACAAATTGTATACACCCAGATGGAGATATAACACAGCCATCACCTGCGCACATGCACCTCACTTTCCTTCCCCTCTCTCCTTCTTCTCCCCACCTCTACCCCTTCCCCTTCTGACTCACAGCGCCTGGCTGAGGAGCTCCTCAGGCGCTGCTTCATTGGGGGAGATGAAGGCAGATGCGGTGGTTGCACGGGTACGGGAGCGGGGGGTGTCGAGAGCGCAACATTCTCTGATGCAGAAGCAGGATCTTGGTCCTTGTTCTCATCTGTCATTCGCAGTGGTGGGACGGAAACTAGGGGTGGAGTGCCATGCTCGGGGACCAGTGGGAGGCCTGTGGCAGCAGCGTTCCTGGCTATCGCATCCAGGGACTCTGCCATGCGCGGAATGTACTCGGTCATGGTGGCCAGGTGTCGAGATATGCCCCCCCAATGCCTTGATGAGTCGGCCACCAAGGTCTACAGTCCTCCTGGACAACTGTACCATCTCTCCGCTGCCATGTCACGCTCGTGGAACAGATCTTCCGTGTCCACGAAGCCTCCGCGGGGTCGGCGCCATACTGGGGACAAATGGGGTGCCCTGTGGAGAGGTGCATGGGCCAGCACCTCCAGAGTGGAGGCGGGATTGACCAGAAGACCACTAGGTGGCCTTAGGGTGGAATGGCTTCTGGAGCATGGCGATGCAGGTTCTTCAAAGTCCATGCTCTCATCCGTCGAGAACAGGCCCACTGGATTGACGGGTGACAATCGAAGCTCCTCAGCACAAGTTGTAATAGGATCATCCGCCGACTCCTGCCCCGCACCCCGACCTTCTGGCCTCTGTGGCTTTGCCTGGGGCCACGCTGCTGGCTGAGCTGCAAAACACAAATGAGTTTATTAGAGAAGAAGAGGGTGCTCGGGTGCCAAGGTGAGTCCAGCGCTACACACAGCTTATGCACGACAAGAGCACCACCACTCTCAAAATCATCACAGACATCACATTTCATGACCATCAACACATTGTACATTGCAATGATTTTCATGAGGTGAGCATTATTTATATTACACTTTTAGAAATCAGCTATCATATATGATTGTTCGGATATAAGTTTATGTGGCATCTATTGTCGTTAGATCACGCAATAGTGTAAGCTTTACTCATGTGGCATCACTTCAGGGTCTGCAGATGCATCCATGGCTGTCCGGGGGTGCTTCCCCACAAGTGCGAGCACTCGGTCCTCCATCTCAGTGATGTCGCTGGGGACTGGTGGCCCCTCCACTCATTTGCCTCTGCTTGGACCTCATCGTCAATAGCTTCTTCTGTAAAAGGTACCAGGACAACATAGCATGAGATGATTGCATGATATCATTGCTAGATACTGTCACAGACACTGATACAAGACATAACCAACAGATGTAATCATGATTATTATGATAATTATCATTCTTTACCTAAAGACGTACACCGTGACTGCAGGCTTTGAGTAAAACATTCCCGGTAAAAGTGAAAGACCTCACATCTGCTGATAGTCACTCATGACTGTTGCAAATCAAATTATATAAATACATAAGTACATGTAAATCAATGTAATGCTTACTCATGCGGATCCCACAATGTCGTTCCATTGTTTGCGGCATTGGTTGCCCTCACGCACCTCATTGGTTGTCGACGAGACCACCTCTGCTATCTAGGTCCATATCTTCTGGTAGGCCTTTGGGGTGGGCTTCCCACACCCTCCCTGTGTCAAATCACCCCAGCGTAACTTGACCTCCTGCAGGAGGGAGGCATTTGCCTCCTCCGAGAACCTCCTGGCTCTTTTGCGGCCTCCAATGTGCTCCTCTCCCACCTCACTGCTCTCTCCAGCGTCAGTCTCCACAGCATGCTGTGATGCCTCCTCCTCTCTCTCCATTATGGGGCAAATTTGGTCAAATATGTGGCTGGTAACAGCTAATTTTTGTTTGCCTACTTGCTGTGAAGCTCTAAAGTCTCCCTCCTTCCTCCCAAAGAAGCCACACCACATCCAGCCACGCCTTCAGTCCCTCTGAGCTCCCTCTCTCTGTCTCCTCTTCTGCGCATGTCATGATGGCCCTTGACCTCCAGAATCGCGGGATTCAAGTGTTGCCATGTCATTGCTAAAGACGGCCACACTTTACGGCAGAAGGTCAGAAAAATTTAACGCCACTGCCCATTTGACATCGCTTGCAGTAACGGCCATTTTCAAAAATGTAAACTAGGTGTTTTGAGAATGGGCGAGAAGCTGGCGATCTGAAAAACCTTTTTTACCGCCCACGCCGGAAATAATGCCCATTTTTGGGCGATAACCACAAAAGTGGGGGTTCGAGCTGTTATGTATGTAACCCTTGGCAACCTGTATCACACCACCACCAGTGGGCCTACCTGTTGGAGTCCCAGCATCCCTTGGGAGCACGGTATATAAGCAAGCCTCCCACACTTTACCTGCACTCTGGAGTCTAGTTAAATGAGCAAAGGTTACACTTACTCATTGCATACAATACTCAGTTTCATCCTTTATCATGAGCATAATACTAGCCCAATAACCTTTTATGTAGCACCTTATCGACTGTCTCTGCAAATCCAAATATACTACATCCACTAGTTCCCCTTTATCTACCCTGCTAGTTACATCCACAAAAAACTCTAATAAATTTGTCAAACACGATTTCCCTTTCATAAAACCATGTTGACTCTGTTTACTCATGTTATGATTTTCTAAGTGCCCTGATACCACTTCCTTAACAATGGATTCCAGCATTTTCTAAATGACTGATTTCAGGCTCACTGGCCTGTAGTTCCCTGTTTTCTTTCTCCCTCCTTTCTTGAATAGCAGGGTTACATTTGCTACCTTCAAATCCTCTGGGACCATTTTAGAATCTAGGGAATTTCGAAAGACCAAAACCAATGCATCCACTATCTCTGCAGCCACCTCTTATAGAACCCTAGGATGTAGGTCATCAGGTCCACAGGATTTATCGGCTTTTTGTCCCATTAGTTTCTCTAATACTTTTTCTCTACTTATATTAATTTCTTTAAGTTCTTCACCCTCATTAGACCCTTAGTTCTCCACCATTTTAAATATGCTGTTTGCGTCTTCAACCGTGAAGACAGATACAAAATATTTGTTTAACTTTTCTGGCACTTCCCCATAATAATTTCTCCTGCCTCAGCCTCTAAGGGACCAATGTTTACTTTTGCTACTATCTTCATTTTTACATACTTGTAAAAGCGCTTACAATCTGTTTTTATATTTCTTGCTAGTTTTCTGTCATATTCCATTTTTTCCCTTTTTATCAATTTTTTGGTCATCCTTTGCTGGTTTCTGAAACTCTCCCAATTCTCAGGCTTGCTACTATTCTTAGCAACATTATAAGCTTCTTCTTTCAATCTAATGCTATCCTTAACTTCTTCAGTTGGCCACGGATAGACCCCTATTCCTGTGTAGTTTTTGTTTCTCAATGGAATGTACTTTTGTTGAGAATTATGAAATATTTATTTAAAGGCCTTTGATGCTGGGAGTGGAGTTGGATACGGGTGTGGGGAGGGTGGAACAAGATTGCCAAACCTTACAATACTGGGAGAAGGAGGGGTGGACTCCGTGGAAGAGAGGTGGGGCCGGGAGTGGTTCCAGTTTAAGGTCACCAGCAAGATGTGAAAACAAAGGCACTATTGCAAGCCGTGATTTTCGGAAGAAGAGAGAAAATAAAGCAAGTGGAGTTTCATTGCAGTGCCACCAATATTCCCTTTGAGCTGCACACCCACACAGTGCTCTGAAAATCCCGTGCAGCTGGGAAACCGGCTTTTAAATAGTAAAACAGTGCATGCATGGAATTTTGAATGGTCCACGCAACACGTTAAAGGGGCCATGCGGTCCAAAATAAATTACAGGGAACATTGATTGCCATCTTGCCTCAGAGGACTGCGTGCTAATAATACAAACCTCATTTTGAAGCTTTATTATGGCATACAGTTCATAACCTCTGAATACTGATCAGTATTCATAGGCTAACAAAGAAGTGAAAAGAAGTGTAAGACATGATAAGCGAATGTTTATAGAAAATCTAGCCAAACAACTAGAAGATGCAGCAAATTGGGGAAACATGAAAATATTATACAATCTTACAGGAAAGCTTGCAGGGGCATGTAGAACAGTAGGCAAGTCAGTTAAGAATAAAAAACAATGATCAGCTCAAAATATGGGCAAAAAACTAGTACATCGACCTGCAGAAACTCCTTTTCAGATAAACACAAAAAAGCCAAGAGAGAAGAAATCAAGGTGGCCATAAAGAAACCAAAGTGCGGGATGGCCCCAGCCCCTGATGGTATAACACCGGAAACCATCAAAGAAGATTTTAGAAACATCCACTGAAATACGGCTCCAACTCGGAGGAGATATAGAAAACAGAGAGATAGCTGAAGATTGGAAACAGGGTGACTTCATAAAGTTACCAAAGAAAGGGAAACTCACAGGTTGCAAGAGCTGGAGAGGCATCACATTGTTGTCAGTGCCAGAGAAAATCTTAAACAGAATTATCCTCGAAAGACTAAAGACAGAACTTGACAAATGGCTCAGAGACAAACAGGCTAGTTTTCAAAAAAGACAAACCATACAATGGTCATATATGCACACTATTTATCATAGTCAAACAATCAATTGTTGGAACTCCTCTTTCGTCCTCATGTTTATAGACTGTGAAAAGGCATTTGATAATGTAGACTGAAATGCCTCGTGGAATTTTTGATGATGTGCAAATTTGGAGATCCAAAACATTATCTCAAGAAGACTAAACCTTTCATTTTTAACACCAGTATCAAATCAGTGTTTTTTACTTAGCGGAAACATGGAGCGAAAAGAAGACCATGATAGAAAAGTTACAGGCATTTGTAAATAAACATCTGTGCTCAATCTTGCACATCTGCTGGCCAGAGATCATCAGGAATAAGGAGCTGTGGAATAAAAAAAATGGAAAGGAGAGAATAGAGTTGCAAGTATGATGGAGAAAATGGGGTTGGATTCTAGATACCCTTAGAAAACCCCACATCTGTGTCATTGAAATCGAATCCCCAAAAGAAAAGGTAGACAATGCAGACCAACAAAACAGTTGGTGTAGAACAGTGGATGCTGAAGCGAAAAGAATGGGCTACACAAGGTATCAGTTGGAAGTAATTTCCCAAAACAAATTTCAATGGCGTAAAATAATAGAAGACATTGGGCTAGAACCTCAACTTTTGTACTTATTGCCCAAAAATGGGTAATATTTCCGACGTGGGTAAAAAAAGGTTTTCAGATCGCCGGCTTCTCGCCCATTCTCAAAGCACCTAGTCTCTATTTTTGAAAATGGACATTACCGCGAGCGATATGAAATGGGCTTGAGCGTTAAATTTTTTTGACCTTCTGCCGTAAAGTGTGGCTGTCCTTAGCAACGGCATGGCAACACTTGATTCCCATGATTCAGGAGGTCAAGGGTCATCATGACATGCGCAGAAGAGGAGACAGAGAGAGACGGAGCTCAGAGACACTGGAAGCGTGTGTGGCTGTGGTGTGTGCTTGCCTGGCTGTTATGGGAGGCATGAGGGAGATTCACCAGCAGCAAAAAGCCTACTAAGCACCAAGAACATAGCTGACACCGAGTTTTTGTCCAACAAATAAGATATAACATGGATGGGATGGAGGAGGCCCTGGAGTTGTAGCCAGGAACACTGCTGGCAAAGGGCTCCCAGTGGTCCCGAAGCGTGGCACTGCACCCCAAGGTGCCGCACCCCCGTTGCCAACTACACATGAGAGCCAGCAGCAACATCTTGCTTCTGGCTCGGAGCACGTTCCCACCTCGGGACCGTCCTCTCCCGTATAAGTCCAAGCAGCGTTTCGCACCCCCCCCCCTCCCACCACCCAATGAAGCATTGCCTGAGGAGCTCCTTGGCCAGGCGGCTTGGAGTCAGGAAGGGCAGGGGTAAGGTGGGGAGGAGAAGCGGGGGGGGGGGGGGGAGGGGGAGGGGCGGGGGTTGGTTTGTACAAAAATAATGATGATTTGAGAGTAATGTTCGGTTTAAATGTTTTTTATTTAACAAAACCTTGTTGCGCATTGGCTCAGATAGCTGCACCATTACACGCTGGTGATTCCTTAAGATTAAAGGGTATAATTACACTTAACTTAAATCAACTTAAACTTTAACTGTCACCAAGGTGATGCCCACCATTGATGTATGACCTGCACACCCAGCAGTGTATCAGCCTTGTAAATAACACCAACGTTCTTTCGGGCAAAGCAATCATTGATGAGCTTCTGACGTAAGGATCTCGCAGCTATCATGCCACTATGGGCCCTTTCATGTGGTCTACAGGGGGGCGGGGGCATGGCTTCAGCATCAGCCTGATTGTCTGGGTCGATGTCAGCATCCACCTCCTCGTCCTCCTCTTCCCCTTCTGGTGAGGTGGACTGTCAGATTCATCAGGCAATTCTTGTCCCCTCCTGATAGCCAAATTGTGTAGCATGAGTGGTCCAGGCATCTAAAGTGCTGCTTCAGCACTCCAATGGTTTTCTCCACAATATTGCGAGTGGCTCTGTGGCTCTCGTTGTATCACCTCTCGGCTTCGGTGTGGGTGTCACATAGGGGGTTCATCAGCCAGGTGGTGAGGCCATATCCTTTGTCAGCAAACATCCAGCATTGACCTCGTGGCTGATTGTTAAGCAAGTCAGATACAGTGCTCTCACGCAGGGTGTGAGCAGCATGGATGCTGCCCGGAAATTGAGCATTCACTGCCAGTATAATTTGCTGGTGGTCGACAACCAGTTGGACATTCAGGGACTGGAATCCCTTGCTGTTCCTGAAAATCTCTGCATCCTGAAAAGGTGCCCACATCATGATGTGTGTACAGTCTATTGCTCCCTGCACCTTGAGGAAGTTTGCAATTCTGGAGAAACCTAGAGCCCTCTCACTCTGTGCCTCTCTGGTCATAGGGAAGCTGATCAAGTCCCTCCTGCGTGCGTACAGGGCTTCAGTGACCGGTCTAATGCAGCAATGTGTGGGATGCTGAGAAAGTCCACAAATGTCTCCAGTTGTGGCCTGAAAAGAACCCGAGGCATAGAATGACAGTGCCGCGGTGACTTTGACCTCGACGGACAGAGCAGTACTGATGGTGCTGGCAGGCCACAGATCTGCTCTTATCAGCTGGCATACTTCAGTGAAAACCTCTTTGTGGAAGCGCAGTCTCCGAAGGCAGGTGGTATCGGGCAAGTCGAGGTTAGAATGCTTCTCCAAGTACTTGCGGGGTGTGTAACATCCTCCTCAACGTCTTACATTGGGCACATAATGCAATCTGCGATCTCGAGTCTGCTGCATGTAACTGGTCACTAAGGCAGGCAAAAGGCAGGTAATTATAGGCCGGTTAGTTTAACATCTGTAGTGGGTAAAATGCTTGAAGCTATCATTAAGGACAAAATAGCGGGACATCTAGATAGGAATAGTGCAATCAAGCAGACGCAACATGGATTCATGAAGGGGAAATCATGTTTAATTAATTTACTGGAATTCTTTGAGGATATAACGAGCATGGTGGATAGAGGTGTATCGATGGATGTGGTATATTTAGATTTCCAAAAGGCATTCGATAAGGTGCCACACAAAAGGTTACTGCAGAAGATAAAGGTACGCGGAGTCAGAGGAAATGTATTAGCATGGATCGAGAATTGGCTGGCTAACAGAAAGCAGAGAGTCGGGATAAATGGGTCCTTTTCGGGTTGAACATCGGTGGTTAGTGGTGTGCCACAGGGATCAGTGCTGGGACCACAACTGTTTACAATATACACAGATGACCTGGAAGAGGGGACAGAGTGTAGTGTAACAAAATTTGCAGATGACACAAAGATTAGTGGGAAATCGGGTTGTGTAGAGGACACAGAGAGGCTACAAAGAGATTTAGATAGGTTAAGCGAAGGGGCAAAGGTTTGGCAGATAGAATACAATGTCGGAAAATGTGAGGTCATCCACCTTGGAAAAAAATACAGTAACAGAGAATATTATTTGAATGGGGAGAAATTACAACATGCTGCAGTGCAGAGGGACCTGGGGGTCCTTGTGCATGAATCCCAAAAAGTTAGTTTGCAGGTGCAGCAGGTAATCAGGAAGGTGAATGGAATGTTGACCTTCATTGAGAGAGGGATGGAGTACAAAAGCAGGGAGGTCCTGCTGCAACTGTACAGGATATTGGTGAGGCCGCAACTGGAGTACTGCGTGCAGTTTTGGTCACCTTACTTAATGAAGGATATACTAGCTTTGGAGGGGGTACAGAGACGATTCACTAGGCTGATTCCGGAGATGAGGGGGTTACTCAATAATGATAGATTGAGTAGACTGGGTCTTTACTTGTTGGAGTTCAGAAGGATGAGGTATGATCTTATAGAAACATTTAAAATAATGAAAGGGATAGACAAGATAGAGGCAGAGAGGTTGTTTCCACTGGTCGGGGAGACTAGAACTAGGGGGCACAGCCTCAAAATACGGGGGAGCCAAATTAAAACCGAGTTGAGAAGGAATTTCTTCTCCCAGAGGGTTGTGAATCTGTGGAATTCTCTGCCCAGGGAAGCAGTTGAGGCTGGTTCATTGAATGTATTCAAATCACAGATAGATAGATTTTTAACCAATAAGGGAATTAAGGGTGATGGGGAACGGGCGGGTAAGTGGAGCTGAGTCCACGGCCAGATCAGCCATGATCTTGTTGAGTGGCGGAGCAGGCTCGAGGGGCTAGATGGCCTACTCCTGTTCCTAATTCTTATGTTCTTATGTTCTAAAAGAGGTTGAGAAAGGACAGGCCCCATTGCAGTAGCTCTCTGTTTTCCACTGATTGGTCACAAACAAGGAATTTCCGGACGAAGACACCTATTCAATTCCAATCGGTCACAGTATGGTCAAGATGTTTGTAGAGATGTTCACATCAACTCCAACGACCTGCAGACTACATCCGAACTCCACCGAGGTTGAAGCACGGCAGCCTTTTAAAGGATGCGGCATGTGATCTAGAACATGGCGTCCATAACGCTGTAATTATTTCCGGTTGGTTCCACTTTTTCTGGGCGTTTTTTTGTGCGAGTGATATTGTGGGCGATATGTGTGCGAGGTGGTGAAATTGACGGTGGGCGTTCTCCTGGCCACTAGTTTCAGTAAATATGCTCTTTACGACAAAAAAAAGTGGGCGGGCGGTATTAACGGGGTCAAATTTCAGCCACCTGCTAGAATGGCGCAAATCCGAGAGGTTCACCTAATTTTCGAACAAAAATTGCGCCGAATACTTACCTCGCGATTCTCAGATAGCCGTCGGCCCAATTCCACCTCGGCGCTGCGCAGCAGGAGCTGCTGGGGGCGGAGCTACAGCCCTGCGCCGAAAACAGTGCCGGCAGCTGCGCGCGTGCGCAGTGGAGGCTGCGTGCGTGTGCCGTAGCTGCCGGCGTCCTGTCTCCGGGGAGACGACCCTATCTCAGGCCGAAGGGACATCGCCTCTATCCCCGGCCGACTGGCCTGCGCATCTTACCTCGGCGGCAGGGCCCGCTCGCCCGGCCTCTCGCTGGGACGGGCCCCACCCGAAGAATCGCCGGCGTCGGAAGCCCGGCATCGGCTGCATGCGGGCTCCGCCTGAAGTCCTCAGCGGGGCCCGGCTTCCTCGACGTCGATGGGGCCCGCCCGCCCGGCCTCTCGCTGGGGTGGGCCCCGCCCAAAGAGACGTCAGCAGCCCGGCATCGGCTGCGTGCGGAGCGGCTTCTTCATCGTCTTCTCTCTTCCCCCCCCCATCTTCCAATCTTCTCCCCCCCCAATCTTCTTCTCTTGCCCCTCCATCTTCTTCTCTTCTCCCCCCCCTTCTCCCCCCCTTTCTTCTCCCCCCACCGTTCTTCTCCCTGCAGCTGCAGTAGGTGAGTAGAAATATTTTTTTATTTATTGAGTGATTTTATTTTTGTTATTTTTTATTTTTTAATTTATTTGGATTGATTTATTGGTTTATTTATTGATTTATTTATCATTTATTATTGATGATGGCATTAAGCACATGGGGAAAGTAACGCTCGGCGATAAGTTTCCTAAAAATGCCCGTCAGTTTCCATTTTGTGCCAAAATGGGCAATATATGGGCGTTATACGTCATTTCAGCAGTAAAATGGGTGTTAAGTGGGCATTAAGCATGCAAAAAAAGTGGGGGTTCTAGCCCCTAAACTCCACAAGAAGTAATAAGGTTGAATGATGAATGATGCAGAATGATATCCAAGTGTGACAAAAATTGAGATAGGCAGTATGTGTTACAATCAAGAATTTTAAATATAATAGAATATTTCCAATGATGTTGCTTACTGTGAACTAGATGACACATAAGAACATAAGAAATAGGAGCATGAGAAGCCCATTCGCCCCTCGAGCCTGCTCCACCATTCAATAAGATCATGGCTGAACTTCTACTTCAACTCCACTTTCCCGCCCTAAGCCCATATCCCTCGATTACTTTAATGTCCAAAAATCTATCAGTCTCAGTCTCGAATTTATTCATCAACTGGGCCCCGGGGCACAGCCCTCTGGGGTACAGAATTCCACAGATTCACAACCCTCTGAATGAAGACATTTCTCCTCATCTCTATCCTAGTTCTAGACTCCCCAGCCAGAGGCAACTTTGTCAAGCCCTCGAAGAATTTTATACATTTCAATGAGATCACCTCTCATTCTTCGAAGCGCAAGAGTATATAGGCACATTCTACTCAATCTCTCCTCATTGGACAGCCCTCTCATCCCAGGAATCAATCCAGTGAATCTTCATTGGACCCCCTCGAAGGCAAGTGTATTCTCCATTAGGTAAGGAGATCAAAACTGTACTCCAGGTACTCCAGGTCTGGTCTCACCAAAGCCCTATATAATTGCAGCAAGACTTACTCTTATACTCCAATACCTTTGCAATAAATGCTAAAATGCCATTTGCCTTCCTAATTGCTTGCTGTACCTGCATGTTAACTTTCTGTGATTCATGTACAAGAACACCCAAATCCCACATAATAATATTATTTATGAGTCCCTCAACTTTAAAAAAATATTCTGCTTTTCCATTCTTCCTACCAAAGTGGATAATTTCACACTTCCCCATATTATGCTCCATCTGCCACCTTCTTGCCCAATCACTTAACCAGTCTGTATCCCTTTGCAGCCTCTTTGCATCCTCCTCACAACTTACTTTCCCACTTAGCTTTGACACAATGTTTTGTGACAATATGTGTGTTTATGCCCTAACAACAGCACTACTCTTTCGCAATGACTGAATAAGTCAAATTCCATTTTTGAAATATGTTAATGTGAAATATATATTATTTTGAATTCTTTACTTTGTTTAAAACCTTATTTTACACAATAACATGTTCAATTATTGCTGCTGAGGAAAAATGACAGTGTGCACGCACACACTCCCAGCAAAGTGTTTCTCATGATGAACTGGAAGGCTTTCTGTGAGCTGAAGGATATACCGTTTTATATATCAGAAATAGTGAACAACCATGGCTTTAGTGAGAATGAAGAACTTAAAGAAATTAATGGGATGAAAAACCAATACATCCCCTGGACCTGATGGCCTAAATCCTAGGTTAATAAAAGAGGTGGCTACAGAAATCAATGGTTACAGATGGAGTTGGTTTTGATCTTCCAGATTTCCCTAAAATCTAGAACTGTCCCTGCAGATTGCAAGGTAGTAAATGTAACCCCGCTATTCAAGAAAGGAGGAGCGAGAAAACAGGGAACTATAGACCAGTTAGCCTGATATCAGTAGTAGGGAAAATGCTAGAATCTATCATTCATCATCATAGGCAGTCCCTCGGAATCGAGGAAGACTTGCTTCCACTCTTAACATGAGTTCTTTGGTGGCTGTACAGTCCAATACAAGAACCACAGTCTCTGTCACAGGTGGGACAAATAGTCATTGATGGAAGGGGTGGGTGGGATAGGTTTGCCGCACGCTCTTTCCGCTGCCTTCGCTTGATTTTTGCATGCTCTCGACGACGAGATCAAGGTGCTCAGCTCCCTCCCGGATGCACTTCCTTCACTTAGGGCGGTCTTTGGCCAGAGACTCCCAGGTGTCAGTGGGGATGTTGCACTTTATCAGGGAGGCTTTCAGGGTGTCCTTGTAACATTTCCGCTGCCCACCTTTGGCTCGTTTTCCGTGAAGGAATTCCGAGTCGAGCGCTTGCTTTGGGAGTCTCGTGCCTGGCATGCGAATTATATGGCCTGCCCAGCGGAGCTGAGCAAGTGTGGTCAGTGCTTCAATGCTGGGGATGTTGGCTTGGACGAAGATGCTAACATTGGTGCGTCTGTCTCCCAGGGGATTTGTAAGATCTTGCGGAGACATTGTTGGTGGTATTTCTCCAGCGACTTGAGGTGTCTACTGTACATGGTCCTTGTTTCTGAGCCATACAGGAGGGTGAGTATTACTACAGCCCCGTAGACCATGAGCTTGGTGGCAGTTTTGAGGGCCTTCAAACACTCTTTTCCTCAGGCGGCCGAAGGCTGTACTGGCGCACTGGAGGCGGTGTTGGATCTCGTCGTCGATGCCTGCTCTTGTTGATAGGAGGCTCCCGAGATAAGGAAAGTGGTTCACGTTGTCCAGGGTCGCGCCGTGGACCTTGATGACTGGGGGGCAGTGCTGTGCGGTGAGATCAGGCTGGTGGAGGACCTTTGTCTTACTGATGTTTAGTGTAAGGCCCATGTGTTCGTCCACCTCAGTAAATACTTCGACTATGTCCTGGAGTTCAGCCTCTGTATGTGGGCAGATGCAGGCATTGTCCGTGTACTGTAGCTCGACGACAGAGGTTGGGGTGGTCTTGGACCTGGCCTGGAGATGGCGAAGGTTGAACAGGTTCCCACTGGTTCTGTAGTTCAGTTTCACTCTAGTGGGGAGCTTGTTGACCGTGAGGTAGAGCATGGCAGCGAGGAAGAATGAGAAGAGGGTTGGGGCGATGACACAGCCCTGCTTGACCCCGGTCCGGATGTGGATTGGGTCTGGGGTGGATCCGTTAGTAATCCTCGGTGACTTCACTGCCAGGGTCGGCAAGGACACAAACCTCTGGGGAGGCGTGATTGGCAGAGAGGGGGTAGGAAAAGCCAACTCCAGCGGTATCCTACTCCTGACAAAATGTCGAGAACACGAACTTGTCATCACCAACACCTTGTTCCGCCAGAGGGAAAAAATACAAGGCATTGTGGCAACACCCTCGCTGCAAACACTGGCACCTTTTCGACTATGTCATCGTCCGAGCCAGGGATCGCAAGGATGTGCACATAACAGGAGCTGACGACTGCTGGACAAACTAATCCGATCCATCATTGACATCAACATAGCCCCAAAGCCCAAAGCGGAGGGGGCAGCAGAAGCAG
Source organism: Pristiophorus japonicus (assembly GCF_044704955.1). Classification (NCBI taxonomy): domain Eukaryota; kingdom Metazoa; phylum Chordata; class Chondrichthyes; family Pristiophoridae; genus Pristiophorus; species Pristiophorus japonicus. The sequence goes on along the minus strand of NC_091978.1, from coordinate 215,508,460 downwards.
TGCCACAAAAAAGACAATACCGGGGCACTTAAGGACCCAGCTAAGAGAGCTCTATACAGTCAGCGCCTCACCTAACCTGGCGTGCCTTGATGACCCCGAGACGCAGAATGCCCAGAGCGCTTAGTCTACCCTCCGGGCCTCCATAACCAGTGCCTGCAAAGAGACGCTCGGTCACTCAACCAGGAAACACCAGGACAGGTTTGATGAGAATGATCAGGATCTATCATTAAGGATGTGGTAACAGGGCACTTAGATAAATATTAATATGATTGGGCAGAGTCAACATGGATTTATGAAAGGGAAATCATGTTTGACAAATCTGTTAAGAGTTTTTTGAGATTATAAGGGGGAGATAAGGAGGTACCAGTGGATGTGGTGTATTTGGATTTTCAGAAAGCATTCGTTAAGGTGGCACACAAGAAGTTATTATACAAAATTAGGAGGCCAAAATTCAGGTGGGCCAGAAAGCTGGTGCACCTATGACTTTTTAATTGTTACTCATCACTGGAACTCTTAGTGTGTAGTGAGTAGATCCATTTTCAGGACTTTGAATTTGAAGTCGGCTGGCAAAAATTCTTCCTTTGCGGCTGCGGCAGTGGGCCCTCCCCTTTATGGGCTGCCACGCTGTCGGGCCACACTGACTCTGCAGAGGGTGCACCGTGTAAGAATAAAAGTGTTTAGTAATGATAAAATTGATTCTGTATATATATATATCTACATATATGTATAAATATTAAAAGTGTAGATTATACGGAAAGGCTGCAGTGTTGAAAGAAACAAAATGGATGACTTCCCCAAGTTCATGTCTCCATGGCTTTGAAACTCACCAAACTAGCAAAGGCATTAATTGGAAAGCCATTCACCTAATCAAAGAATGGCACCAGCCCTCCAGACAGACACATGTATGAGGAGAAGCCAATCAGGAACGGCCCTGGAACCAAGAACCAATCCTGAGGCTTTCTGAGAAACAATGGCCTTAAGGGGTATAATAAATTAATTCAGAGATTAGGGTCCTGAACTTAAAGAAAGGAAACTTTGATGGTATGAGACATGATTTGGCTAGAATAGACTGCCGAATGATACTTAAAGGGTTGACGGTCAATAGGCAATGGCAGACATTTAAAGATCACATGGATGAATTACAATTATTGTGCATCCCTGTCTGGTGTAAAAAATAAATCAGAAAAGGTGGCCACACCGTGGCTAACAAGGGAAATTAGGGATAGTGTTAAATCCAAGGAAGAGGCATATAAATTGGCCAGAAAAAGCAGCAAACCTGAGGACTGAGAGAAATTTAGAATTCAGCAGAGGAGGACTCACAGTTTAATTAGTAGGGGGAAAATAGACTATGGGAATAAGCTTTCAGGGAACTTAAAAACTGACTGCAAAAGCTTCTACAGATATGTGAAGAGAAAAAGATTAGTGAAGACTAATCCCTTGCAGTCAGAATCAGGTGAATTCATAATGGGGAACAAGGAAATGGCAGATCAATTGAACAAATACTTTGGTTCTGTCTTCACTAAGGAAGACACGAATAACCTCCCGAAAATACTAGGGGACCGAGGATCTCGCGGGAAGAAGGAACTGAGGGAAATCCTTATTAGTCAGGAAATGGTGTTAGGGAAACTGATGGGACTGAAGGCCAATAAATCCCTGGGGCCTGATAGTCTGCATCCCCGAGTACTTAAGGAAGTGGCCCGAGAAATAGTAGATGTATTGGTGATCTTGTTCAAAAATTCCATAGACTCTGGATCAGTACTTATGGATTGGAGGGTAGCTAATGTAACCCCACTTTATAAAAAAGGAGGGAGAGAGAAAACAGGGAATTATAGACCGGTTAGCCTGATATCGGTGGTGGGGAAAATGCTGGAATCAATTCTTAAAGATGTAATAGCAACGCATTTGGAAAGCAGTGACAGGATCGGTCCAAGTCAGCAAGGATTTATGAAAGGAAAATCATGCTTGACAAATCTTCTAGAATTTTTTGAGGATGTAACTAGGAGAATGGACAAGGGAGAACCAGTGGATGTGGTGTATTTGGACTTTCAAAAGGCTTTTAACAAGGTCCCACACAAGAGATTAGTGTACAAAATTAAGGCACATGGTATTGGGGGTATTGTATTGATGTGAATAGAGAACTGGTTGGCAGACTGGAAGCAAAGAGTTGGAAAAACGGGTCTTTTTCAGAATGGCAGGCAGTGACTAGTGGGGTACCGCAAGGTTCAGCTAATTACAATATACATTAATTCTTTAGACGAAGGAATTGAGTGTAATATCTCCAAGTTTGCAGATGATACTAAGCTGGGTGGCAGTGTGAGCTGTGAGGAGGATGCTAAGAGGTTTCAGGGTGATTTGGACAAGTTGGCTGAATGGGCAAATGTATGGCAGATGCAGTATAACGTGGATAAATGTGAGGTTATTCATTTTGGTGGCAAAAACAGAAAGGTAGATTATTATCTGAATGGTGACAAATCAGTAAAAGGGGAGGTGCAACGAGACCTGGATGTCATGGTACATCAGTTACTGAAGGTAGGTATGAAGGTACAGCAGGCAGTAAAGAAATCAAATGGCCTTCATCACGAGGGAATTTGAGTATAGGAGCAGGAAGGTCTTACTGCAGTTGTACAGGGCCTTGGTCAGATCACACCTTGAGTATTGTGTGCAGCTTTGGTCTCCTAATCTGAGGAAGGACATGCTTGCTATTGAGGGTGTGCAGCGAAGGTTCACCAGACTGATTTCCGGGTTGGCAGGACTGACATATGAAGAAAGACTGGATCGGCTAGGATTATACTCACTGGAATTTAGAAGAATGAGAGGGGATCTCATAGAAACATATAAAATTATGATGGAATTGGACAGATTAGATGCAGGAAGAATGTTCCCAATGTTGGGGAAGTCCAGAACAAGGGGTCACAGTCTAAGGATAAGGGGTAAGCTGTACAGGACCAAGTTGAGGAGAAACTTTTTCAGCCAGAGAGTGGTGAACCTGTGGAATTCTCTACCACAGAAAGTTGTTGAGGCCAGTTCGTTGGATATATTCAAGAGGGAGTTAGATGTGACCCTTATGGCTAAAGGGGATCGGGGGTATGGAGAGAAGGTGGGAATGGGGTACTGAAGTTGCATGATGAGCCATGATCATATTGAATGGCGGTGCAGGCTCGAAGGGCCGAATGGCCTGCTCCTGCACCTATTTTCTATGTTTCTATGTTTCTAAGTCAAGCCAAAGATTGCTGGCTCTCTTCTTTTCTTAAGCACACGGCAAAAGCAGGATCTTCCTCTACAGACAAAAAAGCAGGCCATGTGCTTTGCCACAGGGAGGTGACATACCTTTTTATACCTTTTTATAAAACATTATTGTAACATCATTGTATCTGTTGTAACTAAGTAGATCCGTAGGATAACTGACGACTGCTGATAGATGTGCATGTGTGTGTGTGTGTGTGTTTAATAAATATTCCAAATTGTTTTAAAAGAATCGGTCTTGCTGTCAATTTAATGCCAGAGATTTAGAAATCTTACATTTGTCAAGGGAAGGTCGTGTCTGATTAACTTGATTGAATTTTTCGAGGAGGTAACCTGGCGGCTCGTTGAGGGCACTACGCATGATGTAACGTATATGGAATTTAGCAAAACTTTTGGTAAGGTCTCACATGGCAGACTGGTCACGAAAGTAATAGCCCATGGGATCCAGGGAAAAGTGGCAGGCCGTGTGCTTTGCCAGAAGGAAGTGACATTTACCTTTTTATAAATCATTATTGTAACATTATTAAGGCCGAATTTGTACAGGTTGCACCCGCAGCCGCCGAGAATCCGCTGGAAATCTATGTTTTCTGGACGATTCCTCCAGGACCGCCAATCTGCCGTCCAAGTTCTACCCAGCACTAGATTGGTCGCGGAGGGGTCCGCCAGCATGACATCATGCCGCCCGCCTTTGCTGGATGCTCCAAATTGGTCGGGGATGCTGGCCTCAGATCGACCTGCTGCCCGCCAGAAGGACCGCTCGCAAAAAGCAGGTCTGACCTGGCCGCGAGTCGGGCGGCCGGGAGAAGGGCTCCGAGTGCTGCAGCGCTGCACATCACGGCTGTGGTGCAGATGCTGGACCATCATCAGTGGGACTGCTGGAAAAAAGTTAGGTGGATGTTGCTTTACTTTATTGCTGATGGTCATGTTTAATTTGAATGTGATAAAAGTGACTGAAATGTGTCTAGGCTGATGGAAATGTTTTCTTTGACCTTGCTGAAAGACCTTCATTCAGAAGCCCAATGGCGAAGGCAAAATCATTATGAATGTGAAAAGTCACATTTTGTCCATCCAAGCTGATTAATTAAGTTTCTGACACAGTCCTTCAAGAAGTTCTCAGGGAAGCACTACATATCACATGGAGGGTGAGATGGTTAGGGTTAGAATGATCTATTGTAAGCCTGAGACAGCTGCAGACTCTGACAACATTTGTATGGGAGGAAAAGGGTATAAAGTTACAGCTATTTGACTTTAGGGGCAGCACGATTACAGACCAAACTGAGGAAGGACTACGGTTAATAGAACAAAGCAAGAGACAAGTGCCGTGGTGACTCAGTGGCCTACCATTGAGATTTCAGCGACTATACTGTCACTATCGTCTTGTTAATGTGTCTTTCTTTGTACTGCAAGGAAACTACTTCATAAAATCTGTTCTGATTCATCACAAAAGACCTGTACCCAGCGTGCCTTGTTGTGGTGATGGACATAAGTCTATTCTGAGAGATGTAATTAATCTGGCACATCGAATAACTCTCACAGCACATAAAGTGTGTTGCGAAGGCCTGATGACCGGACCCATTATACAGTGCAGTCATATGTGGATGGGAAGATATTCCTGATAAAGCAGATGGCCTGAGAGACAGACGTGTGTTTCTCACATGGCACCACACATGACATTAAAATCAGACACTCACCAAGAAAGGGTCAACAATATCAATGTATTTACAAATGCACAATAACAAAGGTTACCTAACATTATTACATATACAAACATTTACACCACCAACACACACCCCTTTACCCAGCACCACCACCTCTCTCCCCCCCACTTCTTGAAGCAATGAGCAATCTCCTCTTCCTCAACCCGCCTGCACCAAGGCGTCCCGCTCCCCTGCCTCTCACTGCCTCTGGTTGACGAGCTTGTGCAGGAGGGCAACGGGATGTCTGCAGATGTGTGCATCTTGGCGAGAAGGCAGGGGACGTGACTGAAGGTGCCGGGATCTCCTGCTCCTCCGGACCAGTCTGCCTTGAGGGTGTGGGCTCGGGGGCTTGCACTACGCATCCAGAAGCCATCTGTTGCCTCATCGCCTCAACGGTCTCGGCTGCGCTCCAACACAGTGATGAGCCGGTCCATCTTGTCATCGTGCTGCTGAGTGAAGGTGGCCATGCTGGCAGCTATCCCAGTCATGGTCTGGAGCATATTGTGACCTATCTGCACGCTTGTCTGCGATAGCTGGACCGTTTCCTGAATTGCAGAGAGCGGTGCTGCATCCTCAGGTGGTTGCTCGCTCCTGGTGGGCTCTGGCCTCTACGCTTGATAGAGCTTGCCAGTGTGGAGTCTGATCCAAACCCCAGGAACTCAGAGCCTGACGCCGAGGTTCTACGGACAGATGGCTCACATGGCAGGAGGCTGCTATTATCCTGTTCCAGCTCCTCGAGCTCAAGGGCCACAAAGTCAGGCTCTTCTTCCTCTCTCTCCTCTTCTTCGTGGCTCTGGGTGGTGAATGTGGGAGCAGCAGAAATGGTTGATCTGCGGGGGGGGGGTGGGGGGGGGCGGGTCTGGAGGAAGGATCCGCTGTCTTGGGCTGGAGGCGACGTCGGTGTGGGAGACATTGATGTCTAACGGCTTCTCTGAAGACCAGAGGTCGATGGTGTGCCTTGATCCATCCGTGCTGTCTGAGTCATCATCTTCAAGTAGAGGACAACATTTCAGTCTGTAGTGGTGGGGGAGGGGAGGGGGTGGTGCTGCTCAAGCTGAGATGTGAGCTGTGCCATCTCACATTCTGCCAGCAAGGAGTTGCATCTCTACATGGGCACACCAATACTGGGCAACAAAGTGTTCGGTAAACCGCGAGTGCCTTAACATTGCATGACCTTTCATGCCATGAGCATGGCTCAGACTGCAGATTAGTATAACCTTACCATGCTGTAGCACTGGATTAGCATCAACCATTGTGGTTCCGTGGCGGTTGTCACCCACCAATGCCAATGCATGCTCCTCCAGCCTGCTCAATTCAACCACCTCTGCTGGTCCCCCTCCCGTCCCACACAGACTTGCTGCCTTGGATGCATTTTTCTTCTGCACAAAGAAATGTTGCAGCCTTTAGCCCCTTTGCTGATGCCCCACATGCACACATCTGAAACACAACCCTTTTGGCATTGGACAGGAGGGGCGAATACATTTTTACTCACTCTTGCTGCCGCCACCAAATCGTTCGAACGTTTCTGTCATTGGTCCCTATCCCGCTCAACGTTGCCCATTGTGGACACGATCTCAGCGATCTCCCTCCAAATGCATCGGTATTTGGGTGGTGGAGGCTTGCCACGACCACCCTGGGTGAGGTGTTTGTACCTATGCTCCACCTCCGTTACTAGCTCCTCCAATTCCTCCTCATTAAACCATGGTTTTGCCAGTCTTCATTGCTGATTTCTGGCCACTCATCGTCAATAATGAAACAAATGGCTGCTCAACAGTTTGTGTGTCTCAATTTCTCCGACTGCCTCCTCTGCAAATCAGACTGCCTCGTCTGCAACTTCCAACTCTGTCCTCTCCAACCTCCAACTCTCTCCTCTCAAATGCCAATTCTCTTCTCTCCCTGCTCACACTCACAGGTGGAATAAAGTGGTGTGCCTTTATGTGCATGCGCAGTACAGCAATCAGCCTCAAATGGCCCCGAAATGACAACACGTTGGAAGATAAAAACTACAAAAAAAAATCGGGAAGTCTCGCGCATACGCATTGGCAGCTCTCCAAAGATCCCTGAGTGGAGAGGCCTCCAACTGCCACACAGTGATGATGCTGGCCGCTCACTCCCGCTCCCACTCGCTCCCACCCAGTGACTGCCGTTGCCTGCCGCCGACGCTGCCACCCACACAAAGGAGCTGAAAGTGGCTCCTGACGGGACCCGGTGGCAGCGGGAGGCAAAAAGGTAGGTGCTGCCTGGGGGCCGCCGAGAAATGAGTGGCAGCCAAATTCAGCCCCATTGTATCGGTTGTAGCGAGGTAGATCCATACGATAGCTGACGACTGCTGATAGATGTGCATGTGTGTGTGTGTTTAATAAACTATTCCAAATTGTTTTAAAAGAATCGGTCTTGCTGTCAATTTAGTGCCAGAGATTTAGAAATCTTACAACCGGCAGAAAAACCTGCCAGGGGCACCGCGTGGTGGGGGATCGATGGATCGAGCTGAAAATGGATAGGTAAGTTTTACTTTAAATTGGCGGTGCATCTACTTGGGCGGGATGGGGTCCAGGCCGAAAAATCCCTGACCTGAATTTAGGTCGGGTCGGCCTGTTGACCCCAAAGCAGCGGCCATTCGATTTTTAGGAATGGCTGCCATAAACAGGCATTAACGGGTCTCTTTGAGACCCTGAATTTTGGCCCCTAGGCACAGGGATTGGGGATAATATACTAGCACGGATTGAGGATTGGTTAACGGACAGAAAACTGAGAGTAGGGATAAACGGGTCATTTTTGGGTTGGCAGGCTGTAACTAGTGGGGTACCGCAATGTTCATTGTTTGGGTCTCAGCTATTTACAATCTTTAGCAATGATTTAGATGAGGGGACTGAGTTTGCTGATGATACAGAGCTAGGTGAGAAAGTAAGTTGTGAGGAGGATGCAAAGAAGCTGCAAAGGGATATAGACAAGTTAAGTGAATGAGCAAGAACATGCAGATGGAATATAATGTGGAGAAATGTGAAGTTATCCACTTTGATAGGTAAAATAGCAAAGCAAAATATTTGTAAATGGTGAGAGATTGGGAAATGTTGGTGTTCAAAGGGATCTGGGTGTCCTTGTACACAAATCATAGAAAGTTAACATGTAATGTCTGTAAACTTGTAATGTTTGTAGCTCCACATTATGGATGTGGACGTATTGTGTACTGCAATTGCACAGTTTATAATTAAACAGAAACAGGCAGATTTCCGGAGGCTTCCGAGAGAGCTGCCTGCCATGTTAGGAAGCTGTGTGTGCTGTGCTCTGTGAATATTTCACAGTTGGCGATGAGGATGGGATTTTTTTCAGATGATTTAAAGCTTAAATTTTGTTGGTGAAGGATTCAGCCAGCCGACAGAGAGACTTTGGAAGTTTCTATCTTTGGAAAAAAGCTACAAAATCCGAGGTAAAATATAGCACACAGTGTGAACAGCTAGAGATTAAAATGGCAGGTGTAATTGGACATTTGGGGGAATATAGACATGACCGGGAACATTTTAAAACATATGTGGATCGGCTAGAAATGTATTTCACTGCAAATAACATAATCGAAGTTCCAGACAATGCAGTCCAGAACCGGGCTGTGTTGGAACGTAAGAAAGCAACCTTCTTATCGGTGGTGGGTCCGGCATTATACGAAACCCTTGTAAATCTGCATGTGCCTGACGAGCCAAAGGACACAATGCTTAAAGAGATTTTAACAAATCTGGAGCAGCACTATAACCCCAAACCGTTAGAAATTGCTGAAAGCTATCATTTAGGGATTCGGAATCTAAAGGCTGATGAAAGTATCAGTGATTACATCGTGGCATTAAAAAAGCTATTGATGCACTGTAATTTTGGAAACTTTCAAAACCGAGCATTACGGGATCGTTTTGTTTGTGGGGTGAATAATGATGCGATCAGAAGGAAGTTATTGATGACGGATAACTTGACTTTTGAGAGTGCTTGTCAGACAGGAGGTCGATGGGCATGGCCGAACAATATTCCCGAGAATTAAATAATAATTACGGTCGTCAGTCAACCGAGGTAAATCACCTGCAGGTTCACAGTAAAAGACGGTGGGGGCCCAAAGTCTCAGAAACTGGAAATTCTAACAGAGCGTCGAAGTTGTGCCATAGGTGCCTGGGACAACACATTGCTAAAAGTTGTCCATACGTGAAGACAGAGTGTTTCTTCAGCAGAACGATGGGGCATCTTGCGAAGGCATGCCGACTGAAGGGTAAACCAGCTTTTAAAGCTATGAGTCCATCGTTCAAAGCTATGAGTAGAAATCCCAAGAGACTACATAGCATGGAAGAACAACAACAGGACAAGGAGATGTTAGAGTTACACGTCATCAGGAGCACGAAGTTAACGGACAGCGATTCGGAAAGCATCAAAATCCACATAGAAGTTGCGGGATTCAAGATACCAATGGAAATTGACAGGGGTGCATCCGTGAGTGTAGTACCCGAGTCGCTGTACCTCGACAAATTGCATGATTTTCAACTGGAGAAATCGAAGATAGAGCTGCGAGGCTACTTGGGAGAGAAAATTCCTGTGGTAGGTCGTATCATCGTAAGATCAATTTCAGAACTTGCCTCTAATAGTAGTGAAAGGAAACAAGTCTGCCTCACTAGGAAGAAATCGGTTGAGCTCACTGAAGCTGAATTGGAGTAAGATTTTCTGTGTGGAAGCGAGATTTTCATCAACGGATGAGGTTATCAGGAAGTATCCGAAGGTATTCTGCGAAACGGGCAGTCCCATCCAAGGCTTCAAGGCGAGTGTCAGAGTACAGAAGGACGCTAGATCGGTTTACTACAAGCCACGTTCCGTACCAAATGCACTCAAGGAGAAAGTTGAGCAAGAACTCAAAAGACTAGAGACTGAGAACATTATTTGTAAGATAGATCGATGTAATTGGGCTACACCCATTGTTGTTGTACCTAAGTCCGATGGTAAGGTAACATTATGTGGTGATTATAAAGTAACCGTAAACCAGGTTCTAGAGGGTAATGTCCCCAATACATTGCCGAATATAGAAGATTTGTTCACAACATTGACAGGTGGTCAGATCTTCTCAAAACTGGATCTTACGAATGCCTACTTACAGCTTGAACTAGATGAGGAGTCCAAGTCATGTTTGAATATAAATATTCATCTAGGCCTATATCAATTTAATAGGCTACCGTTTGGAGTGTCTTCTGACCCAGCCATATTCCAAGGGGTGATGAACCAGATTTTGCAAGGTATTGAAGGGGTAGTATGTTATTTGGATGACATACTAATTTCAGCACCAAATAGGCAAATTCATAATAACATATTGAATGAAGTCCTCAAACGGCTAGAGAAGCACAGAATATGAGTGTCTGCTCGTAAGCGTGAGTTATTTAAAAACTCAATGGAGTACTTAGGGTACAGAGTAGACAAAGATGGTTTACATCCGACCAAGGAAAAATTGGATGCAATTAGAAATGCACCCACTCCCAGGAATGTCACTGAACTTCATTCATTCTTGGGTCTTTTGAACTATTATGGGAAGTTCCTACCAAATTTGGCCACAGTATTACATCCACTGAATGAACTTTTGAAAAAACAGGTCCATTGGAAGTGGTCAAAAGAATGCGCTACAGCATTCAAGGAGTGTAAAAGCATTTGGTAGAGAGCACCATGTTAGTTCACTACGACATATCTAAGGAGATTAAGCTAGCATGTGATGCCTCTCTGTATGGAGTTGGGACAGTGATCTCTCATGGGGAGGAGAGACCAATTGCTTTTGCTTCATGCACTCTCAGTGCCAGTGAGAGTAATTATGTGCAAATTGAAAGGAAAGCTTTGGCATTCATTTTTGGGGTCAAGAAATTTCACAAATACTTATATGGTCATATGTTTACCATCGTTACGGACCATAAGCCCCTAACAGCAATCCTCCATCCAAAGTCCCCAGTTCCAACATTAGCTGCAGCCCGAATGCAGAGATGGGCTTTGATTTTGTCAGCATATACATATGATATTGAATATAGACAATCAGCTGATCACATTAATGCTGATACAATGTCTAGATTGCCTTCCCCATCACAAGTTACACTGGATAGGGAAGAAGTTTTTTATTTTTCATACATTGATGAACTGCCAGTCACAGGTGAAGAGATTGGTACAGCAACCAAACGTGACCCAGTGATGTCAAAGGTGTATGAGTATATTGCAAATGGATGGCCAAACCAGATAACAGACAAAGATACACATCCATTCTTCATTCGTAGGAATGAATTATCAGTTGATAAAGATTGTATCATGTGGGGTGCACGAGTGGTTATACCAAATAAATTCAGGTCCAAATTATTAGGAGACCTCCATGACCAGCACCTGGAAATGTGCTTGACCAAGAGTTTAGCATGCAGTTATTTATGGTGGCCAGGTCTTGATAAATATATAGAGTACATCGTGAGGCAGTGTACGACATGTCAAGCGGTTAGCAAGCAACCACCACCAGTACTATTACAGCCATGGAAATGGCCTCCCAAGGTGTGGCAAAGGCTACATATGGATTTTGCTGAGTTAGAAAGACAACAATTGTTCATTGTGATTGACAGCCATTCAAAGTGGGTTGAGGTGTTTCCAATGTGGAAAATAACAACAAGTAAAACATTGGACATTTTACAAAAATTATTTTCTTCATTTGGCCTCCCTGAAGAGATTGTTTCGGATAATGGACTACAATTTCGTTCAAAAGAATTTGCACAATTCACGAGCATAAATGGTGTGAAACATACCAAGGTTCCACCATACCATCCTGCTTTGAATGGTGCAGCAGAGCGCACTGTACAAATTGTAAAACGTGTCCTCATAAAACAAATGTTAGATCCAAATCCAAGGAAACGACAGTTGTCATTGGATCACAAATTGGCTAATTTTTTTGATTGCATATCGAAATACTCCTCATACAACTACTGGTAGAACACCAGCAGAGTTGTTTCTCAAACAACAGCCACAAACCAGATTCTCGTTGTTAAAGCCAAATTTAGCACAGTCCGTAGAAGAGACACAATTAAGACAGAAAGAGAATCATGATAGAGGTAGAGTAAAAGAGAGAAGTGTGAAATTAAACCAGATGGTGAGAGTGAAGATCTATCACCATAAATGGTTAAAGTGGTTACCAGGAAGAGTGGTGAAGATATGTGGTCCTCGCACATATTTGGCAAAGATGTTTGATAATGGACAGGTTAGGTTTGTTCATATTGATCATATTTTACCTACAGACATGGAAGGAGTTGAAGGTGGGAATGATTCAATTATTTCTGACTCATCAGATAGTTTTGATACACCAGTAGCAAATCCTAAATCCAATGTACTGGAAACAAATCCAGGAGAGAATCTGAATGAAAGTCTGAGTCTGAGTCAGGAAAACAAAGAGCCTGAAGTTAGAGTGAGTTCAAATAAAAATCAAGGAAATTCCATGGAGGAAAACGTTCCTCAGGATGAGCCTCGAATGAGTTTGGATTCGACACCATGTTTGGAAGGTTCTGTTCGAGAGCGAAGATATCCTCTTCGAAACAGAAAACAAGTTAAATTTGTAAATATGGAAAAAAGTAAGTTTATATCCTGTGTTATGTATAAACATGAAAGTTATGTCTGATGTTTGTTATAACAGCTACTTCATTAAGGAGGGAGAAGTGTAATGTCTGTAAGCTTGTAATGTTTGTAGCTCCACACGATGGATGTGGACGTATTGTGTACTGCAATTGCACAGTTAATAATTAAATAGAACCAGGCAGATTTCCGGAGGCTTCTGAGAGAGCTGCCTGCCATGTAGGAAGCTGTGTGTGCTGTGCTCTGTGAATATATCACAGTACAGTAAGCAATTAGGAAAGCAAATGATATGCTAGCCTTTATTACAAAGGGATTGGAGTATAAGAGTAAAAGAAGTCGTACTGCAATTATGTCAGTCCTTGGCGAGACCAAACCTGGAGTACTTTTGTACAGTTTTGGTCATCTATGTATTTAATTTTTGTCTCTTAACATATTTTATAAAAAGGGAATACATGCAAGATGGTATACAAGATTACCAGGTGAGGGGTAGGTGCCTGGGATTTAGCCATACAATAGTCAGGAGAGTGTCATGGGATTTAATAGTATTGGAGCTGTTCCTGGTCTGTGATAGCATGAGTGGGTGGGAGAGTCGCCCTGAGAATTTGCAGCATTAGGGTAGGAGTCTTGCAGTTTAGCAGCACTGACTGGCCTGGTTTGCAAGTTTGCAGAAGACCTCTGTAATCAATGAATGAATTGTCCTGTGATTGGGAAAAAAAAGGTTTTCCTCAGATAAATAAATATCACTGCTGCATAAGTAAATATAAAGATTATACTCCCTGTCTTTGCTTCTCTGGAATGGTAAAAATTCATGACTGCTAAATTCAGTTAAGAATTTTTATGTCACTTAGAAAGTGGTTGGGAGCAGACAGGGCTTGGAACTAAATGGCCAGTCTTCCTGTTAATTCTAAACACTTCCAGAAATCTCAAAACAGTTATGTGAGATAAGAATTCCAAAATGAAGGCCTTACGAGGCTGCAGGCCATCCAGATGCAAGTATATGCCATGAAGAGAGACTAGATGTCTACTACTAGGTCCTCTGCCTCTAACATTGTCAAGAGTAGGCTTGCTTCTGTTGCTCCAGGGTGTACTGCCATCTTTTCCTGGTGATCCTTGAGGCAAGAAGCAGAGAAAACGTAAACACAAACGCTTGGTTTCCCAGGGTTGCGGATCTGGCAGTAGGTCACCCTGCTCGGTTTCCCTTTATGTGCCGCCCACAAATCATCCGAGGAAAATCCAGCCCTGGCACCATAAGTGAATGGCCCCTGATAATATATTATGCAATGTAACGCAGATTATAATTTATTATACCTAATGGCAGACCAAGCAGCGCACTCATGTTAGCAGAGTAACTTTGTGCACAAGTCCCTGGGTAGATTGCCCTGAAGCTCCAAACTGCACAATTTTTGAACTCAGCTAGAACAGCCAGCACAGCCAGAAATAGGCCAATAGATCCAGACTTATAACACTCCTATTGTTCTAAAACAGTGCATCCGCCAACTCAGCATCAGCACTGGATATTCACTAGTGAATTGTATCTAGGATCTACATCACACTTTGTTACAGATACAAAAGGGGAGAAATTCAACTCACAGCCGTCCATTTTTCTGGCTTAAAATTAGCATAAAACCTCCGTATTTCACGCCGTGAACTACCCACTCGAACTATGCTGGAATTGCACTGGACATCATATTGACCCAGACAACATTTAGTTGTCCAGGGTGCCTTTCTGAAAGCAGCTGGTTTCTAATAAATATATCTAAATTATGGTCCTGTGCCTCGATAAGGACCCTTCTGCCAACTTGAACTTTGGGAGCGCTGTATGCATTCATTCCACCACAAATCCTTGGTGGCAGCAGTTGGGAAGGAGGCTGCACCAGCATTATTTAAAGGGATCCTCAGTTCCTTTCAGGCAAGTCTCTGGTTAGTCATTATAGGATGTTTATGGACTTTTTGGCCTATTTCTGGCTGTGTTGGCTGCTGTAGCTGAATTTAGAAATTGTGCAATGTTTTTTTGGAGCTGCATGACAATCTCTGCCGATGGGCTTGCGCACAAAGTTAGCCTGCCAACATGGACGTGCCCCTCAGTCTGCCATTGGGACTGGACGATGAGAAGGCGAGAGAGCAGCAAATCAGAGTGCAGACACCAACAGTTGCTGGGATAGGAAAGGGTGGGGGGAGCAAACCTTACACCACATGAGTGTACAGGAACAGAACGTCTTACCTCCAGCTAACTGAGTAGTAATGTGTTTGGCAGCTCTGCTTCACCAGGGAGACTGTAACAGAGTGATGTCACTGTTGAAGCACCAACTGCGGCCATGCACCAGGCATACACTTCAATGCCGGTGGCTCTGAAGATGACCGTGGCCTTGAATTTCTACACCTCAGGATCATTCCAGACTTAAGGGAGAAAATACAATCAGAGCCATGGCTCGACCAGAGCTCTGACTGAACAAACCATTGGAATCCTGAAACAGAGGTTTCATTGCTTAGATAGGCCTGGGGGCATCCGGCATTATAGCCATAAGAGTCTCCAGATTTTTTGTTGTTTGTGGTGGAATCCTCTATATTCTCCCAACATTTTGTGCAGGCACCCCGGCAGGAAGTCAATTGCATGGAGGTTGGTGGTGCAAGGCCAATCTTCTTCTATAGGATTTTCCCTTGAATTCACCATCTGTGCCATCTGCAGCAGAGGTAGGAGGTAGTCTTCCCCTCCGACAAGCTGGTTGCTGGGCCACTCTATCCCCCTGCCCTTGCTCCTGCACTCTTGTGCTTGGTGAATCTCCCAGTATACACTCCTCTAACTGACCCTTTGAACTACGTGAGATGCCAGTTTTAGATTTGGTGCCTGCAAGGGTAAGGGTGACTGATGTTACGCCTTCAAGAATCCAGTCCTCCTCTTCTGCTCCAACTGGCACCTGTGATGCACCTGAAAAGAGAGATAATAGGCTTGGCAGTTAATAGCAAGAGATAAATCAGTGGCAGCTCAAAGCAGCACCACTTTTTCATGCACAGTGGGTGAGAGAAGTTTTGTGCATGGAGAAAGAGTCAGACTGAAAACTGTGAGCTCAAAGTAAAGTGTGACCTTAGTCTTTTATTGCACGTCTCCAGAGTGCCTCTCCAACTTGTGAAGCCTTCTTAAATACCTGTGCTCCCAAGGGATTTGGGATCCCTTGGGACCCCGAGGAATGAGCCCTCTGGTGGTTGTACAGAGTAAATATAAGTCCACATAGCAATAAGAAGAATGCAGTGAAATGAAAAAAGGAGGGCAAGATGGCCACACACCCTGCGGAGCAGAGCCTCCAATCCCACCAGCGCCCTCTGGTTACAAGTTCCAGTACAGCCTCTTCCAAAAGGCACAGAACTTTTGGATGGTGACCCTCCTCTTATCCTCATCTTATTCCTGGTATTAAGTGCCAAATTGTCCTGCATGAAGATAGGAAGTGTTTTAGTGTGTGGCCTGATGAAAGGTTGTGAAGATGTGCGTGTCATAGAATAGTGTGGATGGGGCATGAAAGATGGCACAGGTGTATGGAAGTGCGGGATTAATTATAAAGACAGTAGCAGGTGCAGAGTGTGCCAATAGCAAGAGAAGGAAATTCAGTGAAGTGTGCTGTGCTGATTGGAGGAGAGCAATGGGGGCAGAGAAGGCTTGTGAGTGCGGGATTACAAGTGGTGCAAAGCTATACAGAGAATGAGAGGTTGAGTAGGAGTGTCGCCTTAGCAGCTGTGGTCAGAACATTGAATTTCTTGCAGTTTCGCAGCTTGGTCGTGGGCACAATATTCCTCACATTAACCTGCGCTGACACCTTTGACCACTGCTGCCGAGTTATTTTCCTTAGTACTCTTCTCCCATTGGCTGGAAGAGTAGCTCCCACCTCTTGGTCGCCACCTCCACAAGGACCTCTAGAGTAGTGTCTGAAAATCGAGCCGCCCTTGTGGAACTTCATTTGATAGCAATAACTGAGAGATATGATTCAAAACAGCCAAGGAAAGAAAGGGCTAGAAATTCCATTGCAAGCCGTTTGGGGCGATAACTTTTGAAAGCTAGAAAAAGTAGCGCCAGGTGCGAATGAATCTCTCCTGCTGGGAAATTCAGCTTTAGCATTCCAAGCGGGACGTTAAATCAAGTACTAACCACAGCTCTTATGGCACTAAAGAGCGGGATGGTAGCGGCAGAGCGTTGAACAATGTGGAGTGCATTGCTACCGGCATCAGAGGCTGCTTCACTCGCTTAAAGGGAAGGGCCAATAATGGTGCACAACCTACTTCTCGGCAGTTCTGTGTTGTCAGGTGACCTGCACGACTGCCATTACAGCCTCAAACATTCTCAGAGAGTGGAGGGCTTAGACAACTGGCAGCAATAAAGCATCGAAAACTTGCAGCAAGCACCGGACTGGTGCAAAGAATAAAGTTTGGCCTACCCGAGAGCCACTGTCTTTAAGTAGCTCTCCTCAAGCGGCCTGCTCTTCCTGCCATTATTGACACCTGGCGATACAGCAGGAGACGGGAAGCAATTTCACATCCGGGGCTGTAATGGGGCTCTGCGCACTTTATGAAGTCATGATCTGTGAGGCGCTAGAGGCCTAGGCAGTAAGTTTTTGTGCCAGCGCTAAATCGGCACTGAAGTTTGCGAGCATCGCAGAATTCACCGTGCCCAGTCGCTAACCCCTCAGTGGCCCGTTTGCACCCCCAGGCGCTAACAGGAGTTGTTAAGCAACCAAATTTCACCACCAAAGACTTGCATTTATATAATGGCTGTAGTCACAGTTGAAATGAAATAATTATTTCAAACTGTGAAATAACTGATAGCCATTTGGATGAATGAAAAATGTAAAGATTAGGTGATGTTTCTTATGGCTAATCTGGGATCTGGAGCTACTCGTCTGACCTGTGCTTTTAAGGCCTCTTTTCCAACTAGGCAACTCAAAATAATTGTAGCTGCTTATAACCACCAGAAGTCAGCTGTATTTCAGGCTCCAGGTCAATGACTGGATCGTTTTACAAAATAAAATTAAGATTTTGGGGAGAAATTCAACTTGCGCCCAAGATGATGGTAGTGAGAGCCTCAAGTCAAGTTGGTGGTCATGATCGGCAAGCTGTCAGTGGCACTCGCACTTTATTGACAGCCCATCGATGGGGAGAGCAGGAAATTGGGTGGTAGTGACACCATTTAAAGGCAGTCTGTACCTTTTAAAGGGGAGGTTAATTTGCAAAAATCTAGGCTGACACTTCAGGGCAGTACTGAGGGAGTGCTGCATTGTCAGAGGTGAGGTCTTTCAGATGAGATGTTAAATCGAGGTCCCGTCTGCTCTCTCAGGTGGATGTAAAAGTTCCCATGACACTATTTCAAATAAGAGCAGGGGAGTTAGCCCCAATGTCCTGGCCAATATTTCTCCATCAATCAACGTAACAAAAAAAAATTATCTGGTCATTATCACATTGCTGTTTGCGGGAGCTTTCTGTGTGCAAATTGGCTGCTGCATTTCCTATATTACAACACTGACTACATTTCAAAAATACTTCATTGGCTGTAAAGCGCTTTGAGATGTCCAATGGTCACGAAAAGCGCTATATAAATGTAAGTCCTTCTTTATTTACACAACTTTCACTATATTTCCTTGATCAAAGCACTCGTATTTCCTTTCAGTTTTCCTATACTACAACAGTGAACAGTACTTCAAAAGTATTTCATTTTGTTGTGAATCACTTTAGGACATCCTGAGGTCGTGAAAGGTTAAATATAAATGCAAGATTTCTTTCTTTTAACTCTTAAATTTATCAGTAAACTTTCCCTTTACGTATCCATGCCTGTTTTCCTTAATTAACCCATCAAGAGTTCATTTTATTTTATATTGTGTTCTCCAGATGCTTACCCACTAAATATTCTGCTGACTGTTTTTTTGCTACAGTTCCTGACTTATACTTTTCTGAAAAATGGTGTTGCATTGGCAAGCTTCCAGTCCTCTGGCATAACTTTCATATCCAAGGAGGTTTATCTCTAGCTTGTTTCTATTTCCTCTCTGACTTCCCTCAGTATTCTAAGATGCACAACAAGTGCCTTATGCCTTTTCCAGAATTTAACCTTTTTTATCCAGTACTACTATGTCTATGTTATCATATCTAATTGCTCCAGCTCCTCTTGTACTCTTTCATTCCTATTACTGCAAACTTGTGCAAAAAAGACAAGGCAAAGTATTCACAGTATCTCGACCATTCTTTCATCCTCCATAAGATTTCCTTTTTTATGTCTAAATCAGCACTACCCTTTTGCTTTGTGTTAATAAAATCTTTTACTATTTCCCTTTATGTTGCCTGAAAATATTTCTTCATACCCCCTCAACCTTTATAGTCTCTTGTTTATCCTCAATATTTTTATTTTCCACTTGAGTTTTCTCAATAAATAGCCCCAGATTTATCATAGATAAGGGTCTTCAGGAGTTGGTATTAGGACCACTGCTCTTTCATATATATACTTGGGTATATAGGGCATCACTTCCGGCAAAGTAGCCTGGAATGCATATTGGTTGGTCTCTTCAAATTCAGCAGCAAGCAGAAGGTAAACCAGTAGATAAATTCCCAATTGACACAGGAGGCAAACTAAAAGGATGAAGCAAGACAGAGAACATCATTCGGACTATGGATTCTCCCAAAGTTCCTAACTTTGAATTAGAATACTCCAAGAAAAACTTGACTTCATGTATTCCAAGGACAGACTGAAGAGGGCACTGTTGCAGGCAATTATTAATAGATTTCTGAAAAAAAAGTAACCGTAAGGTCTTTCAGATGAAATTTCAGAGGTCTACGACTCACTGTAGGAAGGACATGTAGGTACAAGCCAAAGAGAAAAGAAACAACTTGCATGTATACAAAGCCTTATCATGTCTCTCAGAACTATCCCAAAGTTTTACACATATAATTACTTTGAAATCACTATTAGTAAGCAGGGAAATGCAATAGCCTTTTTGTGCACAGCAATATCCCACAAACTGTAATGAAATGAAAGAACAGTTCTTCTATATTTTGGTCATGCTGTTGATTTGAGGTATGAATGTTGCACAGGACACCAGGATAATCATTTTCTTTTCTTAAACTAATATCATGCGGTCATTAAACATCCACTTGAATCACTAGAATAAACAGACGGGGACTCAGATTAACATCACATAGAAAGGATAGCAGAACCGAAATTCAGTGTCCTGGGAGGGACCATTACCGCAAGTGTTCGGCGGCCAATCGGCAAAATCGATTGGCCAATGTGTTCTGCTCTATTGCCCCCCCCACGCATATTCAGCACGGGGTTTTTTTAGCGGTGAGCACTTCCGCCGGAATCAACCGAGTGAAGCTGCAGTAAAGGGCATTCGGCCCCTGTATCATTATCAGGGTGTGCACCGCTGCTACACGGCCACGCCATCTATATTCAGGTTTAAAAAGGGAGGGGTTTTTTGAACAGTGCCCCCGTCAACTTTTTGGGTCGGTACACTTTGTCGTGATACACGACACCGCTGGAGGAGGACAACGGTGGATTCCAGCGAGCGGGGTATTTTTGCTGATAACTTTTGCTCTTTGTTTTTTGTTTTTGTTGAACCTGCTGAGTGCTATTTAGAATATTTGGGAGAGTTTTCAGGACTTTGAGCTCTGACTCATTAGTGAAGGCCTGCAGGCCTCATTCTGTGCTCCAGAGGCCTGCTTGTCAGGGTGCAGCCTTGAAGCACAATGGGATCAATGTTGGCAGGGGAACGCCTGGTACACCGAATAAGATGCAGTGCTGCACAGAGGAGAAGGCATCACCATCAGCAACCTGCAGAGAGGCAGTGGGCAAGGAAGGCAGCAGCCATGCCAGCCCAACATCCACAAGGGTCTGCAGATGTGCGCAGTCCTGCATACAGAGAGGGTGTCCAGGAGGGAGATGGTGTCAGGAGGAGGTCAGGTACGCTGACCACCCCTCCACCACCACATACTGGGCCAGGAGCCTTGACAGCAACAGCCTGCGGAGGCGCGCGGCCACGAAAAGGACCAGGGAGATGGCCATCATCCAGCTGCCATGGGAGGTGGCCAACACAGAGCTGGGGGAAGGAGGCCCTACCCTTAACAGGTCTACAGATGTTAGTTCTCCTTCCTCGAGCTCAGTGATGAGCAATGCCTGCGAAGGCTGAGATTCAGAAAGGAGGTACTGAGGGAGATCTGCAATATCCTGCGCCAGGATCTGGAGCCTCACACAAGGCTCAGGACCACCCTGACCATTGAGACGAAGGTCACCATAGCTTTGAACTGCTATGCAACTGGGTCTTTCTAGTCTGCCACTGCAGACATTGGCAACATTTCTCAACTCTCCTCACATTGTTCCATCCGCCAGGTTACCGATGAACTGTACAGGAGAAACATAGAAACACAGAAAATAGGTGCAGGAGTAGGACATTCGGCTCTTCGAGCCTGCACCACCATGCAATAAGATCATCACTGATCATTCCCTCAGTACCCCTTTCCTGCTTTCTCTCCATAACCCTTGATCCCTTTAGCCGTAAGGGCCATATCTAACTCCGTCTTGAATATATCCAATGAACTGGCATCAACAACTCTTTGCGGCAGGGAATTCCACAGGTTAACAACTCTCTGAGTGAAGACGTTTCTCCTCATCTCAGTCCTAAATGGCCTATCCCTTATCCTAAGACTGTGTTTCCTGGTTCTGGACTTCCCCAACATCGGGAACATTCTACCCGCATCTAACCAGTCCCTTCCCGTCAGAATCTTATATGTTTCTATGAGATCCCCTCTCATCCTTCTAAGCTTCAATGTATAAAGGCCCAGTTGATCCAGTCTCTCCTCATATGTCAGTCCAGCCATCCCGGGAATCAGTCTGGTGAACCTTCGCTGCACTCTCTCAATAGCAAGAACATCCTTCCTCAGATTAGGAGACCAAAACTGAACACAATATTCCAGGTTCCTGTACAAGTGTACTCAAGGCCCTGTACAACTGCAGTAAGACCTCCCTGCTCCTATACTCAATTCCCCTAGCTATGAAGGCCAACATATCATTTGCCTTCTTCACCGCCTGCTGCACCTGTATGCCAACTTTTAATGACTGATGAACCATGACACCCAGGTCTCGTTGCACCTCCCCTTTTCCTAATCTGGCGCCATTCAGACAATATTCTGTCTTCGCGTTTTTGGCACCAAAGTGGATAACCTCACATTTATCCACATTATACTGCATCTGCCATGCATATGCCCACTCATCTAACCTGTCCAAGTCACCCTGCAGCCTCTGAGTGTCCCCCTCACAGCTCACACTGCCACCCAGTTTAGTGTCATCTGCAAACTTAGAGATATTACACTCAATTCCTTCATCTAAATCATTAATGTATATTGTAAAGAGCTGGGGTCCCAGCACTGATCCCTGCGGCACTCCACTAGTCACTGCCTGCCATTCTGAAAAGGACCCGTTTATCCCAACTCTCTGCTTCCTGTCTGCCAACAGTTCTCTATCCACGTCAATACATTACCTCCAATACCATGTGCTTTAATTTTGCACACTAATCTCTTGTGTGGGACCTTGTCAAAAGCCATTTGAAAGTCCAAATACACCACATCCACTGGTTCTCCCTCGTGAAATCCACAAGTTACATCCTCAAAAAATTCCAGAAGATTCCAACATTTTTCCCACTAGTGATGTCAGGCTAACTGATCTATAATTACCCGCTTTCTCTCTCCCTCTCTTTTTAAAAAGTGGTGTTACATTAGCTATCTTCCAGTCCATAGGAACTGATCCAGAGTTGATAGACTGTTGGAAAATGATCACCAATGCATCCACTATTTCTAGGGTCACTTCCTTAAGTACTCTGAGATGCAGACTATCAGGCCCTGGATAATTATCGGCCTTCAATCCCATCAATTTCCCTCACACAATTTCCCGCCTAATAAGGAGTTCCTTCAGTTCCTCCTTCTCACTCGACCCTCGGTCCCCGAGTATTTCCGGAAGGTTATTTGTGTCTTCTTTCGTGAAGACAGAACCAAAATATTTGTTCAATTGGTCTGCCATTTCTTTGTTCCCCATTATAAATTCATCTGAATCTGAGTGCAAGAGACCTACGTTTGTCTTCACTAATCTTTTTCTCTTCACATATCTATAGAAGCTTTTGCAGTCAGCTTTTATGTTCCCGGCAAGCTTCCTCTCATACTCTATTTCCCCCCTCTTAATTAAACCCTTTGTCCTCCTCTGCTGAATTCTAAATTTCTCCCAGTCCTCAGGTTTGCTGCTTTTTCTAGCCAATTTATACGCCTCTTCCTCGGATTTAACACTATCCTTAATTTCCCTTGTTAGCCATGGTTGAGCCACCTTCCCCGTTTTAATTTTACTCCAGACAGGGATGTACAATTGCTGAAGTTCATCCATGTGATCTTTAAATGTTTGCCATTGCCTATCCACCGTCAACCTTTTAAGTATAATTTGTCACTCTATTCTAGCCAATTCACGCTCAAACCATCGAAGTTACCTTTCCTTAAGTTCAGAACCCTAGTTTCTGAATTAACTGTGTCACTCTCCATCTTAATAAAGAATTCTATGTTATGGTCACTCTTCCCCAAGGGGCCTCGCACAACAAGGTTGCTAATTAGTCCTTTCTCATTACACATCACCCAGTCTAGGATGGCCAGCTCCCTAGTTGGTTCCTCGACATATTGGTCGAGAAAACCATTTCTAATACACTCCAGGAAATCCTCCTCCACTGCATTGCTACCAGTTTAGTTAGCCCAATCAATATGTAGATTAAAGTCACCCATGATAACTGCTGTACCTTTACTGCATGCATCCCTAATTTCTTGTTTGATGCTGTCCCTAACCTCACTACTACTGTTTGGTGGTCTGTACACAACTCCCACTAGTGTTTTCTGCCCTTTGGTATTCCATAGCTCCACCCATATTGATTCCACATCATCCAAGCTAATGTCCTTTCTTACTATTGCATTAATTTCCTCTTTAACCAGCAATGCCACCCCGCCTTCTTTTCCTTTCTGTCTATCCTTCCTAAATATTGAATACCCCTGGATGTTGAGTTCCCAGCCTTGGTCACTGATAGATAATTCAAACAGGTTGCATTCAGACAGGCTGTGAAAATTCACAGACCCCAATCAAAGCTGCTATGTGCAACTCAGCATGTTGCATTAAGTCATCAATCAACTTGACATTTTAGGATCTTTGGTAGCGAACCAATTAAAGGTTAACAGACTATCAATTGAGCCAATAAGGTCAAAGAAGGCGAGTTCTTTTCTGAAAACTGATCGGGTATATGAACACCATTTTGGCCATGTGGTCTCAGAAGGACAAAGGCCTGGCTTAAAGCCAAGAGCTTGTTGCAGCTGCCAGAATAAAAGTTATGTTAAAACTACAACCGGAGTTCGCAATTCATTGAAAATTAAGAGATCTAACAATTTTGGCGTCACGAACACGATCGCTGAGGGAAGAAACTGAATTTTGGACATCGGACCGACATACTGAGGTAAGGACTCCTCTTTATAAAAGTCCTCGGTCAAAAGGCTAAATTCGCCTCTCCTTCTACGCGATTCCGAAAGCCTCCGATTTGCGAACCCTCCGGTTGGTAGTCGGTGCGAGGTCCCATAGACGTCTAACTTCGGCGGTGTGTTAGTTAATTAATCACCGACCCACTGATCGGCTGGAAAGCCTACGACTTGAGACCCCAGTAAAGAAATCAGTATTATGGCAGCAGGTGATAAGAGCAAAGAATTGCCTACAACTGTTAAAGGTGGGCAGGCACCACCTGAGGTTTCGATAGATGAAATCCTCGAACAGTTGAAAGAATACATAGAGCAACAATTCAACTTATCTAAAACCTGTATTAAGATCGAACAAAAGTATAGAACCTCCAAAGGACAATGGGCTTGGACGAGATTAAAAGGGTCTGGGGAGAAATGACCCGTATGAAAAATAAAGAGCGAACTAGATGGTCCCTAGCCGTTATGGGACAGATCTGAAAGCGGAATTAAATTATAATTCGTTCCCAACATGATCGAGAATTGATCAGTACAAAGGACCAATTGCAACTGTTTGTGCACAGTTGCAATGGAAAAGACTTGAACTTGAAAAGTCGGAAGCGGAAGTTAAAGATCTTAAAGGTGAAATTAAAGAATGGAAAAAATCATTAGGTCAAGAGACAATAATAGGAAAAGGAAAATGTATCGGTTAATTCCCAGGGTACCCATGTTTGGATAAATTAAAAGCGCAAACCCGACGACACGACCGAGGAATAGATACGGATTCTGAATCCTTTGACAATACAGGGTCGGAGGATGAAGAATTAGGGGTGCGCTTTGCCCCGTTTAAAAAAAGACGAGTTGTAATCAAATCAGAAGAGACTGTGGATGAGGGAGGAACCAAAAAAACAAGGAAAAGGATGTATGCAAAATACTTATTTCATGATCCCGCAGACCCAGAAAAAATTGATAAATGGTCCAAGGAATTGCCCAATCCAAAGAAAGGGAGAGTGAAAACGTGCACCAATTGGACCGCTTAAGAAATATATATCAACTTCATTCCTGGGACGGAGTGCAAATTTTGACCATAATGGTGCCAAAAACACAGGGAAGAAAATTGCACGACAAGGTAGAAGAAACTTTGGGGCAGGATGAGCAAGAATTAAACGCAGGATGGGAGGCGATTAAACACTGGCTGCAAGCCTTCAGTCCAGCTAAGACAGACTGGGGAAAAATTGCAGCCTGCCAACAGAAAGGAACAGAGAGGTCCTGGAGTATAACGAGCGGTTTAGATGCACATGACTAGAACATTCGGGTATGAATAATACGGATGAGGAAATGGATGAACAAGTGTTTGGACCCCTGAAAGCAGCTTTCGTGGCAGGTCTAAAGCTAGAACTGTCCAAAATGCTTAAGGTAGTGTTACCGGACTGGGAAGTAAGAGGAACTACCTTTGCAGCATTGGTGGATTGATGTAACCAATTAGATCGGGATATGGGAGCTAAAGTCCGAGCTGTACAGGCTATGGGACGTAAATCCCAGGATTCCAATAAACAGTTATTCAGAAAATTACCCGGAAAATTTCATTATTGTGGGAAAGAAGGTCACTGGGCCAAGACGTGCAGGGCAAAACAGCAAGGTCGCGGCTGGGGAAGAGGACGCAGCCAGGGATACAATTCAGCCAACAAACCAGGCTTGTCACAAGATAATGACCTCATAGAAGCATTTAAGCGACTGACAATACAACAACAGAAGGAGTTACTTGGGATAGCAAAAAACGATTAGAGCCCACCGTGGCCCCCCTCCTCGCACTAATACAACAAAGGGGAGATGGGCTATATATAACTGTGAGGGTGGGCGATAAGGATGTGGACTGTCTTTTAGACACAGGGGCAGAATTAACATGCTTACCCCTACAATATGGAGACTTTTTGCCGTTGGATGATAGGGCACGTACAGCCTATGGAGTTGGGGGCCATAAAATGGAAATTAAAAGGACAACACCAGTACTTATAGGGCTGGGTCTACATGAACTAACCACGCCGGTCTGGATAGGCCCAGTAGATCAATCCCTTTTTGGAATGGACGTTCTAATCCAAGTAGATTCATCGTTGCATTTCGAGGATGGTCGGGTGACATGGTCAATTAGAACTTTGAAGAAAGAAGAATTGAAGGAACACCCGATATGGGCTAAAGATAAGAACAATTGTGGCCTACTCCAGATGGAGCCTGCATCATTTATCGGAACTAAGCCTCCATGCACTAAACAGTATCCCATCAGTCCAACTGCCATCGCGGGAATCTTACCGGTTATTCAGCAATTGGAGAAACAAGGGGTGCTTATTAAAATGCATAGCTCCTCCAATAGCCCCGTGTGGCCGGTACAGAAATCTAATGAGACTTGGCGTTTGACTGTCGATTATAGGAAAGCTAACCAGTGTATTGATCAAAAAGCTCCTTTGGTCGCAGATCCCTCCACCATTTTTAATGCCCTCAAACCGGAACATAAATATTTCTTGGTTATAGATATGGCCAACGGATTTTGGTCGGTGCCTCTGGCACCGGAGGTTCGACAGTGGTTTGCTTTCGCGGTCCAAGGACAACAGTATATTTGGACCCAGTTACCGCAGGGTTTCCACAACAGCCCTACGGTATTCCACATGGCTTTACAAAGCCATTTGCGAGAATTACCTCCCCTGTCATCCACAGTCATCCAATATGTAGACGATATCCTGCTAGCTTCAAACACAGAAGAACAGCATGAACAAGATTTACGAGCTTTGCTGGACCACCTTTGGCTGAAAGGACATAAAGCCAGCATCGACAAAGCACAAATATCCCAAGAAGAGGTTGTATACCTGTGACAAAAGATTTCACAACGAAAGAGAGAACTTACCCAGGATAGAACTGCAGCCATTTGGGCTGCTAAAAAACCCATCACTATTCAGGAACTAAGGTCTTTTTTGGGATTGTGTAACTTTAACAGAAATTGGATTGACTGCTTCACACAGCTTGCTCAGCCATTGAATGATATCTTAAAGGGGAAACGTGCCTCTAAAGAAGCCATCACCCTCACTAAGGAACAGCAAGAGGCCTTCCTGAGTTTGAAAAAGGCGTTGTGTTCGGCACCGGCTCTGGGAATCCTCGACAGTGGTAAGCCATTTACCCTGTTTGTCCATGAGAAAGAAGTATATATGACAGCTATACTGACACAAGAACATGGGGATCGGCAAAGACCTATTGGCTATTATTCGGCAAAACTGGATGCGGTAGCCCTCGGATGGGGAAGTTGCCTAAGGACCATGGAAGCTACATGTCGAGCAATAATGATCACTGCGGGTCTAGTCCTCGACCAAAAGCTGATTGTCAAGTGTCCCCACACCGTACATGCTTTGCTGTCTATGAATAGAATGTCTCAGGTGACGACAGCTAGATGGACCCGCTGGACAGCAGTTTTGGAAGCTCCTAATCGTCCGGGCCAACCCGGTTAATCCCGCAACTATGCTCCCAATGTCAGAATCAAGGGAGCAAGAGTGGGGAGAATGTGAAGAGCATGACTGCATGGAGATTTTAAAAGAAACAGAAGAAGCAGCCTTAGCAGCAGAGGAGCCTCTGCACAACCCAGACCTCATCCTGTTTACAGATGGTTCCTCCTTTGTTGACAATGGTACCAGAAAAGCAGGATGGGCAGTTACAACCTTATATGAGGTAGTAGCAAAAGGATGTTTACCCTCAGGAACGTCAGCACAACAGGCCGAGTTATGGGCCCTGTCAGAAGCATGTCGAATAGCAGAAGGACAGATAGCTAATGTCTACACAGATTTGCGTTATGTTTTTGGAGTCGCTCACGACTTTGGTCTGTTATGGCGGAAAAGAGGATTCCTCACTGCTGCTGGTACACCTATCCGAAATGGAAAAGAAGTCCGAGACTTACTAGAGGCCATACAATTACCTCAGGAAGTGTCCATCCTGAAGTGTAAGGCCCATACCAAGGAAAATACCACGGAAGCACAGGGAAATTCCCTCGCCGACCAGGCAGCTAAAGATGCCGCCTCACAGGGCGTTCCCCCAGAAGAACCAACACAGATGTGCAGATTGAAAGCACTCAGGACTCTGACAATGCAAGACGAGTGCTCCCAAGAGGAAAAATGGACATGGATTGAGGCAGGAATTAAGCTATGCGAAGATGGTGTCTGGAGACAAAGAGTTACCGACAAGCCAGTCGCGCCACAAGCGCTTATGCCTTTTTTAGCCCAACAGATCCACTCGTGGGGACACTTGGCCTCACAACAGATGACGGCACGGTTCCAGAAAAGCTGGTGGGGTCGGGGGTTTAAAAAACATGCCCAGCTGGTAGCAGACCGCTGTGTGGTCTGCCAGAAAAATAATTCTGGACCCATCACGGTAATGCCCCAACTGAGGCCTCCTGCCCCTGTCGGACCATTCCAGCATCTGCAGGTTAATTATATATCACTTCCTTCATGCCAAGGATACACTAACATTCTTGTCATGGTCGACAGATTCTCTAGATGGGTAGAAGCTGTCCCAACTAAAAGAGCCACAGCCAATCACACTGCAAAGGTCTTGTGTAAGGATTACATTCCCCGATGGGGTGTCCCGAGTAGCATTGACTCAGATCAGGGAACACACTTCACTGGTGCTGTCTGCCAAGAAGTCTGTAGGTTACTGAACATTACGTGGGATTTACACTGTTCTTATCATCCACAATCATCAGGACAAGTCGAGCGAATGAATCGAACTCTGAAACAACAGCTTGCCAAATATCACCAAGAAGGAACACCATGGCCCCAGGCACTACCAATAGTGCTATGTAGTATTAGAAACATAGAAACATAGAAACTAGGTGAAGGAGTAGGCCATTCAGCCCTTCTAGCCTGCACCGCCATTCATGGCTGAACATGCAACTTCAGTACCCAATTCCTGCTTTCTCGCCATACCCCTTGATCCCCCTAGTAGTAAGGACTTCATCTAACTCCTTTTTGAATATATTTAGTGAATTGGCCTCAACAACTTTCTGTGGTAGAGAATTCCACAGGTTCACCACTCTCTGGGTGAAGAAGTTTCTCCTCATCTTGGTCCTAAATGGCTTACCCCTTATCCTTAATCTGTGATCCCTGGTTCTGGACTTCCCCAACATTGGGAACATTCTTCCTGCATCTAACCTGTCTGAACCCATCAGAATTTTAAACATTTCTATGAGGTCCTCTCTCATTCTTCTGAACTCCAGTGAATACAAGCTCAGTTGATCCAGTCTTTCTTGATAGGTCAGTCCCGCCATCCCGGGAATCAGTCTGGTGAACCTTCGCTGCACTCCCTCAATAGCAAGAATGTCCTTCCTCAAGTTAGGAGACCAAAACTGTACACAATACTCCAGGTGTGGCCTCACCAAGGCCCTGTACAACTGTAGCAACACTTCCCTGCCCCTGTACTCAAATCTCCTCGCTATGAAGGCCAACATGCCATTTGCTTTCTTAACCGCCTGCTGTACCTGCATGCCAATCTTCAATGATTGATGTACCATGACACCCAGGTCTCGTTGCACCTCCCCTTTTCCTAATCTGTCACCATTCAGATAATAGTCTGTCTCTCTTTTTACCACCAAAGTGGATAACCTCACATTTATACACATTATACTTCATCTGCCATGCATTTACCCACTCACCTAACCTATCCAAGTCACTCTGCAGCCTCATAGCATCCTCCTCGCAGCTCACACTGCCACCCAACTTAGTGTCATCCGCAAATTTGGAGATACTACATTTAATCCCCTCGTCTAAAACATTAATGTACAGTGTAAACAGCTGGGGCCCCAGCACAGAACCTTGCGGTATCCCACTAGTCACTGCCTGCCATTCTGAAAAGTACCCATTTACTTCCTACTCTTTGCTTCCTGTCTGCCAACCAGTTCTAAATCCATGTCAGCACACTACCCCCAATCCCATGTGCAACCCCGAACAGAACTACAGGTTCTAAGCCCATTTGAAATTTTAACAGGAAGATCCATGTCGCTGCCAGGAACTATTGATTAATGGAAAGCTGATGTTCACTTCATGAGTGACACTTGGTTCTCATACTGTCATAACCTAACCAATGCTATTAGTTCTGTTTCCCGACAGGTATCGGTAGCTTGGGGTAATCCACTCGAAGGAGGACACGACATCATCCCGGGAGTCTGGGTGTATGTGAAAAAGTTGCATAAAGAACCTTTGGGTGCCAAGTGGGAGGGACCTTACCAAGTGTTATTGACCACCCAGGCAGCTGTTAAAGTCCAAGGAAAGAAAGCCTGGATCCATGCTTCACACGTTAAACGAGCACCCGTAACTGAAGCTGAAATCTAATAAGGACAATTACTTTTTGCCAAAATGTATAAATTTACTGTATTACTGATTGTAGGTATTCTGGGCATAGGCCTACTTCTTACTAGCTGACCCTCTGCACAAAAGGAAAATAGTAGGGTAGCAAGGGAATTACATGTAAATACTCTTTTATATATGTCATATATTTATGCCAAACAAGGTAACATTTCTAGTTGTTGGGTGTGTGTCCACAAGGCCTACCCTTGGCTGCCCCAGAATTGGACGGGATCCTGCTATTTAGCCTACATTGTGCCATATATGTATCATATAGAGTCACTGTCGGAACATTTACACCGTCCTAAGAGAGCTGTCACAGAAACAGAGAGGTTCTTTGCCATTCTGATCCCCAGGTTTGGGACCGCCAGACTGGCAAGGGAATCCATTAACATGGCATCCGTTGTGGAACGGGTAGCCAATGATACCTCAGAGGCCCTAGTTAAAATCAATGCAGAAATGGTAGCAATCTGCACAGTAGCCCTACAGAATAGACTGACCCTTGATTACATCCTGGCTGAAAAGGGAGGTACTTGCGCCCTACTCGGAACTGAGTGTTGCTCGTATATCCCAGATAGCTCCGAAGAAATTACCCACTTAGCGGAGCATATCCAAAAGGAGGTAGAAAACTTAAGCAACCCCCATCATTCACTTTGTGGAGTGGAGCCACTGAATGGCTAGGTTCAATAGGAACTTCATTGGTGGAAGGTTTAATTCTATTTGTTGTAATTGTTTTACTTTTATATTGTTTGTTTATGTTAATTAAATGTTGTTGCGACCAGGCGGCTGTAGCTGCTGTCCTGCAGGTGAGACACCTTGCAGGTCCCAGCAGACCATCTGTATGTGACACAGGGGTATGTTATGCTTAAGGGAAGATTGTTTACTGGTTGAATTAAGATATTGATTTGGATTAAATTGGAATAAGGTTAATTAACCTACTAAAACCAGACTTACATTGTGGCCACCATGGAACTCGGGTTGGTGTAAATTTGTGTGGAAGCTACTAGTCCAGACATGTGGTGAAACACATCAACAAATTTTAGAAGGAAACTCTATTAACATGTATGAAATTATTTTGTAGAATGTTTAACCAGTGATAGCTGATGTTTTATGATTCAGTTTGTGAAAGAATCAAAGGGGGGATTGATAGAGAATTCAAACAAGCTGCATTCAGAAAGGCTGTGCAAATGTACAGACCCCAAGTCAAAGCTGCTATGTGCAACTCAGCATGTTGCATTAAGTCATCAATCAACTTGACATTTTAGGACCTTTGGTAGTGAGCCAATTAAAGGTTAACAGACTATCAATTGAACCAATAAGGTCAAAGAAGGCGAGTTCTTTTCTGTAAACTGATCAGGTATATGAACAGCCATTTTGGCCATGTGGTCTCAGAAGGACAAAGGCCTGGCTTAAAGCCAAGAGCTTGTTGCAGCTGCCAGAATAAAAGTTATGTTAAAACTACAACCGGAGTTCGCATTTCATTGAAAATTAAGAGATCTAACAGTCACCCTGGAGCCATGTCTATCTGCGCAGTTAATTCATCCACCTTATTCAGAATACTCCTTGCATTGAGGCACAGAGCCTTCAGGCTTGTCTTTCTAACATACTTTGCCCCTTTAGAATTTTGTTGTAATGTGGCCCTTTTTTCTTTTTGCCTTAGGTTTCTCTGCCCTCCACTTTTACTTTTCTTCTTTCTATCTTTTGCTTCTGCCCCCATTCTACTTCCCTTTGTCTCCCTGCATAGGTTCCCATCCCCCTGCCATATTAGTTTAACTCCTCCACAACAGCACTAGCAAACATTCCCCCTAGGACATTGGTTCCGGTCCTGCCCAGGTGCAGACCATCCGTTTTGTACTGGTCCCACTTCCCCCAGAACCGGTTCTAATGTCCCAGGAATTTGAATTACTCACTTCTGCACCACTCCTCAAGCCACGTATTCATCTGAGCTATCCTGCGATTCCTACTCTGACTAGCATGTGGCACTGGTAGCAATCCTGAGATTACTACTTTTGAGGTACTACTTTTTAATTTAACTCTTAGCTCACGTAGGACCTCATCCCGTTTTTTACCTATATCGTTGGTACCTATATGCACCACAACAACTGGCTGTTCACCCTCCCTTTTCAGAATGTCTTGCACCCGCTCCGAGACATCCTTGACCCTTGCACCAGGGAGGCAACATACCATCCTGGAGTCTCGGTTGCGGCCGCAGAAATGCCTATCTATTCCCCTTACAATTGAATCCCCTATCACTATCGCTCTCCCACTCTTTTTCCTGCCCTCCTGTACAGCAGAGCCACCCACGGTGCCATGAACTTGGCTGCTGCTGCCTTCCCCTGATGAGTCATCCCCCTCAACAGTACCCAAAACAGTGTATCTGTTTTGCAGGGGGATGACCGCAGGGGATCCCTGCACTACCTTCCTTGCACTGCTCTTCCTGTTGGTCACCCATTCCCTATCTGGCTGTGTACCCTTTACCTGCAGTGTGACCAACTCGCTAAACGTGCTATTCACCTCATTCTCAGCATCGTGGATGCTCCAGAGTTCATCCACCCGCAGCTCCAGTGCCGCAATGCGGTCTGTCAGGATCTGCAGGCGGATGCACTTCCTGCACACATAGTCGTCAGGGACATCGGAAGTGTCCCTGAGTTCCCACATATTACAGAGGGAGCATAACACGTGTCCGAGCTCTCCTGCCATGACTTAACCCTTGGATTAATTTAATTGGGCAACAACAAGGTTAAAAGGTTACTTACTGATAAAAAAAGAAAAAGAAAAACTACTTACGAATCACCAGCCAATCACTTATCCCCTTGGCTGTGACATCATCTTTCGATTTCTTCCTACTTCTTTTTTGCCTTCTCCCAGCTGGCCTCAGCGACGCACCTCCTGAGCCTCTCCGACTCACCACCAACTCCCGAGCCTCAGCGATGCGTTGGGCTTTTTTATAGGCCTCAGCGACGCACCTCCTGAGCCTCTCCGACTCACCACCAACTCCCGAGCCTCAGCGATGCGTTGGGCTTTTTTATAGGCCTCTCCGACGCACCTCCCGAGCCTCCACAGTCCTCTGGGTTAGAGTATTCCAAAGATTCACCAACCTCTGATCGAATAAATTTCCTCCCATCTCATTCATAAATGGCCGACCCCTTATTCTGAGAGTGTGACCCCTGTTCTAGACTCCCCAGGCAGGGCAAACATCCACCCTGCATCGACCCTGTCAAGCCCTGTAAGAATTTTGGATGTTTCAATGAGGTTTTCATTTAAATCACTCCTGCTGTAATCGTAGGGGATTTCAACTACCCTAATATTAACTGGGGAAGAATCGGTGTAAAAGGTATAGAGGGCGCAGCATTCTTAAAATGCATTCAGGAGAACTTTTTTAGCCAGTACATAGCAAGCCCAACAAGAGAGGGGGCGGTTCTGGACTTAGTTTTAGGGATTTAAGCTGGGCAGGTGGAGAGCATTTTCATGGTAGTGATCATAATTCAGTTAGATTTAGCGTAGTTATGGAAAAGAACAAAGATAGATGAGGAATAAAAGTTCTCGCTTGGGGAAAGGCCAATTTTATTAAGCTGAGATGTGATTTAGCAAATGTGGACTGGAAACAGCTACTTGAAGGTAAATCAGTGTCAGAGCAGTGAGAGGCATTCAAGGAGGAGATAGTGAGGGTTCAGAGCAAATATGTTCCCACAAAGAAAAAGTGTGGGACTCCAAAATCTAGAGCCCCCTGGAGGTCAAGGGGTGTCCAGGGTAGGATAAGGCAAAAAAAGGGAAGCTTATGTCAGGTACCAAGGGGCCGAAAATCACCCCCACCGGAAACGGGTCGCACCTACCGTTTTTCCTGTGTTTTCACCGCCGCAATGGATGCAGTGGCCACTTGCGCGAAATTCAGCTCTATATCTTTTTTTTAGTACGGCAGAAGTCAGTTATAATGGGGTTGGAAGTGGGGCGGAGAGCAGAAGATCGGTCATAAGAGGGGCGGAAGTGGGAGCGGGTGGAGTATACAGCGCTGTCAGTCACCAGCGTAGCGCTGATGATGTCATCACGCTGGTGCGTCACCACATCTCTCCCCTTCATTTAGGGGAGGGCCGCTGCGAGCTCTGCGATTATTTGAGTTAGGTCCACTGGGCCACCAGGGAGGGTTTTGGCCGGGCCAGTGGCCTGGCATCCAAGAGCATGTGCCAGGCTGCCTGTTGGCGGCCCGGCTGAACCCGAGGGGCACAATTGGTCGGCCTTAAAAAAAAATAAGATGCCGGCCATGGCAGTGCGCCCTCCCCTTCAATAGTGGCCGCACTGCCATTTTACACACACTGCAAACACAGTGCACCGACAGAAAAAAACTGTCAGGGGCACCGTGCAGCGAGCGCAAGATTTTTTTAAGTGAATTTTGCTTGCGGGGCGTGAGATCACCAGTGCGCGCTTTGATGAAGCTCTTAGGAGGGTTTAGCAGCAGCAGGGCGGAAGTGAGGACCGCCGGAAAAACCAAGAGGAGAATTTCGCGAGGCATTTGACAAAAAATCGGTGGCCATTCGACACTGTTATGTATGTAATAAACATTCAAACTGAGTATTGTTTAACGAAGCAAGGTACAACCTTGCTTCTACTTTAATTAGGCCCAAAGTGCCTGACTCACAAAATGGCTGGCCTTTTATACTAGAGCAGCACCATGTGTGTGCTGTTCAGTGGCCTCCAACAATGACACCATCTGGTGGATACAAATAGCAAGTACATACATGACAATACCCTCCTCTGAGGTCTTATCACAGTCTTTCACAGATTGAGATGGTCCAGTGCTTTAAGCTCCCGGGTTGACCATCTCAGTTTGATTCTGGCCTTGGGTGAATGTACGGAGTCTGATGTGGCTGGTGACTGGATGGCTGACTTGTTGGGGTTGTCAGTGGACATGTCAGGAATTGCAAGTCCATTTTTATTGAACAAGTCCGTGATGGAAATTCAGGGTTCACTGATGATCCTTGAGTACACTGAAGGCTGCTGGTAGGTTGGTTGGTCATTGACGGTTTCTTGGTCCGACTGCTCTGGCTCATCTGTGTGTCTCAGCTTTGTTTGATCCATGTGTTTCCTGCAAGTTTGCCCATTCTTGAACTTAATAACAAATACTCTGTTGCCCTCCTTGGCCATTACAGTACCAGCGATCCATTTTGGACCCTGACCATAATTCAACAATACATAGGATCATTAATCTCGCATGACACAGTTGTGCGATCGTGGTACCCTTATTGACTCTGTCTTCTGTATTCAACATGTACAAGAGATAACTTGGTCTTTCATCATGAGTTCAGCAGGCGAGAACCCTGTGAGTGTGAGGGGTCTTGTCCTGTAACTCATCGGTATGCAAGACAAGCAGGTCTGCAGTGACCCTTGGGTTACTCTCCTCATGCATTGCTTGATAATTTGTACTGCGCGTTCTGCTTGCCCATTGGACGCAGGCTTGAATGGTGCTGACCTTACATGTTTTATGCCGTTAAGTTTTACAAACTCCTGAAACTCCTGACTGGTGAAGCACGACCCATTGTCGCTCACCACTATGTCAGGCAGACCATGTGTCGCGAACATGACATTGAGATTCTCTATGGTTGCCGTGGACATGCTGGATGACATGATTATGCATTCCATCCACTTCGAAAAAGCATCCACCACCACTAAAAACATCTTGCCCAGAAAAGGACCTGCAAAATCTACATGGATCCTGGACCAAGATTTGGGATCACAGACTCAATGGTGATTCCACTGGCGCTTTGCTGAGATGCATGCAGGTGTTGCACTGATACACACATGCTTCCAGCTCAGAATCAATTCCTGGCCACCATACGTGGGACCTGGCGATGGCCTTCATCATCACTATACCAGGATGTGTGTTGTGTAACTCACGCACAAACTTCTCTCTCCCTTTCTTAGGCATTACAACTCGATTGTCCCACAATATGTAATTTGCTTGAATCGACAGTTCGTTCTTGCGACGAATGTATGGTTTGGCCTCCTCGCACATTTGCTTATGTATGGCAGACCAATCCCCTTTGAGGATGCAACCCTTTATCACCGATAATATCGAGTCCTGGCTGGCCCAGGTCTTAACTTGTTGAGCCATGACAGGGGTACCTTCACTCTCAAAAGCATCCATGGTTAACATTAAATCTGCCGGTTGTGGCGTTTCCACCTCCGGTGTTGGCAACGGCAACCGGCTCAAAGCATCGGCACAATTCTCTGTGCCAGGTCTGTGGCGAATGACATAATCATAGGCAGATAATGTCAGTGCCCACCTTTGGATGCGGGATGAAGCGTTGGTATTAATACCTTTGCTCTCAGAAAACAATGAAATGAGCGGCTTGTGATCGGTTTCTAATTCAAACCTCAGACCGAACAGGTATTGATGCATCTTTTTAACATCGTACACACATGCTAAAGCTTCTTTTTCTACCATACTGTAGGCTCTTTCTGCTTTAGACAAACTTTTGGATGCATACACGACAGGTTGAAGTTTCCCCGACTCATTGGCTTGTTGTAACAAGCAACCAATTCCATATGACAAAAGTTTACATGGGTCATAATGTACCAGCAGCTTGTTCGAGCAAAGCAGATTGGTGGCTTTCTCGAAAGCTCTGTCTTGCAATCCCCCCCACACCCAGTTGTTGCCTTTGCTCAATAGCATGTGCACTGGTTCTAGTAAGATGCTCAATTTAGGTAGGAAGTTACCAAAGTAGTTGAATAGACCCAGGAACGAACGCAGCTCCATCACGTTCTGCAGCTTGGGTGCATTCTTGATGGCTTTGCTTTTCACGTCAGTAGATCTGACACCATCAGCGGCGATTTTCCTCCTGAGGAATTCGACCTCCGGTACCATGAAGACGTACTTCGAGCGTTTAAGTCTGAGTCCCACTCTGTCCAAATGCTATAGAACCTCTTCCAGGTTGTTCAGATGTTCCTTGGAGTCGCGACTGGTGATCAGTGTTATGTTTGGAGAAAGAGTCAGACTGAACACTGTGAGCTCAAAGTAAAGTGTGACCTTACTCTTTTATTGTAGGTCTCCAGAGTGCCTCTCCAATCTGTGAGGCCTCCTTAAATACCTGTGCTCCCAAGGGATTATGGGATCCCTTGGGACTCCAAGGGATGAGTCCCCTGGTGGCTGTACAGAGTAAATACAAGTTTACATATGTAACAATCAGGATGTCATCTTGGAACACGACGGTTCTGGGAACGGACTTCAGTAGACTTTCCATATTCCTCTGGAATATTGCTGCAGCTAAGCGAATTCCAAATGGGCACCTGTGGTAAATAAACAGTCCTTTGTGCATGTTAATGCATGTAAGTCTCTTCGACGTCTCGACCAACTCCTGCGTCATATAGGCCGACGTCAAGTCCAGTTTTGTGAACGACTTCCCTCCGGCTAGCGTCGCAAACAAGTCATCAGCCTTCGGTAACGGGTACTAATATTGTTTTGAAACCCTGTTATTGTAGCCTTTTTGTCTCCACAGATTCTGACTGTGCCATCACTTTTCAGCACAGGGAAAATGGGGCTGGCCCTTCATTAAATTTGACTGGTGATATGATCCCTTCATGCTGGAGTCTGTCCAGTTCGATTTCGACTTTCTCCCTCATCATATTCAGAACTGCCCGAGCTTTATGATGGACAGGTCTTGTATCTGAGTCCACGTGGATCTGCACCTTGGCTCCCGTGAAGTTGCCGATACCTGGGTCGAAAAGTGAGGGGAACTTGCAACATACTTGGGCACATGTATCTTCCTCTGACGACAACGCCTTTATGTCTTTCCAGTCGCATCTGATTTTCTCCAACCAGCTCCTGCCAAGCAGCTTTGGGCCATTGCCTGGAACAATCCACAGTGGTAAATCGTGAACTGCACCATTATACGACACATTAATTTGTGCACTGCCAATCATCTTTATCAGTTCTTTGGTGTACGTGCACAACTTGGCGTTAACAGGGCTCAGCCTGGGCCTCATAGTCTTAGTATCCCACAGCTTATTAAATACCCTCTCATACATGATCGATTGAATCGCCCTTGTGTCAAGTTCCATCAATGCCGGTATCCCATTAAACTTCACATTAATCAAAATTGGTTTACTCTTGGTTATGAATGAGTACAGTCCATACACTTCCTCCTCTGGCATTTTGGATTGTGTATCCGGATCCGCGCTAGTCTGATTCTCATCCTCCACGTGGTGTGTCGCAGCTTGCTTGCTCATCTGCGGACACTTGCGCTGGAGGTGCCTCACTCTCAGACAGCCTTTGTAACTATATTGCTTAAATCAGCATTGCTGGTGCCGATGATTTCCCCCACAATGCCAACACGGAGAAGTTGGATACATTCCCGCTGGTGGACTTTGGGCAGCCACAGGTTTCACGAACGCAGCCGGATAGGCCCTGCCATGTGCCGCTCTGCCGAACGCCGAATCAATCGCATTTACAGTACTTACCAAGGTTTGATTCTTTACCGATATTTGCTTTAAACTCCTGTCCGTCATCATACATGATTGAGCGATCTGGATGACCCTTTTTAAATCCAACTCTTCCACCACCAGGTTTGCACAGCATCACCTTGTGGTTGATACCAATAACAAAGAAGTCCTGCAGAATGTCTGCCAACACCGTCCCGAACTTGTACAGTCCCGCAGACGTCTCAGGTCGGCAACAAATTCTGTCGCGCTCTGGCCCTCCGATTGAACGTGTGAATAAAACCTGTATCTTGAGATGATGATGCCGTCGTCTGGCTTGAGGTGCTCCCGTACCAATGTACACAACTCCTCGTACGTTTTCTCTGTTGGATCACTAGGCATGAGTAGATTCTTTATCAGACCGTTGATCTTTGAACCGCACACAGTGATCTGCATCGTTGACCCCCTTCCTTTTGTTGCCCACAAATTACTGGTTGAACGGCTCACAAAGTCTGCTCAATCTTCTCCCTCCATGAATCGCTCTAAAAATCCAATCGTGCTCATTTTGCTAACAAAGGTTCTTGTATTCTCGTCGCCAAATGTCATGTATGCAATAACGGTTCAAACTGAGTACTGTTTAACTAAGCAAGGTACAACCTTGCTTCTGCTTTAATGTGCAAAGTTAAAGCACACGGGATTGGGGGTAGTGTGCTGACGTGGATTGAGAACTGGTTGGCAGACAGGAAGCAAAGAGTAGGAGTAAATGGGTACTTTTCAGAATGGCAGGCAGTGATTAGTGGGGTACCGCAAGATTCTGTGCTGGGGCCCCAGCTGTTTACATTGTACATTAATGATTTAGATGAGGGGATTAAATGTAGTATCCCCAAGTTTGCGGATGACACTAAGTTGGGTGGCAGTGTGAGCTGCAATGAGGATGCTATGAGGCTGCAGAGTGACTTGGATAGGTTAGGTGAGTGGGCAAATGCATGGCAGATGAAGTCTAATGTGTATAAATGTGAGGTTATCCACTTTGGTGGTAAAAACAGAGAGACAGACTATTATCTGAATGGTGACAGATTAGGAAAAGGGGAAGTGCAACGAGATCTGGGTGTCATGGTACATCAGTCATTGAAGGTTGGCATGCAGGTACAGCAGGTGGTTAAGAAAGTAAATGGCATGTTGGCCTTCATAGAGAGGGGATTTGAGTACAGGGGCAGGGAGGTGTTACTACAGTTGTACAGGGCCTTGGTGAGGCCACACCTGGAGTATTGTGTACAGTTTTGATCTCCTAACTTGAGGAAGGACATTCTTGCTATTGAGGGAGTGCAGCGAAGGTTCACAGACTGATTCCCGGAATGGCGGGACTGACAGATCAAGAAAGACTGGATCAACTGGGCTTGTATTCACTGGAGTTCAGAAGAATGAGAGGAGATCTCATAGAAACGTTTAAAATTCTGACGGGTTTCGACAGGTTAGATGCAGGAAGAATGTTCCCAATGTTGGGGAAGTCCAGAACCAGGGATCACAGTCTAAGGATAAGGGGTAAGCCATTTAGGACCGAGATGAGGAGAAACTTCTTCACCCAGAGAGTGGTGAACCTATGGAATTCTCTACCACAGAAAGTTGTTGAGGCCAATTCACTAAATATATTCAAAAAGGAGTTAGATGTAGTCCTTACTACTAGGGGGATCAAGGGGTATGGCGAGAAAGCAGGAATGGGGTACTGAAGTTGCATGTTCAGCCATGAACTCATTGAATGGTGGTGTAGGCTCGAAGGGCCGAATGGCCTACTCCTGCACCTATTTTCTATGTTTCTATGTTAATTAGGCCCAAAGTGCCTGACTCAGAAAATGGCTGGCCCTTTATATCGAACAGTACCATGTGCATGCTGCTCAATGGCCTCCAACAATGACACCATCTGGTGGGTACAAACAGCATATACATACATGACAGACACTGCCGCTTGGCCGCCGCTTTCCGATGGTAACAGGCCTTATCGGGAGGCTGAATTTTGGCCCCCAAGAGTTAAATACTGCAGAACGCCTAGAGGCTGTGTAAAAAATGCATGGGTGAAATTAAAAAGGTTATTAGGAAAGCAAAGAGAGGGCATGAAAAAATATTGGAAAGTCAAATCAAGGAAAACTCAAAGTTGCTTTCTCGAAACATAGGGCTCAATTTTGGCCAGGAGTTGCTCTGTTCTTTTTTTGGAGTAATTTGATTTTTCTGGCGTATTTAAAAATCCCCATTTTGCACATTCAATTTGCGTCAGTGTAAGTGAGTTACGATTTTTTTAGTTTTGTTTTTTTCTCAAAAAGGGGCATTACCAGCCACCTACACCAGTTCTGCCCATTTAGGCAACTTTGGCCAGCTAATAGTTACTCCAAATCTACTTAGGCCAGCGTATGTGGCCACTTCAGAAAATCCTTGCCGAGAGTTAAGAAATCAGCGCAGGTAGGTACATCGGAGGCCATTGGGCCTGGGATAGGGGCGGGAAGAGAAGCAGAGAGGACCTGCACCTAAAGCACCAAGACTTACAAAGCACTAAACAAAGCATAAAAATAATAATCATTCAATAACAAATAAAAAATAGAACTAAGTCCTACCTTCATCATAAAACTCGGCACGGGAAGGCAGTGGGCCGGCCGGTGCGGGAGGCCACTCGGCCTGGGCTAGGGACGGGACGACAACGCACCGGGAGGCCACTCGGCCTGGGCTAGGTGCGAGAGCGATTGAACTGCCAACATCGGAGCACAAAGAGCGGCTGCAGCAAGCAATATCACCGGATAGGCTGCAGCAAGCGAACGGAGAGGCTGGGGGGAGGTGGTTGGGGGGGGGGGGAGAGGGAGAGATGTCACAAGACTCAAAGGGGGGAGGAAAAAGGAGAGAGAGGTCATAAGTCTCAAGGGGGGGGGGGCGAGGAGGAGGGAGAGAGAAGTTACAAGACTCAAGGGGGGGAGGGGGAGAGGGGAGGACAAAAAACCTTGGGGTGCGGTCCATATACATATTTTGAGGGGAGGGAGAGAGAGAGAGAGAGAAGTGCGAACCTGTGCTGCCTGCTTTCCTGCCGTTTTGACCTTCTTTGAAAGTTTAACTTTAAGTATGGGGACAATACTGACAATGACACACTGTTTGCGAGCATTCTGCATCATTGTGCTACGTCGGAGACAATTGATTCGAGCTCATCACATCAGGAACATCAGAGTCCGTAGGCTGCTGGGCAGGAGGCCTTACCCACCTCGGCAATTTCGAGTCAGGCTTTTGTACCTGGACCTGAATGATGCAGATTGTGTCAGAAGGCTGCATTTCCACAGAGAAGTTGTCCGTGAGATCTGTGAGTTGCTGAGACCAGACTTACAGCCGAGAAGCAGCAGGTGGACTGCTTTGTCAGTTGAAGTAAAGGTTACAGCTGCACTTTCCTTCTATGCCTCCGGATCGTTTCAAGCAACAACTGAAAATGTGTGCACCATCTCTCAACATTTAATACATGTCTCCATTCGCCAGGTCACGGCTGCACTGCATGCGCAGAGGAATGACTTCATCAAGTTCCCAATGACCGCCCAAGCAATCCATGACAGGGCTGTGGGGTTCTCAAGGATTGCTGGCTTCCCAAAGGTAGATGGCTGCATTGATTGTACCCATATCACCTTGCGAGCACCTTTGGATATGCCGAGCTGTTCAGGAATAGAAAAGGCTTCCACTCTGTGAATGTACAGCTCGTGTGTGACACCATGCATCATATCATGTCAGTCAATGCAAGATACCCTGGCAGCACCCATGATGTGTTCAACCTACGCGACAGCATTATATCTGACATGTTTGAGCAGCAGCCAAAAGGTCAGAGCTGGCTACTGGGAGACAAAGGGTATGGCCTCGCCACTTGGCTCATGACGCTCATACGCGTAACTCGGATGGAAGCTGACCATCAATACAACATGTCGCACATTACGATGCGCAGCATCATAGAGAGGACCATTGGCATCTTGAAACAGTGCTTCCGATGCATGGACCATTTCAGAGGCTACTTGCAATACTCCCCTGAGACTGTTAGTCAGTTCACTGTTGTGTGCTGCATGCTGCATAACTTAGCTATCATGAGGCAGCAGCAGCTGATAGTGGAAGAAGA
This sequence comes from Pristiophorus japonicus, assembly GCF_044704955.1. NCBI lineage: Eukaryota > Metazoa > Chordata > Chondrichthyes > Pristiophoridae > Pristiophorus > Pristiophorus japonicus. The sequence goes on along the minus strand of NC_091978.1, from coordinate 215,465,540 downwards.
CCCACCTGCGGTGAGAGTGGCCGATGATAATGATTTGGAAGATGCAGACGACGAGCAGGAGGAGGTGGAGGAGGATGATGAGGAGGATGAGGAAACCATGCAAGTGCCTGAGGCCGAAGCACGACATCAGAGGAGGGCGGGCCATCGTGCTCCTTTAACGGTTGCTCGAGCCTTGCGCCAGCGGCTCATCCGTGAATGCTTTACTCATGCCTGAGGGCTCAGTGACAACTATTCCACATGGACCATGTTTACTGATTGGAGCTGTTCCATAATGTTGTGTTGTGTTAGTGGAACATGATTCAGTTTTAATGTAAAATATATTTTATTCAAAAGTTTACAATGTACTTAACTTTAGTGTAATAAAATAATTCTTGTATCAAACTTTACTTTAATATGACTCTATAAGATCACTTAGAAACTTTAAGATCACTTAGAAACTTGTAAAAGTTACATAACTTACAAAATGTGAGAACATTTACACTCTAAGGTCACTTAAAAACTTTAAGATCACTTATAAAATTGTAAATTTACATAACTTACGAAAATCTTTCAAATTGAAAACAGTTACAACAGTAACATCATCAACAACAACAACAACAGCAGCAAAGAAAGGCTGCACCCATCTCTCATCCCACTTAGTCTAACACCGCCCGCTGCGTTTGGTCTAGGACTCTCCACCATCTCTGCCCGCAGGCGGTGGCATAGTATATTTGGGCTTGGTACCAAGCTTAGTCCTTCTAACATCTTGGTGAATGTGTACTTCTTCATGGTGGAGTGGGGGGGAGGGGTCAGGTGTTAATGTGGAGGGCTTGGGTCTCTTCAGAGGCTGGTGTGGGGATTGCAGAAGAAGTGGCAGTTGATTCTGTCAATGGCGCATGGCCTGGGTGTGTTCCCTTATTGCAGCAACTAACTCACACATGCCCTCCCTCATGGCCTGTGTCATTGTCAGTGTCATCCTTTCCATTAACTCAGACATTCCCTCCCTCATGGCCACTGTCGTCCTTTCCATTACTTCTGACATTCCCTCCCTCACTGATGTTCCTGGACATCGTTCCCATTTCCCGTGCGATTACTGTTACTTCTCCCGACAGTCCCGCTATCTCATCACTCACCCCACTGATGGTGTCCAGGAGTGATTGGGTAAGGTCAATGCTCTCCCCACCCAATGCCATGATCTGAGCCATGTCTGTTGCATCCTGTATCTCAGGAGAGCGTGGTCAATTTCTCCTTTCCCTCACCCTGGGTCTGCCTTGCAGCACCCCTGTGGGAGGTGCAGGCTGAGACGGTAGGGCCCTGGGTGTTCCATGCTGCGTCCCACCACCACTGGGACCCTCAACCTCAGACGCTGGGAAACCATGGAATATCGCACCAGAACTGAAACAACTAATCATGGACTGGCTGAAACCAAGGAATGTCGCACCAGAACTCAAACCACTAGTCAACGCCAACTCCATTAACGCAACCTCCTCCATATTCAGTACAACACAGTCCCCTTCATCCAACTCCATCCCCTCCCCCTTCCCCCATGTTGGTCTGCAGGGTTGGCTTGGATGATGTTCTCGTGCTCAGGCTTGTCAGCGTCTGAATCTTCTTCTGGATCTTCAGGATTGGCCTCAGGTTCTGCAAAATATAACAGAACAGTCAAATGGTTAGCAACAGAGGAGGGGGCAGGATGGGTGGCACGAGTAGGCTCACACATCGCAGGTCAGGCAGCAGGTTGATTTGAAGGGCCACGATGAATTTTCAGGACTTACCCTCTTCCTCGCATGTGGGCCCAGCCTTACAACAAGCCAAAGTAGCAGGCGAGCCCCAACCGTTGTACATGTATTCAATAAGTTAACCAAGGCAGTAGCCTGTGTTCATGGGACAAAAGAGACGTACCAAAGAGTGTCCCAATATTTGCTCGAGTCAGACAAGCTGCCAATCTCACAGTTTTTGGAGAGCAGAGGCACTATTATCAATGCTTTGTTTCAAATATGTCTAACACCGTCTGTGCACTGTAACATGATCTGCCATGGGCCAGGCACTGAGAACGGCACTAATGCCCTCAGATGGCTACCGTTGCCCACCACCGGGGTGGAAACGGCACAGCCCGCAGACCTGCCCGTTGTTATGGAAGTGCTAGAGAGCGAGGGGTCAACCGTAACGGCTCTCCAGTTTAGGACCTGGACCAGCCAGGATCCCATGTTACCGCCTGCTAACGGCGAACCTCTAGACGGGATGTTGCAGCTTATCCATAGCAAAGATGAAATGCTTATCCCATCAGATTGCCCCCTATGGGGCAACCCTGTAACATTGCAAAGAAAGGCAGGGAGGCTACACACAGTCGGTGTTCTGGGGTCTCCATACCATGGCCCAGGATCCACGGGGACCACGCTGCCTCCCGCCACTACTGAAAGTCAAGGCCATATCGGCCATCCTTGGCTTGCGATAATAGTCCGGAGCGGGCAGCCCAAATCATAAAGCCAAGCACCACACGTGTCACGATAGACTACCTACAGACCCGGCTATCCCAGGTGCTACGCAGTCACCGTGACAGAATCACTCAGAACCGAGCCTTCCGTATGCTATCATCAGAGAATGTATCATGATCGCATGGCTACTCCACGCGACATCAGAATAAATGTAGACCATGTTCATGGCCCCAGATGGGCTGCTAGCACTGTATTAGCCAAAGAGGAGAATGGAGTGTTGGTGATGAAAATGGAGTGTTTGTTGTGAAACCATGTAATGGGCAAACACAGAAAGCATTTGGACCAGACCAAACTGCGAACTACAGATAACCAGGAACCACTGTGAAAGGACCTGGCCCCCAGCGACCCACTAACACAATTGACCTCACTGTCAACCACGAGGATGAACCTACCATGCCCAACAGTCCGATCAGACCAGCCACACGACAGTGCAGCAATGATCCGACCAACTCATCCATGTCAGGACTTCAACTCAGACAATCGACCCAGGAACGCAGAGCGCCAGATCATCTCAACTTGTAAATAACTTGCACATAAGACTTTGAGGGGAGTGATGTTATGTAAGAATGTAAACCTCACCAATATGTAAGACTTGCCACCAGGGGGCACACCTGTGGGAGACCCAAGGGTCACCTGTGCACCCTGGGCAAGCAGGTATAAAAGGTAATCGACCATGCTGCTTCCTCACTCTGGAGTCACATTAAAGAGACCAAGGTCACAACAGTTTGAGCTTATAACACAATCTTGTAGAGTTATTCTGAACATAACACTCCTTCCTCCACTTGTCCCAGCACACTTCCACTCCCCCCTTTGACCCAGTGATCTGTCGGTACGTATCGTTCCCCAGTCGTTCCCAGTCCGCTTTCTGGTTCCCCGTGTCCTGACTCAATTTCCTGAGCCACCACCACCGTCCCAGGGGAATGTGTCCCTTGCACTTCAAGCATACGCGCTTACCCTCAGCCACCCTAACCCATGTGGCTGTGACCTTCAGTCTGGGACACGGTAAGGAAGCCTCCCCGTATATGAACCCGACGTGGCTGGAGTATTTCGGAGAATTCGACCCCAGCCACACTGGCCACCTTCCCTCATGGAAGTAGGCTGCCATCCCGTCCGTGTCCCCTGTCCTACCCCCCTGTGTCATGGTGGGTCCATTACCCCCAGTACATCCGTAAAGGAAGGCGTCCCCCCCCTGCTGTACCCTGTTCCGGTCAGGCTTCAAAGAACGATTACCAGGGTTGTCTCCATCTTTCTCTCGGATTCCTGTAAAGATACAAAGAAATAACAACCTTTCTGTGAGAGGGTGTACCTCCACAGGTTTGGCTTCATCAAAACACACTCTGTAAAATACGAAACTGAGAAGGAAACTATATACACCGCCTCCCGTCTCTGGGTGACCCCACTGGGTCTCTACGACCCTGGGCCTTTTACGGCTCCTCGGTGGTGTGTAAGGAGGTGACCACGGCGTTCTCGGCCGTGGGATCCTGCTACTCCTCCTAACCACCACCACCATGGGCTCCTCACTGTCCCAAACTATGGGAGGAAGACCCACATCCACCATGCTGTTTACAGCGCCTTGGTGTTTCTTTCTGTTTCTCGCTCTTTCCCCGGGTTAAACAACTTGCACTGGTTCATATGGAACCACTTTGTGTGCTTCGGAAGCTTAACTGCGTACACCATAGGACTGGCCTTATCTACGATGCTGTAGGGTCCCATGTACAAAGGCTCAAACATGCCCACCCAAGTGTAATTGCGGACCATGACCTGATCCCCCACCTTCCATTTGTGGGTTCTCTGGGGCTCGAGCAACAACCGATTGCTCCGGTGCTGCTTCCCCATGTTGCTGGCAGCTTGCCAATGAATCTGTTTCAAGTGTTCGAACAGATTCTTGACAAACTTGTCCCGGTTTACCTCTCTCACTTACCCCGCTGTGAGAACTGGTGCCAGAACATGGGTGGGTGTGCGCATGACCCTACCAGTCAGGAGCTCATGCGGGGAATACCCTGTGCTTCTGGAGAGGCTGGCTCGGACCCCCATCAGGACAAACGGCAGGACCTCAACCCATTTTTTCAGGGACTGTCCTGTTTCATTCCGCAGCCTTTCTTTGATAGTCCAATTAAGTCGCTCCACAACCCCCAATGACCGTGGGTTGTGAGCCACATACCACTTCCCTTCTATCCCGAGCACTTTCAAGGTAGCCTGCATTTCCTGCCCTGTGAAGTGGCTCCCCTGGTCGGACTCCACGATCTGTGGCAGTCCCCACCTCGAGAACACTTCCCTCATCAAGATCCTTGCCGTCGCCAATGCTGTGGCTGATCGGCAAGGGCAGGCTTCAACCCACTTCGAGAAAACGTCCTCTAGGATCAAACAGTACTTGTAACCCCGCTTTGCGATGGGCAATGGCCCGATGTAATTGACCTGTACCGACTGCCATAGTCCCTCTACCCTTCTCGTGTGTTCCATGGGAACCTTTCTTTTCTGGGGATCGGGGTTGTTCGCTGCGCACACCAGACAGTCTGCGCAAAAATCGCGGACCTTCTCCCTCAGTTGTGGCCACCACCCTGCCTGTTCTACCCTCTGCCAGGTAGTGTCTGGCCCTGGGTTACCCCGCTCCTGGGCCCCTGTAGGCTATCTGGAGGAATTCCCTCTGGTGCTGTTCTGGGACCACCCACTGATCTCCCCTGAAAAGCATTCCCTCCTTTAAAGTAATGCCCGCTACTCCGAACGGGCTTTTTACCTTTTCTCCCCTACCCAGCTTGAGGACAGGATCCTGTGCCTGGACTTTCCTCAAGTCCTAGGCCAATGCTATCTCTTGTGTTCCCCCTTTGTCCCGGATCGCTGCTACTGGGCTGGACCTGTATGGGTCCCAAAACTCTCCTGTTTTGGCTCCCTCCTTGGCTAACTCATCAGCCTTTTGGTTGTTTGCCCCTCTGGGCTCTGTCTTGGAATGGCCTTTACTTTATGAATGTAATGGCTTCCCTGGGTTCCCGTGGCCTCTAAGATCTTTTGCAACAGTGGTTTGGTTTCTAAGGGCTTTCCGTCTGCGGATGTGAAACCGCGACGAGACCAGATGGCCGCCTGTAATTTCTGCGGTCTAGAGGAGTCCGTGTTCCATGTTTTTATTGAACGTGCGAGGTTGCAGCCCCTCTTCCATTATTTTAAGGGGTTGCTCCTCAAATTCTGGTTGCACTTCAGTCCCACACTCCTGATGTTTGGGCCACTGTGAGGAGGGGAGCGGGCAGGTCAGAAGGCCGCCTTGTAGGACTGTGCCTGGGCACGGCCAAGGGGGCCATTAGCCGGTCCAGGCAGTGGGTGGTCGAGGGGGTTGTTCAGCCCGACTGCCTGCCTCTCTTCCGCGCTTACATCCGAGCCAGGGTGTCCCTGGAGATGGAGCACGCGGTGTCCACCGGTATGCTCGTGGCCTTCTGCGAGAGGTGGATGCCGGAGGGACTGGAGTGCATCATCAACCCCGGCAACCAAATTTTAATTTGATTTTAATGTCTAAAGTTTAATTTGTTTAAGTTGTCAGTTTTAGTGCCCCTCCCCCCCCCACCTTTTAGCCAAGGGGCACTTGTATAATTTGTGTTTCTAGTGCCCTCAATAAACAAGTGGGTACTTGTTTGAAAGTGTTTGGAGTGTGCCCCCCCCCCCCCTTTAACCAGGGGGCACTTGATTAAAGTGCACAATTAAAAAAAATAGTTGTAGAGCTGTTGTATGATGACACGCAGCTCCTGTTTGTGAGCCTCGGGGGCATCAGGACCGCCATGCATGGGCTACCTGTCTTTTAGCAAGAACTCATCAGGGTTTGGAACAGAGTCACCACCAATCGCAGTTCTGCCCTGTCTGGAGTGGCGGCTGTCCTGCAGGAGCTGCTGCTCAGGAATCCGTACCTCCATGACCGCGGTTTAAGGTGGCCGGTGTTTGGCAAGGTGACCAGGGTCAGGGACCTGCTCGATGGCGGAGGAGCGGGCTGATGGCGCCAGATGAGCTGGCATGGCGCCTATCCTGAGCCGACATCCGGTGCGCAGCCAATGCCATCGAATCGCTAAAAACAGCACTGGGCCCTGACTCCTTTAGGTGTGTTGAGGAGGCTCAAGCACGTGGGGAGATCCCATCTAAACTGACCCCTGTCCAGACAGAATTCCTCATCGGCACCAAGCCCCGAAACCTCCCTTCGGAGCCGGCGCCTCACAACTTGAGCCTCCTCCGGGATATGCCCTCTGCGCGGAGGGGATTCCTGTACGGGCTGCTCTTGCACACTCTCCACGTTGCCATCCTCGTCTGCCGTCCTGACACGCCATGGCACACCACCTTGCTGTCTGGAGAGGGCGGGGGTCCCCAATGGAGTGCTCTCTATGAGGGAGTCCTCCTTTTATTTATTGGGGACTTGACCTGGAGGGTGTTGCATGGAGCAATCCCGTGCAATAAGCTTTTAAGTCAGTTCACGGGCTCCCAGGCCGCCTGTAATTTCTGCGGTCAAGAGGAGTCCGTGTTTCACGTGTTTATTGAATGTGCGATGTTGCAGCCCCTCTTCCAATATTTGAAGGGGCTGCTCCTCAAATTCTGGTTGCACTTCAGTCCCACACTCCTGATCTTTGGGCACCCTGTGCGGAGGGGAGTGGGCAGGTCGGAAGGCCTCCTTCTTGGACTGCTCCTGGACATGGCCAAGGGGGCCATCAGCCAGTCCAGGCAGCGGGCGGTCGAGGAGGTCGTTCAGCCCGACTGCCTGCCTCTCTTCTGTGCTTACATCCGAGTCAGGGTGTCCCTGGAGATAGAGCACGCGGTGGCCACCGGTACGCTCGCGACCTTCTGCGAGAGGTGGGTGCCGGAGGGACTGGAGTGCATCATGACCCCCGGCAACCAAATTTTAATTTGACTCTTAAGGTTTAAAGTTTAATTTGTGGGTTTTAGTACCCCCCCCACCCCACCCCCCATCTACCTTTTAGCTAGGGGGCTCTTGTATAATTTGTGTTTTTGGTGCCCTCACAAGGGGCACTTGAGAAGTTTTTTGGAGTGTGATCCCCCCTTTAATCAGGGAGCACTTATTTAATGTTCACAACTAAAATAGTTGTAGAGATGTTGTATGATGACACGCAGCTCCTGTTTGTGAACATGGGGGTGCGTCAGGACCACCATGCGGGGGCTGCCTGTCTTTTACCAGGAACTCATCAGGGTTTGGAACAGAGTGTTGTGTATGCAATAACTCAATAGACTGAATACTGTAACTCCGAACAGGTACAAACCTGGCTCTACTTTATTAGAGCCCAAAGTGATTACATTACAAGATGGCTGGCCTTTTATACCTGGGCCGTTCACACGTGCGCACAGCCCAATGACCTCTGACAGTGGCGCCACCTGGTGGCTAGTAAACCCAAGCATACATACATGACAATATCCCCCTTTAAGATATTAGTAACGGTCTTTTTACAAATTGAGATTGCCAGGGGCTTTCCGTTTAGTTCAACTCCAGCCTTGGGCGAGCATTCTGAGTCTATTATGACTGGGGGCTGGGTAGCCGATCTGATGGGAGTGGCAATGACCACTTCAGGGATTGAATGTTCAGATTCATTGACCATGTCAGTGATTGAAAGTCCAGATTCACTGATGCCAGCGGAGTCCTCTGATGACTGAGGATAGGTTGGTTGGTCACTGATTGTGTCTTCCTCAGACATGTTGCGGTTCATCCGTGTGCCGCAGCTTTATCTGATTGACATGTTTCCTGCATGTTTGCCCATTCTTGAGCTTAATGATAAACACTCTGATACCCTCCTTGGCCGTAACAGTACCGGCAATCCATTTGGGACCTTGACCAAAATTCAGTACATACACAGGATCATTGATAGAAATGTCGCATGACACAGTAGCGCGATCATGATACCCTTGCTGACTTTGACATCTGTATTCTACATGATTATTCAAGTCAGGATGGACAAGAGAGAACCTGGTCTTGTGGCCTCTCTTCATCAATAGTTCAGCAGGGGAGACCCCAGTAAGCTTTTGTGTCTTGTCCTGTAACTAAGCAATATGCATACAAGTGAGTTTGCAATGAACCTTGAGTTACACGTTTCATACTCTGCTTGATGGTTTGGACCACACGCCCTTCTTGTCCATTGGATGCGGGTTTGAATGGTGCTGACCTCACATGTTTGATTCCATTGAGTTTCTTGAAACTCCATACTGGTGAAACAAGATCCGTTGTCGCTTACAACGATGTCAGGCAGACCATGCGTAGCAACCATGATTTGAAGGCTCTCAATGGTAGCTGTGGATGTGCTGGATGACATGATTATACACTTTATCCACTTGGAATATGCATCCACCTCAACTAAGAACATCTTTCCTAAAGTCGATGTGGATTCTGAACCATGGTTTAGATGGCCAGGACCATAGACTCAGCGACAATTCCGCTGGTGCTTTACTAAGCTGCATGCAAGTGTTGCACTGATGCACACATGATTCCAGATCAGAGTCAATTCCAGGCCACCATACATGAGACCTGGCAATGGCTTTCATCATGACAATACCGGGATGCATGCTATGTAGATCATGCACAAATTTCTCTCTGCATTTCTTGGGCATAACAGCACGATTACGCAATCTGAATGAATGGTAGTTCATCTTTGCGATGGATCTAAGGTTTGGTCTCCTCACACATTTGCTTGGGTATGGCAGACCAATCACCACTAAGGATACAATGTTCCACAACTGATAATATCGGGTCCTGGCTGATCCAGGTCTTAATTTGTTGAGCCGTGACAGGGCTGATCCAGGTCTTAATTTGTTGAGCCATGACAGGGCTTCCTTTACTTTCAAAAGCATCCATGACTAACAGTAGGTCTGCCGGTTGTGGCATTTCCACCTCTGGTGTGGGCAACGATAGATGGCTCAATGCATCGGCACAATTCTCAGTGGCAGGTCTATGGCGAATGACATAATCATAGGCAGATAATGTCAGTGCCCACCTCTGGATGCGGGACAATGCATTGGTATTGATATCATTGTTTTCCGAAAACAATGAAATGAGTGGCTTGTGATCTGTTTCCAGTTCAAACCGAAGACCAAACAGGTACTGATGCATCTTTTTCACCCCATTCACACAGGCTTCTTTCTCTACTATGCTGTCGGCTCTTTCTGCCTTTGACAAACGTTTTGAAGCATATGCAACAGGTTGTAATTTTCCCAACTCATTAGTTGGTTGGAGTATGCAACCAACTCCATATGACAAAGCATCACATGCCTAGATGCTTACATGGATCAGAATGTACCAGCAGCTTGTTAGAACAAAGCAGATTAGTAGCCTTCTCAAAAGCTCTAGCTTGAGACGCACCGCAAACCCAGTTGTCGCCTTTTCTTAGCAGCATGTGCAATGGCTGTAATAAGGTGCTCAATCTAGGTAAGAAATTAACGAAGTAGCTGGATAGACCAAGGAACGAACGCAGCTCCGTCACATTCTGAGGCTTGGATGCATTTTTGATGGCCTTGGTTTTCGAGTCCGTAGGCCTGACACCGTCAGCAGCAATTTTCCTCACCAAGAATTCGAATTCCGGTGCCATGAAGACACACTTCGAGCGTTCCTGTCCAAGTCCCACTTTGTCCAGACGATGTAGAACCTCTTCCAGGTTGTTCAGATGTTCAGCGGAGTCACGACTTGTGACCAGTATGTCATTTTGGAACACGATGATTCTGGTGACGGACTTCAGTAGACTCTCCATGTTCCTCTGAAATATGGCTGTAGCCGAGCGAATTCCAAAAAGGCACCTGTTGTAGATAAACAGTCCTTTATGAGCGTTGATGCACGTAAGTTTCTTCGACGTGTCGACCAGTAACTGTGTCATGTAGGCCGATGTCAGATCCAGTTTTGTGAACGACTTCCCCCCAGGCTAGCATTACAAACAGGTCATCAGCCTTCGGTAATGGGTAATGATCCTGTTTCAAAACTCGGTTGATCGTAACTTTGTAGTCTCCACAAATCCTGACAATGCCATCATTTTTCAACACGGGAAAAATGGGGCTGGTCCATTAGTTAAATTCGACCGGTGATATGATTCCTTCATGCTGGAGTCTCTCCAGTTCGGTTTCGAACTTCTCCCTCAACATGTACAGAACTGCTCGAGCTTTATAATGGATGGGTCTTGCATCCGAGTCCATGTGGATCTGCACCATGGCTCCCGTGAAATTGCCGATGCCTGGTTCAAACAGCGAGGGGAACTTGCTCAGCACTTGAGCACATGGAGTATCCTCCTCTGATGACAATGTTTTGATCTCATTCCAGTTACATTTGATTTTTTTGAACCAATTCCTTCCGAACAGCGTTGAACTATTGTCTGGAACAAGCCATAATGGTAAATCGTGAACCGCACTATCATACAGCACCTTGATTACTGCACTGCCAATCACTGTTTTGAGTTCTTTAGTGCACATACACAACTTGGCATTGACTGGACTCAGCTTAGGTCTCACAGCCTTAGTATCCCACAGCCTGTCGAATGTCCTCTAGCTCATTATTGATTGACTCTGGATCAGTTCCTATAGAGTGGAGGGTAGCCAATGTAACCCCACTTTTTAAAAAAGGAGGGAGAGAGAAAACAGGGAATTATAGACCGGTAGTGGGTAAAATGATGGAATCAATTATTAAGGATGTCATAGCAGTGCATTTGGAAAGAGGTGACATGATAGGTCCAAGTCAGCATGGATTTGTGAAGGGGAAATCATGCTTGACAAATCTTCTGGAATTTTTTGAGGATGTTTCCAGTCGAATGGACAAGGGAGAACCAGTTGATGTGGTATATTTGGACTTTCAGAAGGCGTTCGACAAGGTCCCACACAAGAGATTGATGTGCAAAGTTAGAGCACATGGGATTGGGGGTAGTGTACTGACATGGATTTAGAACTGGTTGTCAGACAGGAAGCAAAGAGTAGGAGTAAATGGGTACTTTTCAGAATGGCAGGCAGTGACTAGTGGGGTACCGCAAGGTTCTGTGCTGGGGCCCCAGCTGTTTACACTGTACATTAATGATTTAGATGAGGGGATTAAATGTAGTATCTCCAAATTTGCGGATGACACTAAGTTGGGTGACAGTGTGAGCTGCGAGGAGGATGCTGTGAGGCTGCAGAGCGACTTGGATAGGTTAGGTGAGTGGGCAAATGCATGGCAGATGAAGTATAATGTGGATAAATGTGAGGTTATCCACTTTGGTGGTAAAAACAGAGAGACAGACTATTATCTGAATGGTGACAGATTAGGAAAAGGGGAGGTGCAAAGAGACCTGGGTGTCATGGTACATCAGTCATTGAAGGTTGGCATGCAGGTGCAGCAGGCGGTTAAGAAAGCAAATGGCATGTTGGCCTTCATAGCAAGGGGATTTGAGTACAGGGGCAGGGAGGTGTTGCTACAGTTGTACAGGGCATTGGTGAGGCCACACCTGGAGTATTGTGTACAGTTTTGGTCTCCTAACCTGAGGAAGGACATTCTTGCTATTGAGGGAGTGCAGCGAAGGTTCACCAGACTGATTCCCGGGATGGCGGGACTGACCTATCAAGAAAGACTGGATCAACTGGGCTTGTATTCACTGGAGTTCAGAAGAATGAGAGGGGACCTCATAGAAACATTTAAAATTCTGACGGGGTTAGACAGGTTAGATGCAGGAAGAATGTTCCCAATGTTGGGGAAGTCCAGAACCAGAGGTCACAGTCTAAGGATAAGGGGTAAGCCATTTAGGACCGAGATGCGGAGGAACTTCTTCACCCAGAGAGTGGTGAACCTGTGGAATTCTCTACCACAGAAAGTTGTTGAGGCCAATTCACTAAATATATTCAAAAAGGAGTTAGATGAGGTCCTTACTACTAGGGGGATCAAGGGGTATGGCGAGAAAGCAGGAATGGGGTACTGAAGTTGAATGTTCAGCCATGAACTCATTGAATGGCGGTGCAGGCTAGAAGGGCCGAATGGCCTACTCCTGCACCTATTTTCTATGTTTCTATGTTTCTATGACTCACACCCGTGTCCAATTCCATCGATACCGGCACACCATTGAGTTTTACATTAATCATTATTTGGGCCTAATTAACATAGAAACATAAAAACATAGAAAATAGGTGCAGGGGTAGGCCATTCGACCCTTCGAGCCTGCACCATCATTCAATAAGATCATCGCTGATCATTCACCTTAGTACCCCTTTCCTGCTTTCTCTCCATACTCCTTGATCCCTTTAGCCGTAAGGGCCACATCTAACTCCCTCTTGAATATATCCAACAAACTGACATCAATAAATCTCTGCGGTAGGGAATTCCACAGGTTAACAACTCTCTGAGTGAAGAGGTTTCTCCTAATCTCAGTCTTAAATGGCTTACCCCTTATCCTTAGACTGTGTCCTCTGGTTCTGGACTTCCCCAACATCGGGAACATTCTTCCTGCATCTAACCTGTCCAGTCCCATCAGAATTTTATATGTTTCTATGAGATCCCCTCTCATCCTTCTAAACTCCAGTGAATAAAGGCCCAGTTGATTCGGACTCTCCTCAAATGTCAGTCCTGCCATCCCGGGAATCAGTCTGGTGAACCTTCGCTGCACTCCCTCAATAGCAAGAATGTCCTTCCTCAGATTAGGAGACCAAAACTGAACACAATATTCCACGTGAGACCTCACCATGGCCCTGTACAACTGCAGTAAAACCTCCCTGCTCTTATACTCAAATCCCCTAGCTATGAAGGTCAACATACCATTTACCTTCTTCACCGCCTGCTGTACCTGCATGCCAACTTTCAATGACTGATGTACCATGACACCCAGGTCTCATTGCATCTCCCCTTTTCCTAATCTTCCGCCATTCAGAAAATATTCTGCCTTCGTGTTTTTGCCACCAAAGTGGATAACCTCACATTTATCTACATTATACTGCATCTACCATGCATTTGCACACTCACCTAACCTGTCCAAGTCACCCTGCAGCCTCTTAACGTCCTCCTCACAGCTCACACCACCACCCAGTTTAGTGTCATCGGCAAACTTGGAGATATTACGCTCAATTCCTTCATCTAACTTATTAATGTATATTGTAAATAGCTGGGGTCCCAGCACTGAGACATGCGGGACTCCACTAGTCACTGCTTGGCATTCTGAAAAGCACCCGTTTATCCCAACTCTCTGCTTCCTGTCTGCCAACCAGTTTTCTATCATGTCAGTACATTACCCCCAATACTATGTGCTTTAATTTTGCACACCAATCTCTTGTGTGGGACCTTGTCATAAGCCTTTTGAAAGTCCAAATGTACCACATCCACTGGTTCTCCCTTGTCCACTCTACTAGTTACATCCTCAAAAAATTCTAGAAGAGGTCAAGCATGATTTCCCTTTCATAAATCCATGCTGACTTGGACCGATCCTGTCACTGCTTTCCAAATGTGCTGCTATTTCATCTTTAAAAATTGATTCCAACATTTTCCCCATTACTGATGTCAGGCTAACCAGTCTATAATAACCCGTTTTCTCTCTCCCTCCTTTTTTAAAAAGTGGTGTTACATTAGCTACCTTCCAGTCCATAGGAACTGATCCAAAGTCGATAGACTGTTGGAAAATGATCACCAATGCATCCACTATTTCTAGGGCCACTTCCTTAAGTACTCTGAGATGCAGACTACCAGCCCTGGATAATTATCGGCCTTCAATCCCATCAATTTCCCTCACACAATTTCCCGCCTAATAAGGAGCTCCTTCAGTTCCTCCTTCTCACTCGACCCTCGGTCCCCGAGTATTTCCGGAAGGTTATTTGTGTCTCCTTTCGTGAAGACAGAACCAAAATATTTGTTCAACTGGTCTGCCATTTCTTTGTTCCCCATTATAAATTCACCTGAATCTGAGTGCAAGGGACCTACGTTTGTCTTCACTAATCTTTTTCTCTTCACATATCTATAGAAGCTTTTGCAGTCAGTTTTTATGTTCCCAGCAAGTTTCCTCTTGTACTCTATTTTCCCCCTCCTAATTAAACCCTTTGTCCTCCTCTGCTGAATTCTAAATTTCTCCCAGTCCTCAGGTCTGCTGCTTTTTCTACCCAATTTATATGCCTCTTCCTTGGATTAACACTATCCTTAATTTCCCTTGTTAGCCACAGTTGAGCCACCTTCCCCGTTTTAATTTTACTCCAGACAGGGATGTACAATTGCTGAAGTTCATCCATGTGATCTTTAAATGTTTGCCATTGCCTATCCACCGTCAACCCTTTAAGTATCATTTGCCAGTCTATTCTAGCCAATTCACGCCTCAAACCATCAAAGTTATCTTTCCTTAAGTTCAGGACCCTAGTCTCTGAATTAACTGTGTCACTCTCTCCATCTTAATAAAGAATTCTAACATATTATTGTCACTCTTCCCCAAGGGGCCTCGCACAACAAGGTTGCTAATTAGTCCTTTCTCTTTACACAAAACGACACCGATGATGCCGATGATTTCCCCCACAACACCAACATGGTGATATCGAATTCATTCCCGTTGGCGGACTTTGAGCAGCCACAGGTTTCGTGTACGCAGTCGGGTAGGCCCTGCCATATGCAGCTCTGCCAAACGATGATACTATCTTGTTTACAGTACTTTATTAGGGCCCAAAGTGATTACATTACAAGATGGCTGGCCTTTTATATCTGGGCCACACATACGTGCGCACAGCCCAATGACCACTGACAGTGGCGCCACCTGGTGGCTAGTAAACCCAAGCATACATACATGACACAGAGTCGCCACCAAGCGCAACTCTCCCGTCTGGAGTGGCGGCTGTACTTCAGGAGCCGCTGCTCAGGAATCCCTACCTCCACGACAATGGTTTTAGGTGGCAGACGTATGAGAGGGCTGTGTTTGGCAAGATGACCAAGGTCAAGTACCTGCTCCATGGCGGAGGAGTGGGCTGGATGGTGCCAAAGGAGCTGGCACAGCTCCCGGGCCGACATCCGGCGTGTGGCTAATGCCATTGAGTCGCTAAAAACAGCACTGGGCTCTGACTCCGTTAGGTGTGTCAAGAAGGCTCAAGCACGTGGGGAGATCCCATCCGAACTGACTTCCGTCCGGATGGAATTCCTCATTGGCGTCAAGCCCCGAAACCTTCCTCAGAAACTGGCGCCTCACAACTTGAGCCTCCTCCGGGAAATCCCCTTCGTGCCTTTCAGTTCTGCGCAGAGAGGATTTCTGTACGGGCTGCTCTTGCACACTTTCCACGTTGCCATCCTCGTCTGCCGCCCGGACACGCCATGTCGCACCATCTTGCCGTCCGGAGGAGGCGGATGTCCCCAATGGAGTGCTTGCTACACGGGAGTCCTCCCTTTATTTATTGGGGAGTTGGCCTGGAGGGTATTGCACGGTGCAGTCCGTGCAATAAGTTTTTAAGTCAGTTCACCGGCTTGCAGGCCGCCTGCAATTTCTGCGGTCTAGAGGAGTCCGTGTTCTATGTATATGTTGAATGTGTGAGGTTGCAGCCCCTCTTCCAATATTTGAAGGGTCTGCTCCTCAAATTCTGGTTGCACTTCAGTCCCACACTCCTGATCTTTGGGCATCCTGTGCCGAGGGGAGTGAGCAGGTCGGAAGGCCTCCTCGTAGGACTGTTCCTGGCCATGGCCAAAGGGGCCATCGCTCGTTCCAGACCACGGGCAATCGAGGGGGTCATTCAGCCCGACTGCCTGCTTCTCTTCCACAGTTGTCCCTGGAGATGGAGCACGCAGTGTCCACCGGTACGCTCGCGGTCTTCCGTGAGAGGTGGGCACCGGAGGGACTGGAGTGCATCATCATCCCCGGCAATCAAATTTTAATTTGAACCAAGTAATGTCTAAAGTTTAAATTGTTTAAGTTTGTCAGTTTTAGTGCCCCATCAGGGGCATTTGATTTAACGTTTTATTGTTTTACAGATACAACAAAATAGTTGTAGAGCTGTTGCATGATGACACGCAGCTCCTGTTTGTGAGCCTGGGGGGCGTCAGGACCACCATGCGGGGACTGCCTGTCTTTTACCAGGAACTCATCAGGGTTTGGAACAGAGTCGCCACCAAGTGCAGCTCTCCCCCGTCTGGAGTGGAAGCTGTCCTGCAGGAGCCGCTGCTCAGGAATCCGTACCTCCACGACCGCGGTTTTAGGTGGCAGGCAGATGAGAGGGCTGTGTTCGGCAAGGTGGCCAGGGTCAGGGACCTGCTCGATGGCGGAGGAGCGGGCTGGGTGGTGCCAGAGGAGCCGGCACGCGCCTATCCTGGGCCGACGTTTGGCGCGCGGTCAATGCCATCCAGTCACTAAAAACAGCTCTGGGCCCTGACTCCATTAGGTGTGTCGAGGAAGCTCAAGCACGTGGGGAGATCCTGTCCAAACTGACCCCTGTCCGGACGGAATTCCTTATCAGCGCCAAACCCTGAAACTTCCCATGGGAGCCGGCACCTCACAGCTTGAGCCTCCTCTGGGAAATCCCCTCCATGCCTTTCAGTTCTGCGCAGAGAGGATTCTTGCACACTCTCCACGTTGCCATCCTTGTCTGCCATCCATACACGCCATGGCGCACCATCTTGCCGTCCAGAGGAGGCGGGAGTCCCCAATGGAGTGCTGTCTATGCGGGATTCCTCCCTTTATTTATTAGGGACTTGGCCTGGAGGTGTTGCACGGAGCAGTCAACATAAGAACATAAGAAATAAGAACAGGAGTCGGCCATATGGTCCCGCGAACCTGTTCCACCATTAAATAAGATCATGGCTGATCCGATCATTGTTTCAGCTCCACTTCCCTGCCCGCTCCCCATAACCCCTTATCCCCTTATCAATTAAGAAACCATCAATTTCTTAAATTTATTCAATGTCCCAGCTTCCACAGCTCTCTGAGGCAGTGAATTCCACAGATTCACAATCCTCTGAGAGAAGAAATTTCTCCTCATCTCAGTTTTAAATGGGCGGCCCCTTATTCTAAGATCATGCCCTCCAGTTTGAGTCTCCCTCATCAGTGGAAACATCCTCTCTGCATCCACCCTGTCAAGCCCCCTCATAATCTTATGTATCTCGATAAGATCAACTCTCATTCTTCTGAATTCCAGTGAGTAGATGCCCAACCTACTCAACCTTTCCTCATAAGTCAATCCCCTCTCCCCAGAATCAACCTAGTGAATCCTCTCTGAGCTGCCTCCAAAGCAAGTATATCCTTTCGTAAATATGGAAACCAAAACTGCACGCAGTATTCCAGGTGTGGCCTCATCAATACCTTATATAGCTGTATTAAGACTTCCCTGCTTTTATACTCCATCCTCTTTGCAATAAAGGCCAAGAGACCATTGGCTTTCCTGATCACTTGCTGTACCTGCATACTATCCTTTTGTGTTTCATGTACAAGTACCGCCAGTTCCCACAGTACTGCGGCACTTTGCAATCTTTCTCCATTTAAATAATAACTTGCTCTTTGATTTTTTTTCTGCCTAAGTGCATGACCTCATACTTTCCAACATTATACTCCATCTGCCAAATTTTGTCCACTGTCTATGTCCTTTTGCAGATTTTTTGTGTCCTCCTCACACATTGCTTTTCCTCCCATCTTTGTATCGTCAGCAAACTTGGCTACGTTACACTCAGTCCCTTCTTCCAAGTCGTTAATGTAGATTGTAAATAGTTGGGGTCCCAGCACTGATCCCTGCGGCACCCCACCAGGTACTGGTTGCCAACCGGAAAAGGACCCATTTATCCCGACTCGCTGTTTTCTGTTAGTTAGCCAATCCTCTATCCATGCTAATATATTACCCCCAATCCTGTGAACTTTTATCTCGTGCAATAACCTTTTATGTGGTACCTTGTCAAATGCCTTCTGGAAGTCCAAATACATCACATCCACTGGTTCCCCTTTATCCACCGTTTGTTACATCCTCAAGGAACTCCAGCAAATTTGTCAAACATGACTTCCCCTTCATAGATCCATTCTGACTCTGCCTGACCGAATTTCGCATTTCCAAATGTCCCACTACTGCTTCTTTAATAATGGACTCCAACATTTTCAGACGTTAGGCTAACTGGTCCATAGTTTCCTGCTTTTTGTCTGCCTCCTTTTTTAAATAAGGGCATTACCTTTGCAGTTTTCCAATCTGCTAGGACCTCCCCAGAATCCAAGGAATTTTGGTAAATTATAACCAATGCATCCATAATCCCTTTCGCTACTTCTCTTAAGACCCTAGGAGGCAAGCCATCTGGTCCAGAGGATTTATCAGCCTTTAGTCCCATTATCTTACTGAGTTCCACCTCCTTTGTGATTGTGATTGTGTTAAGTCCCCCATAGCCCCTAGACTATCCACTGTTGGAATATTGTTAGTGTCCTCTACCGTAACGACCGATACAAAATATTTGTTCAGAGTTTCTGCCATCTCCATGTCCCCCATTACTAATTCCCAGGTCTCGTCCTCAAAGGGACAAACATTTACTTTAGCCACCATTTTCCTTTTTATAGAAACTTTTGCTATCTGTTTTTATATTTTGCGTTAGTTTACTTTCATAGTCTATCTTCCCTTTCTTATCCCATGCAATAAATTTTTAAGTCGGTTCACGGGCTCCCAGGCCGCCTGTAATTCCTGCTGTCTAGAGAAGTCCGTGTTCCATGTATATGTTAAATGTGTGAGATTGCAGCCCCTCTTCCAATATTTGAAGGGGCTGCTTCTCAATTTCCGGTTGCACTTCAGTTCCACATTCCTGATCTTTGGGCATCCTGTGCAGAGGGGAGTGGGCAGGCTGGAATGCTTCCTCGTCGGACTGCTCCTGGGCATGGCCAAGGTGGATAGCAACCGGTTAGGGCAGCGGTTGAGGGGGTCATTCAGCCCGACTGCCTGCCTCTCTTCCGCGGTTATATCTGAGCCAGGGTGTCCCTGGAGATGGAACACGCGGTGACCATCGGTATGCTTGCGGCCTTCTGCGAGAGGTGGGCGCCAGAGGGACTGGAGTGCATTTTCAACCCGGGGAACAGAATTTTAATTTAATTTGGTAGAGTTCGCATGTTAATTTGGACATTTGCGGGTTCTAGTGCCCTCACAAAAGGGGATACTTGATTTAAAGTTCCTACAAAAATAGTTGTAGAGCTGTTGTATTATGACATGCAGCTCCTGTTTGTGAACCTGGGGGGTATCCGGACCGCCATGCGAGGGCTGCCTGTCTTTTACCAGGAACTCATCAGGGTCTGGAACAGAGTCTCCACCAAGCGCAGTTCTCCCCCGTCTGGAGTGGCGTCTGTCCTTCGGGAGCCGCTGCTCATGAATCCATACCTCCACGACCGCAGTTTTAGCTGGCAGGCTGTGTTTGGCAAGGTGAGCAGGGTCAGGGACCTACTCGAAGGAGGAGGAATGGGCTGGATGGCGCCTGAAGAGCTGGCACGGCGCCTATCCCGGCGCGCAGCCAATATCATCGAGCCGCTAAAAACGGCACTGCGCCCTGACTCCGTTAGGTATGTCGAGGATGTTTTAGCACATGGAGCGATCCCATCCGTACTGACCCCCGTCCGGACAGAATTCCTTATTGGCGCCAAGCCCCAAAACCTCCCTCGGGAGCCGGCGCATCACAACTTGAACCTTCTCTGGGAAGTCCCCTCCGTGCCTTTCAGTTCTGCGTGGAGGAGTTTCCTGCACGGGCCGCTCTTGCACACTCTCCACTTTACCATCCTCGTCTGCCATGCAGACACGCCATGGCGCGCACCATCTTGCTGTCCAGAGGAGGCGTGGGTCCTCAATGGATTGCTCTCTATGCGGGAGTCCTCCCTTTATTTATTGGGGACTTAGCCTGGAGAGTGTTGCATGGACCAGTCCCATGCAATCGTTTTTTAAGTCGGTTCATGGACTCCCAGGCCGCCTGCAATTTCTGTGGTCTGGTGGAGTCCGTGTTCCATATTTATGTTAAATGTGCGAGGTTGCAGCCCCTATTCCATTACTTGAAGGGCCTACTCCTTAAATTCTGGTTGCATTTCAGTCCACGCTCCTGATCTTTGGGCACCCTGAGCAGAGGGTAGTGGGCAGGTCGGAGGGCCTCCTCAAAGGACTGCTCCTGGGTATGGCCAAGGTGGCCACCAACCGGTCAAGGCAGCGGGCAGTTGACGGGGTCGTTCAGCCGGACTGCCTGCCTCTCTTCCGCGATTACATGCGAGCCAGAGTGTCCCTGGAGAGGGAGCACGCGGTGTCCACCGGTATGCTCATGGCCTTCCGTGAGAGGTGGGCGCTGGAGGGACTGGAGTGCATCACCCCTGGCAACCAAATTTTAATTTGACCGTTTCAAGTTTAATTTGTTTAAATTGTCGGTTGTAGTGCCCCATTAATAAGAGGGCATCTGATTTATATTTGATTTACAGGTGCAACTAAAATAGTTGTAAAGCTGTTGTATTGGGCCCGACTCCACTTGGTGTGTCAAGGGGGCTCAAGCACGTGGGGCGATCCCATCCGAACTGACCCCCGAAACTTCCCTTAGGACCCAGCTCCTCACAACTTGAGCCGTCTCTGGGAAATCCCCTCCGTGCCTTTCAGTTCTGTGCGGAGGGTGTCCCTGTAACGGCTGCTCTTGCACATCCTCCATTTTGCCACCCTCGGCTGTGGTCCGGACATTCCATGCTGGCAGGAGAAGGCGGTGATCCCCAATTGAGTGCTCCCTACTTGGGAGTCTTCCCTTTATTTATTGGGTACTTGGCCTGGAGGATGTTGCAGGGGGAAGTGCCATGCAATACATTTTTGAGTCGGTCCACGGACTCCCATGCCACCTGCAATTTCTGCAGTCTGGAGGATTCCGTGTTCCGTGTCATCATCATCATAGGCAGTCCCTTGAAATCGAGGAAGACTAGCTTCCACTCTAAAAAGGAGTTCTCAGGTGACTGAACAGTCCAATACAGGAATTACAGTCTCTGTCACAGGTGAGCAGACAGTCGTTGGAGGAAAGGATGGGTGGGGAGTCTGGTTTGCCGCACGCTCCTTCCGCTGCCTGCACTTGTTTGCTGCATGCTCTCAGCGATGAGACTTGAGGAGCTCAGCACCTTCCCGGATGCTCTTCCTCCACTTAGGGCAGTCTTTGGCCAGGGATTCCCAGGTGTTGGTGGGGATATTGCACTTCCTCAAAGCCTCCTTGATAGTGTCCTTGAAACGTTTCCTCTGCCCATCTAGGGCTCGCTTGCCATGTAGGAGGTCCGAGTAGAGCTCCTGCTTTGGGAGTCTCGAGTCGGGCATGCGAACATTGTGGCCCGCCCAACGGAACTGGTCGAGTGTGATCGGTGCTTCACTTCTCGGGATGTTGGTCTGATTGAGAACACTGACGTTGGTGCGTCTGTCCTCCCATGGGATTTGCGGAGACATCGTTGGTGTATTTCTCCAGCGATTTGAGGTGTCTACTGTATATGTTCCATGTTTTTGAGCCATACAGGAGGGTGGGTATCACTACAGCCCTGTTGACCATAAGCTTGGTGCCAGATTTGAGGGCGTGATCTTCGAACACTCTCTTCCTCAGATGGCCGAAGGTTGCGCTGGCACACTGGAGGCGGTGTTGGACCTCGTCATCGATGTCTGCCCTTGCTGATAATAGCCTCCCGAGGTATGGAAAGTGGTCCACGTTGTCCAGTGCCACGCCGTGAATCTTGATGACTCGGGGGCAGTGCTGTCCGGTTGGTGGAGAAACTTTGTCTTACAGATGTTTAGTGTAAGGCTATGCTTTCGTACGCCTCGGTGAAGAAGTTGACGATGACTTGGAGTTCAGCCTCTGAATGTGCGCAGACGCAAGCGTCTTCTGCTAACTGTAGCTCGACGACAGAGGATGGGACGGTCTTGGATATGGCCTGGAGGTGACGAAGATTGAACAGGTTCCCACTGGTTCCATAGTTTAGTTCCACTCCAGCGGGGAACCGTAAAGATCATGTCCGTTGTACCCCGTAGTGGATGGAATCTGCACTGTGACTCTGTGAGGAGGTCCTCAAACACAGGGAAAAGACGATTGAGGAGGATTCTAGCGATAACTTTCCCAGTGGCTGACAACAAGGAGATTCCTCTGTAGTTGCCGCAGTCAGAAATGTCCCCTCTTTTAAAGATGGTCATGATTACTGCATCTCTGAGATCTCCCGGTATGCTCTCCTCCTTCCAGATGAGAGATGAGGTCATGCATTCATGCCAATAGTGCCTCTCCGCCATACTTTGGTGCCTCAACAGGGATTCCATCTGCTCCCAATGCCTTGTTGTTCTTGTGTATGTTCATTGTGTGAGGTTGCAGCCCCTCTTCCATTATTTGAGGGGGCTGCTCCTCAATATTTGGCTGCACTTCAGTTCCACACTCCTGATCTTTGGGCATCCGGTGCGGAGGGGAGCGGACAGGTCGGACTGCTCTTGGGCCTGGCCAATGTGGCCATTAACCAGTCCAGGCAGCGAGCGGTCAAGTGGGTTATTCAGCTCGACTGCTTGCCTCTCTGCCACGGCTATGTTTGCGCCAGGGTGTCCCTGGAGATGAAGCAAACGGTGTCTACCAGTACACTTGCAGCCTTCCGTGAGAAGTGGGTAATGGAGGGACTGGATTGCATCATAATCCCCGGCAACCAAATTTTAATTTGACCGTTGTTTTTCAAAAGTTGAATTTGTTAATTTGTCAGTTCTGGTGCCCCTTTAATAAGGGGGCACTTGATTTAAGGTTTTACATTAAAATAGTTGTAGAGCTGTTGTACTGGGCCCTAACTGCACTAAGTGTGTTGAGGAGGCTCAAGCATGTGGGGTGATCTCATCCAAACTGACCCCCGTCCAGACAGAATTCCTCACCAGCGCTAAGCCCCAAAACCTCCCTTGAGAGCCTGCGCCTCAAAACTTGATCCACCTCCAGGCAATCACCTCCATGTCTTTCAGTTCTGGTTGCTCATGCACACCTATTTTACCATCCTCGTCTGTCGCCCGGACACACCATGGCGCACCGTCTTGTCAACCCGAGGAGGTGAGGGCCCCCAATAGAGTGCTCTCTAAACATAAGAGATGGGCACTGGAGGGACTGAAGTTTATCATCACCCCCAGCAACCAAATTTTAATTGGACCGTTTAATGTTCAATATGTTTTATTTTTTAATTTGTGGATTTTAGTGCCCCTTTAATAAAGGGCACTCGGCTTTATTGTTTTATTTAAAATAGTTGTAGAACTGTTGCATCGTGAGTGGCTTAGCCAATCACATGATGTTCACAAGACTCAATAAAATCCCAGTCAGTTGGGTCTAGGTCATCCACGATGAGGCATGCAGTTGTGAGCAAAGTGGATGAACTAGTAATGTGTACTGTGATTGGTTTATTAACAATGGTATTAAGAACTAATTGTTAAACCTATGTGTTGCTATGAATTCTTAAGCAAAGAACCCACTGAAGCAAATACATTACAGAAGGCATACAGGACACTTTCCTTTATTAGCTGAGGCATAGAATATAAGAGCAGGGAGGTTACACTTGTTCTGTATAAAACATTAGTTAGGTCACTGCTAGAGTACTGTATACAGTTCTGGTCACCCCATTACAGGAAAGATGTGATTACATTAGAGAGGAGATTTACGAGGATGTTGCCAGGATGGGAGTGTTTTAGCTATGCAGAAAGATTGGATAGGCTGTGGCTGTGCCCTTTAGAACAGAGGAGGCTGAGGGGAGACTTGATTGAGATGTATAAAATTATGATGGCTTAGATAGAGTGGATAGGAGGTGTTATGTCCAGAATAAATTAATGTGATTGAGTACTGTAGACATGAGTAAGTGTGACCTTAGTCTCTTTATTCTAACTCCAGAGTGTTGGTACAGCATGAGAGACCTGCTTATATACAGTGCTTCCAAGGGATGCTGGGAGCACTGCATATAAGCTCCCAACAGATACGCCCTCTGCTGGCAGTAGAATGCTGGTTACATACATAACAGGAGGGACCTATTTTCCCTACCAGAGGGGTCAATATCCAGTGGGCATTGATTTAAAGTAATTGGTAGAAGGATTAAAGGGATGTTGAGGATTGTGTTTTTCAGCCAGAGGGTCTGGAACTCACTGCCTGAAAGGGTGGTAGAGGCAGAAACGCTCATCACTTTTAAAAAGTACTTAGATATGCACTTAAAGTGCTGTACGCTACACCGCTACAGACCAAGAGCTGGAAAGTGGGATTAGACTGGATTGCTCTTTTCAGCCGGCACAGACATGGGTTGAATGGTCTCCTGTATGTAAATTTCTATAAATTCTATGCCTTTCATCCCATTTCCTGCCCTCTGTACTTAAAACCTTTTGCATCTAACATCTAGTTCTGAAAAAAGGTCACAGACCCAAAAAGTTAACTATTTCTCTCTATAGATGCTATCTGACTTGCTGTGTATTTCCAGCGTGTTCTGTTTATATGTGTGAGTCAGCATCCACAACATTTTACCTTTAGGATAGTATCAAGACAGACTAGTGTAGAGAAGTGTGAAGTGATACATATTGGTAGAAAGTATGGAGGAGAGAGACAATATAAACTAAATGATTAAAAGGGCATGCAGGAACAGAGACACCTGGTGGTGCATACACACAAATAGTTGAAGGTAGCAGGCCAAGTTGAGAAGTCTATTGAAACACAGGATCATTGGCTTTATTAATACAGGACTAGAGTACAAATGCAAGGAAGGAAGTTATGCTAAACCTTTATAAAACATTAGTTAGACCTCAGTTGGAGTAGTACGTTCAATTCTGAGCACTCCATTTAGGAACAATATAGAAACATAGAAAATAGGTGCAGGAGTAGGCCATTCGGCTCTTCGAGCCTGCACCGCCATTCAATGAGTTCATGGCTGAACATGCAACTTTAGTACCCCATTCCTGCTTTCTCGCCATACCCCTTGATCCCCCTAGTGGTAAGGACTACATCTAACTCCTTTTTGAATATATTTAGTGAATTGGCCTCAACAACTTCCTGTGGTAGAGAATTCCACAGGTTCACCACTCTCTGGGTGAAGAAGTTTCTCCTCATCTCGGTCCTAAATGGCTTACCCCTTATCCTTAGACTGTGACCCCTGGTTCTGGACTTCCAACATTGGGAACATTCTTCCTGCATCTAACCTGTCTAAACCTGTCAGGGCTTAGAGAAGGTGCAGAGGGGATGCACTGGACTGGTACCAGGGATGTGGAGAGTCTGAAGACACTGGGATTGTTCTCCTAGCAGAGATGGTTAAGAGGAGATTTGAGAAACTGTGCCCAGTGGCAGATGAGCCAATAACCAGAGCACAGATTTAAAAAAAGGTAATTGGCAAAAGAACCAGTGCCAATGAGATTTAATTTCTCCCCCACCACCAATGCACTGATTTGTAACCGAAAATGCACTGCCTAAAATGGGCAAGTAGATTCATAATATTGAAAATGAAATTGGGTAAATACTTGAAAAGGAAAAAAAAAACACTACAGGACTATGGGAAAAGAACAGAGGAGGGGAGCAGAATTAATTGGATATCTTGTTCAAGAGCCAGCACAAGCATAGCCTCCCTTTGTGCTGATTATTATCTGATATTTTCTCTGACTCATCCATGGTACTCCAGCTTTTGCTGGATCACTTTGTTGTAATATGTTTTCTGTACATCATCTCTGGTTTGAATTGAAAGTTTTCCATCGCTTGTGAATGGTCTCACGTGGGCCAGTCCCATTTTTCACTTGAAAAGGAACAGTCACAGTACTTAGCAATTTAAAAAAAAATACTGAGCCTAATTATGTTTTCCATTTCCTAGATATTGCTCTAATCTTACATTTACCTACTAGCCTTGTAATTTCCTAGAACTAGATCCCGTACAGCCTCTTTCCTTGCTGCACTAAACAAAAATATGGATTTAAATAGCAGTGCTGGATGCAGTTTAGAAATCTCATTATCCAAGATACTGCATAAAGTAGTCACCCATTATAATCATATTCCTGCATTTTTTTAAAAAATTGGTCTATATAATTTCCTCCATCTCCTTTCTATTATATGGTGGTCTGTAATGTAGACTCAATAAAGAAAGTTTTTTCTTCTAGTAAGACTAGATTATCTGGTTACAACTAAACCACATGCCTGCCAAGTGTCCAGCTATTTGGTTAGCCTTCTTGATTGGTGATTTGTCATATGTCTGAAGTTCATATGTGCAAAGCTGAAGTCATTAAAATCCAGTTCATTCCTTGGTCCATCACCCAATTGAGTTCACGCATTCTATTTTTAAACTCATTCTAAGCACAGCATTTTAATCCTACTGTAGATTGTATGTAAAGAAAGTACTCATTAATTTACACGTTAAATATTTGTGAACTCTACAATATTTTCAAAAGGGACCTACACATACTCAACACTTCAGCAGGGAAATCAGTATACTCATTTGTTACACAAACTGGCATTCAAACCACAGGATTGCTGTGAAGGGAAATTGTAAAATATCATGGAATAGCACCATGGCTGCAATGGTAAGGTTGGGGCCTTGGCACATTGTTGAGGCAGATTAGAAGCTTTACTTTGCATTTAACCATGCTAAATCTACAGGGACAGTCATTGATGTGGCTGCTGGCTTCCCAAATTGTTTCATTTCCCAACACCCCTCACCTCAAGCATATCATTTTCAAAAAGCGTTGTAAAATTACTAAGTTAACAGATTATGCTAACTAAGCTATTTCACCAAGGATATGGCTTTTAAAAAAAAACAGGTTTGACACCTTGCATTTGATACTTGGATATTTAATAGTTAAACTTCTGTATTTAATACAGCCAGGTTTAAAAAAAAGCACATTACATCTCCTGAAAGTTAAGACTTGCAGTTATATAGCACCTTTCATGACCACCTGACATCTTCAAAGCTCTTTACAGCCAATGAAGTAATTTTTTGAAGTGTAGTCACTGTTGCAATGTGAGAAACACAGTAGCCCACATGCACACAGCCAACTCCCACAAACAGCAATGGCCAGATAATCTGTATTTTGTGTTAGGTTGATTGAGGAATATTGGCTAGGACACCAGGGATAACTCCTATCTCTTCAAAATAGTGCCATGGGATCTTTTAAGTGATCTTTAACCTGAGAGATGTCTGTTTAATGACTCATCCTAAATTCCTCAACTCAGTGCAGTACTCCCTCAGCACTGAGTTGTCAGTCTAAATTTATGTGCTCAATTCCCTGGAGTGGGACTATGTGGAAATATTTTGCATAAAAGATCTATTTTTAATTTCAAACATTAATAGGTGTAGTTAATCCAAACAAGTCAGCTCAACATTTCCCATATTTAGCATGCTGCCAGTATTTACAAAAATGCCTCAGGGGGAACACCCAAGTTTGGAAAATAGTACTGCTCCCATGAGAAATTGCTACTTTTGCAACCTCCTGAAAAATGCAGGTGTGTTGACAATTGATTCACTCAGCTGATCGTAACAAGCCTCCTTCAATAAGCACTTGACATAATTTAGTCCATCTCAAATTGAGGCATGCGAGACAAGAACATTTAATACCACCTCGGTACTGAATGTACCTGGCCCAGACAGATGTTAATTGGCATTTAGATGCCAAGTTTCTTGGCATCCTACATTGATGGTTAATGGGAGCTTGTAGCAGAGGTAAGGCTGTTGGCAGATCTCCAATGGAAAGATACATGGCATTAATGGAGGAAAATGCAGGCAATGAAAGTGCATTACAAAACAGTTTCTCTACCTTAGCTTCTAAAACCCAGTTTAGATCCTGAGCATCATTATACTTTTGAAACAAAAATGTCAGGCATGTTACTGGCTAATCAGCAATTATCCAACTCCTTGATGGCCAAGTTAGAACACCAAGTGTTATCCAAGCCAAACAGACCAAGGAGATAACCATTTGATCCATTAACCTGTGTTCCTTTAGCTATCTTCAGTCAGGAAACTAGCCTCTGCACCCCAGAACGGCAGAAAAAAGTGGCAGGCTTTCCATTGCTGATGTAGTGATGACTACTGAAATTGTATGTTTGGGCATTAAGAGCACACGGCTTGGATTACTAACCATAATCCAATGGCTTGCTAGCACAATAGGCAGAGTGGTCACTTGTAGTCAATATTTAACAGGTAAAGGTAAATTGTTTTTTGGAGTAATTTCAAAAACCAGCAATTAGAAGATGGACACTTAACTATTTAGATTGCAATGAGTGTCCAGGAGATGTGAGGATCAGCAGACAGCCACAACTGACCAAAGGGACCATATAATTTGTAAACATCTAAAAAGCTCCCTTGTAGGGAATGGTAAAGAGCTGGGAGACAGGCATTCAGTCCCAATTGCACTATAAGCCATCCTTACTACATGCAAGCATATTGCATTTTAACCACACCTAGTTGCGATACCAGCCAACAGGTAATGAACTTGGAGGATTAGGAACCCCCCCAAAATATGTATGGAGAATAGACTACAAATGTGGAAATGATATACAATCTCAGCTATGTTGCTGCAGGAAGATGCCAGAGACCAGGTACACTAGACCACTTTTGCATACCTCTGAATTGTCATTTTAAAAAAGTATCAAGAGATGGGATTAATTCACTTGATTGCTCAAGACCAGAGCAAGGGAGGAAAGGAATATCATTCATTGTATGATGTATGTGCTCTACCTATGGAAATTCTTGCTTTATACTAAAAGTGAACCTATATTAAGTGGATTACCACCAGCCTCTAAATTGGCTGAAAGAGCATCCTTGAAACTTAAAATGCAATATAATTAACTGGAAAAAAAAATCTACAATATTTGAATGTTCATACAAAATGCCCTCTTATTTCTCTGCCTAAGGGAGATTAAAATACTATTTAGGGGTGCATTTTGGCCAATAGAAAGCATCAAACTAGCAAAGACTCAAAGAAGACTAAATCTTTGTACACAGCATGTAATGGATTGCAAACAGCTAGATTGAAAGGAAAAATGAAACAAATGCCATTAAGTAGGTTTAATGGATCAAAGGTGCATACAAGCAAAAATCCATTTTACAACTATTTACATCTTTGCCAGCTCCACATACACAAGTTGATTTGTACTGAACAACCAAAGCCATTATATGTTTACAGACAGTTCATTTTTAAATCCACTCCCTTGCCAACAAAGATTAGTACTTTTCAAGCGAGTAATCAAGAATGAAATGTTAACTACACAGGAGTATTCTGATCATCCAGTTGTGAAGTTGCCTTTTGCATTACACTTAAAAAGGAAACAAATTTGAAATTTGAACTATGAACTACTGTATACAACAGCAATGTTGATGTCAGGTAGGTGCTGTAATACTGTTGAACAAATCACAAGCACCAAAACTGTTTAGCTGGTAAATAGAACTGTACACAATTACAGAAATCTATATCTAGGCTCATTTTTCTGATTCCAATATTTGTCTCTAGATGTAATGTCGTCAACACTTCCTTTTCTACTGACCTGGGGTTCCACAGTGGATCCAAGTGGTGGATTTTCACCTACTAACATCGCTTTCTCTGCTATGTTGCAGGAATCATCTTGTAACATTCGCCTCAAAATACCAAGCTTTGAACCAAAGCGAGAGTGTATGCTTCTCCTTATGGCATCAGCAATACCAGTATCACAGTCAAATAAGACTTTTACAAATTCCAAGTATGCCCTGTGTAAAAAAAAAAAAAAAATATTTGGACAGCTAGAAACTACTACATTTATAAGAGTTAATTTCTTTGCACAGCATTTAACTATACACTCGAAGCACACAATTGTCTATTGGAAGGCAATAGTACCACTAGATTTAATCAGTGTCTAACGGGCATGTTCCTTTTCTACAGTGCTGCCATTTCTAACTAATGGCAAAATCTGCTCCAGAAAAATCCCAGTGCAACTGAACTTACTTGAGCTACTCAATAACATTCCCCATTTTGTACCATATTCAAATATCAGAGGTAGAAATTAAATATCTGGAAGGTTAGTGCCCTTTTGCTTCAAGGAACACGATCCTCTTTGGCAATTCAAGGCATTTATTTACTTAATGTGGAAACAGCCATTGGCATTAAACTAGCTACAACCCAAACAGTCTTTTGATTCATCAACATTTTACAAGACAGTTGAAAGTAGTCAACACATTCCCAAAGGGTCCTCTAGAAGGTCTGTTGCCATCCAGGCACTAGTTAAATGGAAGAGCAGGCGAGTACAGCTGTTGAGACCACAGCAGCATTTTTACTGAGTATAGCATCAAGGAGTCCTAGCAAAACTGAGGTCAATGGGAAAATTCTCAGGAGCTAATCATGCAGGACGACAACAGCAGCTGTCAGGCCAGCAATCCCAGATTAGGATTTCCTCAATCATCTTTGGCTGCTTTATCAATTAGCTTCAAGTCATAGTCAGGAGTGGAGCTGTTTGATGATTCGAGCATTTAACTCCATTCACAACTTCAAGAAACATCCATACCAGCCTCTAAGACCTGGATGACAACATCCAGGCTTGAGTTGACAAGTCACATTTGCACTGTGTATAAAAGGGCAATGACCAACCAGGAAAAAGCCCACCACCTCCTGACCTTCAACAGCTTGGTTATCACTGAACCCCCATCATCAATTACAACTGAATTAGCTATGATAGTTACAAGGACAAAGCAGAGGTAGGCCACAAGTGGCTGTGGCTTCTTGACAAGGTTCCAAAGTGTGATGGAATACTCATGTCACCTGGATGGATGCAGCTGCAACACTAAGCAGCTCAACACCATCTAGATCTTTTTTTTTTGTCTACCCGAGAGATCAGACGGGGCCTCAGTTTAACGTCTCATCTGAAAGACGACACCTCCGACAGTGCAGCACTCCCTCAGTACTTCAGTGGAGTGTCAGCCCAGGTTTGTGCGCTCAAGTTCCTGGAGTGGGATTTGAACCTCAATCTTCTGACTCAGAGGCGAGGTTGCTGCCCACTGAGCCACAGCTGACTCAACACCATCTAGAACAATGAACTCTCCTGCCATCATTGTTCACAATTCATAGCAATCAATCAATCTCAATTGTCTACAACAGACCCAGCAAAGAAAACCCCAGTGGTTGAGAGCTTTGGGAACTGTAGGTCCAAAGTTACCTGTTGCAAGCAGGTCACTTACCAGTCATCTGAAACTACATCTTGTAACTATTCACTAATTCGAAATCACTTGTATGAGTTAAAGGTGTCCCACAGACCATGATGAGAGGAAGGAGACAGAAATTCAGCAAGAGCATGACAGAAAGGCAGATTTTAAAAAAAATATTAGTGACTGCAAATCCATTTGGACTCCCAACATACTCATGCTTGAAAATGCATAATTTCTCTTTACTACTTTGCATTCTGCACATGCCAACTTTTCAGCTAAACTGTCTTTTTGATACCACTTGTACAAGATTGGCAGCCCATCATTGGAATATGACCAACTTCTACACTAAATTAATTTGCATATTGCACAATCTTAGCAAATACAAAAAAAACTTGTATCTATAGACAGTGGCATTTGAGATGCTCCAATAGATTTAAATCCTTTTGCATTCCATTTACAATGGCCCCAACTACATCAAATACCACAGGTCTCAATCCAACAGCAGCATCCAGATTGCCTCTATTTCCCCATCCTGTTAATTCTGTCAAATAGGCTGTTATACTACATCTGATCTAGAGGACTAACATTAATTTTGTATACTTTTGTCTCTATTGACTTGAAGACTATTATACAAGCATAGCCTTGTATCTCATTCCTGCACTTCGCTACATGCTGAAAGCAAGACAGCCTAGTTGTCTTTTCCCCCTTCAGGAACGAGAAGTTTAAGTCTTTCCTACACATACTAGTTTAAAGATTGGCTTGGATCATTGGCCCAGTAACAACCAAAGACTAAGGCATGCCAAAATATTTACTGGTGCACTGAAAACCACAAACATTCAAGAACCTTGCAAGCTTTAGTTACTGTATCTACACAAATGTAATTATAAAGACCATCACAAGTTTCTTTGTGCTGCAGTTGAGACTATGGCCAAGTTTATTTGTACTGTGATTGAGCTGCTAAGTGCAGGACCACAATCGTGCAATGCAAGGAGTTGCTAGCTTAACACTAACTCTTTCTCAAAGAAAATTTAAAGGCATAATTTGATGAAATTACAACATACTGCACATACCATTGGCAAGATGACCAATTCAAATGGAGGAGATATGTAAAAATAAGCCTCTGCAATAGAAGCTATACAGATTGGTGTTAGCAACAAGAATGTTCAGATTCTATGGCCCCAAGTTTCCACATGATTTGCTCCTGATTTTTTACGAGCAACTGGTGTAGAACGGAGTATCTTACAAATCGGAATTCTCCACATTTAGTTTTCTGCAGTTCTAGTCAGGTAGAACAGTTTCACTTTGGAACAGAATTTTTTTTTCCAAAAGGGGGCGTGTCCAGCCACTGACGCCTGATTTGAAAGTTTCCACAGTGAAAACGTACTCCAAACTAACTTAGAATGGAGTAAGTGAAGATTTTTGTACGCTTGAAAAAACCTTGTCTACATATTAAAAAATCAGGCACAGGTTACAAATTAGGCGTCGGGAACGAGGTGGGTGGGGGCGGGGGGGAAGGGAAGTCATTAAATTCTACAATAAATCCTTAGTTATACTTATACAAATATTATACAAATAAATCCAACCTGAATAAAAATTTATAAGCAAAGAAAAGATTAAATAAACCATGTTCCTACCTGTGTGAAAGTGCTTCAGGCAGGCCTTTCAGGCACAGGTTTGCCGTCGGGACCGAAGGCTGAACGGGCCGGGCCCGAGACTTCGGGCAGGACCCGTCCCCAGCACCAGATTTACAGGTAGGTGGCGTTGGGTCGAGTCGGGTCGGGTCGGGAGGTTCGGTTCGGGTCGGCAGGGGGGGGAGGGAGAGGGAGGGAGGGAGAGGGGGAAGAGGGAGGGAGGCAGGGAGGGGGAGGTCAGGTCGGGGAGGGGGAGGTCAGGTCGGATCCAGTCCGGGGGCGGGAGTCGGGTCGGGTCCAGTCGGGGGGGAAGCGGGAGCGGGAGCGGCAGTCGGGTCGGGGGAGAGCGGGAGCGGCAGTCGGGTCGGGGGAGAGCGGGAGCGGCAGTCGGGTCGGGGGAGAGCGGGAGCGGCAGTCGGTTCGGGGGAGAGCGGGAGCGGCAGTCGGGTCGGGGGAGAGCGGGAGCGGCAGTCGGGTCGGGGGAGAGCGGGAGCGGGAGCAGCAGTCGGGTCGGGTCGGGTCGGGTCCAGTCGGGGGGGGAGCGGGAGCGGGAGCGGCGGTCGGGTCGGGTCCAGTCGGGGGGGAGCGGGAGTGGGAGCAGCAGTCGGGTCAGATCCAGTCGGGGGGGGGGGGAGCAGCAGCGGGAGCGGCAGTCGGGTCGGGTCGGGTCCAGTCCAGTCGGGGGGGGGAGCGGGAGCGGCAGTCGGGTCCCGTCGGGGGGGAGCGGGAGCGGGACGGGTCGGGTCCAGTCGGGGGGGAGCGGAGCGGGAGCAGCAGTCGGGTCCAGTCGGGGGGGGGGGGGGGGGGGCGGGGGGAGAGCGGGAGTCGGGTCGGGTCCAGTCGGGGGGGGGGGGGGGGGGGGGGGAGGGGGGGGAGCTAGAGCGGGAGTGGCAGTCGGGTCAGGTCCAGTCAGGGGGGAGCGGGAGCGGCAGTCGGGTCCCGTCGGGGGGGAGCGGGAGCGGGACGGGTCGGGTCCAGTCGGGGGGGAGCGGAGCGGGAGCAGCAGTCGGGTCCAGTCGGGGGGGGGGGGGAGCGGGAGTCGGGTCGGGTCCAGTCGGGGGGGGGGGGGGGGGAGCTAGAGCGGGAGTGGCAGTCGGGTCAGGTCCAGTCAGGGGGGAGCGGGAGCGGCAGTCGGGTCCCGTCGGGGGGGAGCGGGAGCGGGACGGGTCGGGTCCAGTCGGGGGGGAGCGGAGCGGGAGCAGCAGTCGGGTCCAGTCGGGGGGGGGGGGAGCGGGAGTCGGGTCGGGTCCAGTCGGGGGGGGGGGGGGGGGGAGCTAGAGCGGGAGTGGCAGTCGGGTCAGGTCCAGTCGGGGGGGAGCGAGAGCGGCAGTCGGGTCCCGTCGGGGGGGAGCGGGAGCGGGACGGGACGGGTCGGGTCCAGTCGGGGGGGAGCGGAGCGGGAGCAGCAGTCGGGTCCAGTCCGGGGGGGGGGGGGGGGGGGGGGGGGAGCGGGAGTCGGGTCGGGTCCAGTCGGGGGGGGGGGGGGGGGAGCTAGAGTGGGAGTGGCAGTCGGGTCAGGTCCAGTCGGGGGGGAGCGGGAGCGGGAGCAGCAGTCGGGTCCCGTTGGGTGGGGGGGGAGCGGGAGCGGGACGGGTCGGTTCCAGTCGGGGGGGGGGGGGGGAGCGGGAGCGGGAGTCGGGTCGGGTCCAGTCAGGGGGGGCGAGCGGGAGCGGCAGTCGGGTCGGGTCCAGTCGGGGGGGGGGGAGCGGGAGCGGCAGTCAGGTCGGGTCCAGTCGGGGGTCCGGGGGGGTGAAGCAGGAGCGGGAGCAGGAGTTGGGAGGAAGCAGGAGCTGGCCGTGGGAGGAGCCTTATTCACGCAGCCCCAGTGAGGCCATTCGGCCAGGGCTAGGGACTGCGTGCTTCGGGCCCCTCCCACACAGTTTCAGGCGCCTGGAGCTACTGCACTTGCGTGCCCACTGTAGCGCGCATGTGCAGAGGTCCCTGCACTGTTTTCAGCGCAGGGACCTGGCTCCGTCCCCCTACAGCTCCTGCTGCGGAGGGCCAGAGGACCTGCAGGGAGGTGGAGAATACGGAGGGTTTTTTTAGGCGCATTTTGTGGCGCGAAAAACGGGCGTCCAGGTCGGGACTGCGCCGTTCTAGACGCGGCTTGAAACTTGGGCCCTATAACTTTATAAAGCTCTAGTGCGCAACATTCTGTCTAAACCCCCAATCTGGAGGAGCAACCGGTGAATTTTAGTACTTCCTGTACCAGACATTGCTGATTTCTGACACATTTTGCAGTTTTGCACTAACATTTATTCACCTAGTCAAAAGCACTCAAATCCTTTCAAATGATTGACAGCCAACAGGAGGAAATTTCCAACTATCATTTTGGGCTAAAATAGGACAATTTGTTTCTATTTACAGCCTTTGTACACTTAGTCTATTTTGAATGTAGTAGATACGGAAGGCT
This sequence comes from Pristiophorus japonicus, assembly GCF_044704955.1. Classification (NCBI taxonomy): domain Eukaryota; kingdom Metazoa; phylum Chordata; class Chondrichthyes; family Pristiophoridae; genus Pristiophorus; species Pristiophorus japonicus. Next base: position 215,430,058 of record NC_091978.1, on the reverse strand, counting down.
AAATCTACAAAGGCCATGCATAGAGAAAACCACAATACACTGCCATGGGTTACCCTAAAGATGGCTGGTACAGCAAGTACAACAATCCTTCACGACTGCAAAGGGTTGCAGCTGATGAATCAGTACTCAATGTTGAACACTACTTGGAAGAAGCACTGTGTGTAGCAAGGGCACAGAATCTACTCTGGGTGGGGTATTTAAATGTCCATCATAAAGAATGCTAGTACTGCCTCTGTGTGTGTGTGTGTGTGTGTGTGTGTGTGTGTGTGTCTAATATATTTATATGTATATGTTATAACGTTTTGCACACTTCTTACACTGTGAGCTGGCAGAGTCCTGAAGGACAGCTGTCAGACTGGGCCTGCAGCAGGTGGAAAGAGAACCAACACATGCAAAAAACCTATTTGACTTAGTCCTCACCAATCTACCTGTTGGATAAATCTGTCCAGGGCAGCATTGGTAACAGTGGCGATGAAGTCCTATCTTCAGTGAGGGCACCATTGTGTTGTGTGACACTACCATGCTAAATGGGATAGATTCAGAACAGATCTAGCAGCTCAAAACTGGGCATCCATGACGCACTGTGGGCCATCAGCAGCAGAATTGAGTTCCACCACAATATGTAACCTCATGGCCTGGCATTACCATTAAGCCAGGGGACCAACCCTCATTCAATGAGTGCAGAAGAGCATGCCAGCAGCAGCACCAGGTGTACCTAGAGGTGCCAATCTGGGGAAGCTGCAACACAGGGCTACATGCATGCTAAAAGCAGAAGCAGCAGGCTAGACAAGGCTAAGCAATCCCACAATCAGATTAAAGCTCTAGTCCTGCCACATAGTTGTGAATGGTGGACCACAACTAATGGGAGGAGGTGGCTCCATGAATATCCCCATCCTCATGGATGGTGGAGTCTAGCACACGAACGCAAAAGACAAGGCTGAAACATTTACAACCATCTTCAGCCATAAGTGCCGAGTGGATGATCCATATAGGCCTCCTCCTGAGGTCACCCATAACAGTAGCCTGTTCTCAGCCAATTTGATTCACTCCACGTGATAAATGACTGAGCACATTGTATAAAGCAAAGGCTATGGGCAACAACATCTGGCTGTTGTGCTGTTGCTGTGCCCCTAGCTAAGCTGTTACAGTACAGCTACAACATTGGTATCCATCAGACAATGGGGAAAACTGCTCAGGTATGTCCTGTCCACAAGCAGAACAAATTCAATCTGGCCAATTACTGCCCCATCAGTCTATTCTCCATTAGCAAAGTGATGGAAGGTGTCAACAGTGCCATCAAGCAGCACTTATCGATGTTCAGTTTGGGTTCTGCCAGGACCACTTGGCTCCAGACCTCATTACAGCCTTGGTCCAAACATGGACAAAAGAGCTGAAATCCAGAAGTAAGGAAAGAGTGACTGCCTTTGATTTCACGACAGCATTTGACGGAGTGCAACATCAAAGAGCCTAGTAAAACTGAAGTCAATGGGAATCGGGGGCGGGAGCGGGAAGGAAGCGAAAACTCTCCACTGGCTGGAATCATACCAAAAGGAAAAAATGGTTGTGGTAATTGGAGCTCAGTCATAGCCTCAGGACATTGCTTCAGGAGTTCCTCAGCGCAGTGTCTTAGGCAAAACCATCTTCAGCAATGACCTTCCCTTCATCATGTCAGAAGTGGGGATGTTTGCTGATAATTGCAGTGTTCAGTGCCATTTGCAACTACTCACTCACTGGAGCAGTCCATGTCCACATGCTGAAAGGCCAGGATGAGATTCAGGCTTGGGCTGATAAGTGGCAAGTAATATTTGCACCACACAAGTGTCTGGCAATGACTATCTCCAACAAGTGAGTCTAACCACTACCCCTTGACATTCAATGGTATTAACAATGCAGAATCCTCCATCAACATCTGGGGTCACCATTGACCAGAAACTTAACTGGACCAGCCACAAATACTGTGGCAACAAGAGCAAGTCAGAGGCTGGGTATTCTGCAGCGAGTGTCTTACCTGACTCCAAAGCCTTTCCACCATCTACAAGGCACAAGTTAGGAGTGCGATGGAATACTCTCCACTTGCCTGGATGACTGCAGCTCCAATACTCAAGAAGCTCACCATCCAGGACAAAATAGCCTGTTTGATTGTTTAAGGTGATGGATGGGGTGCCATTCACTCCCCTCACCACAGACATAGTGGCTGCAGTGTGTACCATCTACAAGATGCACTGCAGCAACTCGCCAAGACTTCAGCAGCACCTCCCAAACCCACGACCTCTACCACCTAGAAGGACAAGGGCAGCAGGCGCACAGGAACACCATCACCTCCATATTCTCCAAGTCACACCATCCTGACTTCAGAAGTATATCACTTCCTTCATTCTCACAGGGTGATAATCTTGGACCATCCTCCCAAACAGCATAGATTGTACCTTCACAACATGGACTGCAGTGGTTCAAGGTGGCTCAGCACCACCTTCAAGGGAAATAAATGCTGGCCTTGCCAATGGCACCCACGTGCCATGAACAAATAAAAAAATAAAGCTCCAAGATTTTTGTACACCAGAATTAATTCTGCTTCGAGCCATGCTATATTTGATCTGGAAGGCTCAACAATGGTATTAGTTGAGAAATGGGAGGAAATGAAAGAGCACTAACATTCATCAGTACAAGAATTCACAAAAGGGTACATTGCACTTGCACAATTCTGCAACATCTTAAATTTACTGTAAAATTTATACAGGAAACAAATTCTCCTTCCTCCCCTTTACTGCAGGGGACACATTTCAAATTGGCTATGTATCAATACAATCACTTTAGTTCATACTTATTGCTTGGTCACTGGCAAAGAATTGAGAAAATAATGGATTCTAGCTGCTGTCCCAAAGTAAGCTAGTTTGATTTGAGCATTTTAGCAGAAGAAAAGCTGAAGATCATGGTAGATGTGCAATACCGGGGACTGGGGCCTTTCATGGAATTGGCACTAGTTATTCACCTCCCAATAAAGAGTAATACATACATGACAAATGGTACATGCCTCTACCTTTTTAAAAATTGTCACTTATCTAGCCAAAGTCTTAGCATTTATTGGAACAGCTCAAGATTCACTACAGTTTCAAATTCAGAAAGAGGGTCCATCTTTTAAGGAGCACTGGAATATCCAAGCGGCCAGTTTTACTGTTCACTCCTGTTAAAAAAATGTTTTTCCATACAATGGTCTGTTTTTTTGTGCAAGAAAATTCAAATTCAAATTACAAAGGAGTAAACCGCAATTAAAAGCTCAACATGACAAGTACTCTCTTGGAATGTCAACTGTAGAAATCTTCAGTTGTAGAATATGCAAACTTGGTGTTGAGACTCAAATCTAGTCCAAGCTGAATTAAATGCATTTTTGCCATTTCAAATCTGAACATTTTTGCAGTCAGCACTGCTTTCCAGTATCAGCCTCTCAGCCTGGAACAACTGATTGTCTAAAGCAAATGCTGAATTTATTCAAAATGAGGCAAATGTCAAGATTAATTTTTTTGATTTGCTATTCTTAATGCCAAGCTGCTTAGTTAATTTCAATAGTTTATATCATCTCTTGGCATTCAGGGTTCCAAGTCTGCACAGAGATGATTGGACACATTTTTAAAAATACTTAACTGCTGGGTGTTACCCAGTAGTTTTGTTGCTGCAGCACACAGGTGGCAGCTGTCCTACGCTGGTATTGCACAATCTCAGTACACCAGCACCCTCATCCACCCATGGAATTGATTGAAGGGCAAAAATCTGAGCACATCCTAACCAAATTCCAGAAGACCACAGCAACCCCCAATGAGCTACCTTCTGCCAATATGCAGACATGTTGGCCAGTGAGGCACTTCACCAGCTCCTTTTGAATGCAAGTCTACATTGTATGTGCTGGCAACTTGTTCTAGAGGTTTACAATTCATTGGAGAAGTACCCTCTAGCATGTCTAAACTAGTTCTGTTTATGTAACTTAATGCTGTGCCCTAGTCCATCTGGCTTGAAGAGCCTATGCCTCAATCTAGTGGCCCCTCTGAAGCTTTCCAAAGGCCTCCATTACCCACCATGTAAAGAAACTAAAACTGGATAGCTGTGACAGTTTTAATTAAGGAAAGAAAAAGTGTTTTGTTCAAATTGCTTCCATTTTTGTCTGAAAGGCAAAATACTGCAGATGCTGGAAATACTCAGGCCAGGCAGTATCTGAAGAGAGAAAGTTAATGTTTCAGGTCTGTGACTTTTGTCAGAACTGGAAAATGTTAAGCAAGCAGAGGCTGGAGAAGGGGAGGAAAGAACAAAAAAGAGAGGGTAGGAGTGATTTAAGTGATAGGGATGAAAGTGCAAGGCAAAATGCTGGTAACAAAGGTGGGTCTAGAGGACCTGTAAATGGCAACAGCAGAATTACCAACACCTGCTGTCCAAAAAAGTGCAAGCAGTGATTAATGATCTGAAATCTATGGCAGTCCAGAAGGCAGTAAAGTGCCTAATCATCATTGGAATAGTGTAGGAGGCAGAGGACAGAAAGGTCAGAGTGGGAGTGGGGTGGAGAATTAAAATGGACAAGCAACCAAAAGCTTGGGGGGTGTGGGGGCTGGTGTCATGCTTGCAGACCAGTTGTTCAGCAGTGATCACCCAGTGTTTCGTCTCCCAATGTAGGAGGCCTTATGAGCAGCAAACCGTATATTAAATTGAAAAGTTTCAATACATTTTCATTAGGAAGGACTCAGCAACAATTTCAGATCATAACTACTGCTCCTATACTTTTGCCATTTACAGCTCTTCTAGACCCACCACCTTTTTTGCCTTGCACTCATCCCTGTCATGTATCACTTCTGCCTTACACTCAGACCTCTTCCTTAAACCCTGTTACATTTAACATTCCAGTTCCAACAAAAAAGTCAGTTCTAAATGTCAACTGTCCCCTCCACAGATGCTGCCAGACTTGAACATTTTCCACATTGTTTATAGTTGTATGAACTAGTTTTAAAAGCAACTTCGTCAAATCATTTTGCTTTATAATATAAAAGGGTATAGCATGACCCACTTTTACAATGTTTCTATTTGCATTAGCAATATGGAGATTACATTTCCAAATCTCCAATTCATGAAGGGCACCATTACAATATTAAGTGTCAAACTTTCTCTAGGATTGTGCAAGATAATTGAGGCTGATGCATGTAATAATTCAACCTTTTGCAGGCTATATCACTTTAGTCTTTCAGAATTGACTTGGTATAATTTTGCTGGACTTCTCCAAATGGGGTAAACTGGTCAATCACTAACTTTCATTATGTGCATTGGCTTTTAGCAATCAAATGCCCCATTCCTATGAAATGTCATGGACAGTACACAGAACATTGAAAAGGCCAATGTAATGCTGGGTTTTACATCTAGGAGTAGAATACAAATGGGTAGAAGTTAACAGCTAATCAAAACTGTAGTTAGACCACAGCTGGAGTACTGCAGTCATTTCTATGCACCACACCTTAAGGATATTGTGGGTAGGTTTACCAGAATTATTTGGAATCCAAAAGGAGATTATACAAGCTAGGGTTGTATTCCCTGGGACTTAGAAAGTTAATGATTTGTTCAAAGTTTACGATCTGAAGGGGAACTGGGAGGGTAGATAGAGAGGGAGAAGTGATTTCCACTAGTTCGGGAGCATAGCCTAGAAAGTTGCTAGATCTGTCAGCAGTGAAGTTAGGAAACACTTCACAAAGGGTGGCAGAAGTTAGGAACTCTTCTGCAAACTTCTGTTGATGCTAGATCAGTTGTCAGAGATGGATAGATCTGTTAACTAAAGCAATCAAGGGATATGGTGCAAAGGCAGGTACATGGAGTTAGGTCACAGACCAGCCATGATCACAAAGGCATAACAGGCGAGGAGCTAACTAGCCTAGCTTAACTGAATAGTATTCAGTATAGACCCCACTTCCTTTACTGAACTGAATGGAGGGAAAAAGTCAGTTGACTGCAGGCTTCTTTCTGCCTGTATTTGATTTAATTTTTTTAAAATAAACTGCAGCCTTTTTACACTTTGTACATGCCTTCGGACATTGTGCCTGACCAGTAGAATGTTTTCAGCATCATATTCAGAAACAATTGAAAAAAATGCTTTGCATGCAATACTGAAAAGGCTTTTAGGTGCAGAAAACTTGGGAAGATTACAGATGAAAAACTGAGAATTATTACAATCTTACACAATCCAAGAAGCATTACAGCTCACTTGCTTACCTTATCATTCATAAGTGCAACAAAAGTTAGTATCCAAACCAGAAACCCATTATATACTCACCCATTTAATAGCACATCATGTAGATTAATCATTTCTACAAAAGCATCTACGTTGTCATTTGCTACAGCACAGATGTTATGCTTCTGGTAACAAGCCTCTTGCAGTTCAGAAAGGATCTCCTGTATTGCAGGACATCTGCGAATACTGCAGCTGAATCTGGATTTAATCCCAATAGCATTACACTTCAGGAAATCCTTGATAAATTGCTTTCCCTGGAAGGAGATGGGGAAAAATTTTAACTAGTGCACTTTAAAACAATTGAGACAAACTAATACACTCACTATCACAGCAAGGTTTGCTTTGCCAACTAAAGAGGTAATGCCCAAAATCAAAATCAATCACCATTGCAAATTTCTGCTAATCTGCACCAACTTGGAGGTCTGAGGAGGCTCTTGAGCAAGCTGGGATTTTTGATGCAAGGACAATAGGCACCTTTACAAAAAGGTTTTACTTACAGAAACTACTGTACACCAATATAACTAGCAAATGGATCTTTTATTTAATTTTCAGTTATTTAAAATCAGGTTACTTACAGGTGATGGACTAGACATTGAATAAAAATGCTTATTTTGTGATGACCCCTGTATGCAATAGGTTACGACTCAAATACATCAAAAAATATTTAATGCAAAATTGAGTTGTGTGCTGGTTCATGAAAGGTTTCACATTGCTGATGTGCAAGTGAGTGAGCAGAAACTAGTGTAATTTGCCCCCAAAGCTGAGACCTTGGCCTTTATGTTGATTTGATAAAGGCACCATCATTTTGGAAAGCCAACAATCCAGTGCCCCTAAATTTGAAATGCTGAAGACCCACTTCAATTGTGCACGTGGGTGCCAAAAAGTCTCCAAAAGTGTAAGTTAGCAGCAGCTACATTCCCAAATATAAAAGACAAGGTGGTATAAACCCCATTTTGGGTGATAGCAAGCACAAGTTGGAAGTTGAACCATTGGCCAAAGTCCCCTCCATTTTCTATTAATGCACAGTCCCTTTAAATTTGCTGCCTGGCCACACATGCACTGTATCTTCCAGCAATAGCCAGTGAGCAGCCTGTGCAGGACCTCTTGATTGATGTGTGGCTATGCAGCTTGGGGGAATGTTGCCATTGACCCATTTTTAAATTACATTCTTCCCTAAAGATAGAAAAGAAACAGACTTAACATTGATAACCAGTTATCAGAAGCCAATTGTTAAACATGCCTATATTTTATTAAATGAGGGGGAAAAAAAATGTCTTTTGATTCATAATTTAGAAGCAATGAAGAAAAAACAGCATGACAAGTACAAGCTCACAGCCATGCTTCTATGGGCAGCAAGTTATTGATTTCAGCCACATTGCAGATGAACATACCTATCTGAGCTCTAATCACTTTCCCATACAGGGGCAGGAAAGGATAAGAAAAAAGACACACAGGATGTTCCTGCACCTCATATTAAGTTTCACTGCCAGTATTCGGTGGGCGTGAGACAGTGCAGACAGATAAAAGATTGGTCATACAAAAATCTACATGAAGGTTACCCACTGCTGTTGAATCACATCAAATAATTAAGTTTGCATATGGTCTCCTTGCAGGTGTTCCCAGCTCTTGTACTCTGAAACCAGAGTCTTTTCACAGCCAACCTTGAATTCACCCATCCAGCTACACTACTGCCAGTATCTAGATACATATTCATAACCATGTATATAGCACCTTTAATGCAGTAAAGTGTCCTGAAGCACTTCACAGGAGTGATAACTAAAATTTGACACCAAGCCACACGAGATATTAGACAATGACCAAAAGCTTGGTCAAAAAAGGTAGGTTTTAAGGAGCATCGAGGGGTAGAGAGGCAGAGATTTAGGGAAGAAATGCCAGGGTTTAGGGCCTAGGCAGCTGAACAGCCACCAAAGATGGAGCAATTAAAATTGAGGATGTGCAAGAAGCCAGAATTTGAGAAAAATAAGCTTACTTTTATATATAGTGCCTCACGACCACCAGATGTCTCAAAGCACTTGGAGTATAGTCACTGTTGTAATGTAGGAAATGTGGCAGCCAATTTGCACACAAGCAAGCTTCCACAAACAGCAATATGATAATGACCAGATAAATATTGGCCAGGACACCAGGGATGACTCCCCTGCTCTTTGAAATAGTGCCATGGGATCAGTTACATCCACCCGAGAGCAGATGGGGCCTCGTTTTATCACATGTGAAAGACAGCACCTCAGACAGTGGAGCACTCTCTTAGTGTCAGCCTAGATTTGTGCTCAAGTTCCTGGAGTGAGAGTGAAGTGTGGAAACCGCAAAGGGTTGTAAGAGTTGAGATATGAGGGGCAAGGCCATGGAGAGATTTGAAACCAAGAATGAGAATTTTAAATTCATGAGTTGCTGGACCAGGAGCCAATATAGGTCAGTGAACACAAGTGGTGAACAGACCTGGAGAAAGTTAAATGCCAGTTAGGATATGGGCAGCAGAGTCTTGGATGAGCTCAAGTTTACAAAGGGTGGAAGCTGCAAGGCCAGCCAGGAACGCATTGGAGTTTAGTGGTAACAAGGCATGAATGATAGTTTCAGCAACAGAGGAGCCGAGGCATCGGTGGAGTCAGGCAATATTATGGAGGTGGCAGTAGGTGGTCTTGGGGCAGATGTGGTCAGAAGCTCATCTTGGTGTCAAAGAAGACAAGGTTGTGAACTGTGTGGTTCAGCCTCAGACAGCAGGCAGGGAGCAGGATGGAGTTGGTGCCTAGGGAGCAGTTTGTGGCAGGAACTAAAGACAATTGCTTTCGTCTTCAATATTTAGTTGGAGGAAATTTCTGCTCATCGAGTACTGGACAGCAGACAAGCAGTGTGATGAATCCCTCCATGGCCTAATTTACCCTTTACTAGGAAACATTTGTATCCAAACTCACTTTGCTACCCATCTCCTTCCTTCAAATAAAATATGGTATTAGTCTCTTCTTTCCCTCCCCTGAATTTTTGATTGCTCACCATCCATCGTTGTTCCATGTAAAGATGTTCCAATGAGTGCTTTTAAAAATCTGGTAAGAGTTACTCAAACTTAGAATTAACCTAGCTAAAATTTCAAATAGGAAACACCACTTTTCAGTTATTAAGACAGGTTAAAAATTCCAAAAGTAGTCCTTTTAGCCACATTTAAAAAAAGATTGTACTGCCAGTTTTTTTTTTAAACCTTCACATGCAAGAATTGAGATTTCTGAAAGTGTTGACTTGTATTAACTATATCCATCTGTTGACAGGATGCTGGAAAGACAGGAAAAGACGCTGGTCTATCTAACCTGTCCCATATAGTGGTGATGCCTTATGCATCACAATACAGATACTTCCTGCCCACCCAGAATCTTAATATAAACCCAAGGAAATTAGAGGGAAAAAGTCTCTGGTTCCTTTAGGTTATTGAAACTGCTCCAGGAAATCACATTACAGGATACCTACCTCTTCTACAAGGTGACCTCCACTCTATCCAGGAATAGGTCCAGCTCTGGAAGGAATACAGCGAATTAGTGTTCACTGCACAAGCCAGCAACCTATTCTACAGGTCCACTGCCCAACTCTACCCTAGATCTGCCCTTGCAAGTGACATCCTTGTCCTCTCCAACCTAGCTAGTTGAAATAATTGGTCCACAAACACAATCTAGTCCCATTATTGTACAAGCTTCTATTAGTCAGAGTCTAACCTTAAAAAAAAAGGGACTCAGCCAATCTGGGTAATTGCACCAGGGAACTAATGCACCTTTTACAAATGTTCAATATCTCCCACCACAAGGTTACTAATTTTTCCATAAACTCCAAGACTCAAAACAAAGTCTGTTTTGTTAGTGGGCATGGAGGGTTTTTTTTTAATTAAATACACAAGACCTAGTTTTCTTCCTTCCAGTAAAGGAAGTTAATCCATACAAGAGGTGTAAAATAAGGCTTATTTGGTTGCAGTAAACATTGTCAATCTCTAATTGAAGTGCATAATAACTGCTTTTCTCTCCCTGCCTCCTCCCTCCCCCCAACATACAGCCAGAGCAAGCAAATGGAAGGCTAGTCTTTATTACAAAAAGGGATTGAAGTACAAGAGTAGAAAAGTCTACTACAGTTGTATAGGGCCTTGGTGGGACCACACCTGGCATACTGGGCAGGTTTCATCTCCTTACCAAAGGAATGATATACTTATCCTAAAAAGAGTGCAACAAAAAGGTTCACTAGACAGATTCCTGGAATGAGGGGATTATCCCATGAGAAATGGAATAGACCAGGACTATATTCTAGAGTTTAGATGAACAAGGGAGAGATTTCATTAACATAAAATTCTTACAAGAGGTAGATACTCAGAGGAAGTTTCCATTGGCTGGGGAATCTAGAACTAGGAGGTCACAGTTTCAGAAGGAGTCAGCCATTTACGACTGATACGAGGGAAATGTTCTTCACTCAAACGGTTGTGAATCTTTGCAATGCTCTACCTTAGAGAGCTTTGATGCTCATCATTGAGTATACACAGATTTTTAGATATCCAAGGGCATCATGGAATATTGCAGGAAGGTGAATCAGCCACAGCAGAGCAGACCCAAATGGCCTCTTATTTATATTCTCATGATCAGTACAAGGTGGAATAGCAGCATTTTTTTTAAAATCTGCATGACTATTAAAACTACCACTGCAGTTCTCTTCCTTGCTCCATAAATCCAAACACTTCCAAGCAGCAACATTCCTCTTAACACTCCAATCAAAAAAATTACTCTGTTCAACTTGACCCCGTAAAAGTTAGATACTAAAATAGGGTACTTTAATCATGCTGTCTGCTTTAAAAGGAAAACAATAAACTTTAACACGGTAAAAGTTTTAAAAATAGCAATTACCTGTGCATTAAAACTTCCTGCATTCTGAAGAAAGAGTCTGCAGATACCATACAGGTTATGTAGTTCACAGGTGCTGTTTTCCAAGCATTCAAAAGCATCACATCCCACATCTGGAGCATTGCGCAAACAGTTATTTATTTCAACTGTTGGAAATAGAAAGTACAATAGTTTCCTAATGATATCAGTATATTTGATGAGTAATGGTGCAAGAGCAATTCTCGGTGACAAAAATATTTGGTACAAATGCAAAAAGCCGCTCAAGCAATTTATACCAGAGACCTGAACTGCAAATAGGTGTTAATGCTACCGCAATATTCAGAGTTTCTTTGTCTTCCATACAAACATTTGAATCTTCCATGACGACGTGTACAGGAATACAAAATCCAAGATGTAGTCTTTGTTAGATCACAAATACAAGTACTTGGACCTCAGCATCAGTAAAAGTGAAAATTGAGGTGTAAATGTGAATTAAATAGAGAACTAATTTGTATGCCACAAATGAGCGACACGAATCAGGTCGATTCAACCTCAAATCAGCATACCCATCAAGCGGGTATAGGAATGTGATTATCACGCTATTGTATGCAACAAGTCCGTGCTCAGTTTGTTAAAATGGAATAAAGAGATTACTGAAGTTAAGGAGCTGCTCTAATTAGAGCGACAGGCTCACGATGCGAAGAGCTAACTAGTAAAATGAAGGGCGGGCAGGCGGAGGAGAGGGAAAAACGGCGGGCAGAGGAAAGGACAGATAGGAGACGGGATAGTTGCAAGTGAACAAGATTTTCCCAAGCCTGCAGAAATACTGGAACACTGACGCAAAAGTGGTAGAGCCGAGTAAGCAGATTGTCTAGTCCACCTTTCAGCTCCTCTCCCTCCCCACCCAGGTTCAGCGTCCTGTCCAGCAGCCCCAGGAGCTCACCTGCACGCTGCGCGTACAGTCGCAGCTTCCCCTGGGCAGCCCCGCCGGACTGTCTCTCCGCGACCGGCTCAGTCACGTCCCAGAGCTCGCCAGCAGCCACCTGAAGCCGGAGCAGGAAAAGCAGCAGCGACAGCGAACCTTCCATCTCCACGGCAAGGCAGGCTACCTCGGAACGCCTTGAAGCGGTAGCAGGTTAAGATTGAGTTTTCTTTTTCCTCCGCCCCCCTCAAAAAAAAACAATCACGTGCGGAAAGGTGGGAGGGAGAATGCGAAATAGTACGAGGAGGAGGAGCAGGGCGCCACCACCGCTAGAGACTTTTTAAAATTTCAAAATATATACTTTATTCATATAAAAATTTGCACAATACATTGGAAAGCAGTTCAGTACATTTGCATGCGGTCAGCAATTCCATACAATACGTTTGGATGCTGACGGCAGTTCAGTTCAATACATTTGCTTGCTTTACATTTCAGGGTACAATTCAGTACAATCCAGGATACATTGTAATACAATCATCAAATTACGTTACATGTGCCACTATACAGTACATGGAAAAGGTGAGGGTACAGTTACATTTCTTTACAATATATATTACTAAACAGTTGCAGAACTTGCATTATACATGGCACTACATAGGTGTTTTCAGATCATGGTGCTCTATGTATACAAAGGTTTACAAGTACAGCTCGAAAGAAGTTTTATACTGATTCCAGCCCCTGGGTTTACCGTGGCGGAAGGGCCTTAAACTGTGGCTCTTCCCCACCCACCTGCCAGCAAATCCCAGCTAGCAACAGCTGGCGCTCAGACTGGCTGCCAAGGTGAACTATTGTATACCTTAAAAAAACCAGCATCATCAACAGGACATTCACATGTGCCCCTGGAATTTGATTCCTTTTTTAAATGATCCCGAAGGATGACACTGGCTTGCACGTCTTTTCAGGAATGTTATGCCTCCTCTAATTGAAACCCTTAAGGGGACATTAGGTTGCCCCAGTATCATCAACAAAAGTACCCCTTTTTCAGAGGAGCACAGCTAATTAACACCTAAATCAAAATCAAAAGGAAACTTATCAAATGAAATAATAAAATTTTTCTGTATCCACTATGCACGCCAGTCCGTGCGGTGCCCACTCAGCGATATTATGAGGTGCAACAGTTCTGCGGTGTATTTTGATTTTCTCTTTTCTCGAATGTAGTTGAGACCATTTAGTTTTACTCTGCCTGTCTAAACAATAGCCATGTTTACATGTACACCTAACTTTTGTACTTTACTGACACATTGTGTATGAAACTGAAGAAACCAAGATTTTGGGACAGTCCATGGCGTAAAGCAGTCCTTGGATCCACCGCCGGTTTCTTTGTTTTTTTTTGATCACGGCTCTGTGAAGCGCTTTGAGAGATTTCCCCCTCTCTTATATAAAACTATGTACATCTCTCACCATGACTGTTATCCTCATAAAGTATTTCCCTCGGGTTGGAAGGTCTGAATATACCAGCTGGTCAATCTGGTCATCACTTTGAGCTAATTACTAGCAAATTCCAACCTTAAATAATTTGTTAAGATGAAATAATTTTGGGGATAGATGAGTGTCCTTTTTGGTTCTATGAACTATTTTGAAAGAATTCATTGGGTGTGAAACACAACAAGATGCTCTGAGGACAAGCCGTGGTGCTATAGAAAGAAATGCAATTTCTTTCTTTATAGAAACCAGCATTCATTCGCGGGATATAAACTTTACCACTATCTATATATTAAAAATCTTGTGCATGGCCTGTATTTCCTGTCCACAAACGTTAGTTCCTCTCACACTTTATGTTAACATTCATAATACAAACTTACATTTTAAACAATTACAATGGGATTTTGTATACAAATATTTCATAATGGGGAAACCGTATGTAAACATTTTGTCACTATGAATCAATTAAATCATTCAAATAAGCAAAATACTGCAGATGCTGAATCTGAAATAAAAACAAAAAGTGCTGGAAATAGCGGGTCAGGCAGCATCTGTGGAGAGCAAGAGAGATAACATTTCGGGTTGATGACCCCTCGTCTATTTCCAGCATTTTCTGTTTTTAAATCATTCAAAGTGTTCAACTGCCATTTTCAGCAATTGACATTATTTAATATTCAAGGTTTTAAACACAAAAATACTTTATCACAAAATAATTTAATTTACCCAGTCAGTTATGTTTGTGTCGTTTACTGCCTTCATTAAAGTTTCTATTTGAAGGCTTCGACCTCTCCCTCCCCAAAACCAAGGCTTGAATTGGATATATTTGCCTGTTATCTCAAGGCATTTCCTGTAGTCTTGAGCATGTGCAGGGTGCACAATTTTCCAGGATAAGTCAGTAGCATTTAAGGAAGCCAAATGATAGAATACTTCTCTCTCAGTCCCAAACAAAATCTATTTGGTTGGTTTTTGAAATTATATTTGAAGAGAAAATAGAAGATACATTTCAAAAGGTTTATTCAGATAAAATTTATAAAACTATATTAAAATTGATGCATATATTTGTGCATTCTATTGAAAAATGCTATATAAACATTCCTGTGGGGATTCCCATGTTAAAATGTCCACAGGTAGAGGTGGTGCTTCCTATGATGTTTCTTATATTGCAAGTAGGTGGTGCTTTAATAATTTTCAATGCTAATCTGACTACTGACCTGTAATGGGAACTTAGGAACAGGAGTAAGCATTCAGCTCCTCGATTCTGTTCCACCATTCAATTAGATCATGGCTGATCTATATCTTAACTCCATCATTCTGGCTTGGCTCCATATCCTTTTATACGCTTGCCTAGCAAAGATCGATCAATCTCAGATTTCAAATTATTAATTGAGCTAGCATCTCCTGCTTTTTGTGGGAGACAGTTCCACACTTAAACCATCCTTTGCGTGAAAAAGTATTTTCTAACTTCTCTCCTGAATGGCCTGGCTCTGATTTTAAAGTTATGTCCCCTTGGCCTGGACTCCCCCATCAGCGGAAAAAGTTTCTCTCGATCTACCCTATCAATTCCTTTCAAAATCTTAAAAACTTCATTCAAATCATCCCTTCACCTTCTATATTCCAGGGTACTCTCTCCTCATAATCTAACACTTGGAGCCCTGTTAACATTCTGGTAAATCTGCGCTGTATTCCTTCTATGGGTAATATATCCTTTCTAAGGTGCGGTGCCTGGATCTGTACACAGTACTCCAGATGTGGTGTAAACAGGGCTTTGTATAGCTGCAGCAAAGCATCCTCCCTTTTGTATTCTAGCCCTCCAGTTATAAAGGTAAACATTCCATTAGCCTTTTTGATTATTTTGTGATTAATACCTGACTACTACATTTTACTGATCTGTGTATATGGACCCCTATATCACTTTGGACCTCCACTGTCCCTAGCTTTTCACGATTTGAATAATATTCACCACAGAATACCCACCTTCTGACCTGCTCTTGTAGCCACAGTATTTACGTGGCTGGTCTAGTTAAGTTTGTGGTCAATGGTGACACGCCCACACCACCACCCCCCTCCTCCCCCCGCCCCCCCCACCCCCACACCCACACACCCCAGGATGTTGATGGTAGAGAAATTCAGCAATGGTAATGCTGTTGAATGTCAAGGGGCAGTGGGTAGCCTCTCCCTTGTTGGAGATAGTCATTGCCTGGCACTTGTGTGGCATGATTGTTACTTGTGACTTATCAACCCAAGCCTGAATGTCGTCCAGGTCTTGCTGCATGCGGGCATGGACTGCTTCATTATCTCAGGAATTGCAACTAGAACTGAACACTGTGCAATTATTAGTGAACATCTCCACTTCTGACCTTATGATGGAGAGAAGATCATTGATGAAGCAGCTGAAGATGGTTGGGCCTAGGGCACTGCCCTGAGGAATTCCTGTAGCGATGTCCTGGGGCTGAGATGATTGGCTTCCAAAAACCACAACCATCTTCCTTTGTGCTAGGTATGACACCAGCCAGTGGAGAGTTTTCCCATTAATTCTCATTGATTTCAATTTTACTAGGGATCCTTGATGCCACACTCAGTCAAATGCTGCCTTGATATCAAGGGGAATCACTCTCACCTCACCTTTGGAATTCCGCTCTTTTGTCCATGTTTGGACCAAGGCTGTAATAAGGTCTGAAGCCAAGCGATCATGGCAGAACTCAAGCTGAGCATCAGTGAGCAGATTATTGGTGAGTAAGTGCCACGTGGTAGCACTGTTGATGACGCCTTCCATCACTTTGCTGAAGATTGAGAGTAGACAAATGGGGTGGTAATTGGTAGGATTGGATTTGTCCTGCTTTTTGTGGACAGGACATAACTGAGCAGTTTTCGGCATTATCGGGTAGACGCCAGTGTCATAGCTGTACTGGAACAGCTTGGCTAGAGGCTAATTCTGGAGCCACAGCCGGGACCCATAGCCTTTGCTGTATCCAGTGTGCTCAGCCATTTCTTAATATCACGTGGAGTGAATCGAATTGGCTGAAGACTGGCTTCTGTGATGGTGGGACCTCAGGAGGAGGCCGAGATGGATCATCCACTCTGCATTTCTGGCTGAAGGTGCTTGCAAACGTTTCAGCCTTGTTTTTTGCACCCATGTGCTGGACTGTGCCATCATTGAAGATGGGGATATTCATGGAGCCTCCTCCTCCAGTTAGGTGTTTAATGGTCCACCACCATTCATGACTGGATGTGTCAGGACTGCAGAGCTTAGATCTGATCCATTTGTTGTTACCTACTTCCAATTTGAGTACATACCCATTATTCCTGCTCTCTGTCATCTACTGCTTAACCAATTTCCTAACCAAATGATTAATTTCTTTCAATTCCATGAGCTTTAACTTTAGCTAACAGTCTCTTATGTGGAATCTTATTGAATGCCTTTTGGAAGTCCATACAATCTGCATCCATAGACACTGCCTTTTCTACTACTTTAGTTACTTCTTTAAAAAAATGCAGTTAGTTTTGTTAAATGTGAGCCATCCTTTGCAAGTCTATATTGACTCTCTCAAATCAGCTCCAATTTCTCCAGGTTCTCGGTCACTCTGTCCTTAACTATAGATTCCAATAACTTCCCAAAACAGATGTTAGACTAACAGATCTATAATTTTCTGTTTTTTCTCAAATAATGAAGTTACATTTGCAATTTTCCAATCTAAAGAGACAATTTCTGAATCGAGAGACCTTTGTACGATTACGGCTAAACAGCTGAAATTTCCTCACCTACCTTTAAAACTCTGGGGTGGAAACCATCAGCTCCTGGGGATTTGTCAGCTTTTTGTGCCATTTTATTTTCTAATACCATTTTCTTGCTTACATTCAGTGAGTTCCAGTCCTTGATTCATTATTAAGAATGTCAGATATATTATCCTCTTGCTTTACTGTGAAGACTGACTCAAAGGAATTATTCAACAAATCATTTCCTTATTTTTATTTTCAATATTATCTGCATTTTTAAAGGGCCCACATCACACTTGACAACCCTTTTTCTTCTAATATAATTGTAAAACATTTTTATGTTAACCTTGATATCCCTCGAAGTTTCAATTCACATTCCTTTTGCAGCTCTTACTATCTTTATTTTCATTTGCTGTTCTTTATATCTCTCCTAGCCCTCTGGATTTATGTTATTCTTTGCACTTTTATGGGCTCTTTCCTTTAGTTTTATGTTATCTGTCACCTTTTTATTGAAGATGGCTGTTTTATTTGGTAAATAGGGCTCGTCCCCCTTATTTGTCCTGTATTAAGCTCACTTCTTTTTTGAACACCTCCCACTCTTCATCTGTAGTTTTATCCAATAATAGTTTTAACCATTCACACCTCTTCTAGACTCATTTTTTGCTTCTTTACTTGTCCCATTACAATCTCCTTTTGCTTTGTACTTTCATACCTTTTGTCATTTAGTCTCGCCTCTCTTGCATCTTATCACAGACCTTTCCTTTTGTTCTTTCCTCCCTCCCTCCTTTCCCTGCCCCTGCACTTGCTTAAAATCTAACTTTTTCCAGTTCTGATAAAAGATCATCGACCTAAACGTTAACTGTTTCTCTCTTCACATATACTGCCTGACCTGATGAGTACTTCCAGCACTTTCTGTTTTTATTACAGTTTTAACCAGTTTGCTGCCATCAGTCTCTGTCTCATCCCATTACAGTTAACCTTACCAAAATCTAGAATCTTAGTAATTGTGTTAAGTTTCTCCTTTTCAAACCTAACATTGAATTCGATCATATTATGATCACTGTTAGATAAATGTTCCCTCACTGTTAGATCATTAACTAAGTCTGGCTCATTACTCATTCCTAATCTAGTATGGCCTGTCCTCTTGCTGATTCTAGAACATATTGCTCCAGAAAACTATCTTGAATGCACTCAGGAAATTCACCAGATTCCTAATTTTAACTACTCTGCTCATTGCAATCTATCTGAAAATGAAAGTGCCCCATTAAAAAAATGTTGCTTTTGCTACAAGCTTCTCTAATCTCAGAAATAATACATTTTGCCACCTCATTGCTGTTATCAGGAGGCCTGTAGACCAGTGGTTCCTAAACCGTGGACCTTCTAGGGGGTCTGCGAAAAAGACCCCAATCGGTGATGGAGAGCGAGCTGGAGCGGAGCAGCAGGGCACTGCTGAAAAGTGTGGTGAATGGTTACCATGGCGGTGGCAGCAGCAGCTGTGCACTGCAGGAAGAAGAGGAGAAAGAGGGAGGGAAAAAGACTGGGGGCCAGCACAGGCTGTGCACTGCAGGAAGAAGAGGAGAAGGAGGGAGGGTAAAAGACTGGGGCTAGCAGCGGCTGTGCACTGCAGGAAGATGAGGAGAAGGAGGGAGAGTAAAAGACTGGGGGCCAACAGCGGCTGTGCACTGCAGGAAGAAGAGGAGAAGGAGGGAGAGAAAAAGACTGGGGCCAGCAGCGGCCGTAATGCCACTTCCAGCAACAGGAGTCAGAGGCGGAAAAGCACAGGGCCAGCTGTTCGGAGAGGAACTGATCATCTGTAAACAAAGATCCCATCCAGACTGCAGCAGCACTTGGATATTGTGAGTACTCAATTGTGAAGCATTGTGAAAGGGTGGCAGAAGCAGATTCAATAGTAACTTTCAAAAGGGAATTGGATAAATACTTGAAAAGGAAACATTTGCAGGGCTATGGGGAAAGAGTAAGGGGTGTAGGACTAATTGGAGAGCTCTTTCAAAGAGCTGGCACAGGCATGATGGGCCGAATGACCTCCTTCTAAGCTGTATCATTCTATAAATCGGACATACATTATATTAGAGCTGTCTGTCCATGGTCAAGCGGCAGCCAAGGAGCAAATATGACATAATAACCTGGGCAGCTCTTGAATACACTGAGAGCCCGAACTTGGTGGAAGCGAAGGCCCGCCCAAGTGCCGCCCAAACGATAGCTGATGGCTGCCGAGAGACCGGGCAGTACTTTGCCAGGAAGGTCCCTCAAAAAGAGATGGCATAACAGCCCGGCGGCAAAATGACGGCTTACGCCGTCAATCTGGGTGGCAGTGGGCAGGAGCTCTCGACGGCAAATGCGATCCTCGCCAAAGTGCCGCCACAGATTGAGTTTAGCCCAGGGAGGAAAGGGGGGAACACTGAAAAATAAAAATCTTCACAAAAAAAAAATCACCGGAACACCTTCAGGGGACCCCATACAAATAGAAAGAAAAAAAACTTTAAAATGATCACTAACCTTTTTTTGCAGGTCTTGTTACTTACCGTCGGGGTTAGATCTGCCTCCAAGCCCCCTGCTGCTGCCGACGCCTGCCCACACCAATATGCCTGCTTGATGGGCGGGAGGTCACTTACACAGCCACCAGAGGCTGTCAGCAGGTCGCTCCCGGCGGTACTCCCCTCCTGCCGGATGCAGACCTGGAGGAATCTGTCACCGAGGGGAGAGCGGCTACAATACTTGGTGGCAACCAGTGGCAGTGGGTGGTAAGGCCACCAATTTCGGGCCCTGAGTAACAAATGCTTTTGTATTTGTAAAAAATCAATGCTTTAAAATCAGTCATTTTAAACATAAATACTTGAGGGATTCCCATTTTGTAAATGTCACCATCGCTATATTGCAATTCATTGTCAGAAAATCCTGGTACAGTATCAATATATGGGGGCAATAATAATTTAAATGGAGGGTCAGTGATTACTAAGCCATTTGAAATGAGGTCCTTCAACCAAAATAGGTTCAGAACCACTGTTGTACACAACCTCCATTACAGTTTCATTCATTTATTCCTCAATTCTAACCATAGAGTCTCCGTCGATTGCTTCCCCTTACCTATACCCTCTCTTACTAATGTTGTAATAGTATCTTCCATCAATAAAGCTACCTACCCCTCCTCCCAGTTTCCCTATCCCTTCTAAAGATCTTATAATCTGCAATATTTAACTCCTAATCATAACAAGCTTAGACCATCCTGACATGGAAGTATTTCACCATTCCTTCATTGTCGTTGGGTAAAAATCTTGGAACTCCCTCCCTAACAGCACTGCGGGAGTACCTTCACCACACGGACTGCAGCAGTTCAAGAAGGCAGCTCACCACCATCTTCTCAAGGGTAATTAGGGATGGGCAATAAATGCTGGCCTTGCCAGTGATGCCCATATCCCATGACCGAATAAAACATTTTTTTTTTCAAATGGCCACCATGTCATATGAATTTGAACCTCTAATTCACTCAATTTATTTCTTATACTCCATGCGTTAGAATATAAAATGCTTATTTAGGAAAGAAACCCTAACCTGTGCTGCCCTGATGCTGCCTTTCTCACACCGTTTAACTTAACAGGTTTCTTATTTGTCGCTCCTGCTGTAGCTACTTTAGTTATTTAATATTCCTTTCACTTGTGGTATCTATATCACTGTTTGTGACCCTTTAAAAACAAATTTTAAACTATAATTTTTACTATTTTTGACAGTCCCCCCTCCCCCATTTATTAGTTTAAAGTCCTTATATCACTCTATTTATCCTTTCCGCTAGAACCTTGGTCCCAGTCCAGTAAAGATGCAGCATGCACCAATGGTAAAGCTCCCTTCTGTGCCACTATTGGTGCCAGATTCCCATGAAATGGAACACCTCCTTCCCACACCATTCCTTTAGCCATGTGTTCAGCTTTCTGATCTGTTTGTCCCTATGCCAATTAGTACGTGGCTCAGGTAATAATCTTGAGATTACCACCCTTGACATCCTGCTTTTTAATTTGGCTCCTAACTCCTGATACAGCAGAACCTCCTCCATTTTCTTGCCTATGTCATTGGTCCCGACATGGACTACAACAACTGGATCTTTCCCCTCTCTTTCCAAATTCTTTTTCAGCCACATTGAAATATCCCATATCCTGGCAGCAGATAGGCATCATGCCCTTCACTTGCAGCTGCTTGTAATATCATAAATCAATCAATAATTGTGTTCAGCATGTAGTTCCAGGCTTCCCACCATTGGTGGTACTGTGTAGCATCTCTGTCTGTCACCCCTCTGTTACATCACCTGTGCCTATAGACCTTAATCATTTTCTTTAGGTGGGTTTTTGAATTTGAATTTGAATATCTATTTCTTTAAAACGTTGCAATATATTTTTTCTCTACAGGACCTGCAGTTGAGAAAATGGTTCATGTTCTTTCCCCATTCTCCACCCGCCGCCTGTGGCCTCACTTTTCTTACTGCCGACATCACTCACTGCACCCATTGCTTACCCTGTTAACTGGCAATCGAAAATATGTCTATTCTTGGCCTGGACTTTTCTTGCCCTCTGAAACTCACATGGCCTGTGCAGAAAGGTAAAAATTGGGAACTATTAAAAACCAGGGCATATTATTTTTTACTTAAATTGGAGCACATTGATCTTTTTAAAATAAGGGTAAATTATTTTTTTTAAATCAGTGCTTATTAGTTTTTAAAAATTTCTTGGAGCATATTGATTTTTGTTAAATCAGGCCTAATCATTTTTTTGAAAATGGAAGTATATTAATGTTCTCAAAATTGGGCTCTTCATTGAAAAAGAATCCGTAACTTCTTAACTTTATTAAATCAAAATTGCTTTCTTGTTTGGACATTCTGCTTTCTCTGCATTCTCCACCATCCTCCCTCTGAAAAGCTTCATACCCCTCCATTTAACAACTTTTCCAATGTCTCCATCCACTGAGATACCTGTCCCTTCTTCTAATCCCTGAGGTAATTTTCTAATTCCCCTCATGCTGAGGTAGTTGACCCTCCCTCTCTCCTTTCCTACTCACCTTTTTTCCCCTCTTACTCATCCCATCTTCCCCTCCTCCTCCTTTCCCCTCCTTCTACATTCCTTCCCCTCTCCCTCTTCTGCTTTGGTTCAGTTATCCTCATCTCTAAGCTAGCTTGAACTGAAGATAGCACTTGATCTTAACCACCCATTGCAAAGCCAGGGATGGAAACATAAGAAACATAAGAAATAGGAGCAGGAGTAAGCCATTTGATCCCTCGAGCCTGCTCCGCCATTCAATAAGATCATGGCTGATCTGATCTTGGCCTCAACTCCACTTTCCTGCCCACTCCACATTACCCTTGACTCCCCTACAGCTCAAAAATCTGTCTATTTCCATCTTAAATATATTCAATGACCCAGTCTCCACAGCTCTCTGGGGTTGGAGAATTCCAAAGATTCACAACCCTCTGAGAGAAGAAATTCCTCCTCATTTCCGTTTTAAATGGGCGACCCTTTATTCTGAAACTATGCCGCCCTATCTAGATTCTCCCATGAGTGGAAACATCCTCTCTGCATCTACCCCGTCAAGCCCCCTCAGAATCTCATATGTTTCAATAAGATCACCTCTCATTCTTCTAAACTCTAATGAGTGTAGGCCCAACCTGCTTAACCTTTCTTCATAAGACAACCCCTTCATCTCAGGAATCAACCCAGTGAACCTCCTCTGAACTGCCTCCAATGCAAGTATATCCTTCCTTAAATAAGGCAACCAAAACTGTACACAGTACTCCAGGTGTGGTCTCACCAAATCCCTGTATAATTGTAGCAAGACTTCCTTACTTTTATACTCTATCCCCTTGCAATAAAGGCCAACATTCCATTTGCCTTCCTAATCATTTGCTGTATCTGCATGCTAACTTTTTGTGTTTCATGTACAAGGACCCCCAGATCCCTCGGTACCGCAGCATTTTGTAGTCTTTCTCTATTTAAATAATGATTTGCTTTTTATTCTTCCTACCAAAGTGGATAACCTCACATTTTCCCACATTATACTCCATCTGCCAAATTTTTACCCACTCACTTCACCTACATATATCCCTTTGCAGATTCTTTGTGTCCTCCTCACAACTTGCTTTCCCAGCTATCTTTGTATCATCAGCAAATTTGGCTATATACACTCAGTCCCTTCATCCAAGTCATTATTGTAGATTGTAATTAGTTGAGACCCCAGCACTGATCCCATGGCAGCCCACTAGTTACAGTTTTGCTAACCTGAAAATGATACATTTATCTTGACTCTCTGTTTTCTGTTAGTTAGCCAATCCTCTATCCATGCTAAACCCCCAACCCTATCAGCTCTTATCTTATGCAGTAACTTTTTATGTGTGGCACCTTATCGGATGCTTTCTGGAAATCCAAATACACTACATCCACTGGTTCCCTTTTATCCACCCTGCTCATTACATCCTCAAAGTACTCTAGCAAATTTGTCAAACATGATTTCCCTTTCATAAAACCATGTTGACTGCTTGATTGTATTATGATTTTCTAAATGTCCTGCTACTACTTCCTTAATAATGGACTCCAGCATTTTCCAAATGACAGATGTAAGGCTAACTGGTCTATAGTTTGCTGCTTTCTGTCTCCCTCATTTCTTGAATAGAGTTGTTACATTTGCAGTTTTCCAATCCGCTGAAACCTCCCAGAATCCAGGGAATTTTGGTAAATTACAACCAATGCATCCACTATCTCTGCAGCCACTTCTTTTAAGATCCTAGGATGGACGCCATCAGGTCTAGGGGACGTCTCCACCTCGAGTCCCATTAGTTTGCCAAGTATTTTTTCTCTAGTGATAATTATTGCTTTTAGTTGCTTCCTCCCGATAGCCCCTTGATTATTATTGAGATGTTTTTAGTGTCTTCTACCATGAAGTCTGATACAAAATATTTGTTTAAAGTCTCTGACATTTCCGTGTTTCCCAGGGACTAGCATATATAAAATATAAT
The DNA here is from genome assembly GCF_044704955.1 of Pristiophorus japonicus. NCBI lineage: Eukaryota > Metazoa > Chordata > Chondrichthyes > Pristiophoridae > Pristiophorus > Pristiophorus japonicus. Next base: position 215,405,819 of record NC_091978.1, on the reverse strand, counting down.
AACTACTCATTTATGATTTTCAGAAAATAATGGACAAAGTTGTGAAATTCAATCCCTAAAGCACCAGTAAAATTTCCAGAATATAATTTAATAAAAATGGAATTGGACTTACCTAGTCACTGTTAGTTAGTGGCCCTGATGTTATTACATCTATGGCATAAACACCCCTATTGCTATAAGTACTGTATCCTCTGACTCATTGTGAGATATGCTGCTGGAGATCTGCTAGTAATTGTAATATTTAAAAGAATATAGATTATAGGAACTATAGACTTAGTTGGTAGCACTCTTGCTTCAGAATCAAAAAATATAAGTTCCACACTCGAGCTTCAGTGCATCATCTAGGCTTACAGTCTGATGCAGTATTGAAGGAATGCTGCATAGCAATAGGTGCCAACCTTTGGATGAAATGCTAAACTGAGGCAGTATTCAAAGAAAGGCAGGGAATTCTTGGTACCTTCGCCAGCATTCCTTCCTGAACAAGCATCTGAAAACAGATTAATTAGTCAAATCAGCTTGCTAGAGTTTGCGGGATCTTGTGTGCTGCATTTGCCTACTTAACAAGTCGTTGCAATTCAAAGTTATTAATGGGGCTGAATTTTCATGGGGTAGGCAGGTTGAGGCTGAGAGGCTCCAATGCAGGCAGGAATCCCAGATGAACAGGTTTCCTGCAGGCTCTACCGACTTTAATGGCAGGGCCTGCTTTGCATCTGAAGCCTCTGTTTCCCACCTGCAGCCAGCCAGATGGAGAGGTTGCCTGGCTGTGGCCGTAGGCCTGTGCCCTAGGCCGCACAGAGAAGAGAGGGAGGGATCACGAGGGGGCTGGTGCCAGCCTCCAGAGGAATGGGGGGGGGGGGGCGGTGGGGGCAGGGAGCAAGAGATCAGGGCTGTAGAGGAACCGGGGCTGGAGGGGAGGCAAGAGATAAGGGCCGGACACCAGAGGATCGGGCCGGCCCCAGGATCATTGATGGGGGTAGGGAGGCTGGTCTGGGAAGGGGATCAGAAGCCTCATGAACGCGTCTCCGATCGCAGGGAATGTGTTAGGCAGGGACCCTGGATCCAGGATGTAAATGTAAAGCCACTTATCTCCTGGATGCAGCAGTTCCCACCCTGCTGTAACTGCTGGGTTTTACAAATTGTATAAAACCCCGACTGGATACAGTTAAAAACAAAATGGAGGTTAAAAAATTGGCTTCCAGCCAAATTAAAATATTTAAATTGATGTCCTGTCTCCTGGCAGCAGGTTGGCTGCCCACCTCCGTTAAAACCGTAAGTGGGTGGGTTGGAGGCAGGTTCAGGTCGGGAATCCAATTTTTAACAATTTAACTACCCACACGCTCCAAACCCACCCATTTTTTCAGGTAAAAATTTGACCATGATCATTGGGATGTTTCTGAGAGATATAATAAGGTTCTACTGTAAGAATATACAGACCCTTAATTCTTAATTTTTGTATATATTAAAGTGCACTGCCAGGCAATAAGGTTTTTCAAAGTGAAATAAAATTGGTGAATGTAACAGACTGTCTTTCACTGAGAAATGGAGATGGATAACCAGCTTTGATGTGCTTTACTAACAGGCAGCAGATATTTGTTGAGCAGACGTGCTGTTAAAATAAACTGTTGAATTTGTAAGCTGCTTTGTGATAGCAGACCGGTACAGGACAAATGGTTGAGCTGCAGGGGGTGGTCATAGACAACAGGCATAAACAAACCCCTTTCATTTCAAAAATGATTTTGCAGACTTTGTGTCTGCAATGCAGAGGCCACAAGGTCATAAAATGGCTTTTTGGTGGCTAAAGGGAGGAGTCAAATCTGGGAAGTTCTGAGGAACAGGACACAAGATAACACTTGGAGTTTGACCAGATGGTTTTCTGCTCACTTCTGCAAACTCTTTGAGTGATTGGACAGTGTGAGCTATGATGAAAGCAATGAACGCAGGATGTGTTATGCGTGAAAATTTAACAAGTCACACAATTCGAATCAGACATTAAAAGAAAGCTTCTCACAGTCTTTGAATGATTGATTTACTGGGAACAGCAAGAAAACCTGTATAAAAGACAGTGCTCAAACGATTTTGTTACTGCAGTTGGAAAGCTGAACCTGGCCAGTCAGCTCGACTTGAGAGGGCCTGCTGCAGTTGGAAGGAGGTGACCTGGCCAGTCATTTCAGGAAGGGAGACCTACAATCAATGCTGGACTGATCATTGTGTGCATTATTTCTTGTAACATTATTGGTGTACTGCTCGAATATTGATTAGGGGTTTTAAATCTGTCTTAGGAAAATAAAAGGTTAAAGGCAGCACTTAAGTGTCTTGTGTAATTTCTCATAAGTTTCATGTCTGAACTTTATAACCTGTTAGACAGGGCGAGTGGTAATTTCCACATGTCCTATACTACATAAATACTTATAGTTTTTTCTTTTATACAAGATACAGAAGTTGTACGCACAAGTGAGGATAACTTTGGAGTCGGTGCTGACCTGATTCTGGAGGAAAGCAGCATGAGATCCCAGGAAGGAAACAGCCTCATACAGTATGGAGTACAACTCCAGAGTGGTGTTAAACTGGGTTTAAAAAGTGCTCAGAGTCCGTTAGACTGCTGGGTTCTCTTACAACTTATTCAGAGATTATTTAAATGTATTGGAGTGGGACACTCCCACTTGCACTGTTTCCACTGGCAGGAGGGTTGGTAACCAGAAGACACAGATTTAAAGTAATTGGTACAAGAACCAGAGGGGAGATGAGGAGATTTTTTTTATGCAGTGAATTATATGATCTGGAATGCACTGCCTACAAGGCTGGTGGAAGCAGATGCAATAGTTCAGTGGTATCAGTCATCCCCATGAGGGTATCCCAAGTCACTTGCATTCTGGAATTGATTCACACTGCCCAATATCTACTTTTGAGGAATAGGACAAAGAAACAATGGTGCAAGGGAACCTAAAAATAAGTCAAGGAAGGAACTTAGTGGATTTAATATAAGTTTAAAAAAATGAAGAAAATAATTGGACTTAAGGTAGACAAATCTCCAAGATCTGGTGGTTTTCATCCCAGAGTATTAAAGAAGTAGGTGAGGAAGTTAAAGATGCATAAGTCATACTTTTCCAAAGCTCTCTAGATATAGGAATTGTGCATTTGGATTGGAGAATTTTGAATGTCACTCCATTATTTAAGCTACTAGAGGCTGGATTTTCGGCTTTGATGATTTTGGGGCGGTAAAGTTTGTGTTATGTTCAGAATAAATCCACAGGAATATATCGCAAGCTCAAACTGTTGTGACCTTGGTCTCTTTATTTCAGACTCTAGAGTGAGGAAGCAGCATGGTGAGTCATCTTTTATACCTGCTTGCCCAAGGGTGCACAGGTGACCCTTAGGTCTCCCGCAGGTGTGCCCCTGGTGGGAAGTCTTACATTTGGGTAAGGTCTACATACATACATAACATCACTCCCCCCCCCCCCCCAATGTTATATTGTGCAAGTTATTTGCAAGTTGAGGCGATGTGGCGCCCCGCGTCCCGGGTCGATCGCCTGGGTTGAAGTCTTGACATGGTGGGCTCGTCCTTGTGGTTGACGGCGAGGTTGATCATGTTGATGGGTCGCTGGGGGCCAGGTCCTTACAGTGTGGTTCCTCGTTATCTGTCGTTCGCAATTTGGTCTCATCCCACTGCTTTACTCGTTAGCTCGGTACACGGTTTTGCAATCAAGCATTCCGTTTCCGTGACATACACTTTTGTTTTCATCACATACACTACATTCCCCCCCTTGGCTAATGCGGTGCAAGCGGCCCGACTGGGGCCCTGAACATGGTCTGCATCACTTATTCTGATGTTGCGTGGAGGGGCCGTGCAATTTTGGTGCATTCTCTGCTGGTGGCATGCGGAAGGCTCGGTTCTGAGTGATTCGGTCTGGTGATTGCATAACACCCAGGATAGCCGAGTCTGTAGGGAGTCTACCGTGGCACGCGTGGTGCTGGGTTTGGTGATTTGGATGCTGATCCTGAGGTCTGGCAAGCCCAGGATGGCCACAATGGCCTTAAGACTTTCAGTGGTGGCGGGAGGCCTAGTGGTCCCCGTGGACATTGGGATATTGTATGGGCGCCCCGGACCACCGACTGCATGTAACCACCTGCCTTGCTTTGCAAAGTTGGGATGGGTCTATCGTCTTTTAGGTGGATAGGTTGCCACACCCCGTCTAGTAGTTCGCCTTTGGCAGGGATCCTGGCTGGTCCAGGTCGTAAGCTGGAGGGCCGTTGCGGTTAACCCCTTGCTTTCTAGTACTTCCACGATCGCGAGTGAGTCTGCAGGCTGTACTGTTTCCACCCCGGGGGTAGGCATCGGTGGCCAACTGAGAGCATGGGTGCCGCTTTCTGTGACTGGCCCGTTCGCGGATCATGTTACAGTGCACAGACAATGTTAGACATTCTCGAAACAACACATCGATAATGGTGCCTCTGCTCTCTCAAGCTTGTGGGATGAGCAGCTTGTCTGACTCGAGCACACATTGGGACACTCTTTGGTACGTCTCTTTAGTCCCGTGAACACAGGCTGCTGCTTTGTTTAACTTATTTGATACATGTTCAATTGTTTGGGGCTCGCCCGCTACTTTTGCTTGCTGCGCAACACTCCTGACCTCGTGCGGTAACATCTCACTTGCTACGGATGCTTTGTTAGATACATATACAACTGGTTGGGGTTCGCCCACTACTTTGGCTTGCTGTATAACATACCCGACCCCATGTGATAACACATCACTTGGTACAAGTATTTTGTCAGATACATATACGCCTGGTGGTGTTCGCCCGCTACTTTAGCTTGTTGTACAGTACCCCCAACCCCTTACAATGGTACATCATTGGCCGGTGAAAGACCGCTCGCATGGGTTACATGGTGCACACAATTTATTTGAGCGTGGTGGGTTCCTGGCCTTCACCGCGGCCGCCCCTTTACCTTTGCCCCGAACCCAGTTGTCTTCCTTGCTGGACGACACATTCCTCCGTTCTGTTGTGGTGACCTTCTGTGGTCTCTTGTCCCGTGGTCTGGACGTTCTCTTGTCCCGTGGTCTGGATTCTCTCTCGTCCTGTGGTCTGGATGCTCTCTCGTCCTGTGGCCTGGACGCTTTCTCGTCCCGTGTTCTGGACGCACCTTTGTCCCGTGGTCTGGACGCCTTCTCGTCCCGTGGTATGGACGCCCTCTTGACTGTGTCTATGATGCCGACTGCCGTGATCTTCCTCCCCAGGCATTTTGCCTTTGGTGTCGGGAAGACGCATTCGGATCGTTTCGGCCAGAGTCTCTTCCATCATCGCAAAGGGGCCGTCGGCTTCGGGTTGTGGGTACTGCGCCTGTACCTCTGCTCGGTTGAACTTTACCTCCTCATAGTCGTGATGAGCGGCCTGTGCCTCGGGAATCTGCAAATGGATCTGCACTTTGATGCCTGGTTCAGCTGGAGGTGGGGGTTTGCTCGGCCTCTGGGAAAGGGAGGCCTCATTCACCAGAGAGGGTGCGCAGTGATCTTTCCAGTTCCATCAAATCTTCCCCATCCACCTCCTGCTAAGCAGCTTTGGCCCATCACCTGAAACAATCCACAGTGGTAATTCATGCACTGCTCCCTCATGGAATACTCTTTTGTCCGCACTGCCAATAACTGGTATCAGTTCCTTGGTGTAGGTGCGCAGCTTTGCCTGAATCGGAATCAGCTCGGGTCGCTTGGCTTCATCGCTCCACAGCCTTCTGGCTCATGACTGATTGACTCGCCCCCGTGTCTAGTTCCATGGAGATTGGAGTGCCGTTACGTTCAACTTTTAACATTATCGGAGGGCTTTTGGTGGTGAAGGTGGTATATCCCATATACTTCCTCTTCATCCTCAGGTTGAGTTGCCTCTTCTGCTCGTTCATCGTGATCCTCGCTGGATCAGTCGTCCTCTCCTGACTCTGCCATGTGGTGAGTCAGAGATCGTTTGCACATTCACTGGAGGTGCCCCATTGTTCCACAGCCCTTGCACACATAAGGCTTGAATCTACATTGATGAGCTCTATGGCTGCCCCTGCAGCGCCAACATGGTGCTAATTGATACGCATTCACGCCCTACGGCGGACTCTGAGTCACCCTAGGCCTAGGTCTGGCCTCTGCACCCGTGTGGGCCCTGCCCTGTACCATTCTGCCTGCTGCCAACATTATTTCGTGCACGGTGCTCGCCTGTGAGCTTCGATTCTGTGAAGATATCTGTTTCGTGTTATCGCTCGTGGATATGAAAGCTTGGGCTATCGTGATGGCCTTGCTCAGATCTAGGGATTCGGCAGACAGCAGTTTGCGAAGGATGACCTCGTGGCCAATTCCCAGCACGAAAAAGTCTCGCAACATTTCCCCCAAGGATTCTGCAAAGTCACACTGCCCCGCAAGGTGTCTTAGGTCGGTGACTAAACTCTCCATGTTCTGGCCCTCGGAGCGACGGTGCGTGTAGAAGCGGTACCTGGCCATCAAGATGCTCTCCTTTGGCTTGAGATGTTCCTGAGCCAGCGTACACGGCTCTGCATAAGATTTGTCAGTTATTTTGACTGGTGCCAGCAAGTTTTTTAGGAGGCCATATACTGATGACCCACATACGGTGAGGAGAATCGCCCTGCGCTTGGCCTCCGTCTCAGCTTTGTCCAATTTGTTGTCCACAAAGTACTGGTCAAGGTGCTCAACGAAGGCTTCCCAATCATCACCCTCATAAAATCTCTCAAGAATCCCCACGGCAGCCATTACCGCGTGAAAGTTTGTGATCCGTTACTCGTCGCCAATTTGTTATGTTCAGAATAAATCTATCTACAGGACTATATCGCAAGCTCAAACTATTGTGACCTTGGTCTCTTTATTCCAGACTCTAGAGTGAGGAATACCTGCTTGCCCAAGGGTGCACAGGTGACCCTTGGGTCTCATAAGAACATAAGAATTAGGAACAGGAATAGGCCATCTAGCCCCTCAAGCCTGCTCCGCCATTCAACAAGATCATGGCTGATCTGGCCGTGGACTCAGCTCCACTTACCCGCCCGCAGGTGTGCCCCCTGGTGGCAAGTCTTAAATTTGGATAAGGTCAACATAAATACATAACAGTTTGCACCCGGGAACAGTTTGTGCCTCAGTCATCAAAATTGGGCAATTGGGCCCTGAGTCTTGAGTGCAGCACTAATGGAAGCGTTGTATACCTCATGGCATGGCATGTACACAGGCATGGGAAAATCCCGAGCTAAAGAGCCAGCCGGAAGCACTTCGCAAGATGCCTGTGGAGAAAAAAACCCTGAACAAACCCCCACAAAAACATTCCCAATACATAGCCCATGCCACCACAATATAGATTGCAAAAAAAATTAAAAGAAAAAACAATCACACTTACCTTAGGACTGCATTACTTGCCTCTCTGCAGTCAGTATAGGTTCCATGCATGATTTCCCAGATATTCACTGCGGGATGTGCTGCTGGGTGTATGGGTCGGGCAGGAATAAAAAGCACGCTAGTGTTGCAACCAGGGGCGTTGCTGCTTCTGAGCGGTATTGCTCTGTGCAGCTGCAAAACTGGCCCCGAAAACCGCCACGGGGTGTTGGAGGCTGACCGCTTGCCCAGAAAACCTCACGGATGCCATTGCCGCCATTCCGGGGCAAAAAATGGAGCATAAAGGACCGGAAAATCCACCCCAAGTTAACTACAGATCCATCAGTTTAACATCACTAATGAAGAAGTTACTGGAATCTATCATCGGAGACAGAGAGTCAGCATGTGTAGAGAATACCATGTCTGACTAAACTAGTTAGATTTTTTGAGGAGGTCACTAGCATGTGTCAATGGATGTTGTCTATGTGGACTTTCAGAAGGCTCTGCATTAGAGATCATTAGCAAACTAACAGCGCATGGAATTAGAAGTAACCTTGTGACATGGGTTGGTATTTGGTAGTGAAGTAGGAAACAGAGTAGGGATAAAAGGAACATTCTCTGATTAATAGTATATGATAAATTGTGTTCCCCAAGGATCGATACTGGAGCTTTTCACCACATATATTACTGATTTGGATGAAGGATTTATTGTATATACAAGTTTTCAGTAGACACTAAGTTAGGAGGCATAGTAAGTTGTCTGGGTGGGAGCAGGAAATTACAAAGTGGGCGAAACTGTGACAGATGTAGTTCAATGTGGGAAGTGTAAGGTCATCCAGTTTGGATCTCAGAAAGACAAATCGGAATATTCTCTTTATGGTGAGAGACTAAGAGCTGTGGAGGAGCGATTGGTGAGTAGCTGGTGAGTGTTTTTTTTTTGTCTTCTAATGTTAAGTTTATTTCATAATGTAGTTTATAGTCAATTAACTATTGGCATGGCAGGACAGCACAGTTCTGTAAAGTGCACATCCTGTGCCATGTGGGAAGTCCTGGATGCTTCACGTAGCCTGGATGACCACATGTGCAGGAAGTGTCACCAGTTACAGCAACTCGAGCTCCAGGTTTCGGAGCTTGAGCGGCAGCTGGAGTCACTGCGGTGTATCCGCGAGGCTGAGAGCTACGTGGATAGCACGTTTCTAGAGGTGGTCACCTCGCAGCTAAAGACTGTGCAGGCAGAGAGGAAGTTGGTGACCACCAGACAGAAGAGGAGGACAATGCAGGTAGTGCAGGAGTCCCCTGAATGTATCTGCAATATTCTGCTCTAAGTACCGGTGGGGGCGATGGTTCCTCTGGGGAGTGCAGCAAGAGCCAAGTCCACGGCACCACGGGTGGCTCAGCTGCACAGGGCGATAGGAAGAAGAGTGGAAGAGCAATAGTGGTAGGGGATTCATTAGTTAGGGGAACAGTCAGGCATTTCTGCGGCTGCAGATGTGACTCCAAGCTGGTATGTTGCCTTCCTGGTGCCAGGGTCAAGAATGTCACCGAGCGGCTGCAGAGCATTCTGGGGGAAGAGGGTGAACAGCCAGAGGTCGTGGTCCATATCGGTACTAACGACAAAGGTAGAAAGGAATGATATCCTGCAGGCAGATTTTAGGGAACTGGAGAGAGATTAAAAAGCAGGAACTCAAAGGTAGTAATCCCCGGATTGCTCCCAGTGCCACATGCTAGTGAGTACAGAAATAGAAGGATAGGACAGATGAATACGTGGCAGGAGAGATGGTGCAGAAGGGAGGGCTTTAAATTCCTGAGGCACTGGGACTGTTTCTGGGGGAGGTGGGACCTGTACAAGGCGGACGGGTTGCACCTCAACAGAGCCAGGACTAATATCCTTGCGGGGGTGTTTGCTTCTGCTGTTGGGGAGGGTTTAAACTTGCTTGGCGAGGGATGGGAACCTGAGAATAGATTCAGTAGGGAGGGAAGCAAAGCTGAAATTGGAAAGCAGAAAAGTAGAAAGTAAATTTCAAAGACAGAGGAAACAAGGGCTAGAAAATAGAGAACAAAGAAATTTGGCAGTGCTAAATGGTATTTACTTCAAAGCAAGGAGTATAGGAAATAAGGCAGATGAGCTGAGAGCACAGATAGACAATTGGGAGTATGATATTATAGCTATTACAGAGACATGGCTGAAAGACGGGTAGGTATGGCAGCTCAATATTGCCCGTTACAGAGTTTTCAGACTAGATAGAGAGGGGGGTAAAAAAGGAGGCGGGTGGGGAGGGGGAGGGAGTGGTCGCAGTATTGATTACGAAACAATTACAGCTGTGAGGAGGGATGATATATTGGAAGGATCATCAAATGAGGCCACATAGGTTGAATTGAAAAACAAAAAAGGGGTGATCACACTGATGGGAGCGTACTATAGACCCCAAACAGTCAGAGGGAGACAGAAGAGCATATACATAGACATATTTCTGAGAAATGCAAAAATTACACGGCAGTCATAGTAGGGGGTTTCAACTCCCCTAATATTAACTGGGATAAAATGAGTGTGCAAGGTATAGAGGGTGTGGAATTCATAAAATGCATTAAGGAGAACTTTATTAGCCAGTATGTAGCAAACGCAACAAGGGAGTGGATGGCTCTGGACTTAGTTATAGGAATGAAGCTGGGCAGGTGGTGGGGGTAGCAGTGGGAGAGCATTTTGGTGCTTCATAAAAACATAGAAAATAGGTGCAGGAGTAGGCCATTCGGCCCTTCAAGCCTAAACCACCATTCAATAAGATCATGGCTGATCATTCATCTCAGTACCCCTTTCCTGCTTTCTCTCCATACCCCTTGATCTCTTTAGCAGTCAGGGCAATAGCTAACTCCCTCTTGAACGAACTGGCATCAACAATTCTCTGCGGTAAAGAATTCCACAGGTTAACAACTCTCTGAGTGAAGAAGTTTCTCCTCATCTCAGTCCTAAATGGCTTACCCCTTATCCTTAGACTGTGACCCCTGGTTCTGGACTTCCCCAATATCAGGAACCTTCTTCCTGCATCTAACTTGTCTAGTCCCAGCAGAATTTTATTTGTCTCTATGAGATCCCCTCTCATTCTTCTAAACTCCAGTGAATATAGACCCAGTCAATCCAGTCTCTCCTTATATGTCAGTCCAGCCATCCCGGGAATCAGTCTGGTGAACCTTCGCTGCACTCACTCAATAGCAAGAATGTCCTTCCTCAGATTAGGAGACCAAAACTGAACACAATATTCTAGGTGAGGCCTCACCAAGGCCCTGTACAACTGCAGTAAGACCGCCCTGCTCCTATACTCAAATCCCCTAGCTATGAAGGCCAACATGCCATTTGCCTTCTTCACCCCCTGCTGTACCTGCATGCCAACTTTCAAGGACTGATGTACCATGACACCCAGGCCTCGTTGCACCTCCCCTTTTCTTAATCTGCCGCTATTCAGATCATATTCTGCCTTCATCTTTTTGCCCCCAAAATGGATAACCTCACATTTATCCACATTATACTGCATCTGCCATGCATTTGCCCACTCACCTAGCCTGCCCAAGTCAACCTGCGGCATCTTAGCATCCTCCTCACAGCTCACACCGCCACCCAGCTTAGTGTCATCTGAAAACTTGGAGATATTACACGCAATTCCTTCATCTAAATCATTGATGTATATTGTAAATAGTTGGGGTCCCAGTACTGAGCCCTGCGGCACCCCACTAGTCACTGCCTGCCATTCTGAGAAGGACCCATTTATCCCTACTCTCTGCTTCCTGTCTGCCAACCAGATCTCTATCCACGTCAATACATTACCTCCAATACCATGTGCTTTAATTTTGCACATCAATCTCTTGTGTGGGAGCTTGTCAAAAACATTTTGAAAGTCCAAATATACCACATCCACTGATTCTCCCTTGTTCACTCTACTAGTTACATACTCAAAAAATTCTAGAAGATTTGTCAAGCATGATTTCCCTTTCATAAATCCATGCTGACTTGGACCGATCCTATCACCGCTTTCCAAATGCGCTGCTATTTCATCTTTAATAATTGTTTCCCCACTACAGATGTCAGGCTAACCAGTCTATAATTCACCGTTTTCTCTCTCCCTCCTTTTTTAAAAAGTAGTGTTACATTAGCTACCCTTCATTCCATAGGAACTGATCCAGAGTCGATAGACTGTTGGAAAATGATCACCAATTCATCCACTATTTCTAGGGCCACTTCCTTAAGTACTCTGGGATGCAGACTATCAGGCCTTGGGGATTTATCGGCCTTCAATCCCATCAAATTCCCTAACACAATTTCCTGACTAATAAGAATTTCCTTCAGTTCCTCCTTCTCACTAGACCCTCGGTCCTGTAGTATTTCCGGAAGGTTATATGTGTAAAGTCCTGTCCCCTCAGTACAGATTCACACGAGGCATATAGTGAAGTCGAGGTCACTCTGGACCTGCACCTTTATTTCACAGCTCTGGAATGCTGCACTTGCCTGAGACCTGTCCTTATATACCTGTCTCTTGCAAGTGCACCCCTGGTGGTTAGGTATGCTGGTGGTTACAGGTCATATCTTATTACAGTCATGTATAGCATGTTAGGATACAGTTATATATAATAATGTAAGATACATGACATCATGTGTCTTCCTTAGTGAAGACAGAACCAAAGTATTTGTTCAATAGGTCTGCCATTTCTTTGTTCTCCATTATAAATTCACCTGAATCTGACTGCAAGGGAGCTATGTTTGTCTTCACTAATCTTTTTTCTCTTCACATATCTATAGAAGCTTTTGCAGTCAGCTTTTATGTTCCCAGCAAGCTTCCTCTCATATTCTATTTTCCCGCTCCTAATTAAACCCTTTGTCTTCCTCTGCTGGATTTTAAATTTCTCCCAGTCCTCAGGTTTCCTGCTTTTTCTGGCCAATTTATATGCCTCTTCCTTGGATATAACATTATCCCTAATTTCCCTTGTTAGCCATGGTTGAGCCACCTTCCCCATTTTATTTTTACTCCAGACAGGGATGTACAATTTTGAAGTTCATCCATGTGATCTTTAAATGTTTACCATTGCCTATCCACCATCAACCCTTTAAGTATCATTCGCCAGTCTATTCTAGCTAATTCACATCTCATACCATCGAAGTTACCTTTCCTTAAGTTCAGGACCCTAGTCTTTGAATTAACTGTGTCACTCTCCATCTTAATAAAGAATTCTACCATCTTATGGTCACTCTTTCCCAAGGGGCCTTGCACAGCAAGATTGCTAATTAGTCCTTTCTCATTATACATCACCCAATCTAGGATGACCAGCCCTCTAGTTGGTTCCTCGGCATATTGGTCTAGAAAACCATCCGTAATACACTCCAGGAAATCCTCCTCCACTGTATTGCTACCAGTTTGGTTACCCCAATCGATATGTAGATTAGAGTCACCCATGATAACTGCTGTACCTTTATTGCATGCATCCCTAATTTCTTGTTTGATGCTGTCCCCAACCTCACTACTACTGTTTGGTGGTCTGTACACAACTCCCACTAGAGTTTTCTGCCCTTTGGTATTCCACAGCTCTACCCATACAGATTTCACATCATCCAAGCTAATGTCCTTCCTTACTATTGTGTTAATTTCCTCTTTAACCAGCAACACTACCCCACCTCCTTTTCCTTTCTGTCTATCCTTCCTGAATGTTGAATACCCCTGGATGTTGAGTTCCCAGCCTTGGTCACCCTGGAGCCAAGTGTCCATGATGCCAATTACATTATATCTGTTAATAGCTGCCTTCGCAGTTAATTCATCCACCTTATTATGAATACTCCTCGCATTGAGTTACAGAGCCTTCAGGCTTGTCTTTTTAACACACTTTGTCCTTTTAGAATTTTGCTGCAATGTGGCCTTTTTTGATTTTTGCCTTGGGTTTCTCTGCCCTCCACTTTTACATTTCTTCTTTCTATCTTTTGCTTCTGCCCCGATTTTACTTCCCTCTGTCTCCCTGCATAGGTTCCCATCCCCCTGCAATATTAGTTTAACCCTTCCCGAACATCACTAGCAAATACTCCCCCCTAGGACATTGGTTCCGGTCCTACTGCCCAGGTGCAGACCGTCCGGTTTGTACTGGTCCCACCTGCCCCAGAACCGGTTCCAATGTCCCAGGAATTTGAATCCCTCCCTGTTGCACCACTCCTCAAGCCACGTATTCATCTTAGCTATCCTGCCATTCCTACTCTGACTAGCACGTGGCACTGGTAGCAATCCTGAGATGACTACCTTTGAGGTCCTACTCTTTAATTAACTCCTAGCTCTTTAAATTCAGCTTGTCGGACCTCATCCCGTTTTTTACCTACACCCTTGGTTCCTACATGTACCACGACAGCTGGCTGTTCACCCTCCCCTTCCAGAATGTGCTGCAGCCGCTCCGAGACATCCTTGACCCTTGCACCAGGGAGGCAACATAACATCCTGGAGTCTCGATTGTGGCCGCAGAAACGCTATCTGTTCCCCTTACAATAGAATCCCCTATCATTATAGCTCTCCCACTTGTTTTCCTGTCCTCCTGTGCAGCAGAGCCACCCATGGTGCCATGAACTTGGCTGCTGCTGCCTTCCCCTGACGAGTCATTTCCACCAACAGTACCCAAAGCGGTGCATCTGTTTTGGAGGGAGGTGACCGCAGGATACCCCTGCACTACCTTCCTTCCACTGCTCTTCCTGATGGTCACCCATTCCCTATCTGTCTTTGTAACCTTTGTCTGCAGTGTGACCAACTCACTAAACATGCTATTCACGACATCCTCAGCATCGCGGATGCTCCAGAGCAAATCCATGCTCAGCTCCAGTACCGCAATGTGGTCTGTCAGGAACTACAGCAAGATGCACTTCTGCACATGTCGTCATCAGGGACACTGAAAGCGTCCCTGTCTTCACACATAGCACAGGAGGAGCTTGACATGGGTCTGGGCTCTCCATGTCTTAACACTTACATTACTTAATTTGGCAACAATGACAAGGTTTCTTACTGCTAAGAACATGAAAAAAGATAAAGAAAAAGAACATTTCTCACCAATCAACCAGGCACTCACTTACCCTCTTGGCTGTGATATCACACTTCGATTAATTTTTACTTCTCTCTTATTTTGACCCCGCTGCTGCCACTTCCCTCACAGGTCCGCCCGCTCTCTCTGCTGCTCCCGACTAGCTCGGACTGGGCCTCGAGCCTCGGACTTTATTGACATGCTTCGCTGCCGCCGCTTCCCTCACTGGTCCACCCACTCCTGCTGCTGCTCCCGACTAATGATCACAATTCAGTTAGATTTCATGTGGTTATGGAAAAGGACAAAGATAAACCAGCAATAAAAGTTCTCAATTGGGGAAAAGCCAATTTTGCTAAGCAGAGAGGTGATTTAGCCATAGTGGACTGGAAACACCTAATTGAAGATAAATCAGTGTCAGAGCAGTGGGAGACATTCAATGAAGAGATCCTGACAGTACAGAGCAAGTATGTTCCCTAAACGAAAAAGTGTGTGACTAACAAATCTAGAGCCTCCTGGCTGTCAAGGGACATACAGGATAGGATAAAGAAAAAGAGGGAGGCTTATGACAGATACCATGGGCTCAATACGGCAGAAAATCTAGGGGAGTATAGAAAGTCCAGGGTGAAATTAAAAAGGACATTAGGAATGCAAAGAGAGAGCATAAAAAAATGTTAGCAAGTAAAATCAAGGAAAACCCAAAGATGTTTTATAAATACATTAAGAGCAAGAGGCTAACTAGACAAAGAGTGGGGCCTATTAGAGACCAAAAAGGTAATCTGTGTGTGGGGGTGGAAGACGTGGGTATAGTTCTGAATGAATACTTTGCATCTGTTTTCACAAAAGAGAGGGGCGATGCAGACATTGCAATCAGGGAGGAGAAGTGTGAAATATTAGATGAATTAAACATAGTGAGAGAGGAAGTATTAAGGGGCTTAGCAGCTTTGAAAGTGGATAAATCCCCAGACCCAGATGAAATGTATCCCAGGCTGTTAAGAGAAGCAAAGGAGGAAATAGCAGAGGCTCCGACCATCATTTTCCAATCCTCTCTGGCTACGGTGTGATGCCAGAGGACTGGAGGACTGCTAATGTTGTACCTTTGTTTAAAAAGGGATAAGGGATAGACCGAGTAGTTACAGGCCAGTCAGCCTAACCTCAGTGATGAGAAAATTATTGGTAAAAATTCTGAGCGACAAGATAAATCCTCATTTAGAAAGATACAGATTAATCAAGGACAGCTAGCATGGATTTGTTAAGGGAAGATCGTGTCTGACTAAATTGATTGAATTTTTTGAAGAGGTAACACGGAGGGTCGATGAGGATAGTGCATTTGATGTGGTGTATATGGATTTTAGCAAGGCTTTTGATAAGGTCCCAGACTGGTTATGAAAGTAAAAGTCCATGGGATCCAGGGCAAAGCGGCAAGTTGGATCCAAAATTGGCTCAGAGGCAGGAAGCAAAGGGTAATGGTTGATGTGTATGTTTGTGACTGGAAGGATGTTTGCAGTGGGGTTCCGCAGGGATCAATACTAGGTCTCTTGCTTTCGTGGTATATATCAATGATTTGGACTTGAATGTTGGGGGTATGATTAAGAAGTTTGCAGATGATAATAAAATCGGCTGTGTGGCTGATAATGAAGAAGAAAGGTGCAGACTACAGGAGGATTTCAATTAACTGGTCAGGTGGGCAGAACAGTGACAAATGGAATTCAATCTGGAGAAGTGTGAGGTAATGCATTTTGGGGAGGGCTAACAAGCCAAGGGAATACACATCAAATGGTAGGACACTGAGAAGTGTAGAGGAACAAAGGGACCTTGGAGTGCATGTCCACAGATCCCTGAAGGAAGCAGGCCAGGTAGATAAGGTGCTTAAAAAGGCATATGGAATGCTTGCCTTTATTAGCCGAGGCATTGAATACAAGCGCAGAGCGGTTATGCTTAAACTATATAAAACACTAGTTAGGCCACAGCTAGAGTACTGTGTGCAGTTCTGGTCATTAATACAGGAATGATATGATTGCACTGGAGAGGGTACAGAGGAGATTTACAAGGATGTTGCCTGGTCTGGAACATTTTAGCTATGAGGAAAGATTGAATACGCAGTGTTTGTTTTCCTTAGAACAGAAGAGGTTGATGGGGGACCTTATTGAGGTGTATAAAATTATGAAGGACGTAGATAGAGTGGATAAGAAGGACCTATTTCCCTTGGCAGAGGGGTCAACAACCAGGGGACGTCAATTCAAAGTAATTTGTAAGAGGTTTAGAGGAGATATGAGAGGAAATTTCTTCACCCAGAGGGTGGTGGGTTTCTGGAACTCATTGCCTGAAAGGGTGGCAGGGTCAGAAACCCTCACCACATTTTAAGGGGTGCTTGGATATGCACTTGAAGTGCTGTAATCGGCAAGGCTATGGACCAAGAGCTGGAAAGTGGGATTAGACTGGATAGCTGTTTGTCGGTCGGCATGGACACGATGGTCTGAAATGGCCTCCATCCGTGCCGTAAATGTCAATGGGGCCGATTTTCAGCAAGGTCTCCGCCCGCCCAACTGCCGCCCAAAGTGCCGCTGATGGCCGGCGAGGTACCGGATGGTACATTGGGCACGATATTCATGAAGAAGGTCCCTCGAAGGTCGGCGGGCGGCAAATGGAAGTCGTACTCTGCCAATCTGGGCGGCAGCGGGCGGGAGGTCTGTCCCCGATGGTAAGTCTGAAGAAACATTTTTTAAAAAATTACCCTGCGCTTGTTCGCCAGTGTGACCGGTATGTCCCCATCCAGGTCGTTGGCTATGAAGAAGTGTTCTAACCTTTCCACGAAGGCGTCCCAATCTTCCCCATCAGTGAATTTTTGGAAGTTGCTGAGATTCGACATGTTGTGCGTGTAGTTCGTGACCTCGTCGCCAGTTGTATATGTAGGCACTCTGTTAATGACTCTACGAGGCAGGGGTATGGCACTTGAACTGTGAAGACTGTAGTCCTTTATTGCAGCTCCTAGAGTGAGGACACCAAGAGGTGAGCTCCCTTTTATACTGGGTTACCTGCACACTGCAGGTAACCCTTAGGTCTCCAGCAGCAGCACCCTCTGGTGTACAGGTAAGGTGTGTACAGGGTGAAGGTACATTCAGTGTTACAGTACATCATAACATTGTTGGCATGCATACATAACAAAAATAATTTGGGTGTCCGCATGGTCAAATCACCAAAAACCTGTGCAAAAAGTAATCAAAAAGGCTTAATGGAATATTGGCATTTATCACAAGGGAGTTGGAATACAAAAGTGAGAAAGTGATGCTTTCATTGTATACAGCCTTGGTCAGACCCAATTTCGAATTCTGCATTCGCTTTTGGGCAACGAACTTCAGGAAAAGTAAATTGGCTTTGGAGCACTTTACAATCAATTAAGTACTTTGATGTATGTTGTAATGTAAGCATCAAGGGATATGGAGCAATGCCGGGTAAATGGAGTTTACATAGAGATCATCCAAGATCTAATTGAATGGCAGAACAGGCACGAGGGGCTGAATGGCGTTCTCCAATTCCTGTGTCCCTGCTGCATTTGGTTCTGGTCACTGAGAAACAAGGGAGACATTCAAACGTTGGAGACAATGCAGAGAAAAGGCTGATTCCTGGGGGATACTTTTAACCCCCTAGGGTGGTTGAGGGGGTGGCGGGGATTAATAACATAAATACAACAAACCCGATCCAAGCCACCTCTAACCCTTCCACTTACGGTTTTAACGAAGGCAGGTTGGAGGTGGGTGACCAATCTGCTCTCATGAGGCGGGTCAGTCACTAAAATACTTTAAGAAGGCTGCTTGCCTCCATTTTAACTAATGTTTTATTTTTAACTTCTGTGGGCCTTTTTAAAATTAACTAATGACATGTGGGCATTGCTGGCAAGGCCAGCATTTATTGCCCTCCACAATTCCCCTTGAGAAGGTGGTGGTGAGCCACCCTATACAACTGAGTGGCTTGCTAGGCCATTTTAGAGGGCAGTTAAGAGTCACATATACGCCAGATCAGGTAAGAACAGCAGATTTCCTTCCCCAAAGACATTAGTGAATCATATAGGTTTTTACAACAGTGCGGTAATTTACTGATACTAGCTTTTTATTTCAGAATGATTTAATTAACTGAATTTAAATTCCCCAATTGCCATGATGGGATTTGAGCTGATGTTTCTGGATCATTAGTCTAAGCCTACATTCTAGTCCAGTAACATAACCATTATGCTAACCTACCCAGGACTCAGAAAACCTGGCAGAGAAAGGAGGTGAGAAGGGCCAGATCCATGAAGTGTCTTTATTACACTGTTTGTGTTCCCCCCAACCACAGAGTTGACCTTTTATATACCCTGCAATTGGCCTGTGTGTCTGGCATGCTGTTGGGCGGGAAACCTATTGAGATAATTTAAAACAGGTCCTGCCATTGAATTCATCAGGACCTGTAGGAAACCCTTACCTCCACAAATCCTCCCCCAATCTTCCTACCCCACCCCCACTCTCTTCCTGCTCCGAGTTATTATCGGGCCCCTGGTGACAGTAGTCAAAGATGGGAGTTATGACTGTAGAGACTCAAGGGCCAAAATTCACCTTCCCCAAAGGGCCAGATACTGTGGAGTTTGGGCAGGCGACCGATAAAATCAATCAGCCGCTGTGGTTGGATGATTTTCCCTCCCCGAGCCATATTAAGCGCGGGAGGAATTTGAGTGTTGTGCACTTCCGCTGGAAACGGCGTGGTGAAGCCGCTGTAAGGGAGACTTTCCATCGGAGAGCTCTACAGCATGCGGGCCGCTGGAAAGCGGCAAGGACCGGGATTTTCAGCAGCAAAAAGGTAAGCCCGCAAGGTACTTGAGTCGGTGCTCGAACGGGACACCGTTGGAGTGTTATCGCGATTGGGGCCCTTTGGTAGGGAAATAGTTTATTGATTTTAGTATTTTTATTTAAGATTACAGTATCCACTGTATTTATCTTTTTTAATAGTTTTATTAATTATTAGTGTTTTTATTTAAGATTACGGTATCTGCTATATTAATCTTTTAATAATTTTATTAATTGTTTTGGCTCCATTCAACCTGCTGAGTGCTGCTTAGAAGTTTGCATATACTTTTGTACAACTTTCAGGTCTGACACTTTAGTGGAGGCCTGTGGGCTGCAGAGATCTGCTTGGCAGGGTTCACCCTGAGGATGGGAGGAGTGTTGGGAAGGCGACACCTGGTACACCTGCTCAGAAGCAGGGCGGCACGCAGGAGAAGGCATCACCGTCAGCACCGTGCAGACAGGCAGCGGGCAAGGGAGGCAGCAGCCATGATTCGTTCATTCTGTGCCAGACCAGTGTGCCCACAGTCTTCACTGGCCCAAATCAGGATTGCAGTTGGTTGCTTGGGGACAAGGGATATCCCTTGTCCACTTGGCTGCTCACTCCACTGCGGAACCCCAGGACAGCGCCAGAGCATGCATACAATGACGCTCATTGTGCCATCAGGTGCATCATCGAGCAATGCATAGGCATCCTTAAGCAGAGGTTCAGGTGCTGGACCACTCTGGTGGCACCTTGCAGTACTCTGCTCAACAGATCTCCAAAATCGTCGTGGTCTGCTGCATGCTGCACAACCTGCACAACCTGTCCATCATGAGGGGACAGCAGCTGGAGGTCGAGCCAGAAGTACCACCTGAGGAGGAGGAGGAGGAGGTGCAGGAGGAGGAGGATCCCCAGAGCAAGGAGGCGTCGACCCAACGCCACCCTGGAAGGGCCGGGTGCAGACTGGCCAGCACCCTCCTGGGAGGGTGCGTCCTCATATATATGGAGGTACCTGACACCTCCCCTACAATCTCCCTCCATGCATTATGTACTGCCTGTCTCCCAGGTCTCCCCATGTCAGGAAATAGTATTCTTCTTCTGTCCTCCACACCGTCCATCAGTATCTCCAGCTCCATATCAGTGAACCTGTTGGCTCTCCTTGTACCTCT
Source organism: Pristiophorus japonicus (assembly GCF_044704955.1). Taxonomy (NCBI): domain Eukaryota; kingdom Metazoa; phylum Chordata; class Chondrichthyes; family Pristiophoridae; genus Pristiophorus; species Pristiophorus japonicus. Next base: position 215,385,481 of record NC_091978.1, on the reverse strand, counting down.
TACACCAACCATCCTTCCAAACTCCTTCCCCTCTCAAGGCCTTGCTGCAAACCCTGACCTTTAAAAGGCCAGGGGGTAGCTGGCTCGTTAGAAACCCTTACCTCCATGCTGAATTTCTCAGTGGTGGTAACACTCAAACTAAGACAGCCACACCACTGAAAAATCCACTTTGGAAGGATTCATTAGCGCTGAAACCCATTTGTTCACTTTTGGAGCTGAATAAGATGTGGCCCAGCCACGAAAAAATTTCGGTGCTAATGGCCACAAAAAGGTGGGGGGAGCAGCAGATTTCCAGCAGTACTGAATTGCGGACTCTCATGCTTTTCAGCCTGTAAAAGAGGCATCTAAGAAGAGATCCTATAGAGGTATCTGAATCTTTTTTCTTCGGCTCAGATGAATTAACATTCAAAGTATTTATTGCTGGATTGAGTTCTGACGAAAGATTGTCGACCCGAAATGTTAACTCTGCTTTCTCTCCACAGATGCTGCCTGACCTGCTGAGATTTCCAGCATTTTCTGTTTTTCTTACTAGATTTATGTTCTCCTTTAAAATAATAACCTCCCCATCTAAACTTGCAAAATCTGTGCAAGTATTTGGCTGGTACAGTATTTAGCACCTAAATTACATAAACTTTCTGCTTAAGTTTCATTGTGGTTCATTGCACTTAAAAATATGGGCACAGGTCCACCGTGTGGATATATCTCAGCAGAAGTGGAATTTGACCCACAGATCTGCCTTGAGGGTGAAGCTTAAAATAATACATGCAAAGATTCTGAACTAAGCCCATAATTATCCTTATTAAATTGTGGAGAATAGGTTTGCACACAGTTTTGGAGTTGTGAGGAAGGATGAGGTATTTGTTGTACATACATTTTGAGTCATCATCATCATCATAGGCGGTCCCTCGAACGAGGATGACTTGCTTCCACAGGTGTTTCGATGAAGGACCCGATGTTCTAGTCCTGAACTCCAATTGAGAGGGGGAAGATGCCTGTGCGTGAATTTTTTTAACGTGTGGTGACCGTTGCACACCAGCCACCACACGGGCTTGACAGAGCTCGGTCTTGGTTCAGTGGCAAGGATTAACCAGGACGACTGGAGACCTGCTCTGCTGCATGGATCTGCCGTAATGTGGGCTGGCCCGTGCTGCCCCTGGGCCCTCGGCTCTTCTGGGCCCCGTACCCTCATCTGGCGCACCTCCGCCACGACCTCTCGCCGCTCATCCGCACCGACCTTCCCACTCCTCTGTACCTGGGCCCTGCTAATGTTCCTGCCCACGCTCCAAAACGGCGACCAGGGTCTATCTGCAACTATCAATGTTCCGGACTTATTCCTGGAGCCTTTAACAGATATTTGTGTTTCTACCTAGATAGTGTTGGGTGATCACCTCAGTCATTCTGATTCTTGCTGCATTACAATACTTATTCTAGTGGTGCTAGCAGTTTGCAGTTCTGCAAGGGTGGCAATACCAAAACGATACTTCCATAGGTAATTGTCAGATGCTGTTACAAGAACCAGGTGTTAAAATTTGACTGTTGTTCCATCTAAATGTGAGCGAAAAACCTGAATGGAAGACATGGGCCGGAATTTTCTTTACGTCGGCGCGTCCGGTGCAGGTGGTGGCCATGTTGGGCCCCAACCCCACCATCGGCTCCATCCCTCTGTTGAAAATTAACTTACCTTAATGAAGCCTATTAAGCCTGCCCAGCGAGTTACCCGGCCCAATTCGATGGAGTGGGTCTGGTGACGTCGTTCATGACGAGTTTTCAGCCGGGATCTTTAAAAGAACACTGGCCGCATTGCATTTGAAGTTTAATCTAACAAAGTGTTTGTTAAATCTTTACTCTACAATAATATAATTTAAGTTATAAATGAATGACAAGGAAATATTTAAATAATATTAACATTAAGTAATATGACCCCATCTACAATTTTGGAGTACGATATTATAGCTATTACTGAGACATGGCTGAAAGAAGGGCAGGTGTGGCAGCTCAACATTCCTGGTTACAGAGTTTTCAGACGGGATAGAGAGGGGGGTAAAACAGGAGGGGGCGAGGGGGTCACAGTATTGATAAAAGAAACAATTACAGCTGTGAGAAGGGATGATATGTTAGAGGGGTCATGAAACAAGGCCATTGGATTGAATTAAAGAACAAAAAAGGGGCGATCACACTACTGGGAGTGTACTATAGACCCCCAGCAGTCAGAGGGAGATAGAAGAACAAATATGTGAGCTGTGAAGTGCAAAAACTATAGAGCTATAATAGCGGGGGATTTCAACTACCCTAATATTAGCTGGGAAAAAGGTAGTGTGAATGGTATAGAGGGTGCGGAATCCCTAAAAATGCATTCAGAAGAACTTCTTTAGCCAGTATGTAACAAGCCCAACAAGGGAGGGGCGGTTCTGGGCTTGGTTTTGGGGAATGAAGATGGACAGGTGGAAGGGGTATCCATGGGAGAGCATTTTGGTGCTCGTGATCATAATTCAGTAAGATTTAGGGTAGTTATGGAAAAGGATAAAGATAGACCAGGAATAATAGTTCTCAATTGGGGTAAAGCCAATTTTGCTGAGCTGAGATGGGATTTGGCCAAAGTGGACTGGAAACGGCTACTTGATGGTAAATCAGTGTCAGAGCAGTGGGAGGCATTCAAGGAGGGGATGCTGAGGGTACAGAGCAAGTATGTTCCCTTAAAGAAAAAGGTTGGGGCTAACAAATCGAGAGTCCCCTGGATGTCAAGGGACATACAGGGTAAGATAAAGAAAAAAGGGAAGCATATGACAGATACCGAGAACTCAACGCTGCAGAGAGTCTAGGGGAGTATAAGAAGTGCAGGGATATAATTAAAACAGATATCAGGAAAGCAAAGAGAGGGCATGAAAGAATGTTGGCACGTAAAATCAAGGAAAATCCAAAGATGTTTTATAAATACATTGGTCCTGACCCTGGTGGAAACTAAGTTCTGCCCAAAGGACCGCTGAGATCCGGACAGTACTTTAAGCCGGAAGTTTCTTGAAAAACTCCTGGAAAGACCACCCAGCGGCAAAAAAGCGATTTATGCCCTGAATATGGGCGCAGCGGGTAGGAGTTCCCAATCTTGGTGGGAAATGCAATCCTCGCAAAGTACCATCGAGGATTGAGGGAAGGGCGAACAGATAAAAATTAAAATTTTCAGTAAATTAAAATAAAACGTTGGAAAATCTTCAGGGGACCCCATCCGCCTGAATCGCGGGGGGAAAAAATGAAGAAAAAAAGTTTACTAACCTTTTTTTGCAGGTCTTCTTACTCACCATTGAGGTTAGACCTGCCTCCATGCGGCCGTCTTTTCCCATGCTGCAGCGGACTCCTGCCCGGACCAAACTGGCAGCTCGGTGGGCGGGAGGACACTTATGCGCAATGCGGACGGTCCCCAGCGGTCTTCCCTCCCTGCCGGCGGGAGGCCTCTACCAAACTCGCTCGGACGGGAAATCGCCCAGAAAACTAGGCGGCAGCAGGCGGCAACAGGCCGTGAGTGCACCAAGTTCGGCCCCATTAAGAGCAAGAGGATAACTAGAGAAAGAGTGGAGCCTAATAGAGACCATAAAGGAAATCTGTGTATGGAGGCGGAAGACGTGGGAGGATTCTTAATGAATACTTTGCATCTCTTTTCACAAAAGAGAGGGGCGATGCAGACTTTGCAATGAGGGAGGAGGAGTGTGAAATATTAGACGAGATATACATAGTGAGAAAGGAAGTATTAAGCGGCTTAGCAGCTTTGAAAGTGGATAAATCCCCAGGCTCAGATTAAATGTATCCCAGGCTGTTAAGCGTAGCAAAAGAGGAAATAGCAGAGGCTCTGACCATCATTTTCCAATCCTCTCTGGCTACAGGTGCAGTGCCAGAGGACTGGAGGACAGCTAATGTTGTACCTTTGTTTCAAAAAGGAGAAAGGGATAGACCGAGTAATTACAGGCCAGTCAGCCTAACCTCAGTGGTGGGAAAATTATTGTAAAAAAATCCTGAGGGACAGGATAAATCTTCATGTGGAAAGACATGGATTAATCAAGGACAGTCAGCATGGACTTGTCAAGGGAAGGTCATGTCTGACTAACCTGATTGAATTTTTCAAGGAGGTAACCAGGAGGGTCGATGAGGGCAGTGCTTATGATGTAGTGTATTTGGATTTTAGCAAAGCTTTTGATAAGGTCCCACATGGCAGACTGGTCACAAAAGTAATAGCCCATGTGATCCAGGGCAAAGTGGTAAGTTGAATCCAAATTTGGCTCGGAGGCAGGAAGCAAAGGGTAATGGTTGATGGGTGTTTTTGTGACTGGAAGGCTGTATTCAGTGGGGTTCCACAGGGCTCAGTGCTGGGTCCCTTGCTTTTTGTGGTATATACCAATGATTTGGACTTAAATGTTGGGGGTATGATTAAGAAGTTTACAGATGACACTAAAATACGCTGTGTGGTTGATAATGAAGACAAAAGCTGCGGACTGCAGGAAGATATCAATGTACTGGTCAGGTGGACAGAACAGTGGCAAATGCTTTTCAATCCAGATAAGGTACTGCATTTGGGAAGGTCTAACAAAGCAAGGGATTACACATTAAATGTGTAGAGGAACAAAGGTACCTTGGAGTGCAGACCCACAGATCCCTGAAGGTAGCAGGCCAGGTAGATAAGATGGTTAAGAAGGCATATGGAATACTTGCCTTTATTAGTCGAGGCATGGATTACAAGAGCAAGGAGGTTATGCTTGAACTGTATAAAACACTAGTTAGGCCGCAGTTGGAGTACTGTGCACATTTCTGGTCACCACATTACAGGAAAGATGTGATTGCACTGGAAAGGGTGCAGAGGAGATTTACAAGAATGTTGCCTGGACTGGAGAATTTTGGCTATGAGGAAAGATTGGAGATGCTGGGTCAGTTTTCTTTGGAACAGAGGAGACTAAGGGGAGGCCTGATTGAGCTGTATAAAATTATGAGGGGCCTGGATAAAGTGGATAGGAAGGACCTGTTTCCCTTGGCAGAGGGGTCAACAACCAGGGGGCATAGATTCAATGTAATTGGGGGGAGGTTTAGAGGGGATATGAGGGGAAATGTCTTCACCTAGAGGGTGGTCTTCGGCCTTCACAGCTTCTCGTCAGCTTCTTCACGTCGAGCTCTGTGAAGGCCGAAGACACCAGGGGCGCCCCCGCAAGCACTACAAAGATTGCATCAAGGCTAACCTCCAGTACTGTGGCATCCGACCAAAGGACCTCGAGATTACAGCAGCTAATAAAATCCAGTGGTGAACCCTCACGAGGACTGCCTGCCAGACCTTCGAAGAAAGCCGCTGTCAACGCCTGCGGGACACTAGAGATAGACGACATCAGGTGGCAGTACTATCAACATCAGGCACATCGAACTTCCCTTGTCCGATGTGCAAGAGACTATGTGCATCCAGAATTGGCCTATACAGCCACTTGAAGACACATGCCATTGATGATTAGCACATCAATGTCTTTGTTGGATACAACAGACTACCAATAATAAGAAGGTGGTGGGGGTCTGAAACTCACACCCTGAAAGGGTGGTAGAGGCAGGAATCCTCACCACATTTAAAAGATTCTTGGATGTGCACTTAAAGTGCCGTAACCTATAGGGCTACGGACCAAGAGCTGGAAAGTGGGATTAGACTGGATAGCTCTTGGTCGGCCGGCGCAGACACGATGGGCCAAAATGGCTTTCTTCCGTACTTTAAATTTCTATGATTCTAATTTCTATGAAATACGATCAAGAACATAATTTTAAAAGTACATTAATTGGGAAGTTATTGGTGCTTTAGTCATAAATCTATAAACTTTTGTATCAGTAACTGGTACAAATAAAAGGTACAGGTAATATATAAAATTAAGCAGATTTTAAATATAATTGCAAAAGGGTGGATTTACAATGTTATGCAAGTTCAGCGGAAAAAGTGAGGAAACCCTGACAAGCAGTGTAAGTGGTGCTTATGTGTTTCTGGAATTTCTGCAGCTCTTCTGTTGAAGTTAACAATGGACAAGTGAGAGAAGATCCACAGAAATTGAACCCCCAAGGTCTCAGACTGAAAAATTAAATTAGTTATATTCAGGGACTGAAAGCAAATTGAACCAGTGGAATGAGTGGTGAGAATGAAATTGTTACAGTTGATGGGCTCAATTTTCCCTGAGCCCGTTTTCTGGTGTATTGCCAGAGCTCCGCCCATCTTTCTAGGCCAGAAATGCGCCAGAAATAATTTGCCAAAATTTCCCCAATGTATAATTTGAATTTGGCGCCACGCAGTGTGTCCAGTCACCTCGGGGGATGGAGCCTGCTTTCTGCATGTGCGGAATAAAAGGTTACGTTTTTGATGTCGTTCCAATGGACTTGCGTACTCAGTACAACTCAGATTTGGCAATCGGCCATTATTAAAGAGCCAGTTGTGTGTGTGAGAACGAGTGCTGTGTGAGAGCATTGGAAAAATTGCAGCTGGACCAATACAAGATGCAACGTGGTGCAAGGACCAAGAATCTCTTACAGGAAGAAGTGGAGGCACTAGTTACTGTGATTGAGAACAGACAGCAGGAGCTGGACACCAGCAGAGGGCACATAAAAATCCCAACCCTAAGAAATGAAGAAACGCTGAAACCAAGTTGCAGAAGATTACAGTGCACTGGTGACCACCATGAGATTTGGAAGCCAGTGTAAAAAGAAGTGGCAGGACCTTGGTCAAGTAGTTAGGGTAAGTAATATTTCATTTATTCAATGGAACTGCAATTGTAAGTCTGACCATCTATATATGGCCCATCCAGCAGAAAGACACCCTCTCTAAAAAGTAGCATTTTCATCTTTGCAGAGGAAGGTGGCACATAACAAAAGGGAAAGAACACGAACAGGAAGAGGCCCGGAAATCTGCACCCACTGACACCCTTGGGTTATTGCTTTGATGGGTCCTGCCTGGGAAAAAGCAATCAGTACTGCACAAGCTGGGCCCACACACGAGAGAGAGGGTAAGTCCTGCAAATTCATCGTGGCCCTTCAAATCAGCCCACTGCCTGGCCTGCGCTGTGTGAGCCTATTCATGCCACTGCTGAATGGGCCCTGCCACCACTGACAAAGAAGAGGCCGCTCCGCCGCTGACGACGTGGGGGAAAGGGGGGGGGGGAAGAGAGGAGGGGGGATGAGGTGGAAGGGCTGGACGGGAGGGGGAGAAGTTGAACGGGAGGGAAGCCCGAGTCCCAATCGTCAATGCCCGGTGAGCCCATTTGGCCAGGGCTAGGGTGCTGTTCTTTGGGCCCCTCCCACGCAGCCTCGGGGACGAGGAGCTACTGCACATGCGCACACACTCTAGCACGCATGTGCAGAGGTCCCAGCACTGTTTTCAGCGCTGGGACCTGGCTCCGCCCTCCATGTATTCTGCTGCGCTGCGCCAAGGGCCTGGATCGACCGGACGGAGGGGAAATACAAAAGTAAATAATAGAACATAAGAACATAAGAATTAGGAACAGGAGTAGGCCATCTAGCCCCTCGAGCCTACTCCACCACTTAACAAGATCATGGCTGATCTGGTCATGGACTCAGCTCCACTTACCCGCCCGCTCCCCATAACCCTTAATTCCCTTATTGGTTAAAAATCTATCTGTTTGTGATTTGAATACATTCAATAAGCTAGCCTCAACTGCTTCCCTGGGCAGAGAATTCCACAGATTCACAACCCTCTGGGAGAAGAAACCTGCACACAGTACTCCAGGTGCGGCCTCACCAATACCCTGTACAGTTGCAGCAGCACCTCCCTGCTTTTGTACTCCATCCCTCTCGCAATGAAGGCTAACATTCCATTCGCCTTCCTGATTACCTGCTGCACCTGCAAACTAACTTTTTGGGATTCATGCACAAGGACCCCCAGGTCCCTCTGCACCGCAGCATGTTGTAATTTCTCCCCATTCAAATAATATTCCCTTTTACTGTTTTTTTTCCCAAGGTGGATGACCTCACATTTTCCAACATTGTATTCTATTTGCCAAACCTTAGCCCATTCGCTTAACCTATCTAAATCTCTTTGCAGCCTCTCTGTGTCCTCTACACAACCCGCTTTCCCACTAATCTTTGTGTCATCTGCAAATTTTGTTACACCACACTCTGTCCCCTCTTTCAGGTCATCTATATATATTGTAAACAGTTGTGGTCCCAGTACCGATCCCTGTGGCACACCACTAACCACCGATTTCCAACCCGAAAAGGACCCATTTATCCCGACTTTCTGCTTTCTGTTAGCCAGCCAATTCTCAATCCATGCTAATACATTTCCTCTGACTCCGCGTACCTTTATCTTCTGCAGTAACCTTTTGTGTGGCACCTTATCGAATGCCTTTTGGAAATCTAAATACACCACATCCATCGGTACACCTCTATCCACCATGCTCGTTATATCTTCAAAGAATTCCAGTAAATTAGTTAAACATGATTTCCCCTTCATGAATCCATGTTGCGTCTGCTTGATTGCACTATTTCTATCTAGATGTCCAGCTATTTCTTCCTTAATGATAGCTTTAAGCATTTTCCCCACTACAGATGTTAAACTAACCGGCCTATAGTTGCCTGCCTTTTTTCTGCCCCCTTTTTTAAACAGAGGCGTTACATTAGCTGCTTTCCAATCTGATGGTACCTCCCCAGAGTCCAGAGAATTTTGATAGATTATAACTATTGCATCTGCTATAACTTCCGCCATCTCTTTTAATACCCTGGGATGCATTTCTTGGGCGCTGTTTCTGTTCTAAAAAGTCGGCGCACCATATGGAGGTGCGTCGTTCTAACCCTGGGGGCAAACTTGGGCCCATGGTCTCCATTACTAATATTAGCTTTTTATTCCAGACTTAATTAATTAACTGAATTTAAATTCCCAAGCTGTCATGGTGGCATTTAAACTCACATCACTGGATCATTCATCCAGGTCTCTGGATTACGAGTCCAGTAACATAACCACTATGCTACCGTAACCCCTAATATAAAGAAACACGTAAGAGATCGACTATATTTTCGACTTAGCTGGTAGCATTTTTGTCTCTGAGTCAGAAGATCAAGCACTACTCCAGAGACTTGAGTACATAATCTCGGCTGACAATTCAGTACAGTACTGAGGGAATGCTGCCCTGTCGCAGATGCCAGCTTTTCCATGAGACGTCAAACCAAGACCTTATCTATTCTCTCAGGTGGACATAAAAGATCCCGTGGCACTATTCAAAGAAGAGTAAATGAGATCTCAGTGTCTTGGCCAATACTTATCTCTTAGCAAACATAACTCAAACAGATTATTTGGTCCTTTATCTCATTGCTATTTGTGAGACATTGCTGTGAGTAAATTGGCTACCTTGTTTCCTACATTATAACAGTGACTACACTTCCAACGTATTTTATCGGCTGTTAAGCACTTGGAGATATCCTGAGGTCATGAAAGGCGCTATATAAATGCAAGTCTTTCTTTTTTCTTTCTTTAAAGAGATAAATAGCTTAAAAATGCAATTCAGTTATGTTACAGTAATTCCGTATTAACTGTTTCCTGATTATAAATTTAAAATTGAAAATAAATGTCCAAGATTAATATAAATTGGTGAGATTAATTTAGCATTAGCCTCCTTAGATAGCTGTCAAGTTGATCCAATCAAAGGCTATATGCTTGTAGTTAGCAATCTTTCCAGAACTTAAACAACTTCGTATTTATAAGTTAGTATTGGTGAACTGGTTGTCTTGCCTTCCTTTGGGAATATGGTGTCTGCCTTCTGAGATGTTAGAATGACAGCCCATACGTAGAATTGCTAACCATTCCTTCTGAAACCTCTGCTCCTGTGTAAAATCACTTTCCATGCTGGAAGCTTTATCTTGAATAGCTATCTTAAATCTCTGTTGATCTCAGGGAAATTGTGCATCTAAGTGATGCACATATAGAAACATAGAAACATAGAAAATAGGTGCAGGAGTAGGAAATTCAGCCCTTCGAGCCTGCACCACCATTCAATAAGATCATGGCTGATCATTCCCTCAGTACCCCTTTCCTGCTTTCTCCCCATACCCCTTGATCACTTTAGCCGTAAGGACCATACCTAACTCCCTCTTGAATATATCCAATGAACTGGCATCAACAACTCTCTGCGGTAGGGAATTCCACAGGTTAACAACTCTCTGAGTGAAGAAGTTTCTCCTCATCTCAGTCCTAAATGGCCTACCCCTTATCCTAAGACTGTGTCCCCTGGTTCTGGCCTACCTAATCATCGGGAACATTCTTCCCGTATCTAACCTGTCCAGTCCCGTCAGAATCTTATACGTTTCTATGAGATTCCCTCTCATCCTTCTGAACTCCAGTGTTTTAAGGCCCAGTTGATCCAGTCTCTCCTCATATGTCAGTCCAGCCATCTCGGGAATCAGTCTGGTGTAATGTCTGTAAACTTGTAATATTTGTAGCTCCACACTGTGGATGTGGACATATTGTGTACTGCAATTGCAGAGTTAATAATTATACAGAACCAGGCAGATTCCGATGGCTTCCGAGAGAGAGAGCTGCCTGCCATGTAAGAAGCTGTGTATGCTGTGCTCTGTGAATATACCATATTTGGCGGCGAGATGGGATTTTTTGGATGATTTAAAGTTTAAATTTTGTTGGTGAAGGATTCAGCCAGCCGACAGAGAGACATTGGAATTTTCTGTCTTTGGAAAAAGCTACAAAAATCCGAGGTAAAATACAGCACACGGTGTGAACAGCTAGAGATTAAAATGGCAGGTGTAATCGGACATTTGGAGGAACATAGACACGACCGGGAACGTTTTAAAGCATATGTGGATCAGCTAGAAATGTATTTAATTGCAAATAACATAATTGAAGTTCCTGTCAATGCAGTCCAGAACCGGGCTGTGTTGGAATGTAAGAAAGCGATCTTATTATCAGAGGTGGGTCCGGTATTGTACGAAACCCTTGTTAATCTGTTTGTGGCTGATGAGCCGAAGGACACAATGCTTAAAGAGATTTTAACGAAGCTGGAGCAGCACTATAACCCTAAACTGTTAGACATTGCTGAAGGCTATCGTTTCGGGATTCAGAATCAAAAGACTGATGAAAGTATCAGTGGTTACATCGTAGCATTAAAAAAGCTATCGATGCACTGTAATTTTGAAAACTTTCAAAACCGAGCATTATGGGATCATTTTGTTTGTGGGGTGAAAAATGATGCGATCAGAAGGAAGTTATTGACAACGGTGACTTGACTTTTGAAATTGCTTGTCAGACAGCGAGGTCGATGGGCATGGCCGAACAATATTCCCGAGAATTAAATAATAACTATGGTCGTCAGTCAACTGAGGTAAATCACCTGCAGGTTCAAGGTAAAAGATGGTGGGGGCCCAAAGTCTCAGAAACTGGAAATTCTAACATAGCATTGAAGTCGTGCTGTAGGTGCCTGGGACAATACATTGCTCAAAGTTGTCCATACGTGAAGGCAGAGTGTTTCTTCTGCAGAAAGACTGGGCATCTTGCGAAGGCATGCCGACTGAAGGGTAAACCAGCTTTTAAAGCTATGAGTCCAGCGTTCAAAGCTATGAGTAGAAATCCCAAGCGACTACATAGCATGGAAGAACAACAACAACAGGACGAGGAGATGTTAGAGTTACACGTCATCAGGAGCACGAGGTTAACGGACAGCGATTCGGAAAGCATCAAAATCCACATAGATGTAGATGTAGCGGGATTCAAGATACCAATGGAAATCAACATTGGGTGCATCCGTGAGTGTACCGCAACAAATTGCGTGATTTTCAACTGGAGAAATCCAAGATAGAGCTGCGAGGCCACTTGGGAGAGAAAATTCCTGTGGTAGGTCATATCACCGTACCGGTGAAATATAAAGATCCATTTCAGAACTTGCCTCTAATAGTAGTGAAAGGAGACAAGTCTGCCTTACTAGGAAGAAATTGGTTGAGCTCACTGAAGCTGGATTGGAGTAAGATTTTCTGTGTGGAAGCGAGATTTTCATCAACGGATGAGGTTATCAAGAAATATCCGAAGGTGTTCTGCGAAACGGTCAGTCCGATCCAAGGCTTCAAGGCGAGTGTCAGGGTACAGAAGGACGCTAGATCGGTTTACTACAAGCCCCACATTCCATACCATATGCACTCAAGGAGAAAGTTGAGCAAGAACTCAAAAGACTAGAGACTGAGAACATTATTTGTATGATAGATCGATGTAATTGGGCTACACCCATTGTTGTTGTACCTAAGTCCGATGGGAAGGTAAGATTGTGTGGTGATTATTAAGTAACCGTAAACCAGGTTCTGGAGGGTAATGTCCCCAATACTTTGCCGAATATAGAAGATTTGTTCACAACACTGACAGGTGGTCAGATCTTCTCAAAACTGGATCTTATGAATGCCTACTTACAGCTTGAACTAGATGAGGAGTCCAAGTCATGTTTGACTATAAATACTCATCTAGGCCTATATCAATTTAATAGGCTACCGTTTGGAGTGTCTTCCGCCCCTGCCATATTCCAAGGGGTGATGAACCAGATTTTGCAAGGCATTGAAGAGGTAGTATGTTATTTGGATGATATACTAATTTCAGCACCAAATAGGCAAATTCATAATAACATATTGAATGAAGTCCTCAAACGGCTAGAGAAGCACAGAATACGAGTGTCTGCTCATAAGTGTGAGTTATTTAAAAACTCAGTGGAGTACGTAGGGTACAGAGTAGACAAAGATGGTTTACATCCAACCATGGAAAAATTGGATGCAATTAGAAATGCACCCACTCCCAGGAATGTCACTGAACTTCGTTCATTCTTGGGTTTTTTGAACTATTATGGGAAGTTCCTACCAAATTTGGCTACAGTATTACATCCACTGAATGAACTTTTGAAAAAATAGGTCCATTGGAACTGGTCAAAAGGATGCAATACAGCATTGAAGGAGTGTAAAAGCAAATTGGTAGAGAGCACCATGTTAGTTCACTATGACATATTTAAGGAGATTAAGCTAGCATGTGATGCCGCTCCATATGGAGTTGGGGCAGTGATCTCTCATGTATTACGTAGTGGGGAGGAGAGACCAATTGCTTTTGCTTCACGCACTCTCAGTGCCAGTGAGAGTAATTATGCGCAAATTGAAAGGGAAGCTTTGGCATTAATTTTTGGGGTCAAGAAGTTTCACAAATACTTCTATGGCCGTAAGTTTACCATCGTTACGGACCATAAGCCCCTAACAGCAATCCTCCATCCAAAGTTCCCAGTTCCAACATTAGCTGCAGCCCGAATGCAGAGATGGGCTTTGATTTTGTCAGCATATACGTATGATATTGAATATAGACAATCAGCTGATCACAGTAATTCTGATGCAATGTCTAGATTGCCTTCCCCATCACAAGTTACACCCGATCGGGAAGAAGTGTTTTATTTTTCATACATTGATGAACTGCCAGTCACAGCTGAAGAGATTGGTAGAGCAACCAAACGTGACCCAGTGATGTCAAAGATGTATGAGTGTATTGCAAATGGTTGGCCAAACCAGGTAACAGACAAAGGTACACATACATTTTTCATTCATAGGAATGAATTGTCAGTCGATAAAGATTGTTTCATGTGGGGTGCAAGAGTGAAATTAAACCAGAAGATGAGAGTGAAGAGCCATCACTATAAATGGTTGATGTATTTACCAGGAAGAGTGGCGACGATATGTGGTCCTTGCACATATTTGGTAAAGATGTTTGATAATGGACAGGTTAGGTTTGTTCATATTGATCATATTTTACCTACAGACATCGAAGGAGTTGAAGGTGGGAATGATTCAATTATTTCTGACTCATCAGATAGTTTTGACACACCAGTAGCAAATCCTAAATCCAAATGTACTGGAAACAAATCCAGGAGAGAATCAGAATGAAAGTCTGAGTCTGAGTCAGGAAAACAAAGAGCCTGAAGTTAGAGTGAATTCAAATGAAAATCAAGGAAATTCCATGGAGGAAAACATTCCTCAGGATGAGCCTCGAATGAGTATGAAATCGACACCATGTTTGGAAGGTTCTATTCGAGAGCGAAGGTATCCTCTTTGAAACAGAAAACAAGTGGTAAAGTTAAATTTGTAAATAAGGAAAAAAAAGAAGTTTATATCCTGTGTTATGTATAAACATGAAAGTTATGTATGATGTTTGTTATAATAACTTCTTCATTAAGGAGGGAGAAGTGTAATGTCTGTAAGCTTGTAATGTTTGTAGCCCCACACTGTGGATGTGGACATATTATGTACTGCAATTGCAGAGTTAATAATTAAACAGAACTAGGCAGATTCTGGTGGCTTCCGAGAGAGAGCTGCCTGCCATGTAGGAAACAGTGTGTGCTGTGCTCTGCGAATATACCACATCTGGTGAACCGTCGCTGCACTCCCTCAATAGCAAAAACGTCCTTCCTCAGATTAGGAGACCAAAACTGAACACAATATTCCAGTTGAGACCTCACCAAAGCCCTGTACAACCTCCCTGCTCCTATACTCAAATCCCCTAGCTATGAAGGCCAACATACCATTTGCCTTCTTCACCGCCTGCTGTATCTGCATGCCAACTTTCAATGACTGATGAACCATGACACCCAAATCTCTTTGCACCTCCCCCTTTCCTAATCTGCCGCCATTCAGATAATATTCTGCCTTCGTGTTTTTGTCCCCAAAGTGGATAACCTCACATTTATCCAAATTATACTGCATCTGCCATGCATTGGCCCCATCACCTAACCTGTCCAAGTCATCCTACAGCCTTTTATCTTCCTCCTCACAGCTCACACTGCCACTCAGTTTAGTGCCATCTGCAAACTTGGAGATATTACACTCAATTTCTTTATCTAAATCATTAATATATATTGTAAAGAGCTGGGGTCCCAGCACTGAGCCCTGCGGCACTCCACTAGTCACTGCCTGCCATTCTGAAAAGGACCCGTTTATCCCGACTCTCTGCTTCCTGTCTGCCAACCAGTTCTCTATCCACGTCAGTACATTACCCCCAATACCATGTGCTTTGATTTTGCACTCCAATCTCTTGTGTGGGACCTTGTCAAAAGCCTTTTGAAAGTCCAAATACACCACATCCACTGGTTATCCTTGCCGGTACCTGGTTGGTACAGCCATATAATATTTAATTCTGAAACCTTTCTCTCTCCCCGCTGAAGATGCACTTTCCTATTTTACAGAGACACCCTTCTACTGATACTAGATAAAGATTTCCTATACCTTGAACCACTAAAAGTACTAGATCTAAACTAAAAACTGAAGAGTAAGAATTGAAGATCAAAGACTTTAGTGTATCAAAACCCCCACCTTATATATCCTTAATTTCCAAAGAAAACTCCTAAACATGAGTTAGAAGAGTCCAGTATTTCTTTTGTAAATCACTGCACATCCTTTAAGATCTCCCTTGTTTCTCAGGCCTTTGCTAACAAAGGGATCATACACAGATCTAAATATGACAGGACATACTTATAACATTAAAGGAAGTTCCCAGCTAGTTACTGTAACAGGTGGCTGTATGGTCATCAAGCACTCAGCTCACTGGCACTATTTAAAATTAGAGTATGGATTAAATTGTTGGTAACCAGAGTGTGTGCTGAAGATACAAGCATTTTTTTTTCGTAATCAGCTGGAAACTTTTAACAGAAAATAGTGTGTATTGCGCCTAGTGTGCATCCATTATACCTCATATATCACACTTTGTTATAATCTTAAGAAATCATTCACCTAGAGCCTGAAACTTAGATACTTTCAAATCTAGTAAGTTCTCTGACCAACCAACAATTGAACTCTCATTAACTTCTGCCTGTGTTTACTTAACCATGAGACTTTGTAGCCTTAAAGCGACCACCATAGCCATAGAATAACAGCTATGGGCCAGATTTTGCTGATAAAATAACAGCGTCTGAGCAAAGTACGCCATTATTAATGCGCAAATTGACCAGCACGAAGAGATGAATTGTGAATCGCCACAAGTTGCTGTCTGATTTATGCTGCTCCACTGCTTCATAAAAACAGCATCTTAACCTCCCCATGATTTTCATGAAGTTGTTGCATTTTCACATTAATTGCACATTAAACTCGTCACAAAAAGTTAAATCTAGCAATTAACCAGGTAAGTATCCTTTTAATGAATTGATAATTGTTAATGACTGCTAATCAACCTCTCTTATCCAGAAAGTGAACAATTAATATTGTGGAGTCTCATTCCTTCAAACTGTGAATTGGTGTTGGAGATTTTAAAAATGTCAATTTCTACGTTTTTTTTCTACTTTTCCATTCTGTCTCTTTTTTCTCTCTCTGCATCCAATCTTTCTTTTCCTCTCTTTACTTCTCTTTCCGTGGCTGATTTCACATTGAATTCACCCACTCTAAGTCACTCCTTCTTAGTCCTTCCTCTGTTTATTTCTCAATCCTTTAATCTCATTGGTTAAGGAGATACACTGTCTGTCCCATTGTTCACCAAGGTTCCAGATACCCTGTGGTTCTTGCTATGCTGTCTAACTAACGGGGCCACCAGCAAAATCTGGCCTATTGCGTAGAACATAGTGCAGCATTCCTGTCCTTATAAAAAAAGAAAGCATATTTATAGCGCCTTTCATGACCACCAGACATCCCAAAGTGCTTTACAGCCAATGTAGTGCTTTTTTGAAGTGTAGTTACTGTTGTAACCATAGAATCTTAGAAATTTACAGCACAGAAGGAGGCCATTTGGCCCATCGTGTCTGTGCCGGCTGAACAATATCTATCCAGCCTAATCCTACTATCCAGCTCTTGATCCATTGCCTTGTAGGTTATGACACTTCAAGTGCATATCCAAGTACTTTTTAAATGTGATGAGGGTTTCTGCCTCTACCACCCTTTCAAGCAGTGAGTTCCAAACCCCAACACCCTCTGGGTGAAAAATATTCTCCTCAATTCCACTCTAATCCTTCTACCAATTACTTTAAAACTATGCCTCCTGGTTATTGACCTGTCTGATAAGAGAATTGAATCCTTCCTAGCCACTCTATCTAGGCCTCTCATAATTTTATATGCATCAATTAAATCTCCCCTCAGCCTGCTCTATTCCAAAGAAAACAACCCCAGCCTATCCAATCTTTCATCATAGTTAAAATTCTCCAGTCCTGGCAACATCCTCATAAATCTCTTCGGCACCCTCTCAAGTGCAATCTTTCCTGTAATATGGTGACCAGATCTGTATGCAGGCTGATAAAGAAAAGTATTCCGCATGCCTTCTTAACCACCTTATCTACTCATCCTGCTGCCTTCAGGGACCAGTGGACATGCACTCAAAGGTTTCTCTGTTCCTCTACTCTTCTCAGTATTTTTTTTATTTATTCATGGGGAGTGGGTGTTGCTGGTAAGGCCAGCATTTATTGTCCATCCCTAATTGCCCTTGAGAAGGTGGTGGTGAGCCGCCTTCTTGAACCGCTGCAATTTTTGTGCTGAAGGTACTCACATGGTGTGTTAGGTAGGGAGTTCCAGGATTTTGACCCAGCAATAATGCAGGAATGGCAATATATTTCCAGGTAAGGATGGTAGATGACTTGGAGGGAAACACGGAGGTGAAGGTGTTCCCATGTGCCTGCTGCCCTTGTCCGTCCAGGTGGTAGAGGTCACAGGCTTGGGAGGTGCTGTCGAAGAAACCTTGACAAGTTGCTGCAGTGCATCTTGTAGATGGTACACACTGGAGCCATGGCGTACCAGTAGTGGAGGGGGTGAATGTTGAAGGTGGTGGATGGGGTGTCAATCAAGTGGGCTGCTTTGCCCTGGATGGTGTCCAGCTTCTTGAGTGTTTTTGGAGCTGCACTCATCCAGGCAAGTGAAGAGTATTCTATCATATTCGTGCCTTGTGGAAAGGCTTTGGGGAGTCATGAGATGAGTTACTTGCTGTAGAATACTCAGCCTCTGACCTGCTTTTGTAGCCACGGTATTTATGTGGCTGGTCCAGTTAAGTTTCTGGTCAATGGAGACCCCCAGGATGTTGATGGTAGGGAATTCGGCGATGGTAATGCCATTGAATCTCAAGGGGAGGTGGTTTGAGTCAGTTTTGTTGGAGGTAGTCATTGCTTGGCACTTGTGTGGTGCGAATGTAACCTACCATTTATTGTGTATCCCCTTGCCTTGTTTGCCCTCCCCAAATGCATTACCTTACACTTCTCCGATTGACTTCCATTTGCCACTTTTCTGCCCAACTGACCAGTCCATTGATGTCTTCCTGCAGTCTATAGCTTCTTCCTCAGTATCAGCCACAGGGCCAATTTTTGTATCATCTGCAAAGTAATCATGCCCCCTACATTTAAATCAAAATCATTGATATATACCACAAAAAGCAAGGGACCTAGTGCTAAGCCTGTGCACAGCAAGCTCCCACAAACAGCAATGTGATAACGACTAGATTATCTCTCTTTTAGTGATGTTTGTTGAGGGATAAATATTGGCAGGGCATTGGGGATAACTCCCCTGCTCTTCTTCAAAATAGTGAAAAGGGATCTGAGAGAGAAGACGGGGTCTTGGTTAAATGCCTCATCCAAAAGATGACACCTCCGACAGTGCAGCACTCCCTCAGTATCGCACTGGCGTATCAACCTTGATTTATGTGTTCAAGTCCCTGGAGTAAGGATTTAAGCCAGAACCTTCTGACTCAGATGGAGGGTGCTACCCACTGAATCACAGCTGACAACAACAATTATAAAGCAACTTACCAAGAGTGGTTTACTAATATATATGATGTGCATCTGTCGCACACCAGACATCACACTTTGTTACTGATGCAAAACAATCTTAAAAAGGAGAGTTAAAAAGTTTGTTATCTCGAGTCTGAAATTTCTTAGCAATTACAACTGCTCTCTGATTGACTTTGGCAGTTTATATGTAAGTACAATGACCTAGATTTGCATATTTAGAGCCGTGGCCTTTAAGGCACAGGCTAGGTTAGCAATAGGAAGTCACAACCATACCCTCAACCAGAGGCTATGGGAGATCTGCTAATATTATAAACTAACTGATACATGGGGGGAATTTTTACCAGCAGTAATGAGTGGATTTGGGAGCGGGTGGGAAGTAAAAAGTGCTGAAATTGACAGTGCGTCGGGAAGCCGGTCTAACCCCCCGACTTCCGCCTTTCACTGGAGCGCTTACAGCAGCATGAGAGGAACCGCCTCAGGAGAGACCGATTACCAATTGAAAGCAATCAAGAGGTATTTAACAGGGATTTTAACAAGGGTTTTCAACTTTCACTGTGGGTGCATGGGTTTCCCGAGTTCCCTGGACTTCACCAGTGAAAGCAAGGCAAGTGCACAGAGGTAATTGAGGGGGCTGAAGAAATGGCAGGCAAAAAGAGACCTCGCACCGGCTTCCTTGCCAAGGTGAAAGTCTTTTGCTCACAACACTTGTTCTGAGAGTTTGCTTTCAGCACCTTGCAGGTGATTTCTACAACTTTGGAGGTCTCTCTCACTACATTGGAGGTCTCTTTTACGACATTGGAGGTCTCTCTCACTACATTGGAGGACTCCAAAGACATTGGAGGTCTCTCTCACTGCATTGGAGATCTCTCTCACGACATTGGGGATCTCTCTCACTACATTGGATGTCTCTCACGACATTGGAGGTCTCTCTTACGACATTGGGGATCTCTCTCAGTACATTGGAGGTCTCTCACGACATTGGAGGTCTCTCTCACGACATTGGAGGTCACTCTCAGTACATTGGAGGTCTCTCTCACGTCATTGGAGATCGCTCTCACGACATTGGAGGTCTCTCTCACTACATTTGAGGTCTCTCTCACGACATTGGAGAACGCTCTCACGACATTGGAGGTCTCTCTCACTACATTGGAGGTCGCTCTCACTACATTGGAGAATGCTCTCACGACATTGGAGGTCGCTCTCACTACATTGGAGGGCTCTTTCACTACATTGGAGGTCGCTCTCACTACATTGGAGGTCTCTCTCACTACATTGGAGGTCTCTCTCACTACATTGGAGGTCTCTCTCACTACATTGGAGGTCTCTCTCACTACATTGGAGGTCTCTCTCACTACATTGGAGGTCTCTCTCACTACATTGGAGGTCTCTCTCACTACATTGGAGGTCTCTCACGACATTGGAGGTCTCTCTCACTACATTGGAGGTCTCTCTCACTACATTGGAGGTCTCTCTCACTACATTGGAGGTCTCTCTCACTACATTGGAGGTCGCTCTCACTACATTGGAGATCTCTCTCACGTCATTGGAGGTCTCTCTCATGACATTGGAGATCTCTCTCACTACATTGGAGATCTCTCTCACTACATTGGAGAGGTCTCTCACTACATTGGAGGTCGCTCTCACTACATTGGAGGTCTCTCACTACATTGGAGGTCTCTCTCACGACATTGGAGAACTCTCTCACTACATTGGAGGTCGCTCTCACTACATTGGAGGTCTCTCTCACTACATTGGAGGTCTCTCTCACTACATTGGAGGTCACTCTCATGACATTGGAGGTCTCTCTCATGACATTGGAGATCTCTCTCACTACATTGGAGGTCTCTCTCACTATATTGGAGGTCGCTCTCACTACATTGGAGGTCTCTCTCACTACATTGGAGGTCTCTCTCACTACATTGGAGGTCTCTCTCACGACATTGGAGGTCTCTCTCATGACATTGGAGATCTCTCTCACTACATTGGAGATCTCTCTCACTACATTGGAGGTCGCTCTCACTACATTGGAGGTCTCTCACTACATTGGAGGTATCTCTCACTACATTGGAGGTCGCTCTTACTACATTGGAGGTCTCTCTCACTACATTGGAGATCTCTCTCACTACATTGGAGGTCGCTCTCACTACATTGGAGGTCGCTCTCACTACATTGCAGATCTCTCTCATGACATTGGAGGTCTCTCTCACGACATTGGAGGTCTCTCTCACTACATTGGAGATCTCTCTCACGACATTGGAGGTCGCTCTCACTACATTGGAGATCTCTCTCACGACATTGGAGGTCGCTCTCACTACATTGGAGGTCTCGCTCACTACATTGGAGGTCGCTTTCACGACATTGGAGATCTCTCTCACTACATTGGAGATCTCTCACACGACATTGGAGGTCTCTCTCACGACATTGGAGGTCTCTCTCACTACATTGGAGATCTCTCTCACGACATTGGAGGTCTCTCTCACTACATTGGAGGTCTCGCTCACTACATTGGAGGTCGCTTTCACGACATTGGAGATCTCTCTCACTACATTGGAGGTCTCTCTCACTAAATTGGAGGTCGCTCTCACTACATTGGAGATCTCTCACTACATTGGAAGTCGCTCTCACTACATTGAAGGTCTCTCTCACTACATTGGAGGTCTCTCTCACTACATTGGAGGTTGCTCTCACTACATTGGAGGTCTCTCACTACATTGGAGGTCTCTCACTACATTGGAGGTCTCTCTCACTTCATTGGAGGTCGCGCTCACTACATTGGAGGTCGCTCTCACGACATTGGAGGTCTCTCACAACATTGGAGATCTCTCTCACGACATTGGAGATCTCTCTCACGACATTGGAGGTCGCTCTCACTACATTGGACGTCGCTCTCACTACATTGGAGGTCGCTCTCACTACATTGGAGGTCTCTCACGACATTGGACGTCGCTCTCACTACATTGGAGGTCTCTCATGTTATTGGAGGTCGCTCTCACTACATTGGACGTCGCTCTCACTACATTGGAGGTCTCTCTCACGACATTGGAGGTCTCTCTCACTACATTGGAGGTCGCTCTCACTACATTGGAGATCGCTCTCACTACATTGGAGGTCGCTCTCACTACATTGGAGGTCTCTCACGACATTGGACGTCGCTCTCACTACATTGGAGGTCTCTCACGACATTGGACGTCGCTCTCACTATATTGGAGGTCTCTCACGTTATTGGAGGTCGCTCTCACTATATTGGAGGTCTCTGATGACATTGGAGGTCGCTCTCACTCCATTGGAGGTCTCTCACGACATTGGAGGTCTCTCACGACATTGGAGGTCGCTCTCACTCCATTGGAGGTCTCTCACGACATTGGAGTTCTCTCACTACATTGGAGGTCGCTCTCACTACATTGGAGGTGGCTCTCACTACATTGGAGGTCTCTCACGACATTGGAGGTCGCTCTCACTACATTGGAGATCTCTCTCACTACATTGGAGGTCGCTCTCACGACATTGGAGATCTCTCTCACTACATTGGAGGTCGCTCTCACGACATTGGAGATCGCTCTCACGACATTGGAGATCTCTCTCACTACATTGGAGGTCTCTCTCACTACATTGGAGGTCTCTCTCACTACATTGGAGGTCTCTCTCACTACATTGGAGATCTCTCTCACTACATTGGAGGTCTCTCTCACTACATTGGAGATCTCTCTCACTACATTGGAGGTCGCTCTCATGACATTGGAGGTCGCTCTCACGACATTGGAGATCGCTCTCACGACATTGGAGATCTCTCTCACTACATTGGAGGTCGCTCTCACTACATTGGAGATCGCTCTCACGACATTGGAGATCTCTCTCACTACATTGGAGGTCTCTCTCACTACATTGGAGGTCTCTCTCACTACATTGGAGGTCTCTCTCACTACATTGGAGGTCGCTCTCACGACATTGGAGGTCTCTCACGACATTGGAGGTCTCTCTCACTACATTGGAGGTCGCTCTCACTACATTGGAGGTCTCTCACGACATTGGAGGTCTCTCACGACATTGGACGTTGCTCTCACTACATTGGAGGTCGCTCTCACTACATTGGAGGTCGCTCTCACTACATTGGAGGTCTCTCACGACATTGGACGTCGCTCTCACTACATTGGAGGTCTCTCATGTTATTGGAGGTCGCTCTCACTACATTGGAGGTCTCTCACGACATTGGAGGTCTCTCTCACTACATTGGAGGTCGCTCTCACTACATTGGAGGTCTCTCACGACATTGGAGGTCTCTCACGACATTGGACGTTGCTCTCACTACATTGGAGGTCGCTCTCACTACATTGGAGGTCGCTCTCACTACATTGGAGGTCTCTCACGACATTGGACGTCGCTCTCACTACATTGGAGGTCTCTCATGTTATTGGAGGTCGCTCTCACTACATTGGAGGTCTCTCACGACATTGGAGGTCGCTCTCACTACATTGGAGGTGGCTCTCACTCAATTGGAGGTCTCTCACGACATTGGAGGTCGCTCTCACTACATTGGAGGTCTCTCTCACTACATTGGAGATCGCTCTCACGACATTGGAGATCCATCTCACGACATTGGAGGTCTCTCTCACTACATTGGAAGTCTCTCTCACTACATTGGAGGTCTCTCACTACATTGGAAGTCGCTCTCACTACATTGGAAGTCGCTCTCACTACATTGGAGGTCTCTCTCACTACATTGGAAGTCGCTCTCACTACATTGGAGGTCTCTCTCACTACATTGGAGGTCGCTCTCACTACATTGGAGATCTCTCTCACTACATTGCAGGTCTCTCTCACTACATTGGTGGTCGCTCTCACTACATTGGAGGTCGCTCTCACGACATTGGAGGTCTCTCTCACTACATTGGAGGTCTCTCTCACTGCTCACGCATTTCTTGCTGCTCCTCCAGGATCATCCTCTTTGTCGATGGCCCCTGAAGTTCAGCATCTGCACGCAGCTGAATAGAGCTTGGAGCATCCTGTGCCCTCCGACGAGGACATTCCACTGCTGTCCCGTCTCCACCATCTGCTTTTGCTCACGTGATCTGTGAGACACCAGGTGACAACACTACTATCTGTATTGATGCTCTGAAAGATCAAAATTCACGGGAACCCCCCCAGTGTTTGGGATCATTGGAAAGGAAATTTAATTTGGGACTATCTGCCAGAAAGTTTGAAATCCTAAAGTGCTTATGGAAGAAACCACAAACTTTAATCGAATTGTGGACTTTTACAAGACAAATTCAAGCCTGTGGGCGAGCCTAAGGAACTAAATGGAGCCAACTTGATTATTGGAACTGTCTGGGTGTTGGGACTAAAGTGAATTGTCTGGAGAAATGAATATTCGAAAACCCTTCTCCACAAGAGACGTTAACATTATAACAATAACTCAGAGATGGCCAGCCATCAAATTGAACCAAGAAAAGCCATTTTCAGCATGAATAAAAACAAAGGGCCCACTACAGCCTGTATGTGAAAACCAAGCACAAAAGGACATTGTGATTACCAAGCTAATATTTCCATCAGGAAACAGATTTCGAAGAGCAACCCACCCAAGACATATTAACTTTTAACGAACCCGCCAAAATGTTACAAAAAAATGTCAAGCCCACCAAATTTAAACAAAGAATTCTGGACTGATTTGGCACAAATATTAGGACAACTCAAACCGTATAACTGGCCCCCTGTTTTTAACGAAGGGAATGCCATACTACACCAGGTGCCATACTACGCCAGGGGCCATACTGCGACTAGGCCATCAAGAAGGGAGGGAAAACAATATAACAGTTGTAAGCTAACTTCTCCAACCTCAAAGTCCTGAAGTCCAAAAGGAAGGAAGAACATCACCATCGTGGCAGTAACCGATCACAGCCATCATGGTACCACCGAAAAATCACCACGATCGACCAATATCGAAACGAAACTCCACGAGGAAGAAACCGAAGAATCAAAAAGTTTCCATTCTACAGCTGGCTACCAACAGGTGAAAACATTACCTAATGAGACTTTGAAGCTATTTCTAATGAAGGAAACTGGGTACTTACCCCATAGATCCAAAACGCGCCTTACCATATCAGCGGACTCAACCCAACTGAAGATTGTGCAGTAAGAAGTCTTCTCCGACGTTCGGGGACGGCAAGCAGAACCTACAGAATTCAACAAACCCCGAAATCGCGATCTACCGCTAACTGACCAGAAAGGATTGGTAAGCATAATCCCTGCCTGCCCTGGAGTCTAACCTAGCTAGGATTAGGTATTGGGAGGTGGGAGGTGTAATTTTACTGTAACCCCCTTTGAATGTGTAATGTATTGTTCTTTATTAGAGTGATTATAAGTTCGACATTGTACTTTCTTGTCTGCAATAAAATCAAAGTTCTTTTGCATCAAACCAGTTGTCCTTTGCACTTTATCACACCCCCCAAATAAACCCAGAGTCTAGAACCCAAGGGTGTTGGAGCGATTCGAACCGCTGAAGTAGGTCAGAGGTGAACCTGACCCCCGGGACCACCCCTTACAAAATGGCGACTGCGGCAGGACTCTGGTACAAAGGGTGTGATGCGGAGAGTGCTTATTTGGGGGAACGAACCAAGATGGAAGAGAGGATTTCCTCCTATGTGTATAAGAAAGTGAATGTCACTAAAGAGTGGGAGCTTGGTCTATGGCGTACTGAGCAGCCAGCTGATGCTGCAGCCTAGTGGACAGCAAGCAAGGGCCGCAAAAAAGCAGTAGAGAAGGCAATTGGGTTGGTCTGTCCACAGCAACAGGTTCAACTCCTAGTCAAAGCCAATGAGTCACTACAGGCAGAACTATGGGAATGCGCAGAGGCCCACCAAGAAAGGGTGATGACAGAAGAGAGGTTATGGGGAGAACTCCGTAAGCTAAAACAGGAAAAGACCCAGCTAATGGAAAGGTTTAAAAACAGTCAGGACTATTTTCAATGTCAGGTTACCGAAGCCGAAAATAATGAAATGTTACTATGGGAGGAAAGCACTCGCCTCACCCTACAAGTAAAAGAACTCTAGGAAAAATTAAAAGATGTGCAGGCAGTGTATAAATTAGCTAGCACTAACGGGTTTGAATCAGGAGACCATGGTCCCTGCCAGCAACAAATCAAAAGTTTAAACCTTGCTCTGTCCAAGGCAAAAGGCATGGTATGCCTAATAAACCCGGGTACATCCCAGGTAAACCTGGAAGAGAAGGAAGAAACTGTTCGACCACCACCTGTGGCACCGGTGACTACACCGGTTCAGCAGCAGGAGGGGCGAACGAGCTGTGAGGCAGACAGGGATAGCGAACCGCCACCACCTGTGGCACCGAGTTTCAGCTCGGCTTGGCAGCAGGGAGGATGGGTAGGCAAGCCAGAACAGGGAAAGCCAGAACCAGGGCCAATGTGCCGGTCTGGCAACAGAAGTTTGGCCCGCCCACCAGTGCCGGGGGTCCAGGGCCCCTGGAAAGTCAGTTTGTGGTCCCCCACACTCCCCAACAGCTTAGAGCTATGATAAGCCACCTGGGAAAGCTAACTCCAAAGGGAGACCCCTCGGTTCACTTTATGGAGGTGGAACAGACATGGGATATTAATGGGTGCGATGATGCAGAAATGGCAAAGATGCTCCTCCTATCCCTGGAAAGCAAGCTGTACCAATCCCTCTCTACTGAGAGCTAAAGGGGATGGAGAACACTTGCCGCCATCCAGAAAGACATTCTAGAAGCCATGGGCTGCAATGACGGGAGTCCCTTCTCCAGAGTAGAGAAAACGATGCAGCTCACAGGGGAAAACCCCACAGGCCTTCGCAGACCGACGGTGGCCTGTGTACCAGAGCGCCTGTGGTGGGGACCTCAACAGAAATCACTTAAGCCCGGACGAGATAGCCCACTGGCTCCGAAGCCTAGTGGCTAACAGTTTACCCCGAATAAGAGCCAAGGCTGAGGCCTGGTTCGACCCAAGAGATCCCCAAACCACGAACAGGGAGTGCTGAGGCAACTGACCCTTGCTTACCGGAACGGCAGAGGGACAGAAGAGCACCCACAAAAGGGAAGGGTCCACGAAATCCGACCTAACCAGGATAAGAGGGAATGGCACTACGAGGGGGGCAACCCCTCTGATATAAAACATACCTGTTTCGGGTGCAGAAAAAGTGGGCACTGGAGAAAGGATTGTAGAAATCCTTGGAAGAATAGCGCAGGAAAGAGTTCTCCAGCCCCGGCCAAAAGGGCCGAGACCGATAAGCCAGTCCCTCCCCATTCGTTCGATACCTTCCTAACCGCACTCTGAACCATGTTAGATAGCGCTGGGAGGGTAACCCATCTGCCCCATCTGAACCAAAACTGTGACTAGGACAGGGGCAGCCTGTCCACCTGTGTTCCCTCAAGTATGATGCGTGGAAGAGACCGACCGTTCAGATGGAAGTGGAAAAGGTGAAAAGGACTTACCTGCTGTGTCATGTATGTAACCTTCATGTAACAACACTGCAATACTGTATATACTTAAGAAATGCCCACATTGACCACAGGGGGTGAACTTGTGAGAGAAACTCCTCACCTGGTCATCCAGGTAATATAAAGGGAGGTCCCACGCAGGGTCATCACTTCTTGGTCCTGTGAATAAAGGTGCAGTTCACAGAGTGATCTTATCCATAGAATGTACCTCGTGTGGATTTGTGGTATTGTGTAAGGACTTTACAGTGGCGGCGAGAAACGGGAATCAACGACCCATGAGAATGGCCACTGGTAGCACAGAGGAACGGTACTGTGTTGGTGAGGACTGGGACGATTTCATTGAGAGGCTTCAGCAGAGCTTTGTCACGAAGGACTGGCTGGGAGATGCAGCGGCCGACAAGCGAAGGGCTCATCTACTGACCAGCTGTGGAACTAAGACTTACGCGCTCATGAAAGACCTGCTAGCACCCGAGAAGCCGGCGGACAAAACCTTTGAAGAGCTCAACAAGCTTATCAGTAAGCACCTCAAACCGACGAGCAGCATACACATGGCCCGACACAGATTTTATACCCACCGACATCGGGACGGACAGAGCATACCGGACTTCATTGCGGACCTCTGGCGCTTGGCCAACCTCTGTAAGTTCACAGACGTCTGCAGGGGGAGATGCTAAGGGATTTCTTTATTGAGGGCATCGGTCATGCCGGAATTTTCAGAAAGTTAATCGAAACCAAGGACTTGACCTTGGAAGCGGCGGCGTTGCTGGCTCAGATTTTTATGGCGGGGGAGGAGGAAACCAAGATAATATACGCGCGCAACTCTGACTCCAACGTAGCGATGGATCAGGGGGGTCAATATTATAAACATGACACAGAGCCCAGCAGGCAGGCAAGGGCAGTTCGACACACCCCAGGCAGCAATAGACCCCAGAGTAGGTTTTCAACACAGACAATGGCAAACTGAACGGACATTTACGCCCCCCCAGTGGACAATGCGGCCCGGGATGGGGCTATTGACACCCACTAACAGGGTACTCAAGAGCAGTCAAAGGGACAATCAGCAAGGAATGCCTGGTAACAGCTCTTTTGTTCACACCAATGGGAATCTCAGTTTATGCTGGAGGTGTGGGGGCAGACATGCTGCTAGGACTTGCAGGTTTCAACAGTTCGCCTGCAGAAATTGTAACCTCACTGGCCATTTAGCTAGAATGTGTAGGAAGCCTGCGACCAGGCTAATTTACGAAGTGGAGGGACCAGAAGAGGGATCTGCGAGGCAGGATGACGCGTGGGGCAAATCAATGGACGCTGAAGTTCAGCGAGTTCATGTGGCAAACATTCACAGCTCATATACCAAAACGCCACCTATGATGGTGAAGGTCCCATTAAACGGCATCCCTGTACGCATGGAACTGGACACGGGGGCCAGCCAGTCACTCATGAGCGCTCAACAATTCAAAAAGCTATATCCACTCAAAGCCAGCAGACCCAAACTAGAACGCATTGAGACTCAATTACGGACGTACACCAAATAAATCATTCCAGTGCTAGACAGTGCAATGTTGGCTGTCACACACAATGGATCAGTGAACAGGCTGCTGCTCTGGATTGTCCCGGGCAATGGTCCCGCACTGTTGGGGAGGAGCTAGTTAGCTGAGATGAACTGGAAATGGGGGGATGTGCACGCAGTGTCATCTGTGGAGCGAAGTTCATGCTCACAGGTCCTACAGCAATTTGAGTCGCTATTCCAACCTGGCGTCGGGATGTTCAAAGGTACCAAAGTAGTGATTCGCATCACCCCGGACGCCAGACCAGTGCACCACAAAGCCAGAGCTGTGCCGTATGTGATGCGGGAGAAAATTGAAAGCGAATTGGATCGTTTGCTGAGAGAGGGCATCATCTCGCCCGTTGAATTCAGCGACTGGGCGAGCCCCATTGTTCCCGTCCTAAAAGCGGATGGCTCGGTCAGGATCTGTGGCGACTACAAGGCCGCTATCAACCGGGTGTCCCTACAAGACCAATACCCGCTTCCGAGAGCGGAGGATCTTTTTGCCACGCTGGCAGGCGGCAAGCTGTTCACCAAGTTGGACCTCACTTCAGCCTACATGACCCAAGAACTGGCCGACGAATCCAAACTACTGACCACAATCACCACGCACAAGGGACTGTTTGTTTACAACAGGTGTCCGTTTGGCATTCGATCAGCGGCCGTGATTTTTCAAAGAAACATGGAAAGCCTGCACAAATTCATTCCTGGAACGATCGTATTCCAGGACGATATCCTCATCAAGGGTCAGGACACCGAGGAGCACCTCCACAACCTGGAAGAGGTGCTATGCCGACTGGACCGGGTAGGCCTGCGACTCAAGAAGCCTAAGTGTGTGTTTTTGGCTCCTGAAGTCAAGTTTCTGGGCAGAAGGGTTGCTGCAGACGGGATTCGGCCTACCGAATCCAAAACAGAGGCGATTCAATGAACACCCAGGTCCTGCAACACATCGGAGTTGCGTT
This sequence comes from Pristiophorus japonicus, assembly GCF_044704955.1. Lineage (NCBI taxonomy): Eukaryota > Metazoa > Chordata > Chondrichthyes > Pristiophoridae > Pristiophorus > Pristiophorus japonicus. Next base: position 215,355,809 of record NC_091978.1, on the reverse strand, counting down.
CATTTCTGGGACACTTGAACTATTTCGGGAACTTTCTGCCAAAATTAAGCACATTGTTGGAGCCGCTACAAGTGCTCCTGCGTAAGAGTTGTGATTGGTTTTGGGGGTTCTGTCAAGAACGGGCTTTCAATCAGGCGCGTAACCTACCCTGTTCAAATAAGTTGTTGTGCCTGTACAACCCCTGTAAGAAATTGGTTCTGACATGTGATGCATTGTCCTATGGTTTTGGGTGCGTGTTGCAGCATGGCAATGCTGAGGGGCAACTCCAACCTGTGGCTTATGCCTCCAGGTCGCTCTCTCAAGCAGAACGTGGATATGGGATGGTTGAGAAGGAAGCACTCGCATGTGTCTATGGGGTGAAAAAGATGCACCAGTACCTTTTTGGCAGGAGGTTCGAATTAGAAACAGACCACAAGCCGTTAACATCCCTGTTGTCAGACAGCAAGGCTGTCAATGCCAATGCGTCAGCTCGCATACAGCGATGGGCTCTCATGCTGGCTGCGTAAGACTACACCGGTCGGGCACTGAAAATTGCGCTGACGCGCTCAGCAAGCTTCCACTGGCCACCACTGAGGGGGCAGCGGAGCAAAGCGCTGAGATGGTCATGGCCGTTGATGCCTTTGACAGCGCAAGCTCCCCCATCACAGCCCGCCAGATCAAAATCCGGACCAACAAAGATTCCCTCCTATCTTTGATTAAGAAATGTGTCCTGACTGGAGATTGGGCGCCCGCACACGGAGGAGGTCAGACCGTTTTACAGAAGGATGGATGAGCTCTCCATCCAAGCCGACTTCCTACTATGGGGCAGCTGGGTAGTCATGCCCCAGAGGGGCAGGGAATCTTTCATCAGGGAACTCCACAGTGAGCACCCAGGCATCATGCTGATGAAGGCCTTTGCCCGGTCATACGTTTGGTGGCCGGGAATTGATTCAGACCTGGAACACTGAGTTCGCAGGTGCACGACGTGTGCTCAGCTGGGAAATACCCCCAGGGAGGCCCCACTCAGCCCGTGGCCCTGGCCCACCAGGCCATGATCACGCATTCACGTAGACTATGCGGGCCCGTTCATGGGGAAAATGATTCTCATCGTGATTGATGTGTACTCGAAATGGATCGATTGCATCATTTTTGAATTTGTGCACGACATCCACCACTGTGGAGAGTCTACATGCGGTCTTTGCGACCCACGGTTTGCCGGACATCCTTGTTAGCGATAATGGTCCATGTTTCATTAGCTATTCCTGGAGTTCATGTCGGTAATGGCATCAACCATTTCAGGACAGCACCGTTCAAGCCGGCCTCCAATGGCCAGGCGGAACGCGCGGTCCAAATCATAAAACAAGGCATGCTCAGGATTCAAGGTCCCTCCCTTCAATGCCGCCTATCGCGTCTCCTGCTGGCCTACAGATCCCGACCGCACTCGCTCACGGGGGTCCCGCCCGCAGAGCTCCTTATGAAACGTACACTCAAAACTCGGCTGTCCCTCATTAATCCTGTCTTGTCCGACATTGTTGAAGGCAAGCGCCAGTCCCAAAATGAGTACCATGACCGTAATTCAAGGGGGAGATGTATAGAAATTGGTGACCCCATATTCGTTCTCAATCACGCTTTGGGGCCCAAATGGCTTGAAGGTACTGTAATAGACAAAGAGGGGAATAGGGTCAGTGTGGTTAAACTTAACAATGGGCAGATATGCCGCAAGTATCTGGACCAAGTAAAAAAAAGGTTCAGCATGGATTCTGAGGAACCTGAGGAAGATCATGAGATGGTGCTCACACCACCACCAGTGAACAAGCAACAAGAACATTCAGCAGCATGCACAGTCCCTGCGGTCAGCCCGGACAGGCCGGAATCACCACAGGGGACAGACACGCAGGCCAAGGCTCAACAGCCAGAGCCCCAACTGCGGCGCTCCACGAGGGAGTGCAAACCACCCGAAAGACTTAACCTGTGATCCCAATAAGACGTTGGGGGAGGAGGTGATGTCATGTATGTAACCTTCATGTAACAACACTGCAATATTGTATATACTTAAGAAATGCACACATTGACCACAGGGGGTGAATTTGTGGGAGACACTCCTCACCTGGTCATCCAGGTATATAAAGGGAGGTCCCACGCAGGGTCATGACTTCTTGGTCCTGTGAATAAAGGTGCAGGTCACAGAGTGAGCTTGTCCATAGAATGTGCCTCGTGTGGATTTGTGGTATTGTGTAAGGAGTTTACATGCTGGACACCGGTGCCTCAAGCACCCTTGTCTATGCAGCTAACCCTGCTGCCTCACCTCTGTCTAGCGGGGTCCCCTACAGCTTGGTGGGTTTCACAGGCACTAAACAGATTGGCTCATTCTCCATCCCGCTCTCCATTCATTTAGGTACACTCCACATTAAATGGATTTGTGTCTTGCTGAAGTGGGAACAGAAAGGGAGAGGGATCCTGGAGGCTGACTTCATCCAAGGCCACGGGATCCTAGTGGATTTAAGAAACCACTGTCTTTCGGGGTCAGTCTGTATGGGACAAAAGAGTGAGGTGATGGTTATCCCAGAAAAACAGGGTAAAGGGACGGTGTGCACCATGAAACCAAAGGAGGGTTATGACCTTGAATCACTGGTCAGTAACACTCCGATAGAATACCAAGAATATGTGAGGAAAAACCTTGCAGCTTTTGCCACTCACAAACACGACTGTGGGAAAATAAACGGGGTCCAAGTTAGCATAGATGGGGACCTCATGACCCGATCACAGAAACAGTACAACTTCCCCAAGGAGGCGGAGGCAGACATGGAAACAGCCTTGGGTTCTCTGGTTAAACAGGGGGTATTGAGACCGATAGCTACCCATGTGAACTCTCCATTGTGGCCGTTTAAGAAACCGGACAACTCATGGAGAGCTACGGTGGACTATCGAGTACTCAACTGTAACATCCCCGCCTGTGCACCCACCGTTGCTGCTGTCACCGACCTCATTGGAAGTATCCCAGCCTCCGCAACCACCTTCACGGTGCTGGATATTTCCAATGGGTTCTGGTCCATACCTTTAAGAAGGGAAGATCAGTACAAGTTTGCTTTTACCCTTAAATGACAGCAATACACTTGGAACTGTCTCCCTCAGGGCTTCCACAACAGCCCCAGTATTTTCCATCAGTGTATGGCCAACTGTTTAAAGAGCCTCAGCAGATCCCAGCAGCTCGTACAGTATGTGGATGACTTGCTCCTGTTCACCAATGACGGGGAGGAGCATGACAAAGCTAGAAGGGAAGCAGTGCAGAAGTTACCCACCCCCAACACAGTAACAGGAGTAAGATCTTTTCTAGGGCTACCCAGGTACTGCAGAGATTTCATTGAGGATTATGCAGCCACCGCAGCCCCTCTGCTCCGACTCCTACACAAGGGAGTGAAGTGGGAATGGGACAAAGGTTGCGAAGCAGCATTTATCCAACTCAAGAAAGACCTGCAGACTGCGCCAGCTCTAGGGGCCATCGATGGGGGTAAAGAGTTTTTCCTGGAGGTAGCAGCCAGTGGGGACAGCCTGAGCACAGTACTGCTCCAAGAGTGGCACGGCCGGCTGAGACCAGTGGTCTACTCCTCCAGGATACTCACGGTCGTGGAGAAGGGATACTCCAACAGTGAGTGGCACCTCCTAGCCACTCATTGGGCTGTGAAAAGATCACTGATCTTCACAGGGGGTCCCCTATCACACTCCTTACCCACCATATGTCCACCCAAATGTTCCTGGACGAGAGAATTAAGGACGGGACAGTGAGCAGTGCCCGCATTGCTCGCTGGACCTTGCTCCTCTCCCAAATGAACCTGAGGGTAAAGGGTCTCTGTGACCCAAGACATTGCAGCCAACATGATTTATCCAAGGACAGCCCACCGGTGTTCCGTAGAAGGGGTATAGGAAATTGACATAGGCTTTCGGGCTGGGTTACACCCCACAGGCCGGGAGATCTATGTGGACGGTTCAAGCACTGTACCTGCGGGTGAACGACTCACAGACTGCGGAGTTTATGACCCCGAGGCAATTAAACTCACAGTACTATGAGCGCCCAGCACGCTGAACTGTCTGCGGTGGTGTACGTAGTCACACACCTGGAAGAATTCCCTACCTCAAACACGATTTGCTCGGACAGTATGTTCACATGCAATTTGTGTACGGTGTACCTGGCTATCTCGTCCCGCTGCGCATACACATCCACAGACGGGAGACCCCTGGCAATTAAGCCCCTACTGCAAAAGATCATGAAAGCCATAGGGGAGGAAGGGAATATCTACATACATAAGGTGAAGGCACATTCCACCACCAAACCCCGTAGCGAGGGAAACCAGCAGGCTGACATGTTGGCCAAGCAAGGTGCCTGCACGGGCAAGCTCTGGGATCCGTACAACCCAGGACTCATTGCAGCAGTCAGGGGCAGGATGGGGAAGGCAGGGATAGCTTTTCCCCCTGACCTAAAAACGTTCCAGATCCAAGACCCCATCCTTAAAACTGTCCTGAACATGCTAGCTAAAGGGGAAAGGGTAAATGAACCGTATGGTACCGCAGCAATTGCCATTAAAGAAGGCATGCTTTTCAGGGGGGAAGCAATGGGTAGTACCGCAACAACACCGGAGAGAATTGCTCCAGCTGACCCACGAGGGTCCTGGTGCAGGACACCCCGGACCTGAGACCACTTGGCAATGAGTGGAACAGGCAGGGTGGTGACCAGGACTCAGGGAAGACGTCCGCGAGTTCTGTGCCAGCTGTCTGGTGTGCGCGGCCAACAACCCCAACCCCCAGAAAAGAAAGGTGTCTATGGGACATATCGGGAGAGTAGAGGGACCCTGGCAGTTGATCCAAATCAATTACATCGGGCCCCTACCCATTGCCCAGGGAGGCTACAAGTATTGGTGGTCGTATTCTCCAAATGGGTGGAAGCCTTCCCATGCCGAACAGCCACTGCCCTAGGAACAGCTAGGATCCTGGTCAGGGAAGTGTTCTCCCGATGGGGACTACCACAATACGTGGAGTCCGACGAGGGGAGTCACTTCACCGGGCAGGTGATGCAGGAGACCCTTAAGGTACTCGGCATAAAAGGGAAATGGCATGTCGCCCACAACCCGCAGTCATCCGGGCCTGTGGAGCGTTGAAACCACACTATCAAAGAAAGGCTGCACAAAGAGACAGGGGACTCACCCAAGGGGTGGGTAGAAGTCCTACCACTGGTCCTCATGGGGATCCGGGCCAGCCAGTCAAAGAGCACGGGGTACTCCCCGTATGAGCTCATGACTGGCAGAGCCATGCGAACCCCCACCCATGTGTTAGCCCCGGTACTCATGGAAGGTCAGCTTAGGGAAGCAAACCAGGACAGCTTTGTCAGGAATCTGTTTGAACACCTCACCTCAAACAGATTCACTGGCAGGCTGCTAACAACATGGAGGACAGCATCGGAGCAACCGACTGCTGCTAGAGCTCCGCAAACACCATGAGTGGGAGATAGGGGACCAGGTTATGGTGAGGAACCATGCTAGAATAGGGGTCTTTGAGGCACTGTACATGGGACCATACCACATTGTCGACAAGGCGAGCCCCATGATCTATGCCATAAAACTGCCCCACCGTACAAAGTGGTTTCACATAAATCAGTGCAAACTTTTCAACCCAGGGGCAGCAGCAAAACGTAAGGGACAGCCAAAAACTGTAAACCGTACTAAAGACAGGGACCCCCAGCCAGCAGCCCCCGACTGTGGAGATCCCACAGGGGACGTGGCAGACTCACAGACTGCAACTCGAGGGGCGGTGCATTGTGTTACTGGAGGAGCTGTCCCCCCAATCATTTGGGACTCGGATGCACCCCCAGTAGCCAGAGCCTTAAGAACTCCCCGCACACCACGGCCAAAGACACCGTGGTCAGCAGTGCCCCAATTTGAATGGTTCAACCCCAGGAAAGGGACCAACCGCGAAAGGGTACCTAAGGTCAGAGACCAGCCCGCGAGCAGGGACACCCAGCCAGTAGCCTCGGGCAATGAGGGACGTCCAGAAGAGATAGCGGTGGACCAGCCACCAAGTGGGAGTCCCCAGCCCGTAGCCCTCCCAGGGGAAGAAATGAACCATACAGTCACCCCCAAAGGAGCAGTGTGCTGTAGCACCGGAGGGGATGTTCCCCCGATAGTGTGGGACTCGAACCCACGTCCGGTCAGGACACTCTGGGTCCTGCGGTACAGGCCGACTTACTACCGGCCCCACTGGACACCGAGAGGGAAAAGAAGAACGAAAGAAGGCAGGAATTAACCTGGCCACCCGGAGACGGATGGCAGATGTACATATATAGTACAATATGAATTGAAGAATATCTAGGGAGTAATTTAAAGTAGTGTAAGATTCGTCTATGTAATGATAGTGATATATGTATTAGTTACTGGGGTAAGGAAAATAATCTACCTGTGCAGCTATTAAAAGAGGCACAGGCCGGGTAATACCCGGGAGTAAGAAGAATCTACCTTTTAACTATTAAGGGAAGCACCTGTGAGATAAAAGTTAGAAGCAGATATCAGTCCATAAGGAACTGAATAAGACCGCCAGTCGATTAAAGACTATACTATGTCTGAAAGAAAGAGAGCCCAAATCAGAACTCAGTCATTTTTGTCAAGCCAGAGGGCCTTCTCAGGGCTAGACAATCTGTTTTATGTGCCCCTACAGGAAAGAGAACAACATGAGAAGGGTCCTGTTCCTGCTCGCCCTGATAAGGATGAGCAGCGGCGGCCGAGGAGACGTGGAAGAATCCCTCATTTATGGGTGCTCAGGAGAGGGTGCACCGATCGTAACTGCAGGGGGCAGCACCCCAGGCATGGAAGAACTCGTCCTTTACGCCCACGAGGGAAGGTGTCCACGGTGGCTACCGGCTACTCCAGCCAGGAAGGTTTTGCCTACGGGGAGGCCTCAGTTCCATGCCCCCGGATACGGATCATCACTGCCCGAGTCAGTGTTACAGAGGGAAACGTGTATGTTTGACTTGCAAAGGAAAGATTCCCCTGGGAAGTTGGTGGTGGCTTAGAAAACTCAGCAAGGACGCATGGAATCAGGAATCGGACTGGGAAATAATCGGTAATGATACGTACCACACCATCATGGGGACACGGGGAGGAGTAAAAGTGTGTTGGAACAAGGAATTTACATTTGCATGTGGGGATCAGAGAAATGTTATGAGTTAGACTTTGGAAATGTAGACAAAGCAGATCTATACACCCTAAATGCTAGGGACACCATGGGCTCGGGGAGACCTAGAAGGGGAATCATAAATGACGTTTTCACTCCCTACAATACAGCAACCTCGGTAATAAATAGCTTCGATGACATAGAACTGCAAACACAGATAAACGGTTTAAAAAAACAATTGAGAAAAATCCTAAAGCAAGAGAATACAGTAGTAGGGTCAGAACTACACGGGGACCAGGCTATGACTGTCCATTTAAAAGAACTAGTGGCTGAGTTGGAAAAACATGCACAGACAGTGAATGCACTTATACGGGAGGATAGAAACGCTTCAGACCAGGCTGCACAGAACGAGGTGTGCGTATTGTATGGGGCATGGTTGTTGGGCGAGGGCCACAACAACCTTGAGGATTTAAAACAAGGTGTAGTCCCCTCTTTGATCAGGAACAAGCACCTCACAGCCCTCCACCCGTACAGCAATTCACTAAGCCCGTGCCAGCTCTGCCTAGCCTCTGAAACCTACCCTGTCCCAGTAGACTGTGGGAAATCTAACCACACTATTATGGGGATAGTATTAAGGATGCCTGTCATGGGTGGGACAGCCCGACCCGCACCGGTATACTGGGTGGAGAACATTGGAGTTATTCAGGGAGGTGCACACATTCATTTTGCAGCGATCCCACCCTATGTCATAAAGTGGGAGCACGCTGTAATGGGTACTGACCTCTCCGGGTGCCGGAGCTGGGGTGCACACGTAATACTGTGTCCCCAGTACTTGAGTGCCCATTCAAAGTCACAGTGTAGGTTTAAAGCTGCTGGCGCACAGCCTATTAACTGTACCATGGAGGTAATGGCACTAGACCATGTCCCTCCACAGGTAGAATACATAGGGGGTGGGACATATTGTGTCACCACCAGTGCACCCCACTACCAACATGGACATTTTTGGTGTCCCGTGAGTGACAGCAGTTTTTGCTTCAAACCTGAGGCATCAGTTCAAGTGGCCCAGGAACGGATTGTCCCCATTCCTGAACCCTCCACTGTCCACCTCACTGTGAAGGAAAACATTACAAACCTGCAGGATTATGTTGTACATTTTGGCTATGCAATTCCCCCTCTACCCGAACATCTTACCACTCTGCTAAAAGCTGTAATTATCTCACTAAAACACTTCTACACTCTGGAACAGAAAACAATTGAGATGGGGAAAAATATTCTCGAGATCACAATTCCGCCTTGGTGGGACCGTTTCAGAAATATAGAAGTCCCAGTCTGGATCCGAATTGCTTCCCACACTTTAGTTATCTGTCAACTCGCGATTATATTTTACTTATGGTGTCTCACTTGCCGAGTGAAATGCAGAGGCCGTCAGGTCAGGCACTAAAGGGTGCTGTATGCTCCTTGGCCGAACTTGGGAATCGCATATGGAGGGGTGACACCATACTACCATGTTTAATTTGTGTTTGATTTCACCTGCTATAAAACGCAAATATTGAGTGTTGTAAGAGCATTACTTAAAAACCTGTTTAACTACGTACCTTTTAATTTTTTTTTTTACTGTACTTAAAGTTGTGTTTGACTGTATACGTTATTTTACTGTGAAAACAGAGTAAAGGAGGGGCATCGGACCCCCTCTATGCTTTAACCGAATTGTAGTGATTGTAGTCGCCTATAAATTGCATTGCATTTCAAAGGGGGATGCACGTTAATATTTAGCTAGTATAAATGCGGGGAAGGTTGACTCTCGGGATCAGGAATTTTGCGTACCTTGCTTGACACTCAAGTGTGTAGAGTGTCACAGGGGGGACTGAAAGGTCAAAATTCACGGGAACCCCACCAGTGTTTGGGCTCATTGGAAAGGAAATTTAATTTGGGACTATCTACCGGAAAGTATGAAATCCTAAAGTGCTTATGGAAGAAACTACAAACTTTAATCGAATTGTAGACTTTTACAAGACAAATTCAAGTCTGTGGGTGGGCCTAAGGAACAAAAAGGAGCCAACTTGATTATTGGAACTGTCTGGGTGTTGGGACTAAATGAATTGTCTGCAGAAATGGATATTCGAAAAACCCTTCTCCACAAGAGACGTTAACATTACAACAATAACTCAGAGATGGCCAGCCATCAAACTGAACCAAGAAAAGTCATTTTTAACGTGAATAAAAACATAGGGCCCACTACAGCCTGTATGCGAAAACTAAGCACAAAAGGACAATGCAATTACCAAGCTAATATTTCCATCAGGAAACAGATTTCGAAGAGCAACCCACCCAAGACATATTAACTTATAACAAGCCTGCCAAAATGTTACAAAGAAATGTCAAGCCTGCCAAATTTAAACAAAGAATTCTGGACTGATTTGGCGCGAAGATTAGGCAACTCAAACCGTATAACTGGCCCCCTGTTTTTAACGAAGGGAATGCCATACTACACCAGGTGCCATACTACACCAGGGGCCATACTGCGACTAGGCCATCAAGAAGGGAGAGAAAACAACGTGACAGCTGTAAACTAACATCTCCAACCTCGAAGTCCTGAAGTCCAAAAGGAAGGAAGATCATCACTATCGCGGCAGTAACTGACCAAAGCCAACATGGCACCATCGAAAAATCACCACGATCGACCAATATCGAAACAAAACTCCACGTGGAAGAAACCGAAGAATCGAAAAGTTTCTACTCTACAATCTAAGTCCTGACTACCAACCAGTGAAAACATTACCTACAGAGACTGTGAACCTATTTCTAACGAAGGAAACTGGGTACTTACCCCATAGATCCAAAACACGCCTTACCGCATCAGCGGACTCAACCCAACTGAAGATTGCGCAGTAAGAAGTCTTCTCTGATGTTCGGGGTACAGCAAGCAGAACCTACAGAATTCAATGAACCCCGAAATCACGAACTACCGCTAACTGACTAGAAAGGATTGGTAAGCATAATCCCTGCCTGCCCTGGAGTCTAACCTAGCTAGGATTAGGTATTGGGAGGTGTAATTTTACTGTAACCCCCTTTGAATGTGTAATATATTGTTCTTTATTAGAGTGATTATAAGTTTGACATTGTATTTTCTTGTCTGTAATAAAATCAAAGTTCTTTTGCATCAAACGAGTTGTCCTTTGTACTTTATCACACCCCCCAAATAAACCCAGAGTCTAGAACCCAAGGGCGTTGGAGCGATTCGAACCGCTGAAGTAGGTCAGAGGTGAACCTGACCCCCGGGACCACCCCTTATTGTTCCCACCGACATGAGTGTATCTGTGTTGGTGTATAGTGTGCATGTGTCCTGTGACAGTGCATCCTCAGAGTTAGCGACCTCCTCTGAGGAGTCGTCTTCCTCCTCCGGGTCCACTGTCTGTGGAACACTTGATGGGCCTGTGGGAGATTAAAGACATGAATTAGAACTTTCATGGTAAAAATGTTTTAAGTTAACATTATGCCCATGATCGTATTTCACTGGCAGCTGACATCAAGTCAATATGAGTGAGTGTTGTATGCCATGTTGCTGTGTGATATTTCATTCTGTCACCAGGTAGCTGGGAGCTCCCCGTCTCTCCATCTCCCACCACCAGGCATGCCAATGCTCTGCTTATCTCAAATGCATCCTCCTCTGTAGCTGCGAGCATGGCGATGACTGGTGGGCCACATCCGGTTCTATGTCTCTCCCTGGCGTTCTGTGCTTTCTTTGCCAGCAAGGAGAGTCATGGAATGAGTGGAACTGATGGATGGACAATATCTGCAGAGGGCGACTATGAGGGAGAGGCATAAAATTGCATTAAGCTGAGGGCGGGTGTCAGTGGTGGATGGCCATATGGGAATATGATGAAGTGCATAGACAGAAAGGGATGAGTACATCTGCCAAGTACATTTGTGTGAGGAGTGATGTGCTGGAGTAGGCTTGGGAGGGCAGAGTGAGGAGTTGAGGTGCGATGCACATCAGGATGTAGTTGAATGTGGCATTGTCCTCATCTTTCCTGTCCTCATGAGGTAATTAAATCTCTTCCTGCACTGTATCCATGAGTATGGCACCACACTCTTGCTGCTGAACTCCTCCACTATCTCCAGCCACACCTTCTTTGTCATTGAGGCTGGCTTCTTCCTCCCATTAGCACGGAACAAAATCTCCCCGCAGACCCTCACACCTCGCAGCATGAGGTCTAGGGAAGCATCAGTAAAGTGAAGGGCAGGTCGGGAATGATGAGACTCCATTGTAAGCACCTACCTTTCTCGAACCTCCACAATCATTCAACTGTCATCTTTGCAGGGTTCCTTTAAATATCTCCGCTGAAATAGATCCATGCATGTTGTCATCACAACCACTCGCATTCATTGGTTGGGAACCTCGGAAATCCGATGCAAATGCAGTGGCTGAGTTAAAAAGTCATCAACAGAAGGCTGCCCCAACTTCCGAGTTTCCTGCGGGCTACCGGAACCCCCCCACCCCCCAACGTGGTCTCCAGGTAAATGTCCCGGCCGTAGAAGTGATTAAGGGGCAGTAATCTCATTTCTATTTTCTGAGGATAGTTGTTTTCCATGTTATGTTAGATGCAACTTTTAAACATTCCATGAGTTAATTTGTATTTTTGGTGATTATTTGAACTTGTCGAGCATATCTCTTTAATTGCAATGAAAATGTTCAATATAAATTTTAAATAAAAACTTAAAAAAAAAACTTTTTTCTCTTTTTGGATTGGCCACTTTGAGTTTTCAAATTGGGGATTTCTGAATGTGATTTTACTTTGTGGCTTCCACATGGTATGATTTTAAAGTAAACCATTTTATTTATGAGCCAGTGGCTTATTATTTTATCAAATACTCATGGGAGACATAAAAATACTTTTGACAATCCACAATCACTGATATTGATAATGGGGCCGCCCGTTTAAAACAGAGATGAGGAGAAATTTCTTCTCTCAGAGGGTTGTAAATCTGTGGAATTTGCTGCCTCAGAGAGCTGTGGAAGCTGGGACATTGAATAAATTTAAGACAGAAATAGACAGCTTCTTAAACGATAAGGGGATAAGGGGTTATGGGGAGTAGGCGGGGACATGGAGTTGAGTCCATGATCAGATCAGCCATAATCTTATTGAATGGCGGAGGGGCCATATGACCTACTCTTGTTCCTATTTCTTATGTTCTTATGTTCTTATAGTTAATTGTAGAGGTATTTGAAGGAGCTCTTCCTGTCACCCAGTGCATCAGAACAAAATGGAAGACACGGAGGGCTCCACAGAGGAGTTCCATCAGCACAAATATTATTTAAATAAAACTATAAAAATAATCAATACGTGCTGTTCCTTTAAGATTATCTGTAAAGCATTGTAACTTTACATTCTCTTAATACTTGACCAAAGGTTTACAGTCATTTTACCATAACAACACATGAAATAGGATTTAAAAAATAAAAGTAATTGGTTCTTGCTCAAATGGCAGAAGCTTGTGTGAAATTTAGTTTTCCATGTTATTGTCGAATATATACACAATAATATTGTCAGATACTTACTTAGTATTTTACTCTTGCCTTTCCACAACTGTCCAGTAATTCACATGGATTGAGAACTGGTTGGCAGACAGGAAGCAAAGAGTAGGAGTAAATGGGTACTTTTCAGAATGGCAGGCAGTGACTAGTGGGGTACCGCAAGGTTCTGTACTGGGGCCCCAGCTGTTTACATTGTACATTAATGATTTAGACGAGGGGATTAAATGTAGTATCTCCAAATTTGCGGATGACACTAAGTTGGGTGGCAGTGTGATCTGTGAGGAGGAGGCTATGAGGCTGCAGAGTGACTTGGATAGATTAGGTGAGTGGGCAAATGCATGGCAGATGAAGTATAATGTGGATAAATGTGAGGTTATCCACTTTGGTGGTAAAAACAGAGAGACAGACTATTATCTGAATGGTGACAGATTAGGAAAAGGGGAGGTGCAATGAGACCTGGGTGTCATGGAACATCAGTCATTGAAGGTTGGCATGCAGGTACAGCAGGCAGTTAAGAAAGCAAATGGCATGTTGGCCTTCATAGCAAGGGGATTCGAGTACAGGGGCAGGGAGGTATTGCTACAGTTGTATAGGGCCTTGGTGAGGCCACACCTGGAGTATTGTGTACAGTTTTGGTCTCCTAACTTGAGGAAGGACATTCTTTCTATGAGGGAGTGCAGCGAAGGTTCAGACTGATTCCCGGGATGGCGGGACTGACATATCAAGAAAGACTGGATCAACTGGGCTTGTATTCACTGGAGTTCAGAAGAATGAGAGGGGATCTCATAGAAACGTTTAAAATTCTGACGGGTTTAGACAGGTTAGATGCAGGAAGAATGTTCCCAATGTTGGGGAAGTCCAGAACCAGGGGTCACAGTCTAAGGACAAGCGGTAAGCCATTTAGGACCAAGATGGGGAGAAACTTCTTTACCCAGAGAGTGGTGAACCTGTGGAATTCTTTACCACAGAAAGTTGTTGAGGCCAATTCACTAAATATATTCAAAAAGGAGTTAGATGTAGTCCTTACTACTCGGGGGATCAAGGGGTATGGCGAGAAAGCAGGAATGGGGTACTGAAGTTGTATGTTCAGCCATGAACTCATTGAATGGTGGTGCAGGCTCGAATGGTCGAATGGCCTACTCCTGCACCTAGTTTCTATGTTTCAATGTTTCTATATTTGTTTAGAATCCAACATGTGGCTGGATAGTGGTCTGATCAACTGTATTCCACGTGGTGTAAAATAGCTTTCAGTCCAACTATTTACGAGTATTGGCTCTCTGCCTCATAAATGAGATGTGATATAGCATAGGAGCCAAGTCTGGCTCGAATTACTGCACATACTCAAGGACATGACTATTTGAATAATGCTGGTAAGACATTGGCCTTTTTTAACATTTGCTGAAGTAAAGAATACTACTGTAATACCAAGTTCACTTTCAGCTACACTCAGCATCAGGCAGAATTTCTCAGATATTCTTTCCTATGCTTATTAAAAAATAAATGTGTTTATATAAATGAAATACTGAAAGCCTGAAATTAGTCAAACCAAAAGGGTAAACAAAGGAAAAATGAAAAAGTCAAAGAAGACGGAGGAATTAGTTGCAGCTGAGAAACATTCACAATGATTAAAAGTAGGTAAGTTCAATGTTGAATTTCTTATAACTTACAAAAGTTAGTCCAAAAAGTGCTGTGCTGCCTTTCTTGATGGTTGACGAGATTAATGCATTTTTAAAGTGGACTTGATAAAGCGAGTAAGATTATTTTTGTTGGACACGTTTCCTCTTTATGCTGTGAGTTTGAGTATTTGGCAACTCAGATGTCCCACTGCAGTTTGAGTGCAACATCGCTATTTTAGTCAAAACTTAAACGTTTTGCAGCTGGCACATTTCCATTGTATTACACCTGTCAAAGGAATTACGGGGGTGAGTCTCCTTGCCATTTTTGTACATACTTACCGTGCAGGAACAGCACTGGAAGTATTTTTGGTGAAGAATTCAGGTGGAAGCCATTTCCATTGCTTGTGTGCCTTTAAAACGATTTTCTTGAGTTTCCTCATGCTTTTTGAGTTTCCCACAATCAGTCCAAGGGTCACCTCATTACCACCTGTCAGAGTGAGAGCCAGTGGCTCCTGCTTGTACTGCAAGAAAGCAGCCCGAATGAGGGTAAGGCTATCAGTTGAGAAATGTGTGGCAAGTGTTACCTTTGCATAACAAAAATCTATAAATCTTCATTTTGAAAGTTTCAATGACCTAGCCTCGACAACTTTTGGTGTAAGAGTGTTCCAGATTTCCACTACCCTTTGTGTGAAGAAGTGCTTCCTGTCATCACCCCGAACGGCTTAGATCTAATTTTAAGGTTATGTCCCCTCCCTCTCTCTCTGCCCCCCTCTCTCCGACCCTGCCGACCTCGGGCCTCACCTTGCCGCTGCTTGCCTCACATCGCTCACCTCACCGCCACTGCCCTTACCTCTCTTCACCAGCTCGCCCGACGACCTCCTTGGCGAGGCCCACCCAAACACCTCCTCAGCGGGGCAGGCCTGTCCAACAACATTCTTGGCGGGGCCGGCCCAATGACAAACTCCTCAGCGGGGCCACCCTGCCCGACAACATCCTCATCGGGGCCAGCCCAACGACTTTCTCCTCATCGGGGTCGGCCCAACGACGACCTCCTCAGCGGGCCCCACCCAATAATATCCTCGGTGGGGCCGGCCCCACAACTTCCTCGGTGGAGCCCTGCCCCACAACTTCCTCAGTGGAGCCCTGCCCGAACACCTCAGCGGGGTCCGCCCGACAACCTCCTCGGTGGGGCCGGCCCAATGATGACCTCCTCGGCGGGCTCCGAACGGCCTGAACAACAGCTCCTCGGCAGGTAGGCCCCCCACCCTTTCTGACGTTCTGAAATCCAGAAATACGGAAATAGCCGAACCTGGGCTCGGGTGTTTCCGGATTTGTGACATTAGAAAGACAATCTAAATTCCAGAAAAGCCCAGAGTCCAGAACGGCCTTGGTTCCGAGGCTTCCGGATTTTAGGCGCTGCACCTGTATTACCATGCCAAACTTACCACATATACAGATGCCATTAATAAAAGTGACCATAGAAGTTTACAGCACAGAAGAGGTCACCAGCCCATTGTTGCCTTTGCCGGTTCTTTGCTAGAGCAATCAAAAACTTATCACACTGACCCACTCCTTCCCTGTAGTATTGTAGCTTCCTTTGCCTCAAATATTTATCGACTCTTCCTGTCATGTATGTATGCGTGGGTTTACTAGCCACCAGGTGGCGCCACTATCGGAGGTCATTGGGCTGTGCGCACATGTGTGCGGCCCAGGTATAAAAGGCCAGCCATCTTATAATGTAATCACTTTGGACCCTAATAAAGTAGAGCCAGGTTTGTACCTGTTCGGAGTTTACAGTATTCAGTCTATTGAGTTATTGCATACACAACACTTCGCTTAAAAGAAATGATTTCTATCTCAACTATGCCCTGTAGCAAAGTGTTCAATGATCTAACATCTCGATAAAGACATTTTTCTTAACCTGTCTCTTCAACTTATCATAGCTCCCCAAATAGAGGAAATAGTCTTTTTCTCAATTCACCCTATTTAAACGCTTCATAAGTTTTTAAATCTCTATTAAATCTCCTCATAGCCTTGCCTGCGCCACTGAATATAATCCCAGTATCTCAAGTTTCACTTTTTAACTTGTTTCTCGATACTAGTTACTATGGCCTGGAATTTGCAGTCAGGATGAAGGTGAACTGGCAGCGTTCGCCGTCATTCCATCTTTGAAACTGACCATAACTTCGGGATTTTGTGCAGGGCATGGGGAAATCCTGAAGTTGCGGTCTGTCATTGACAGCCCCGAAACAGGCTGTGCTGTGCAATGCCCCCCCCCCCTCCCCCACCCCGCCCCTCCACAGAGCCAGCAATCTGTGTAATCACCCAAATCAAGGAAACTGACGAAAACTTCGGCTCTTCATCAGTTATTGCGCTGTTAAATTCCCCCTAAACGTTAGACCCAAAGGAATTAAGTGTAACTCGGATTTAAACAGCATTATTACTGCTAAACAAAGGTTAAGGGCCTGGAAAATTAATTTACATTTTGTACAATGTGAAATTTGTCCATTTCAATAAAAATTAAAATTTTTAAGGAACTTTTCAAGAAAAATGTTCTTACATTTTTTATAAAGTTTGTCCATCTTTATTTCAGGTTTGCCTTTTCCCCATGTGAGAGCTCCAACCTTTGTTTTGATATCGCTAGCTAATTTAACAGTTAGAACTTTAAGGGCTTACTCACTTCCTTGTTCACTGTCTGTGAGAATTCTGCCTTTTGATTTGCTGCTTAGACAGCCTGTTGCCGTCACAGCAGTTCGCACAAGGGGATCCCCACTAGACTCCACTGAATTGAATTAAAGATTGGAAAACCTGAAGTTCTCGACACAGGGATTACGAGATTCTTGTGTGAAATGCACTTCAGGGCTGGCAACGAATATCTTCGCTTCACTGCTGACCACAAATTCCGGACTATTATCCTGATGAATTTATGTACTCTGTAGCTTTAATGTCCTTTTTAGAATATGTGCCCAAATCATATCCTCTTTGCTCTTGTACTCTATGCCCCTATTTATAAAACACAAACTGCTATTGTCTTTATTATGGCTTTATCTACTTGCTTTCACACTTTCTAGGAATTCTGGCTTAAAAATTCGATTAAGCCCGAAAATGGACGTGGCCACCGTGGGCCAAGGTATGCAGCCGTCCACACAAAGAGCACAGGCAGCGGCAGTATTTTGGTGCTGCCTGCTGATTTAAATGAGTGGAACGCAGAATCTCTTGTGCAATGCACTCTTTCAAACGGTAACATCAGCAGGAGGCCAAAGATCGATCTAAAGAATTAATGAGGTGTTCTCAGGCAGTCACCTATTAACTGTGCTGTTTGGGATAATTTGGTGACAGTTCCTGGGTTTTGCTGGGTCAGGGTGTATCGAGTCCACTGATGGCCCTTGTAGGGTTGGAGCATTGTCTGTTGTGGCACATTAGCGGCCATTTTTTTGTCCACAACTCCCCTCTTCCTTTCTCAGACATTTGTCTGGGTCTCATGTCGGATTCACAAATAGATAATTGATCCTCCCACCTTCGCTGGCTACCATAGGTACACAGATGTTTCACCCAGATGTTTGCTGTGCTCCACCCTGGTGCTGGAGGGGGAAGGGGATGGGGATGCACCGTCTTGCAGTTAGCAGTGACAATGCACTATTCTGAATATCATGCAGGAGATTCAATCCCTGGTGAATGGGACTTAAAGCACCGGCTCTGATCTGGAGGGACTGTGACTGGAAACACCACAAAGACTGTGGCATCGATGTCATTAAACTGTTGTACGAGAAATCAATTGAAATCAATTTTAACAAAGGGGAACAAGAACCTCTTGGTCAAAGGTTTACTGGTGTAAATGGTCAAGGTCAGTGAATTCATTTTTTTATTCATTCACAGGATGTGGGCATCACTGGCAAGGCCAGCATTTATTGCCCATCCCTAATTGCCTTTAAGAAGGAGAAAGTGAGCCGCCTTCTGGAATGGCTGTTGTCTTTGTGGCGAAGTAACCTCCGGCAGTGCTTTTAGGGAGCGAGTTCCAGGATTTTGAACCAGCGACAATGAAGGAACGGCGATATATTTCAAAATCAGGATGGTGTGTGACTTGGAGGGAAATTTGGAGATGATGGTGTTCCCATGCGCCTGCTGCCCTTGTCCTTCTCAGTTGTAGAGGTCATGGGTTTGAGAAGTGTTGTCTAAGAAGCCTTGGCAAGTTCATGTAGTTCCTTGTAGATGGTACACACTGCAGCCACGGTGCACCAATGTTTAAGGTGGTGGATGAGGTGCCAATCAAGCGAGTGGGCTCCTTTGCCCTGGATGGTGTTGAGCTTCTTGAGTATTGTTGGAGCTACACTCATCCAGGCAAGTGGAGAGTATTCCATTGCTCCTGACTTTTGCCTTGTAGATGGTGGAAAGGCTTTGGCAATCTTCCCTCTAAATTTTCTTTGTACTGGGCGGTCTTTTTTTGTCAATAGGCAGTTTACATTAACTGGTGCCGCACGCCACGACAAAGTTGTTTGCTGTCTGTTTAATTCAATGCGCGGTACATTCCAGGGCTCTTTCATACAGGCCTGACTCTGTATCCAGATTTTCAGTTGCCTAACTTTTCCATACTGATGGACTACCCCTTACCACTACCACTAACAAAGAGATGGAGGAAGAACAGGAACAACATCGACCGCGGTGTCCCTAGTTGCCAGAGCTCTTCGAAAGCAGCTCATCCAAGAATGCTTTACATGAACCATCATCTCTCCCATCTCAAATACACCCAATAGTCCCGCAATCCTTATCACCACCGACCTTACTGCCACCATCCAATTGCTTCCCTTCAGTCCAGCCCTATGGCTCTTACCTTCACTTCACTACAAATGTATTGTCATGACCATGCAGGTTAAATTGCAATTCCACAGAAACATGCTCAACCATATCTATTTACATTCTCCACACGTTAAACTTGTGTATGCATTAGCTCTGACAGTTCAAAACCGCAAGAATGTGTACTTTGTATTTCCCAAGCATATGTCTGATTTCAGATGCCATAGAAATGTTAATGGCTTAAAAATGTTCTTCCCCCAGCTTGTGCGATCTATCAAAATGTCTTTTGACAGAGTGCACGCATCCCCGGGGGAAGAACATTCACGGGGCAGAGATTTGGGCTATTTGTCCAATTCTTGCCCAGCGAATGTCCTTCAAACTCTTACGCCTAGTGAAAGCAGACGTATAGCTTACTTTTACCAGCATAAGAGTTTCAAAACATAGAAAAATTTAATTTTATCACCATTTTTTATATTAAAAACTATATCCATTAAGGTAAGTTTATTTTTAACCCTATTAAATCATATTTAAAAAAATGTCAATAAAATATTTTTTTCTATACATTCAATGTAATAGAATTCAATTTTAGTTGATTTTAAATATGTGAGGTGCTTTTTTCATTTATTGTGTTGTTTTTTGTGTTTTTGTACAAACGGAGCTCCCATTATTATCAATGGGAATATTACATTGTGATTGGTGGTCCAGGCCCTCGTGATCCCAGGTTGTGCTTACATTCCTGGGATACGTGAGCCCATATGCTTGGTTGCGCATCTAGGCCTCGGACCACAAGTCTACATTCCTCCAGGACCACCAGGTACTTTGGCAAACAAAATTTTGTTCGGAGGCATTCGCCCGCAGGAAGCTGACAACCGCAATTTTTGGGCCAATATTTCTTTGTGAAGTGCACTGCTCACAAGCTTATTTCTTGTCACAATTTGTTCTATTTAAGTACTCACTGCTGTAATTGTGACTCTCTGAAGCAAATGTAACCCCGCTATTCAAGAAAGGAGGGAGAGAGAAAACATCAGTCATCGGGAAAATGCTGGAATCCATTATTAAGGAAGTGGTAATAGGTCACTTAGAAAATCATATCAAGATTAGCCAGAGTCAGCATGGTTTTATGAAAGGGAAATTATGTTTAACAAATAAGAGTGTTTTGAAGATGTAACTTGCAGGGGAACAAGTTAAGTGAGTTAGCAATAAGGTGGCAGATAAGAACATAAGAACATAAGAATTAGGAACAGGAGTAGGCCATCTAGTCCCTCGAGCCTGCACCGCCACTCAACAAGATCATGGCTGATCTGGCCGTGGACTCAGCTCCACTTACCCGCTCGCTCCCCGTAACCCTTAATTCCCTTATTGGTTAAAAATCTATCTGTCTGTGATTTGAATACATTCAATGAGCTAGCCTCAACTGCTTCCTTGGGCAGAGAATTCCACAGATTCACAACCCTCTGCGAGAAGAAATTCCTTCTCAACTCGGTTTTAAATTGGCTCTCCCGCATTTTGAAGCTGTGCCCCCTAGTTCTAGTCTCCCCGACCAGTGGAAACAACCTCTCTGCCTCTATCTTGTCTATCCCTTTCATTATTTTAAATGTTTCTATAAGATCCCCCCCTCATCCTTCTGAACTCCAACGAGTAAAGACCCAGTCTACTCAATCTATCATCATAAGGTAACCCCCTCATCTCCGGAATCAGCCAAGTGAATCATCACTCTACCCCCTCCAAAGCTAGTATATCCTTCCTTAAGTAAGGTGACCGAAACTGCACGCAGTACTCCAGGTGCAGCCTAACCAATATCCTGTACAGTTGCAACAGGACCTCCCTGCTTTTGTATTCCATCCCTCTCGCAATGAAGGCCAACATTCCATTCGCCTTCCTGATTACCTGCTGCACCTGCAAACTAACTTTTTGGGATTCATACACAAGGACCCCCAGGTCCCTCTGCACCGCAGCATGTTGTAATTTCGCCCCATTCAAATAATATTCCCTTTTACTGTTTTTTTTTCCCAAGGTGGATGACCTCACACTTTCCGACATTGTATTCCATCTGCCAAACCTTAGCCCATTCGCTTAACCTATCTAAATCTCTCTGCAGCCTCTCAGTGTCCTCTACACAACCCGCTTTCCCACTAATCTTTGTGTCATCTGCAAATTTTGTTACACTACACTCTGTCCCCTCTTCCAGGTCATCTATGTATATTGTAAACAGTTGTGGTCCCAGCACCGATCCCTGTGGCACACCACTAACCACCGATTTCCAACCCAAAAAGGACCCATTTATCCCGACTCTCTGCTTTCTGTTAGCCAGCCAATTCTCTATCCATGCTCATACATTTCCTCTGACTCCGCGTATCTTTATCTTCTGCAGTAACCTTTTGTGTGGCACCTTCTCGAATGCCTTTTGGAAATCTAAATACACCACATCCATCGGTACACCTCTATCCACCATGTTCGTTATATCCTCAAAGAATTCCAGTAAATTAGTTAAACATGATTTCCCCTTCATGAATCCATGATGGAGTATAATGTGAGGGAATGTGAGGTTATTCACTTTGGTAGAGAGAACAGAAAAACAGAATGGCTGAGAAAGTCATTGCCAGCACAAAAGCTGCTGGTGCCATTGCGGCTGTGGATTAACAACCGTTGAAAATGATGGCATTGGCAGGACTGAAAAATTGGCACTGAGGACTAATTATCATTAGCCCAGCACTTAACACATTGTGGAACACAGTTCTGGTGGCGCTGGTCGCGGCAGGAGGCTCCAATGTGGCTTCTGAGAGCGAGGCTGTGATTTCAGAAAGCATTGTGGATTTTTTAAAAGGACAATGCCTTCTGAAATGAAAAAAAATTAAATGATGTAAAACAATGCAGTTTTTAGCCCTTACTGCTCAACTGTTTTCTGAAAAAAATTAACATTAAGAATTCTCAAATGGGAATCTTCAGCTCTTAAAGCTGAATTCCCTTCCACACCTAAAAAAATAGGAGAAGTCAGCACTTACGCAATTTGCTCAGTAAGCCAGGGAAGGGACACCCAGGGTCCCCAGCTTTGTTCAAGCGTCAACACTGCAAGAGAGGCCCTCTCCCCACAGGGGACAGGAGGCCCTACAGAAAGAATAGTGTGGGACAACATCACTGAGGCCGTCACTGCCAGCAGTGTCACCCCCCACAATCTAGCTCCAGTGCCCAAAGAAGCTTCATGACCTCAGACCACATCAAGTGAATGCATCTTCAAAAGCTATCACATACCAACTGCATCACAAGCCTCACAAACTGCTCAATGCATGACCATCCCACCTTACTTACCAACAATCTTTACCAATCATGAGCCACACCTCCCATTCCTAGCTTCACCTCACCCAAATTCTTGGCAGGGGCATGGCTGAGCCCTTGGCCCGCGGCAGGGCTGAAAGGATACAAGATGCTGATATCCTCATATGTTACCCTCCTTCTCGCATGTACCACTTGCTTTCCCATCTTCCCCTCAACACAACTCCACCCTTGCGCCTTCCTCATTTCACTCAACCCAAGAAATGCAGCCTGCCCAGCCAGCGGGTGATGAAGAAGAAGAAGGAGGAGGAGGAGAAGGAGAACAAGAACTTACAGAACAGAAGGAGGCCATTTCGGCCCATCGTGTCCGTACTGGCCGACAAAGAACTATCCAGCCTAATCCCACATTCCAGCTCTTAGTCCGTAGCATTGTAGGTTACAGTACATCAAGTGCATATCCAGATACTTTTTAAATGTGGTGAGCGTTTCTACCTCTACCACCCTTTCAGGCAGTGAGTTCCACACCTCCACCACCCTCTGGGTGAAAAAGATTCCCCTCAAATCCCCTCTAAACCTCCTACCAATCACTTAAACGCTATGCCCCCTGGTTGTTGACCCCTCTGCTAAGGGAAATAGGTCCTTCCTATTCAATCTAGGTAGGCCCCTCATAATTGTATACACCTCAATCAAGTCTCCCCTCAGCCTCCTCTGTTCCAAAGAAAACAGACCCAGCCTTTCCAATCTTTCGTCATAACTAACATTCTCCAGTCCAGGCAACATCCTCGTAAATCTCCTCTGTGCCGTCTCTAATGCAATCACATCTTTTCTGTAATTTGATGATCATTGGGTAATATCAGTAGACTATGCAAAGGCACACCCAAGACATTCACTAAGAAAATGCATAAGGGTGATTAGTTGATTTCTTGATATCATATTGGATGGATAGATTTATAAAGTTGGATTGGAATGTTTGCTTTCTGGAGGCTTTTATTTTGGCACTGTTGACAAGAGGATGCTGTGAATGTCAGTAACAGAGGGACAGTAAGGTATGGGACAAATGCTGAAAAGGGAATTGGAGTTGTGGTCAGTAGCGACATCGCTGGTGGATGATTCCATAGGATTCCATGGCCAGAAAGAGGCTGTCTGGGTTGCATCCTCCTCTCTGCTTCCTCCTCTTCTGCTGCTTCCTCTTCCCTCTGCAAGCGGATGCTGTAAATTTGAAATAAAAGCACAAAATGCTGGAAATACTCAGCAGGTCAGGCAGCATCTCGACCTGAGATGTGAACTCTTTCTCTCAGCACGGATGTTGCCTGACCTGCTGAGTATTTCCACCATGTTCTGTCCTCTCAGAGGCCTTCCTTTACCATCAGAGGCCTTGCAAGCATCCAGCAGAACCCCCTGCACACTTAGAAAACTTTTAACAAATAGTGCACCACGCCACTACTTCAATAAAATTTTTAAAATCCAGTCTAAAACTTTAAATGCAAATTTACCTGCAAGATGTGTGTGTCCCTTTCAGAGGTGCTGACAGTGTCTCTGTTAGTCTGCTGAATGCTGTGTTTTAATGGCAAGCTTAGGAACCAGCGCTGCACTCAGCTCTAAGTTCGAAATTCGCTGAGGTGACATTAAGTCAGCATGACATCACCATCTCTTAATTTACATTTCCAAGGCCAGTGCTGCTATCAGCAGCGCTAAGGCACTCATCAAAATGACGGCCACCAATTGCCGTGCCAGAGAAGGAGGCAAGAGTGGCGGTCCCATTC
Source organism: Pristiophorus japonicus (assembly GCF_044704955.1). NCBI lineage: Eukaryota > Metazoa > Chordata > Chondrichthyes > Pristiophoridae > Pristiophorus > Pristiophorus japonicus. The sequence continues at coordinate 215,331,699 of NC_091978.1, read as the reverse complement.
TTTGACCGGATCACGGCAAAAACTCATGGTGTTAAGAGGTCCAAATGAATATTTTTTAAATGTTGAGAAACTATTGAATATTGATGTTCAGAGAGATTTAGGTGTCCTCGTACAGGAAACACAGAGAGTTAACGTGCAGGTGCAGCAAACAATTAGGAAGGCCTTGTTGGCCTTGATTGCAAGGGGGCTGGAGTACTCGAGTAAGGAAGTCTTGCTACAATTGTACAGGGCTTTGTGAGACCATACATGAAGTACTCTGCACAGTTGTGTTCTCCTTATCTGGGAAATGATATACTGGGCTTAGAGACTAGATTCATCCCTGGGTTGAGAGGTATGAGGAAAGATTGAATAGATTCGGACTACTCTCTGGACTTTAGAAGAATGAGAGATGATCTCATTGAAACATATATGATTCGAAGGGGGATTGACAGGGTAGATGCTGAGAGGTTGTTTTCCCCTGGCTGAAGAGTCCAGAACTAGTGGGCATAGTCTCAGGATAAGGGATCGTCCATTTCAGACAGAGATGAGGAGGAATTTCTTCACTCGGAGGTTTGTGAATCTTTGAAATTCTTTACCGCAAAGGGCTATAGATGTTGAATCGTTGAGTACATGCAAGGCTGAGAGAGATAGATTTTCAGACTCAAGGGGAATCAAGGGATTATGGAGTGGAAAAGTGGAGTTGAGGTTGAAGATCAGCCATGATCTTATTGAATGGTGGAGCAGGATCGAGGGGCCATATGGCCTACTCCTGTTCCTAATTCTTAGTTCTTAAGCAAATCCTTTCAGCCTTTGTATGTTAAAATTGGGGACCACTGTGAATGGCCCAAAAACTGGTGTCAAATCAAACGGTTGATCAACGGGTAGCAGTTATATTTGGGGTAAGTACTGCAGAATCATTGACATCACTGGCGCAACAGTTTGTTTTTTAACGGCCAATCGGCTCCCTTGTAAAGGGGGACTGATTTTCTGGTAATGCTTGGCTAAGACCGATGCCAGGACCTGAGAATAGATTCAGTAGGGAGGGGAGTAAAGCTGGAATTGGAAAGCAAAAATGTAGAAAGTGAATTTGAAAGACAGGGGAAACAAGGGCTAGAAACTAGGCAACAAGGAGGTCTGGCTATACTAACTGGAATATTGCAAGGAGTAAAGCAAATAAGACAGATGAGCTGAGAGCACAGGTAGACATAGGTAGGAGTATGATATTATAGCTATTACAGAGACATGGCTAAAAGAGGGGCAGATATGGCAGCTTAACATTCCTGGTTACAGGATTTTCAGACGGGATAGAGAGGGGGTACAAAAGAGAGGGAGGGGGTTGCAGTATTGATTAAAGAAACTATTACAGCTGTGAGGAGGGATGAGATGTTAGAGGGGTCATCAAACAAGGCCATATGGGTCGAACTGAAAAACACAAAAGGGGCGATCACACTGCTGGGCGTGTATTATAGACCCCCAAACAGTGTGAGGGAGATAGAAGAGCAAATATGTAGACAAATTTCTGGAAGTGCAAAAACTGTAGGGCAGTAATAGTAGGGGATTTCAACTATCCTAATATTAACTGGGACAACATTAATGTGAAGGGTGTAGAGGGTGTGGAATTCCTAAAATGCATTCAAGAGAACTTTTTTAGCCAGCATGTCGCAATCCCAACATGGGAGGGGATGGTTCTGGATTTAGTTTTCTGGAATGAAGCTGGGTAGGTGGAAGGGGTATCAGTGGGAAAGCATTTAGATGCTGTTGACCATCATTCAGTTAGATTTAAGGTAGTTATGGAAAAGGACAAGGTTAGACCAGGAATAAAAGTGCTAAATTGGGGAAAAGCCAACTTTACTAAGCTGATTGTTTATTAAGATGGAGAGTGACACAGTTAATTCAGAGACTAAGTTCCTGAACTTAAGGAAAGGTAACTTCGATGGTATGAGACGTGAATTGGCAAGAATAGACTGGCAAATTATATTTAAAGGTTTGACGGTGGATAGACAATGGCAAACATTTAAAGATCACATCGATGAACTTCAACAATTCTACATCCCTGTCTGGAGTAAAAATAAAACGGGGAAGGTGGCTCAACCATGTCTAACAAGGGAGATTAATGATAGTGTTAAATCCAAAGAAGAGGCATATAAATTGGCCAGAAAAAGCAGCAAACCTGAGGAGTGGGAGAAAATTAGAATTCAGCAGAGGCGGGCAAAGGGTTTAATTAGGAGTGGGAAAATAGAGTATGAGAGGAAGCTTGCTGAAAACATAAAACCTGACTGCAAAAGCTTCTATAGATATGTGAAGAGAAAAAGATTAGTGAAGACAAACGTAGGTCCCTTGCAGTCAGAATCAGATGAATTTATAATGGGGAACAAAGAAATGGCAGACCATTTGAACAAATACTTTGGTCCTGTCTTCACGAAGGAAGACACAAATAACCTTCCAGAAATACTAGGGGACCGAGGGTCTAGTGAGAAGGAGGAACTGAACAAAATCCTTATTAGTCAGGAAATTGTGTTAGGGAAATTGATGGGATTGAAGGCCAATAAATTCCCAGGGCTTGATAGTCTGCATCCCAGAATACTTAAGGAAGTGGCCCTAGAAATAGTGGATGCATTGATGATCATTTTCCAACAATCTATCAACTCTGGATCAGTTCCTATGGACTGGAGGGTAGCTAATGTAACACCACTTTTTCAAAAAGGAGGGAGAGAGAAAACGCGGAATTATAGACCGGTTAGCCTGACATCAGTAGTGGGTAAAATGTTGGAATCAATCATTAAAGATGAAATAGCAGCGCATTTGGAAAGCAGTGACAGGATCGGTCCAAGTCAGCATGGATTTATGAAAGGGAAATCATGCTTGGCAAATCTTCAAGAATTTTTTGAGGATGTAACTGGTAGAGTGGACAAGGGAGAACCAGTGGATGTGGTGTATTTGGACTTTCAAAAGGCTTTTGACAAGGTCCCACACAAGAGATTGATGTGCAAGATTAAAGCACATGGTATTGGGGGTAATGTATTGACGTGGATGGCGAACTGGTTGGCAGTCAGGAAGCAGAGAGTCGGGATAAACGGGTCCTTCTCAGAATGGGAGGCAGTGACTAGTGGGGTGCCGCAGGGCTCAGTGCTGGGACCCCAGCTATTTACAATATACATCAATGATTTAGATGAAGGAATTGAGTGTAATATCTCCAAGTTTGCAGATGACACTAAGCTGGGTGGCAGTGTGAGCTGTGAGGAGGATGCTAAGAGGCTGCAGGGTGACTTGGACAGGTTAGGTGAGTGGGCAAATGCATGGCAAATGCAGTATAATGTGGATAAATGTGAGGTTATCCACTTTGGGGGTAAAAACACAAAGGCAGAATATTATCTGAATGGCGGCAGATTAGGAAAAGGGGAGGTGCAGTGAGACCTGGGTGTCATGGTTCATCAGTCATTGAAAGTGGGCATGCAGGTACAGCAGGCGATGAAGAAGGCAAATGGTATGTTGGCCTTCATAGCTAGGGGATTTGAGTATAGGAACAGGGAAGTCTTACTGCAGTTGTACAGGGCCTTGGTGAGGCTTCACCTGGAATATTGTGTTTAGTTTTGGTCTCCTAATCTGAGGAAAGATGTTCTTGATATTGAGGGAGTGCAGCGAAGGTTCACCAGATTGATTCCAGGGATGGCTGGACTGTCATGTGAGGAGAGACTGGATCAACTGGGCCTTTATACACTGGAGTTTAGAAGGATGAGAGGGGATCTCATAGAAACATAAAAGATCCTGTTGGGTCTGGACAGGTTCGATGCGGGAAGAATGTTCCCGATGTTGGGGAAGTCCAGAACCATGGGACACAGTCTTAGGATAAGGGACAGGCCATTTAGGACTGAGATGAGGAGAAACTTCTTCACTCAGAGAATTGTCAACCTGTGAAATTCTCTACCGCAGGGAGTTGTTGATGCCAGTTCGTTAAATATATTCAAGAAGGAGTTACGGCTAAAGGGATCAAGGGGTATGGAGAGAAAGCAGGAAAGGGGTCCTGAGGTGAATGATCAGCCATGATCTTATTGAATGGTGGTGCAGGCTCGAAGGGCCGAATGGCCTACTCCTGCACCTATTTTCTATGTTTCTATGTTTTTATGAGAGGTGATTTAGCCATATTGGACTGGAAACAGCTACTTGAAGGTGAATCAATGTCAGAGCAGTGGGAGGCATTCAAACATAAGAACATAAGAAAATAAGAAATAGAAGCAGAAGTAGGCCAAACGGAGTATTCCAGGTGTGGACTCACCAATACCCTGTACAACTGTAGCAAGACTTGCCTGCTTTTATAGTCCATCTCCTTTGCAATAAAGACCAAGATTCCATTGGCCTTCCTGATCACTTGCTGTACCTGCATACTAACCTTTTGTGTTTCATGCAGAAGTATCCCCAGGTCCCGCTGTACTGAAGCACTTTGCAATCTTTCTCCATTTAAATAATAACTTGCTCTTTGATTTTTTTTCTGCCAAAGTGCATGACGTCACACTTTCCAACATTATACTCTATCTGCCAAATTTTTGCCCACTCACTTAGTCTGTCCATGTCCTTTTGCAGATTTTTTGTGTCCTTCTCAAACATTGCTTTTCCTCCCATCTTTGTATTGTCAGCAAACCTGGCTACGTTACACTCAGTCCCTTTTTCCAAGTCGTTAATATAGATTGTATATAGTTGGGGTCCCAGCACTGATCCCTGTGGCACCCCACTAGTTACTGGTTGCCAACCAGAGAATGGACCATTTATCTCAATTCTCTGTTTTCTATTAGTTAGCCAATCCTCTATCCATGTTAATATATTACCCCCAACCCTGTGAACTTTTATCTTGTGCAGTAACCTTTTAATAATTGATAATGTGGGAATTTTTTGTGATGTTGATTGAGGGATAAATATTGGCGAGGTTACTCGGGATAACTCCTCTGCTCTTCTTTGAAATGGTGCCATGGGATCTTTTATGTCCACCTGAGAGAGCAGGTCTAATGTCTCATCCGAAAGACGGCACCTCCGAGAGTGCAGCACTCCCTCAGGACTGTGTCAGGAATGTCAGAATAGATTTTTGGGCTCAAGCCTCTGGAGTGGGACTTGAACCCAACCTTCTGACTCAGAGATGAAGGTGTTACCAACTGAGCCACAGCTGATACTCTGAGACATTTTAATGCAGAAAACTATCCTGGACACACTCAAGAAATTCACTATCTTTCTTATATGTGCTAGTCTGCTTATCCCAATCTAAATGAAAGTTAAAATCTCCCATTAAAACCACTCCTTTGCTACATGCCTGTCTAATCTCTACTTTTATACAATCTATCACATCACAGATGCTAGCAGGGGGTGGTTGGAGATCAATCATCACAGCCCCAAGACATCTCTTCAGGAGCTCCTCAGGGCAGTGCCCAACCTTTTTTAGCTGCTTCATCAATGACCTTCTCTCCATCATAAGGTCAGAAGTGGGGATGTTCGCTGATGACTGCAAAGTGTTCAGTGCCATTTGCAACTCCTCAGATAATGAAGCAGTCCATGCCCACATGCAGCAAGACCTGGGCAGCATTCAGGCTTGGGCTGAAAAGTGGCAAGTAACATTTGTACCACCAAGTACCAGGCAATGACTATATCCAACACGCGAGAGCCTAAACACTGCCCCTTGACATTCAATGGAGTTACCATTGCCGAATACCCCACCATCAACATCCTGCGGGGGTCACTATTGACGAGAAACTTAACTGGACCAGCCACATAAATATTGTGACAAGAGCAGTTCAGAGGCTGGGTATTCTGTGGTGAGTGTCTCACCTCCTGACTCCCAAAAGCCGTTCCACCATCTACAAGGCACAAATCAGGAGTGTGATGCAATACTCTCCACTTGCCTGGATGAGCGCAGCTCCAACAACACTCAAGAAGCTCAACACCATCCAGGACAAAGCAGCCCACTTGATTCGCACCCCATCCACCACCTTAAACATTCACTCCCTCCATCACCGATGTACAATGGCTGCAGTGTGTACCATCTATAAGATGCACGACAGCAACTCGCCACGGCTTCTTCGGCAGCACCTCCTAAACCCACGACCTCTACCACCTAGAAGGTCATGGGCAGCAGGCATATGGGAACACCATCATCTCCAAGTTCTCCTCCAAGTCACACACCATCCTGACTTGGAAATATATCACTGTTCCTGTATCGTCGCTGGCTCAAAATCCTGGAACTCCCTCCCTAACAGCACTGTGGGAGTACCTTCACCACACGGACTGGAGCAGTTCAGGAAGGCGGCTCAGCACCATCTTCTCAAGGATAATTAGGGATGGGCAATAAATGCTGGCCTTACCGGTGAAGTCCACATCCTGAAATGAATTAAAAACATTTTTAAATGTTTCTTATTTTTCTCTCCTGGTTTAATAACTTTGCATCTTTTAGTTTTCTCTTTACCCATAGTGAATAATGTACACTTTCTGACTGTTACTCTAGTTACTCTACTTTCTTCCCTTTCGTTTGTTTTTGAATATTATTTTTACTTCATTTTCCACCTGTGCCCTCTTGAATGGAAACTGTAGCCCTATTGGGAAGACCAAAGCCATTGTCTTTGGTCCCCACCACAAACTCGGTTCCCTAGCCACTGAGTTCATCCCTCTCCTTGGCAACTGTCTGAGGCTGAACAAGATTGTTCACAACCATGGTATCATATTTGACCCCGAGCTTCCAACCACATATCCGCATCATCATTAAGACCGCCTATTTCCATCTCCGGAACATCCACCGACTCCACCCCTGCCTCAGCTCATCCGTTGCTGAAACCCTCATCCATGCCTTTGTTATGTCTAGACTTGACTATTCTATTGCACTCCTGGCCAGCCTCCAACGTTCTACCCTACGTAAACTTGAGGCCATCCAAAACTCTCCTGCCTGTGTCCTAACTCACACCAAGTCCTGTACTCGCTGACCTACATTGGCTCCCGGTTAAGCAACACCTCGATTTTTTTAAACTCTCATCCTTGTTTTCAAATTCCTCCATAGCCACACCCCTCCCTGTCTCTGTAATCTCCTCCAGCTCCACAACCCCCCGAGACATCTGCGCTTCTCTAATTCTGGCCTCTTGAGCATCCCCGATTTTAATTGCTCCATTATTGGCGACCCTGCCTTCAGCTACCAAGACCCGAAGCTCTACAACTCCCTCCCTAAACCTCTCTGCTTCTCTACCTCTGTTTCTTCCTTTACGGCACTCCTTAAAACCTACCTCTTTGACCAATCTGCCCTAATATCTCCTTATGTGACTCTGTTATTTGATAACACTCCTGTGAAGCGCCTGGGATGTTTTACTATAGTAAAGGTGCTCTATAAATGCAAGTTGTTTTTGTTGTTGATAGCATGCACCCTAGGCTATTGAAAGAAATCAAAGAGGAAATAATAAAGGCTCTGGCTACAATTTTTCCTCCTTACTAAAATTGTTATTTTTTTCCAGGTGACTGGATGGTATCTAATGTAATGCCTTTGTTCAAGAATTAAAAACACTGTAGTATAAATACATTCAGAAGTAAATATGTAACACAGGAATGAAAAATTATTAATATTATGTGACTAATATTCCAGCTTGCTGATATTAAGATACTTTAGACGGTATGTAATAAGTGTCTGTGCTTTACATGCAAACAAAACTAATGCAAAATTCAGTAACCTGCATCTTAATTTTTTCCTTCTAAACAATCTCCTACAGCAATCTATAGCTACATGTTTGGCCTCTGCAACAGTCACTTTCAATTCTTACTGTTTATTCTATATGACTTCTTGTGGTCTCACACAGTGATGTCATTTGCCAAGGACCTATCCTGGCATTGAAGATTCATTTTGAACCTTGGCAGGAATGCTTGCCTGATGCGTATAAATGCATCATGGCATTTGCCTGCATACTTGGCATTGACATGAAGGAACTGATATCTAGAACTGCAGACTAGTTGTACATTGATAGGGTGAAAATTCACTTTGTTGAATGGGGGTTCTCATTCAGGGCACATAGAACCACATGAGTGCAGTCTATGGCATGAATGATTCTGTGAAACCTATGGGGCTGGACAGCAGATCCATTCAGTTGCCTCTAACCAATATCAAAGTTGATGAAGTTGCCAGCCATGACAAACAGATCATTTGTGACTTGCCAAATGCTGGTATGAATTGCAGACTGGCTTATATGGCATAAGAACATAAAAATATAAGAAATAGGAGCAGGAGTAGGCCATACGACCCTTCGAGTCTGCTCCACCATTTAATGCATTCATGGCTGATCCGATCCAATCATGGACTCAGATCCACTTCCCTGTCCTCAGAAGTCCCTTGTTGCACTTTGGAATGAATCATTGCCATAAAAATTTAGTGAGATCATCACCATATTTGCTACAATAAGGGCAGTCCTAGCTCTAGAGCTGGTCTGCAGTCCTAGTTGCAAAAGTGAGCATTGTACCTCCAAGGTTTCAGGACTGAAGGGTAGCTTCCAATGGCATAACTCCAGAGAGAAATTCAAAAAACCTCTTGGGTCTGGAAGCCCTGTTGGCAGAGTATCTGTGAGAAGGTCTGGATCTCCACTGGTGCTGCCTTATTTGATGGCTTTCCCATGCAATCACTTGCTGTTCTCCCTCTTCTTCTTCCTCCATTGTATATATTGGATACGCATTGTGAACCCCATTTTGCTGCTTTCAGAGATTATGGGTCAAAATTTCTTTGGAGGTTTTCCTGATCTCCCACTATAACATTGGCGGAGGCCCTAGAGCAATAGCATAAATAGCTATGTGTGCCATTTCTCCGGAGATTGGGAAAACCCCTGTGGAAATGTTCCCCTTTATACCAAGTTATCCTGCCAAGCAATGCTTTTGAAGAGGACCTGGATTTGAAATTGATGATTTCAACTGAAAAAAGCAACAAAAAAACCTCAGAAGGATACAGGTATGGCAAAATATTTCTACCACAAGCCTGCTGCCCTTTAAGACTTCACTAACTCCTCTATTATGTGATCCTTGAGGGCAAGCCTGCTTTATACAGATTCTTCGTACAATGATGGAGTTCAGAGCGGAAATGATGAATTTCTGATATACAGAAATCCTAAGACAGATGATGTAATCTGTCCAAAATCCCCCATTTAATGTTTACGCTTCTTACTCCCACCCTCATACTCAGGTTAATTTGGGATGTGCTTTACATGAAGCAGAAACCTGGTGCCCCCACCTATGCAAAAACTGCCATCAATTCGCCCTGTCTGAGCCTGGAAATGTTGGGCCTGTTACCTCTAATGATTAAGCCAGCAAAAGAGCAGTCTGGTAGTACGTTGCTGAAATCATTAACATCAGTGGATGATGTGTGCCAATTGTTCATTAGCATGGAATGTAAATATGTCCTACCATGTGTCTTTGCACTGGCTTGATTGACAACTCTCATATATATGGAAGCTTCTCTGTCCAGCTTTCCACACTCTTCCTGTTTCTACAATTGGCACTTATTGTGATAGGTAACAACTTACAAGCATTGCAACAGGAAGTCTATAAAAGTTCATATCCTCTAAAAATCTTGCAAAGTGTTTGTCTGTGGAAGAAATACATTTTGAAGAAAATAATTAAACCCTCACAAACTGATTACGATACATTTAAATGTTTGAGCAGCCAATCAGCAGAGCATGCCAGCTGCGAAGAAGTTGGAGCCATTTTGAAGACTGAACCTCATTGAAATAGAACCAGTGCGGTGCCCACCCTTGATGCAGCTTGCCAATATTAGGCAGCCCTGAGGCCACCTGGCCAATAGCAAGGTAAATCATGCGAGGCAGGGGAGTTGCAACTGTGGAGGGAGAGAGCATGGGGTGTTAGCAGCCCAGATTATTTTGTGGGCCTGAAGGAGCTGGAGGAAGTTACAGAAATAGGGCAGATGAGGCCATGAAATTATTAAAATACAGGGATGAGAATTTTTATATTAGAGGTATGTGGTGTTGGGTTATTAATTCCTCATCATTTTTAATAACAGATTTGTAAAGCTAGAGAAAGTAATATTTCTGACAATTAACTTCATTTATTATTGTTTCAAAACATTCATCTTAAGACTACATTCAGAGTAGTACACACAGTCCTACATCTAGAAACTTACATATAAAGAACTTCCCAACAATCGTCAGCATCGCTTATCCAAAGCCAGTCATGGTGCCTCGCATTGAAGGCATCTAAAGCTCCTACTGAATTTTGCTTCATATCTATCCTTTATACTATTTTAAAAACAAGCTTTCATTGTCCAGTTCTTGCTGAGGTCAACTATGTTGGGTGGTTTATTACCCTTAGGTCATCGAACATTCAATGATAAAGGCCTCAGGTCCTGGTTAATATCCTGCTACGTTGTTTAAGCTTTCATCCTTCAGCAACCTTTGCTCCCTATGTTTGCTCTTTCTGGAATATGGCTTTTGTTCTGGGGTTCCATTGTGATCAAAAGATAAGATCTGCCAGAATTAAACCAATTCTGATTTACTCATGTGATTTAACCATAGTTCCTACAAAAACTGTTCTGTCTTTGTTCTGTATTAAAATAATGTAAAAACATATCTATGTGTGGGGATCGGAAGCCAATGTAGATGAGCAAGGACAGGAGTGATGAACGAATGGGACTTGATGCATGATACAATATGGGCAGCAGAATTTTGGATGAGCTAAGGTTTATGGAGGATGGAGGATGGAAGGTTGGCCAAGAGAACATTGGAATTTCAGCCTCATGGGGCTGTAGCAGGTCAAAATAGTTTATACATTTGAAGCAAAACAAGTGGCTTTGAATCCACATGTGTAGGTGACCAATACTAGGTCATCTTGCCTGATGGGGCTTTTATATTACAGGAGTGCAAATGCCTGCAAATGCACAGGTCTTCCTCTGTTCTAAACAAGTCCAGGTTCCAGGAACTGACAGCATTGCAGACCCATGAAAATGTGAGTGTTTGATTTTGCCATCTGGAATCAATTCTGTAAAAGTGGATCTCGGTCCTATTTTTTACTTTCATATTTAAAATAAAGCCCAGTGTGTCTATCGTGATTGGTTGGCAACCCTGAGTTTAATGGGGCATGATAGTCACTTTAACATGCATACATTGTTAACAACTTGCATATATTGCAACCCCTTTCAGATAGAAATACACCATAAGGCGCCTCACAGAGGCTTGAGGTAAAAAAGCACGCTGGGTCAAAAGAGAGCTGATTAAGAGCTTGGTCAAAGATGTGAGTTATATGGAGCAACATAAGGCTGTTAAATCTGTTAAGGCTGTCATTACTTTCTAATATGATAGAGAAGGATGGTGTTACTGAGTATTGTTTTTTAAATACCTTGCACAAAAATGGAATCCAGACCAACAATCTGTTGATTATTCATACTCGTTTTGCTACTAGTTTAACAAATCAATGATAGAGAACATGCTGAGATATGATTCGCATTATAAAGTGATGATATTTATGAATTATAATTGTGATATGAAATGGTTGTTTTGTTTCGTACAAGTCACCTAATTCTAATGCTTTGAAGAAATCTTTTTTATTAGCTGAATTTTGAATGAACTTTACTAGAACAGGTGGACTCAGAGGATGAAACACTGTGCAGCTCCCTGGTGTTGAATTTTAATGTTAGCTGAGCATGGGTAGGAACATCCACTTTTTTCATAACATTAAACAGACTTTACAATTTGCTTGCCAAAATACTCCGGAGGTCCAGCAGTGACATGGCATGCAGTCGCTGAGGTGACCTCACACTAAGCTTTACTATGTTTCAGAGGCACATTGATACCTGGTTCTGGACATATGTGGCCACTTTGGCACTGCTGCACATCTGAAACCATGGCCTTAGGTGATATAAAAGCAAAATACTGCAGATGCTGTAAATCTGAAATAAAAATAGAAAAAGCTGGAAATACTCAGCAGGTCAGGCAGCATTTGTGGAGAGAGAAACAGAGTTAACATTTCAGGTCGATGATAAGTACCAATGTGAAAATAGATAACCTTGAGATCTTTCATGATAACCTAGGGGCCAAAATTGCCCCTTTCTATAAGACCTCTGGCCACCTGAAAGCAGCAGCCACAGGATGGTGTGGAATGGGCGCCAAGTCTCCACAGGGTGGCCGCCATTTTGAAAATTGCTCTTCCTCAGGTTAGGAGCGATGTAGGTGACCGCTCCGCCCGTTTTGCCGCCGCAGCGTGCACGTGCTAACTCCTTACCAACCGGCGGGGACCTCTTCCCGAAATCGCCCTCAGGGAAATTGCCCCTTTCCCAGAATTGCCCCGCAGGAGCGGCCCTGCTGCTGGTCGGTGCCCCCGACAGCTTTTGTTGTCAATACACTCTCTGTGGCTTGGCGGCACAGCTGCCCTTAATGGGGAGGTGGCGCTGCCGGCAATGCCATTTTTTTTGTCGGCCAACTGCCAGGTCGGGCCAACAATTATGCCCCTGGGTTCAGCCGGGCCAACAGGCAGCCTGGCAACCCCTCTTGGGTGCCAGGCTGCTGGCCTGGCCGAAACTGTCCCTGGTGGCCCAGTGTTTACCACTAAAGTGGCTGCAGAGTTCGCAGCGGCCCTCACCTTTAACTGAAGGGGAGAGATGTTGTGACACGACAGCACGATGCATTGCAATGTCGGCCACTCTGCCCCGACCCCACTTCTGTCCCCATGATGAGGCCACTTCCGCCCCACTCCAAATAAATCCTCGAAGTGCTGAATTTCGATGGTAAGGCCGCCCCATGCATATTGCTATGCCAAAATTCATATGTCAGCCATACTGAACTACGTTTAACTTTCCAGTTATATGTTGTGAATGTTCTGAATTAATTGTTTACGTACATTGGGATTCTGTATGCAATACCATGAAGAGCAGTATTGTTGCAATCAGATAAGGGAGAGGTTTCTGTTTCCAAACAGCTCACTGTCTGACCAGTTGCATTAGCTGAACCACTGTCCCACTTTGCCCCTTGATATTTGTCTCAAAATATCCCTCACCCACATTTTTTATCCTTTCACTCATTAATCTCAGCTCTAAAACACCTCTCTGCCTCTTCCTTCCTTCTTGATATCTTGCCATTCTTTACTTTTCCCTTTTTCATTCATTCCTTTGTTAACAATACCTGCCATGTTTCTTGATTTCATATTGTCTTCCATATTTACTCTGATGTTGACGCCTTTACTGACATTTTGCTAACCAGCAGGAACTGGACATTGGCAATCTCCAGTCCTGTGCTCAGTTAAGCAAAACCTTGATTTTAAAATTCTCATCCTTGTTTTCAAATCCCTCCATGGCCTCATCCCTCCCTATCCCTGTAATCTCCTCCAGCCCCACAACACCCCCCCCCCCCCGCCACACCCCAGATATCTGCGCTCCTCTAATTCTCCCTCTTGAGCAAACCATTGGTGGCCCTGCCTTCTGTTGCCTAGGCCTGTTGCCTGGAACTTCCTCCCTAAACCTCTTTGCCTCTATACCTCTCTTTCCTCCATGACGACGCTCCTTAAAACCTACCTCTTTGACCAAGCTTTTGTTCACCAGCCCTAATTTCTCCTTATGTGACTCGGTGTCCAATTTTTTTATTTCATAATATTCCTGTGAAGCGCCTTGGGACATTTCACTGCGTCAAAGCCACTATATAAATAAAAGTTGCTGATGTTGTTGTAGCATCATTTGAGACATGGAGCTAGGAGAATTTGCCTAACAGTGAAAGTGGTGATCCTCCATTCTGTAATATTGTGCTCGACATCAATCTGGAAGGGATCACAGCAACAACATGCAGGATCTTCCAGTCTTCAAGCTGATGGGAACTTTGCTTTGTGCAATGGACAATCTTCAAATTTAAACACAGCCATCAAGTAAATAGTGAGAAACTTACGTATTTTTAACAAAACAAATTTCCTGTAGTGTTGCTCACAGAGAATCAAGACCAAGGGAACTATTCAGGTCAAGCAAGGTTAGAGGATGGGGAGAGGAGGCAAATGGGAGGAGGAAGCAGGGTGAGGGAAGAGGTAGACAGAGAAAGAGAGAAGAGGAAGGGTGGCAAGTAAAGGGAAAAGAGAGATAGTGAGGGTAGAGAGGAGGGATGAAGGATGGGGGAAAGAGACTGCTCAGTTAGAGCGATGAAGGCCAAAATGCTACTTAGTGGGAGTTGGGATACCCAAGGCTTGAATGCTTTTCATTGGGGGCTGGAGGCGAGGCTGAATCTTGCACAAAGGAGGGAAAGCGTTTCAAGGCTGATAGGCTGCTCAGTGGGTGTGACAAGGATCCCAATACCAGATTGCCGTTTATTGGGGCTTGGGGTTGTAGTCTGCCATTCTGTGTCACGATCGGGACTTGCTGCCAGGGGGAGCAACCAGAAAATGCAGCCATCAGTGAGGGCCCGGAGCCAAGTGGGGAAGGCAGGTGGAGAGGCAGACCAGAGCTGCAGCATGACAGCCAGCCAGCAGAGACCCAACATGTCTGTTGCGGGGTGGCGGGGGTGGGGGGGGGGGGGGGGGAGAGAAACCGATCATGAGGCAATGGGGATGGAGCATAGGCCATCTAAGCCGTAAGAGAGGGAACCTTGATATTAGCAGTGGATGCCACAAAGACAGGATCTGGAAGATCATTTGCAATAGGACCCAGCAGAGGCAGTGGATTCAGTCAAGAGGCAACACGAGGCTCATAGTCGAGATTGGCCCTGTGGTGGTGGAAGATAGTAAAGGTTGAAGTGGCGATCGAGCACCATACAGAAAGACTGGAGCTCCAGAAAACCTGTAAAGGGCAAAAATATTAAATGAAAGAAAGAATTGACAAAAGATTACAATTTATATTTTGAAGTTCTTTCTTACCTCCTTTAATTACTTACAGCAACATGACTGATGGTTGAAACAGCAAAGGCTGTTCCACAGCAACATTTGGTGGCTACAGACTGCAACTGCACACAGACTCCATTTTTTAAATAAATGCTCAAGGGGTAAAATTTCGACAGGGTAAAATTTCTTCCTGCTCTCCCAGAGAAATGGCATATGCGGCAGTTTCTTCAGGTTTCTGCTGATCTTTAACCAAAGTTATGGTGGGAGATTGGGCAAATCCTTGTGGAAATTCTACCCGTCTGTATACTACAGCAGATACTGTTTTAGCGGCTAACATTACTTGACATTTAAGAGTGATAAAACGGTGTCACAGTGCTACCTATGGGTATAGCAGGTACTGCAGGTAAATGTTCATTTTTTTTAAATGAGTTGAACCAATGTTCCAACTAATTATATTTTGGGAGTGCGGCCCATTTACAGTTTTGTGCCGGAACTTAACATTGGAAACGCTAGCTAGCTTAGAGGGAACGTTGAGTTTAACCAGTGACTAAGCCTAACATATGAGTTTTCAATTAACTTAACATGGAATGTTGCAGCCCACTCAGCATTTTTAACAGTTGAACTCGTGTGGTGTACAAATGCAGTAACCGGTACCGACAAGCAGTGTTGGGGTGAGGTAATAACTAGATCAAGGCAGAGGAGGAGTGAGTGAGGGGGGAGAGTGGGTGAGGAGGGCTGTAGAATGGGTTGGGGGAAGTGATGGAGATGGGACATGGGGAGAGGGAGAAGGGTGTAATGGAGGAGAAGCAGAGAAGGGGCCAATAAACAATTTCATTGTGGCGAGGGGGAATATACAAACCCTCTCAGTGGAGAAGCCAAGCTCAACAAACTCTCTTGGAAGGAGGGTGGTGGGCCAAGAGCCACAAAGTCTCTTGGTGAGGATGTGACCAAGGCCTAAAAACTATCTGCAAGGGACCCTGAAAGTCTCTCACCATGGGAAAAAGCATCCCAGTGCAGGCATGGCAATGGCTTAAAAGTGTCTTAGTTGGGTTGGATCCAAATTTCCAGTGCCCATCACCAGAGGGGGAAGGTATGAGGCCCTAAAGTAAACTCTCTGGGGAACAATAAACAATCATTCAACGGGCGGGAACAGGTATGGAGGAAAGGAGCAGCTGTGTGGAACCAGCCAACTCTGCAATGCCAACAGTGGACTCAACACGTGACCATTGATTCACTGCAAACAGTGAGTGGAAAGGCTGCCACAAATGAGGCCAGCGGGGAGAGAGAATTGATGGAAAAATCCATTTCTGGGGGAGGCACGCCAATGGAGGAGGGATGGGGGAACTCGGCCTCAGCAGAGTGGGTGTATCATTAAGTCTATGGTTATGTTTTGCTGCAAAAACTCAGCTATCAAATCAGCAAGGGAGAGCTGAAATATGGGCCTAAGGTGAGAAAAGGAAGCCGGTTTGATATTCTCCATCTTCAACAAATGGTGGTTTGCACTGTGCAAAATTATCTTGCCTGGTAAAGCTCTACATTTTCATTTATTACCTTTATTTTACTTTACAGTCTCGGGTAATAATTCTGAAACATACAGTTTCCACCAAAGCACTGCTGCAGAAACACTTGGTGACGAGGGTGCAGAACTGAATGTAGACTCTCAATAACCAAGGTACAGTATCAGCTTCTGCTTTTCAAACTAATGTTTCGTATTTCATATTAAATTCACCAATCACAGTGTCACCTACTGTTGTGACTGGTACGTCAGGTAAATGCTAACATTCTTATAATGGTTTTCTCCAGAGACCCCGATTTTAACTTCTTCCATCTGTTGGAAACTGGGTGGGTTGGGTGCAGTCTAAAGGTTATTAAGTCACTGCCCCATTTTGAACTCTACATGCCCAGACCCCTCAGGTTTATCGTCCACTTCAAGGCCCTCCTTTAAAATCAGGGCCATAATATGTCATTTCTCCACAGAAAGGTGCTCCTTCAACTTGAGATTTTAATGTAAACAGTGATTAATGATTTTGTACCTTGTAATTGCAATGTTTCCTTTAGTATTGAGTAAGTTAAGGAACAACTGTCTATATATCCTGATCTATCTTCCATGGACACAGTCAAAAGCTGCTTTTTGTATTCCTAACAAACACTGTAGAACTTTATAAGGAAGCGAGCATAACATTATTTAAGTGTGATTTAAGTGTTATTATTCACAGTGGAATGGATCAAGCATATGCTTACATGAGTGTGGAAAATATGATCCCTATTTCAGGAGTAAATGTACTTTATGGACTAGATGGTCAGACAATTT
Source organism: Pristiophorus japonicus (assembly GCF_044704955.1). Lineage (NCBI taxonomy): Eukaryota > Metazoa > Chordata > Chondrichthyes > Pristiophoridae > Pristiophorus > Pristiophorus japonicus. The sequence continues at coordinate 215,314,619 of NC_091978.1, read as the reverse complement.
TCAGCCAGGCAAAGACCGCTGCTGTCAATCAATGATACAATAAAGGTTTTGGTCAATTAAATACTATCACTTGCTTTATGTGGAAATTAACATAAAGCTGCTATTAGTATTTTGCAATGAAATAGCTGCATTTTCATAACTACAATGCAACCTAACTTTTGTTCATATTAAACTTTTTTAATATAATTTTATTTATTGGATAGTTCAGGCATTCAAGAGAATCCTGTGTAATTCTAGCCATAAATCTGTGTGAATTAATGTATGACAGGGAATTTTTCATATGAGGATTAGCAGGATATTCAGCCTTGAAGGATAGCAGTCCAAACACATGTGCTTTCTAGCAGGGACCACTTGATAGTAGATAGAAGCACAGATCCAGGTTAGTGAGAAGGGAGCTACAAACTATCAACCCCTCAGTTCTCCACAAAAGACAATGCACCAACCCATCATTATATTTGTAAAAGCCGAGAAATCCGAGGCCGCCACGAAAGTTGCTGGTGTCAACACGGCCTCAGGTTAACAGCTGCACAGGTAAGAGAGAAAAATTAGTGTAGGGGACTAAAGATTTTTAGCCCAACGCTAACTTGCCATGTCATGCCCTCCTGAAGGTGTTAGTGCAGGCATCGGAGGCGAAGTTGTCATCCAGAAGTGGCGCTCCATCTTCCGGCAGCCTCTGGAAGCGAGGCAATGAGTTCATTAGGCATTGTGGGACATTAAAACGGCAATGGGAGTAAATGATTGGCTGGTGGATTGGTGAGTATTTTTCTTTTTCCTTTCAGGAGGAAACCTTTGGTATTGTTGCCAAATTAAGTTCATTTAAAGGTTAAGTCATGGCAGGAGAGCCCAGATCCATGTCATGCTCCTCCTGTGCTATGTGGGAAAGCAGGGACACTTCCAGTGTCCTGGACTTCTATGTGTGTGGGAAGTGTATCCAGCTGCAGCTCCTGTCAGACCGCATTGCAGCACTGGAGCTGCAGCATGTTCAGTGAGTTGGTTACACTGCAGGTAAAGGTTACAAAGGCAGATAGGGAATGGGTGACCATCAGGCAGAGCAGGAGTAGGAAGGTAGTGCAGGGGTCCCCTGCGGTTATCTCCCTCCAAAACAGATATACCACTTTGAATACTGTTGGGGGAGATGGCTCATCAGGGGAAGGCAGCAGAAGCCAAGTTCATGACACCATGGGTGGCTTTGCTGCACAGGAAGGCAGGAAAAAGAGTGGGAGAGCTATAGTGATAGGGGATTCTATTGTAAGGGAATTAGATAGGCGTTTCTGCAGCTGCAATCGAGACTCCAGGATGGTATGTTGCCTCCCTGGTGCAAGGGTCAAGGATGTCTTGGAGCGGCTGCAGGGCATTCTGGAGGGGGAGGGTGAACATCAAGTTGTCATGATACATATAGGTACCAAAGATATAGGAAAAAATGGGATGAGGTCCTACAAGCTGAATTTAGGGAGCTAGGAATTAAATTAAAAAGTAGGACCTCAAAGGTAGTAATCTCAGGATTGCTACCAGTGCCACATGCTAGTCAGAGTAGAAATAGCAGGATAGTTAAGATGACTATGTGGCTTGAAGAATGGTGCAAAATGGAGGGATACAAATTGCTGGGACATTGGAACCGGTTCTGGGGGAGGTGGTACCAGTACAAACCGGACGGTCTATACCTGGGCAGGACCGGAACCAATGTCCTAGGAGGAGTGTTTGCTAGTGCTGTTACATAGAAACATAGAAACATAGAAAATAGGTGCAGGAGTAGGCCATTCGGCCCTTCGAGCCTGCACCACCATTCAATGAGTTCATGGCTGAACATGCAACTTCAGTACCCCATTTTTGCTTTCTTGCCATACCCCTTGATCCCCCTAGTAGCAAGGACTACATCTAACTCCTTTTTGCATATATTTACTGAATTGGCCTCAACAACTTTCTGTGGTAGAGAATTCCACAGGTTCACCACTCCCTGGGTGAAGAAGTTTCTGTTGGGAGACTTTAAACTAATATGGCAGGGGGATGGGAATCTAGGCAGGGAGAGAGAGGGAAGTAAAATGGGGGCAGAAGCAAAAGGTAGAAAGGAGACAAGGAAAAGTGGAGGGCAGTGAAATCAAGGGCAAAAATCAAAAAGGGCCACATTTCAACATAATTCAAAAAGGACAAAAAGTGTGAAAAATTAAACCTGAAGTCTCAATGCGAGGAACATTCATAATAAGGTGACTGAATTAGCTGCGCTACGGGTATGATATAATTGGGATTATGGAGACATGGCTCCAGAATGACCAAGGCTGGGAACTCAACATCCAGGGGTATTCAATATTCAGGAAGGAGAGACAGAAAGGAATAGGAGGTGGGGTAGCGTTACTGGTTAAAGAGGAGAGTAACACAATAGTAAGGAAGGATATTAGCTTGGAAGATGTGGAATCTGTATGGGTAGAGCTGCGGAACACAAAAGAGCAGAAAACGCTCGTGGGAGTTGTGTACAGACCAACAAACAGTGAGGTTGGGGATGGCATCAAACCGGAAATTAGGGATGCGTGCAATAAAGGTACAGCAGTTATCAAGGGTTACTTTAATCTACATATAGATTGGGCTAACCAAACTGCTAGCAAGACGACGGAGGTGGATTTCCTGGAGTGTATAAGGGATGGTTTTCTTGACCAATATGTCAAGGAACCAACTAGAGAGCTGGCCATCCTAGACTGGGTGTTGTGTAACAAGAGAGGATTAATTGGAATTTTGTTATGCAAGGCCCCTTGGGGAAGAGTGACCATAATATGGTAGAACTCTTCATTAAGATGGAGAGTGACACAATTAATTCGGAGACTAGGGTCCTGAAGTTAAAGAAAGGTAACTTCGATGGTATGAGACGGGAATTGGCTAGGATAGACTGGCGAATGATACTCAAAGGGTTGAGAGTGGATAGGCAATGGCAGACATTTAAAGATCACATGGATGAACTTTAACAATTGTACATCCCTGTCTGGCACAAAAAAAATGGGGAAGGTGGCTCAACCATGGATAACAAGGGAAATTAGGACCAGTGTTAAATCCAAAGGAAGAGGCATATAAATTGGCCAGAAAAAGCAGCAAACCTGAGGACTGGCAGAAATTTAGAATTCAGCAGAGGAGGACAAAGGGTTTAATTAGGAGGGGAAACATAGAAACATAGAAACTAGGTGCAGGAGTAGGCCTTTCGGCCCTTCGAGCCTGCACCGCCATTCAATGAGTTCATGGCATAACATGCAACTTCAGTATCCCATTCCTGCTTTCTCGCCATACCCCTTGATCCACCGAGTAGTAAGGACTACATCTAACTCCTTTTTGAATATATTTAGTGAATTGGCCTCAACAACTTTCTGTGGTAAAAAATTCCACAGGTTCAGCACTCCCTGGGTGAAGAAGTTACTCCTCATCTCGGTCCTAAATGGCTTACCCCTTATCCTTAGACTGTGACCCCTGGTCCTGGACTTCCCCAACATTGGGAACATTCTTCCTGCATCTAACCTGTCTAAACCCGTCAGAATTTTAAACGTTTCTATGAGATCCCCTCTCATTCTCCTGAACTCCAGTGAATACAAGCCCAGTTGATCCAGTCTTTCTTGATATGTCAGTCCCACCATCCCGGGAATCAGTCTGGTGAACCTTCGCTGCACTCCCAATAGCAAGAATGTCCTTCCTCAAGTTAGGAGACCAAAACTGTATACAATACTCCAGGTACGGCCTCACCAAGGCCCTGTACAACTGTAGTAACACCTCCCTGCCACTGTACTCGAATCCCCTCGCTATGAATGCCAACATGCCATTTGCTTTCTTAACCGCCTGCTGTACCTGCATGCTAACCTTCAATGACTGATGTACCATGACACCCAGGTCTCGATGCACCTCCTCTTTTCCTAATCCGTCACCATTCAGATAATAGTCTGTCTCTCTGTTTTTACCACCAATGTGGATAGCCTCACATTTATCCACATTATACTTCATCTGCCTTGCATTTGCCCACTCGCCTAACCTATCTAAGTCCTCTGCAGCCTCATAGCATCCTCCTTGCAGCTCACACTGCCACCCAACTTAGTGTCATCCGCAAATTTGGAGATACTACATTTAATCCCCTCGTCTAAATCATTAATGTACAATGTAAACAGCTGGGGCCCCAGCACAGAACCTTGCGGTACCCCATTAGTCACTGCCTGCCATTCTGAAAAGTACCCATTTACTCCTACTCTTTGCTTCCTGTCTGACAACCAGTTCTCAATCCACGTCAGCACACTACCTCCAATCCCATGTGCTTTAACTTTGCACATTAATATCTTGTGTGGCACCTTGTCGAAAGCCTTCTGAAAGTCCAAATACACCACATCAACTGGTTCTCCCTTGTCCACTCTACTGGAAACATCCTCAAAAAATTCCAGAAGATTTGTCAAGCATGATTTCCCTTTCACAAATCCATGCTGACTTGGACCTATCGTATCACCTCTTTCCAAATGCGCTGCTATGACATCCTTAATAATTGATTCCATCATTTTACCCACTACTGAGGTCAGGCTGACCGGTCTATAATTCCCTGTTTTCTCTCTCCCTCCTTTTTTAAAAAGTGGGGTTACATTGGCTACCCTCCACTCCATAGGAACTGATCCAGAGTCAATGGAATGTTGGAAAATGACTGTCAATGCATCCGCTATTTCCAAGGCCACCTCCATAAGTACTCTGGGATACAGTCCATCAGGCCCTGGGGATTTATCGGCCTTCAATCCCATCAATTTCCCCAACACAATTTCCCGACTAATAAAGATTTCCCTCAGTTCCTCCTCCTTACTAGACCCTCTGACCCCTTTTATATCCGGAAGGTTGTTTGTGTCCTCCTTAGTGAATACCGAACCAAAGTACTTGTTCAATTGGTCTGCCATTTCTTTGTTCCCCGTTATGACTTCCCCTGATTCTGACTGCAGGGGACCTACGTTTGTCTTTACTAACCTTTTTCTCTTTACATATCTATGGAAACCTTTGCAATCCGTCTTAATGTTCCCTGCAAGCTTCTTCTCGTACTCCATTTTCCCTGCCCTAATCAAACCCTTTGTCCTCCTCTGCTGAGTTCTAAATTTCTCCCATTCCCCGGGTTTGCTGCTATTTCTGGCCAATTTGTATGCCACTTCCTTGGCTTTAATACTATCCCTGATTTCCCTTGATAGCCACAGTTGAGCCACCTTCCCTTTTTTATTTTTACGCCAGACACAATTGTTGTAGTTCATCCATGCGGTCTCTAAATGTCTGCCATTGCCCATCCACAGTCAACCCCTTAAGTATCATTCGCCAATCTATCCTAGCCAATTCACACCTCATACCTTCAAAGTTACCCTTCTTTAAGTTCTGGACCATGGTCTCTGAATTAACTGTTTCATTCCCCATCCTAATGTAGAATATCAACATATTATGGTCACTCTTCCCCAAGGGACCTCACACAACAAGATTGCTAATTAATCCTCTCTCATTGCACAACACCCAGTCTAAGATGTTCCTCGACATATTGGTCTAGAAAACCATCCCTTATGCACTCCAGGAAATCCTCCTCCACCGTATTGCTTCCAGTTTGGTTAGCCCAATCTATATGCATATTAAAGTCATCCATGATAACTGCTGCACCTTTATTGCATGCACCCCTAATTTCCTGTTTGGTGCCCTCCCCAACATCACTACTACTGTTTGGAGGTCTGTACACAACTCCCACTAACGTTTTTTGCCCTTTGGTGTTCTGCAGCTCTACCCATATAGATTCCACATCATCCAAGCTAATGTCCTTCCTAACCATCGCATTAATCTCCTCTTTAACCAGCAATGCTACCCCACCTCCTTTTCCTTTTATTCTATCCTTCCTGAATGTTGAATACCCTTGGATGTTGATTTCGCAGCCCTGATCATCCTGGAGCCACGTATCTGTAATTCCAATCACATCATATCTGTTAACATCTATTTGCACAGTTAATTCATCCACCTTATTACGGATACTCCTTGCATTAAGACACAAAGCTTTCAGGCTTGTTTTTTTAACACCCTGTGTCCTTTTAGAATTATGATGTAGTTTGGCCCTTTTTGTTTCTTGCCTTTGTTTACTTGGCCTTCCAATATTGCTTTTTACCTTTCTACCATCTGTTTCTGACTCCATATTACTTCGCCCTGTCTCACTGCATAGGTTCCCATCCCCCTGCCATATTAGTTTAAACACTCCCGAACTGCATTAGCAAATGTTACCCCCAGGACATCAGCCCAAGTGCAGACCGTCCCTTTTGTACAGGTCCCACTTCCCCCAGAACTGTTTCCAATGTCCCAGGAATTTGAAGAGTCTGAGAGTAAGCGTGCAGGGAACATAAAAACTGACTGCAAAAGCTTCTATAGCTATGTGAAGAGAAGAAGATTAGTGAAAGCAAATGTAGGTCCCTTGCAGTCAGAATCAGGTGAATATATAATGGGGAACAAAGAAATGGCAGACCAGATGAACAAGTACTTTTGTTCTGTCTTCACTAAGGAAGACACAAATAACCTTCCAGAAATACTAGGGGACCGAGGGTTTAGTGAGAAGGAGGAACTGAAGGAAATCCTTATTAGTCAGGAAATTCTGTTCGGGAAATTGATGGGATTGAAGGCTGATAAATCCCAGGGCCTGATAGTCTGCATTCCAGAGTACTTAACGAAGTGGCCCTAGAAATAGTGGATGCATTGGTGGTCATTTTCCAAGATTCTGTTGAATCTGGATCTGTTCCTATGGATTGGAGGATAGCTAATGTAACTCCACTTTTTAAAAAAGTAGGGAGAGTAAAAACAGGGTATTATAGATCGGTTAGCCTGACATCAATAGTGGGGAAAATGTTGGAATCAATTATTAAAGATGTAATAGCAGCACATTTGGAAAGCAGTGGCAGGATTGGTCCAAGTCAGCATGGATTTATGAAAGGGAAATCATGCTTGACAAATCTTCGAGAATTTTTTGAGGATGTAATTAGTAGAGTGGACAAGGGAGAACCAGTGGATGTGGTGTATTTGGACTTTCAAAAGGCTTTTGATAACATAGAAAATAGGTGCAGGAGCAGGCCATATAAGGTTCCATACAAGAGATTTGTGTGCAAAATTAAAGCACATGGTATTGGAGGTAATATATTGACATGGATTGAGAACTGGTTGGCAGACAGGAAGCAAAGAGTCGGAATAAAAGGGTCCTTTTCAGAATGGCAGACAGTGACTCGTGGGGTACCGCAAGGTTCAGTGCTGGTACCCCAGCTATTTACAATATACATTCATGGTTTAGACGAAGGAATTGAATGTAATATCTCCAAGTTTGCAGATGACACTAAGCTGGGTGGCAGTATGAGCTGTGAGGAGGATGCTAAGAGGCTGCAGGGTGACTTGGACAGGTTAAATGAGCGGGCAAATGCATGGCAGATGCAATATAATTAGATAAATGTGAGGTTATCCACTTTGGTGGCAAAAACAGGATGGCACAATATTATCTGAATGGAGACAGATTAGAAAAAGGCGAGGTGCAACGAGACCTGGGTGTCATGGCATATCAGTCATTGAAAGTTGGCATGCAGGTACAGCAGGTGGTGAAGAAGGCAAATGGCATGTTGGCCTTCACAGCAAGAGGATTTGAGTATAGGAGCAGGGAGGTCTTACTGCAGTTGTACAGGACCTTGGTGAGGCCTCACCTTGAATATTGTGTACAGTTTTGGTCTCCTAATCTGAGCAAGGATATGCTTGCTATTGAGGGAGTGCAGCGAATGTTCACCAGACTGATTCCTGGGATGGCAGACTAACATATGAGGAAGGACTGGATTGACTAGGCTTATATTCACTGGAATTTAGAAGAATGAGAGGGGATCTCATAGAAACATATAGAATTCTGACGGGATTGGACAGGTTAGATGCAGGTAGAATGTTCTCGATGTTGGGGAAGTCCAGAACTAGGGGTCACAGTCTCAGGATAAGGGGTAAGCCACTTAGGACCGAGATGAGGAGAAACTTCTTAACTCAGAGAATTGTGAACCTGTGGAATTCTGTACCACAGAAAGTTGTTGAGGCTAGTTCATTAGATATATTCAAAAGGGAGTTAGATGTTCCCCTTACGGCTAAAGGGATCAAGGGGTATGGAGAGAAAGCAGGAATGGGGTACTGAAGTTGCATGATCAGCCATGATCATATTGAATGGTGGTGCAGACTCGACGGGCCGAATGGCCTACTCTTGCACCTATTTTCTATGTTTCTATGTTTCTATGTTTCTATGTTTCTATGAAATGGTAAAAATAAAACTTAAGTAAGAAAATGACATTTTCAGCCCTTACTGCCTTTTTTAAAAAAATATGAACATTAAAAAAAGTCCAAAATGGGAGTTTTCAGCTCAGGTGAATTCCAATCTCTTATATAAGAATAAAGAGTCTGACTGGATGCTGTGAGCTCAAAGTAAAGTGTGACCTTAGTCTTTTATACAGGTCTCCAGAGTGCCTCTCCAACCTGTGAGGTCACCTTAAGTACCTGAGCTCCCAAGGGATTGTGGGATCCCTTGGGACTCCAGGGGATGAGCCCTCTGATGGCTATACAAGATATATACAAGTTTACATACATAACAACCCCGCCCCAACCCCAAAGTCAAGAGTGTAACTATTTACAAGGTGAGTCGATCTGGAGACTTTCTTTCCCTGGTTGATCTTCTCAGTGCAAATGCTGGTTTTGATGAATTGTTTATTGAGCCCTCACTGGGCTGCTGTGCAGCTGGCCTTGCTGGGCTGCCTGGTGTGGTGAGTCCTGCTAGGCTGCTGCGGGTGCTGGGTTCTGCTTCGTGGCCAACGGCAGTGCCGGTTGCTACTGGTGTGTATGTTGGGGGGGGTCAAAGAAGGTCGGGTCCAAAGTGGGTTGCTCACGATCGTCCATGAATCTGAGTTTGATTTGGTCCAAGTGTTTCCAGTGAATTAATCCATTTAAAAGTTTGACCCGAAACACCCTGCTCCCCTTGTTGGCCACAATAGTGCCGGGAAGCCACTTGGGGCCTTGTCCATAATTCAATACAAATACAGGATCATTGGTTTAAATTTCGCGTGACATATTTGCGCTATCATGATATGTACTTTGTTGAAACCACCTGCTCTCTCCCTGTTCATGTAGAACAGGGTGAACTAACGAGAGCCTTGTCTTAAGAGCCCTTTTCATGAGCAGTTCAGCAGGTGGAATCCCAGTGAGCAAGTGGGTCTCGTGCAGTAGCTAAGCAGAACTCAGGATAGGCGAGTCTGCAGTGAGCCTTCAGTTACCCTCTTCAAGCCCTGCTTGATGGTTTGCACTGCTCTCTCTGCCTGACCATTGGATGCTCATTTGAACGGGGCAGATGTAACATGTTTGATCCTGTTATGGGTCATGAACTCTTTGAACTTAGCACTGGTAAAACATGGCCCGTTGTAGCTCACGAGGACATCAGGTAGTCCTTGCGTGGCAAACATGGCCCGCAGGCTTTCAGTGGTGGCAGCGGACGTGCTTGCCGACATTATCTCACATTCAATCCATTTGGAGTACGCATCTACAACCACAAGGAACATTTTAACCAAAAACAGGCCTGCATAGTCAACCTGGACCATGGACCATGGTTTGGAGGGCCACGACCATAAACTTAGTGGCACCTCCCTGGTTGCATTGCTTAACTGCGAGCATGTGTTACATCTGTGAACGCAGGACTCTAAGTCCGCATCGATACCGGGCCACCACACGTGGGATCTGGCTATCTCTTTCATCATTACGAAGCCTGGGTGGATACTGTGGAGGTCACTGATGAAAGTGTCTCTGCCCTTCTTGGGGACCACTACCCGATTACCCCACAGAAGGCTGTCTGCCTGTATAGACATTTCATCTTTGCGCCGCTGGTACGGTTTTATTTCTTCCTGCATTTCTACTGGGACACTGGACCAGCTTCCATGAAGCACACAATTTTTTACTGGGGCCTGTAAGGGGTCCTAGCTCATCCAGGTTCTAATCTGTCAGGCTGTGATGGGTGATTGCTCACTCTCGAATGCTTCCATAACCATGACTAAATCTGAGGGCTGCGCCATTTCCACCCCCGTGGTGGGCAATGGCAGCCTACTGAGAGCATCGGCGCAGTTTTCTGTGCCTGCCCTGTGGCGGATGGCGTAGTTGTATGCCGACAACATGAGCGCCCATCTCTGGATGCGGGCCGATACATTCGTATTTATCCCCTTACTCTCGGAAAACACGGATATTAGTGGCTTATGGTCCGTTTCCAATTCAAATTTTAGCCCAAACAGATATTGATGCATTTTATTTACCCCCTAGACACATGCTAACACTTCTTTTTCAATCATGCTGTAGGATTTCTCAGCCTTAGACAGACTTCTGGATGCATAAGCAACCAGTTGCAATTTCCCAGATTCATTAGCTTGTTGCAATACACATCCGACGCCATATGACGACGCATCACATGCTAGTACCAAACGCTTACATGGATCATACAACACAAGCAATTTGTTTGAGCATAACAATTTTCTAGCTTTTATAAAGGCATTTTCTTGCCCCATACCTATTTGTCTCCTTTATGCCGTAAGGCGTGCAATGGTTCTAAGTGTGCTGAGACCCGGTAAGAAGGTACCAAAGTAGTTCAGGAGTCCTAGAAACGACGGCAACTCCGTCATGTTCTGTGGCCTCGGTGCATTCTCGATTGCCTCTGTCTTCGAATTGGTGGGCCTGATGCCGTCCACTGTGATTCTTCTCCCCAGGAACTCCACTTCAGGCACCAGGAAAATGCACTTAAAGTGTTTCAACCAGAGCCCCACGCGGTTGAGTCAACTAAGAACCTCCTCCAAGTGTTGCAGATGCTCGACTGTGTCCCGACCTGTAACCAAGATGTCGTCCTGGAAGACCACTGTTCACAGGACCGACTTTAGTAAGCTTTCCATGTTTCTCTGGAATATTACCGTGACTGATCGAATTCCAAACGGGCATCTGTTATAAATGAAGAGACCTTTGTGCGTGTTGATGCAGTTGAGGCCCTTTGATGATTCCTGCGTCATGTAATCCTAGGTCAAATCCAGCTTCGTGAACGTCTTTCCTCCCGCTAGTGTAGCAAAAAGTTTGTCTGCCTTTGCTAGTGGGTATTGATCCTGCAGGGAGAAACGATTGATAGTTACTTTGTAATTGCCACAAATTTTGACGGTACCGTCTCCCTTAAGGACAGGAACAATCGGACTGGCCCACTCGTTGAATTCGATCGACGAAATGATGCCCTCTCGTTGCAGCCGGTCCAGCTTAATCGCTACCCTTTCTCTCATCTTGGACGGTACTGCTCTCGCCTTGTGATGGGTGGGTCGCGCCCCCGAATTAGGTGGATCTGCACTTTTGCTCCTTGGAACTTCCCGATGCCTGGCTCGAACAGCGAAGGGAACTTGTTTAAGACATGGGCACACGAAGTGTCGTCAGCGGACAAGAGCGCTCGGACATCGTCCCAGTTCCAACGTATCTTTCCCAGCCAGCTCCTGCCGAGCAGCATGGGACCATCGCCCGCTACAACCCAGACTGGTAGCTCGTGCACCGCTCCATCGTAGGAGACCTTTACGGTAGCACTGCTGATTACGGGAATCAGTTCCTTTGTGTAAATTCTCAGTTTCGTGTGAATGGGAGTCAAGACTGGCCTTGAGGCCTTGCTGCACCACAATTTTTCGAAAGTATTTTTGCTCATAATGGACTGGCTCGCACCCGTGTCCAGCTCCATTGACACCGGAAGTCCATTTAATTCAACCTTCAGCATTATCGGGGAACACTTTGTGGTAAATGTGCGCACACCAGAAACCTCTGCCTCCTCAGTCTGAGGCTCTGGTTCATCGCGATCCGCCGTGAATCTGTCCTCCTTTGCAACATGGTGGTTTGCAGGATTAACAGGGTTTGCAGCTCGCCTGCATATATGTTGGAAATAGCCCACTGTTCCACAGCCCTTGCAAATGTATCCTTTGAAGCAGCATGAATGGAAACGAATATCACCCCCGCTGTGCCAACAAGGTGTTAATAGCCTTGATGGTGGACTCTGAGACATCTGCGGACGTGCAGCTGCAGGCATGTGGGGCCTGCCTTGTACATTGTGATTTGAAAGTAACATCACTTTGTTCACAGTACTTGTAGTAGCACTCGTGTGCTGAGTGATTTGCTTAGTATTGTCAATGGTGGCAATGAATGCCTGGGCTATCGCTATGGCCTTACTCAAGGCTGGGGTCTCTACAGTCAAAAGTTTGCGAAGTATCACTTCATGGCCAATGCCAAGTAAGAAAAAGTCTCTGAGCATGTGCTCCAAATGTCCTTCAAATTCTCAATGTTCTGCAAGGCATCTTAGCTCGGCGACATAACTCGCCACTGCCTGGCCTTCAGACATTTTGTAGGTGTAGAACCAGTACCTCGCCATAAGAACTCTTTCCTTCTGGTTCAGATGCTGCCAGACCAGTGTGCACAAATCATCGTACGATTTCTCTGTGGAGCGAGCAGGTTTTTCATGAGGCCATACATTCGTGTCCCGCAAACGGTGAGGAGGATCGGCCTTCATTTGGCAGCGTTCACTTCTCCTTCCAGCTCGTTGGCCACAAAGTATTGGTCGAGTCATTCCACGAAGGTTTCCCAATCATCTCCCTCCGAAAATTTCTCCAGGATGCCCACTGTTCTCTGCATCATTGGGTTCGTCATCTGTATCTCATTGCCAGTTATATAAGAATAAAGAGTCTGACTGGATGCTGTGAGCTCAAAGTAAAGTGTGACCTTAGTCTTTTATTGCAAGTCTCCAGAGTGCCTCTCCAGCCTGTGAGGCCTCCCTAAGTACCTGTGCTCCAAAGGGATTGTGAAACTCTTGGGACTCCAGAGGATGAGCCCTCTGCTGGCTGTACAAGGTATATACAAGTTTACATACATTACCCATTCCACCCCTCAAAAAATGGGAAAATTGCTTCAGCATTAACACAATTGGCTCAGCAAGCCAGGGAAGGGGCACCCAGGATCTTGCAAGCAGAACTTCAGCTTTGTGCTGGGGGTCAACACTGCAAGAGAGGTCCTCTATACACAGGGGCCAGGCGGCCCTTCAGAAAGAATGATGTGGGACCAGATCACCGAGGCCATCACTCCAAGCAATATTGCCCTCACCACCTGGTTCCAGTGCCCAAAGAAGCTTCATGACCTCAGACCACTGGTCAAGGTCAGTGAATGCATCTTCAAAAGCCTTCTACTACCAATTGAATCACTGACTTCACACACTGCTCAAAAGCTCCCCCCGTCTCCTCACCTACCAGCAATTTGTACCAATCATGAGGCACACCTCCCATTCCTAGCCTCACCTCACCCTCTTGGAAGAGACGGTGCAGGCCATTCTTGGCAGCGGCATGGCTGAACCATTGGCCAGCGGTGTGGCTGAAAGAATGCACCTCTTGCTGTCCCGTACTCCCCTCCCCGCTATCCAGCCTTGTACCTTCTTCATTTCACACACCCGAGAAATACAGCCTTTACAGCCAGTGGTTGAAAAAGAAGAGGGAGAGGAGGAGGAGGATGTAGTGGAGAAGGAGAATGGAGTGGAGTGAGGAGGATGGAGTGGAGTGGAGGAGCATGGTGGAGGTTGGAGGAGGAGAGTGGAGGAGGAGGAGGATGAAGGATAGAGGAGCAGGAGGATGATGATGACTTGGAAGAAGCCTGGGAGGACTGTCACTCACCAGCTCCTAAATATCGATCAGCAAGGCCTTTTTGCAGTGTCCTCCACTGAAAGTCAGCAGCCTTCCACCAGCCATGTTGCAGCCACCAAGGTAGCACTGCGTGCCATCAGCAGGATAGGCAAAGGCACACACAAGACAGTCACTAAGAGAATGCATAAGTTTGTTGAGTTTATTTCTTGATGTCACATTGGATGGGTAGATGTAAAAAGTTGGTTTGGAAAGTTTGGTTTGTGGTGGCTGTTATTTCAGCATTGAGGTGAAGGGGACGCTGTGATGGTCAGTGACAGAGAGATCATAAGATGTGGAACAAAGGTTGAAAGAGGAATTGGGGTTGTGGTCACTGGTACCACAGGCGCATGAATCCATCCCAGATATCCCAGCCAGAGAAGGTTGTCTGGGTTGCATCCTTCCTTCTGCTTCCTCCTTTTCTGTTTCTTCATCTTCTGCGACTTCCTCTTCCCTCTACAAGTGAAGCTGTTAATCTGAAATGACAGCATAAAAAGCTGGAAATACTCAGCAGGTCAGGCAACATCTCGACCTAAGACATGAACTCTGTTTCTCTCTCCACGGATATTGCCTGACCTGCTGAGTATTTGCAGCATTTTCTGTTTCTCAGAGGCCTTCCTTTACCATGGGGGCAGAAGCAAAAGATAGAAAGAAGAATAGTAAAAGTGGAGGGCAGGGAAACCCAAGGCAAAAATCAAAAAGGGCCTCATTACAGCAAAATTCTAAAGGAACAAAGTGTGTTAAAAAGACAAGCATGAAGGCTCTGTGCCTCAATGCAAGGAGTATGCGTAATAAAGTGGACGAATTAACTGCGCAGGCAGCTATTAATGAATATGATATAATTGGGATTACGGAGACATGGCTCCAGGGTGACCAAGGCTGGGAACTCAACATCCAGGGGTGTTCAACATTCAGGAAGGATAGACAGAAAGGAAAAGAAGATGGGGTAGTGTTGCTGGTTAACGAGGAAATTAATACAATAGTAAGGAAGGACATTAGCTTGGATGATGTGGAATCTGTATGGGTAGAGCTGCGGAGTACCAAAGGGCAGTAGTAGTGAAGTTGGGGACAGCATCAAACAAGAAATTAGGGATGCGTGCGATAAAGTTACAGCAGTTATCATGGGTGATTTTAATCTACATATAGATTGGGCTAACCAAACTGGTAGCAATACGGTGGAGGAGGATTTCCTGGAGTGTATTAGGGATGGTTTTCTAGACCAATATGGCGAGCAACCAACTGGAGGGCTGGCCATCCTAGACTGGGTGATGTGTAATGAGAAAGGACTAATTAGAAATCTTGTTGTGCGAGGCCTCTTGGGGAAGAGTGACCATAATATGGTAGAATTCTTTTATTAAGATGGAGAGTGACACAGTTAATTCAGAGACTAGGGTCCTGAACTTAAGGAAAGGTAACTTCGATGATATGAGACGTGAATTGGCTAGAATAGACTGGCGAATGATACTTAAAGGGTTGATGGTGGATAGGCAATGGCAAACATTTAAAGATCACATGGATAAACTTCAACAATTGTACACCCCTGTCTGGAGTAAAAACAAAACGGGGAAGGTGGCTCAACCGTTGCTAAGAAGGGAAATTAGGGTTCGTGTTAATTCCAAGGAAGAGGCATATAAGTTGGCCAGAAAAGGCAGCAAACCTGAGGACTGGGAGAAATTTAGAATTCAGCAGAGGAGGACTAAGGGTTTAATTAGGAGGGGGAAAATAGAGTATGAGAGGAAGCTTGCAGGGAACATAAAAACTGACTGCAAAAGCTTCTATAGATATGTGAAGAGAAAAAGATTAGCGAAGACAACCGTAGGTCCCTTGCAGTCAGCATCAGGTGAATTTATAATGGAGAACTAAGAAATGGCAGACCAATTGAACAAATACTGGCTTCACGAAGAAAGACACATATAACATTCAGGAAATACTAGGGGACCGAGGGTCTAGCGAAAAGGAGGAACTGAAGGAAATTCTTATTAGACAAGAAATTGTGTTAGAGAAATTGATGGGATTGAAGGCCGATAAATCCCCAAGGCCTGATAGTCTGCATCTCAGAGTACTTAAGGAAGTGGCCCTAGAAATAGTGGATGCACTGGTGATCATTTTCCAACAGTCTATCGACTCTGGATCAGTTCCTATGGATTGGAGAGTAGCTAATGTAACACCACTTTTTTAAAAAGGAGGGAGAGAGAAAACGGGGAATTATAGACCGGTTAGCCTGACATCAGTAGTGGGGAAAAGGTTGGAAACAATTATTAAAGATGAAATAGCAGCGCATTTGGAAAGCGGTGCTAGGATCGGTTCAAGTCAGCATGGGTTTATGAAAGGGAAATCATGCTTGACAAATCTTTGAGAATTTTTTGAGGATGTAACTAGTAGAGTGGACAAGGGAGAATCAGTGGATGTGGTGTACTTGGACTTTCAAAAGGCTTTTGACAAGGTCCCACACAAAAGATTAATGTGCAAAATTAAAGCACATGATATTGGGGATAATATATTGATGTGGATAGAGAACTGGTTGGCAGACAGGAAGCAGAGAGTCAGGATAAATGGATCCTTCTCAGAATGGCAGGCAGGGACTAGTGGGGTGCCGCAGGGCTCAGTGCTGGAATCCCAGCTATTTACAATATACATCAATGAGTTAGATGAAGGAATTGAGTGTAATATCTCCAAGTTTGCCTACGACACTAAGCTGGGTGGTGGTGTGAACTGTGAGGAGGATGCTAAGAGGCTACAGGGTGACTTGGACAGGTTAGGTGAGTGGGCAAATGCATGGCAGATGCAGTATAATGTGGATAAATGTGAGGTTATCCACTTTGGTGGCAAAAACAGGAAGGCACAATATTATCTGAATGGCGGCAGATTAGGAAAAGGGGAAGTGCAACAAGACCTGGGTGTCATGGCACAACAGTCATTGAAAGTTGGCATGCAGGTACAGCAGGCGATGAAGAAGGCAAATGGCATTTTTGGCCTTCATAGTGAGGGGATTTGAGTATAGGAGCCGGGAGGTCTTACTGCAGTTGTACAGGGCCTTGGTGAGACCTGGAATATTGTGTTCAGTTTTGGTCTCGTAATCTGTGGAATGACATTCTTGCTATTGAGGGAGTGCAGCAAAGGTTCACCAGACTAATTCCCGGGATGGCAGGACCGACATATCAGGAGAGACTGGATCAACTGGGCCTGTATTCACTGGAGTTTAGAAGAATGAGAGGGGATCTCATAGAAACATATAAAATTCTGATGGGACTGGACAGGTTAGATGCAGGAAGAATGTTCCCAATGTTGGGGAAGTCCAGAACCAGGGGTCACAGTCTAAGGATAAGGGGTAAGCCATGTAGGACTTGTTAGTGAAAATAAATTCAGATAGACACTGGTAAAGTAAGAGAGACAACTTTATTGCTGACAGAGCTCTGGAAAAAGAGTTTGAGATCCCGCGGCCTACGAAGCACCTTATCCCCGAGTGCCTGTTGCCACGGGCTTATAAGCAGTTTACAGAGAGTGGAATACAATCATTTAAATTCATTTACATACAACCAATCAATCCATATGGCAACGCATAAAATTACATTCTCCCAATTATGTTGTCGCACAACTTCTTTAGTCCTAGTGAAACCTGATAGCATGGCACATGTTTGGGGGGCCCTTCCTCTTTATCTTCCTTTGTGGTTAGTTATTCTGCTTGTTTGCAAAGCTATCTATGTACAGTGGCCTGCACCTGGCCATGAGTCACTTGTTGCTGCAGAGTTCATGTCAGCGGACAGCAGATAGGTTTCTTGGTACAAAGTTCATTTAATGGAAAAGCAGATAGTTGGCTTATCCCATCATGCTTTGCTATATCTGAAAATCCACTCCAACAGACTAAAATGAGAAGAAACTTCTTCACTCAGAGAGTTGTTAACCTCTGGAATTCTCTACCGCAGAGAGTTGTTGATGCCAGTTCATTAGATATATTCAAGAGGGAGTCAGATATGGCCCTGATGGCTAAAGTGATCAAGGGGTATGGAGAGAAAGCAGGAAAGGGGTTCCCAGGTGAATGATCAGCCATGGTCTTATTGAATGATGGTGCAGGCTCCAAGGGCCGAATGGCCTACTCCTGCACCTATTTTCTATGTTTCTATGTTTCTATGTAAGGCCTTGCAAGCATTCAGCAGCACTCCCTACACACTTAACAAACTTTTTAGCACGTATTGCAGCAAGCCAATACTTCAATAAAATCAAAAAATCCAGTCCAAGTGTTTAAGAACATGAGAAATAGGAGCAGGAGTATGCCATAGGGCTCCTCGAGCCTGTTCTGCCATTCAATAAGATCATAGCTGATCTGATCTTGGCCTCAACTCCACTTTCCTGATTGTTGGCCATAACCATTGACTTCCCAATAGTTCAAAAATATGTCTATCCCAACCTTGCATATATTCAATGACTCTGCCTCCACAGCTCTCTAGGTCGAGAATTGAAAAGATTCATGACCCTCTGAGAGAAGAAATTCCTCCTCATCTCCATCTTAAATGGGCAAATCCTTAATCTGAAACTATGCCCCTTAGTTCTAGATTCCCCCACGAGGGGAAACATCCTCTCAGCATGTTCCGTGACAAGCCCCCTCAGATTTTTATATGTTTCAATAAGATCACCTCTCATTCTTCCAAACTCCAATGAGTATAGGCCCAACCTGCTCAACCTTCCTTATAAGACAACTCCTTCATTCCAGGAATCAACCTAGTGAACCTTCACTGAACTGCCTCCAATGCAAGTATATCCCTCCTTAAATAAGGAGCCAAATCTGTACACAGTACTCCAGGTTTGGTCTCAACAATGCCTGTACAGTTATAGCAGGATTTCTCTACTTTTATACACCATCCCCCTTTCCATAAAAGGCAACATTCCATTTGCCTTCCTATTTACTTGCTGTACCTGCATACTAACTTTTTGTGTTTCATGTACGAGTACACCTCGAGACATGGGCCATGTACAGTAGACACCTCAAGTTGCTGGAGAAATATTACCAACGATGTCTCCGCAAGATCATACAAATCCCCTGGGAGGACAGACGCACCAACATCAGTGTCCTCATTCAGGCCAACATCCCCAGCATTGAAGCACTGGCCACACTCGATCAGCTCCGTTGGGCAGGCCACATAGTCCTCATTTCAGACACGAGACTCCCAAAGCAAGTGCTCTACTCAGAGCTCCTTCACGGCAAACGAGCCAAAGGTGGGCAGTGGAAACGCTACACGGACACCTTCAAAGCCTCCCTGATAAAGTGCAACATCCCCATTGCCATTGGGAGTCCCTGGCCCAAGACCGCCCTAAGTTGAGGAAGTGCATTCGAGAAGGCACTGAGCAACTCGAGCCTCAATGCCGAGAGCATGCAGAAATCGAGCACAGGCAGCGGAAAGAGCGTGCGGCAAACCTGTCCCACCCACCCCTTCCCTCAATGACTATCTGTCCCACCTGTGACAGAGTCTGTGGCTCTCCTATTGGACTGTTCAGCCACCAAAGAACTCACTTCAGGAATGGAAGCAAGTCTTCCTCGATTCCGACGGACTGCCTAGGATGATGACATCTCGATCCCTCTGTACCGCAGCATTCTGTAGTCTCTCTCCATTTAAGTAATATTTTGCTTTTCTATTCTTCCTACCAAAGTGGATGACCTCACATTTTCCCACATTATACTCAATCTATCAAATTTTTGCCCATTCACTATCCCTTTGCGGCCAACATTGTCCATTTCTTTAAGGCCTGTTACCACTGGAATTCGGTGGCCATGTTGTAGAGTGCAATGGACACCACTATCAAAATTCCGCTCCTGCAGTATCCCCCCCCCCCCCACCGCTTTGCTGCTGCCGAGCCATCCTAAGTACGTCATCACAGTGCGCTCCGCCAATGCTCCCCCCACCCCCGCCAGCTCCCCCCCCACCCCGCCCCCGCCACCGATGGCGAACTTTCATCGAGAAAATCTTCCTCGGGCCAGGTGGTGCCAAAAGCTGCTTTTCTAAGGCAGTTCAGTGAGAGTGTGGCCTTCTAAAATGGCAGTGCGGCTCCCATTAAAAGGGAGGACACATTGCCGCAACCGGCATGTTTTTTCTTTGTCAGCCAACTGCCATGTCGAGCCGACAATTATGCCCCCGGGTTCGGCCGGCGACCAACAGGCGTCCTGGCACCCCCTTTGCCGAAACCCTCCTTGGTGGCCCAGTGGACCGAACCTTAAAAATCGCGAAGGCACACCCCTTTAAGGAGAGGTGAGAGCCGTGGTGAAGCGACGCCGTGATGATATCATCCGCACTACGCCGATAACGGACAGCTGCAGGAACTATACCCCGCCTCAACTTCCGCCCCTCTAATGTGCATACCGCCGCATATCCGCCCCCATTATGAATGACTTCCGGACTGCCGAAAAAAAAAGCCAAAGAGCGGAATTTCGCTCAAGAGGCCACCTCATCCACCGCGACAGTAACGACACTAGAAATGGGATACGTGTGCCCCGTTTGCAGCGGTGGGCAATTTTGGCCCCTCTGTGTCCTCCCCACAACTTCCCACCCATTCTTTGTATTGTCAGCATTATTTCATTCAAGTCATCTATTGAGGCCTCAGCACTGATCCCTGTGGCACCCCACTAGTTACAGTTTGCCAACCTGAAATTGATCCATTTATCCTGACTCTGTTTTCTATTAGAAACATAGAAACATGGAAAATAGGTGCAGGAGTAGGCCATTCGGCCCTTCTAGCCTGCACCGCCATTCAATGAGTTCATGGCTGAACATGCAACTTCAGTACCCCCTTCCTGCTTTCTCGACATACCCCTTGATCCCTTTAGCCGTAAGGGGAACATCTAACTCCCTTTTGATTATATTTAGTGAATTGGCCTCAACAACTTACTGTGGTAGAGAATTCCATAGGTTCACCACTCTCTGGGTGAAGAAGTTTCTCCTCATCTCGGTCCTAAATGGCTTACCCCTTATCCTTAGACTGTGACCCCTGGTTCTGGACTTCCCCAACATTGGGAACATTCTTCCTGCATCTAACCTGTCTAAACCCGTCAGAATTTTAAACGTTTCTATGAGGTCCCCTCTCATTCTTCTGAACTCCAGTGAATACAAGCCCAGTTGATCCAGTCTTTCTTGATAGGTCAGTCCCACCATCCCAGGAATCAGTCTGGTGAACCTTCGCTGCACTCCCTCAATAGCAAGAATGTCCTTCCTCAAGTTAGGAGACCAAAACTGTACACAATACTCCAGGTGTGGCCTCACCAAGGCCCTGTACAACTGTAGCAACACCTCCCTGCCCCTGTACTCAAATCCCCTCGCTATGAAGGCTAACATGCCATTTGCTTTCTTAACCGCCTGCTGTACCTGCATGCCAACCTTCAATGACTGATGTTCCATGACACCCAGGTCTCGTAGCACCTCCCCTTTTCCTAATCTGTCACCATTCAGTTAATAGTCTGTCTCTCTGATTTTACCACCAAAGTGGATAACCTCACATTTATCCACATTATACTTCATCTGCCATGCATTTGCCCACTCACCTAACCTATCTAAGTCACTCTGCAGCCTCATAGCATCCTCCTCGCAGCTCACACTGCCACCCAACTTAGTGTCATCCGCAAATTTGGAGATACTACATTTAATCCCCTCGTCTAAATCATTAATGTACAGTGTAAACAGCTGGGGCCCCACACAGAACCTTGCGGTACCCCACTAGTCACCGCCTGCCTTTCTGAAAAGTACCCATTTACTCCTACTCCTTGCTTCCTGTCTGCCAACCAGTTCTCAATCCATGTCAGCACGCTACCCCCAATTCATGTGCTTTAACTTTGCACATTAATCTCTTGTGTGGGACCTTGTCGAAAGCCTTCTGAAAGTCCAAATATACCACATCAACTGGTTCTCCCTTGTCCACTCTACTGGAAACATCCTCAAAAAATTCCAGAAGATTTGTCAAGCATGATTTCCCTTTCACAAATCCATGCTGACTTGGACCTATCATGTCACCTCTTTCCAAATGCGCTGCTATGACAGCCTTAATAATTGATTCCATCATTTTACCCACTACTGAGGTCAGGCTGACCGGTCTATAATTCCCTGTTTTCTCTCTCCCTCCTTTTTTAAAAAGTGGGGTTACATTGGCTACCCTCCACTCCATAGGAACTGATCCAGAGTCAATGGAATGTTGGAAAATGACTGTCAATGCATCCGCTATTTCTAAGGCCACCTCCTTAAGTACTCTGGGATGCAGTCCATCAGGCCCTGGGGATTTATCGGCCTTCAATCCCATCAATTTCCCCAACACAATTTCCTGACTAATAAAGATTTCCCTCAGTTCCTCCTCCTTACTAGACCCTCTGACCCCTTTTATATCCGGAAGGTTGTTTGTGTCCTCCTTAGTGAATACTGAACCAAAGTACTTGTTCAATTGGTCTGCCATTTCTTTGTTCCCCGTTATGACTTCCCCTGATTCTGACTGCAGGGGACCTACGTTTGTCTTTACTAACCTTTTTCTCTTTACATATCTATAGAAACTTTTGCAATCCGTCTTAATGTTCCCTGCAAGCTTCTTCTCGTACTCCATTTTCCCTGCCCTAATCAAACCCTTTGTCCTCCTCTGCTGAGTTCTAAATTTCTCCCAGTCCCAAATTTCTCACCCTCAAACTGAATGTGAAATTCTATCATGCTATGATCATTCTTCCCTAGAGGATCCTTTACTATGAGATCATTAATTAACCCTGTCTCATTACACATTACCAGATCTAAAATAGCCTGTTCTATGATTGGTTCCACAACATATTGTTCTAAGAAACTGTCCTGAATACACTCTATGAATTCGTCCTCAAGACTACCTTTGCCAATTTGATTTGTCCATTCTATATGAAGAATAAAAGTCTCCCACGATTATTGCAGTGTCTCTCTTACAAGCCCCCATTATTTCTTGATTTATACTCTGTCCTGCAGTGTAGCTACTGTTAGGGGGACTACTCCCACCAGTGACTTCTTTCCCTTGCTATTTTTTATCTCCACCCAAGCTGATTCTATATCTTGATCTTCTGAGCCAAGATAATTTTTCACTACTGTACTGATCTCATCATTTATTAACAGAGTTACCCCACCTCCTTATCATTTCTTCCTATCCTTCTGAAATGTCAAGTACCCCTGAACATTCAGTTCCCAGCCTTGGTCACCTTGCAACCACATCTCTGTAATGGCTATCAGATCTTACGCTTTTATTTCTATTTGTGCCATCAATTCATCTATCTTGTTATGAATGCTGCATGCATTCAGATAAAGAACCTTTAATTTTGTCTTTTTACCATTTTTCCCTACTCTGACCCTATTTGCTGGTGCACTCTTATGTTTTTACGCTCTGTCCCTTCCTGTCACACTCTGGCTATCATTGCCCAAATCCCTACCCGACACTATTGCCTTGTCCTTTCTCTTTAACTTTCTAAATTCCCCCTCACTTGAACCCTCCCCCACCCCCCACCCCCGACTATTTCGTTTAAAGCCTTATGTACAGCCTTAGTTATTCGATTCACCAAGGCACTGGTCCCAGCACGGTTCAAGTGAAGCACACCCCAATGGACAAGCTTCCTCTTTCCCTGGTACTGGTGCCGGTGCCCCATGAATTGAAACCCATTTCTCCCATACCAATCTTTGAGCCACACATTCAACTCGCTGATCTTATTGACCCTATGTCAATTAGCTCGTGGGTCAGGTAGTAGTCCAAAGATTACCTTTGTGGTTCTGCTTTTTAATTTAGGCCCTAGCAGCTCATACTCCCTCAGCAGAACCTCTTTCTTAGTCCTACCTATGTTGTTGGTACCTACGTAAACCACAACAACTCGATCTTTCCCCTCCAACTCCAAGTTCCTCTCCAGTCTGGAGGAGATGTCCTTAACATTGGCACTTGGCGGGCAACACAGCCTTCGGGACTCACGCTCTAGGCTGCAGAGAACAGTATCTATCCCCTTAACTATACTGTACCCTACCACTACTACATTTCTTTTTATTCCTCCAACTTGAATGACCCCCTGTACCACAGTGCTGTGGTCAGTTTGCTCATCCTCTCTGCAGTCCCTGCTCTTGTCCATACAGGCGGCAAGAACTCATACCTGTTGGACAAGTACAAGGACTGAGGCTCCTCCAATGCTACATTCTGGATTCCCATACCTGCCTCACTCGTAGTCATACCCTCCTGTTCCTGACCATGGACCAAATCTGAAGTGCTTAACCTAAGGGGTGTGACTGGCTCCTGGAACCAAGTGTCCAGGTCACTTTCTCCCTCCCTGATGTATCGCAGTGTCCGAAACTTAATGCAAACTTACCTGAAAGATGTGTGCTGAGAGTGCACACCGACTGACATCACCTCTCCCTCATTTAAATCTGCAGGGTCATCGATCATACCCACAGCAGTGCTGGGCCTCGAAAAATGGAAGGTGCCGAGATTCTGCCGCCAGCTGGTGAAAGAGCAATGGCCGTCCTCTTTTCACTTCTTTTTACCGGTAACGGGTGGTGTAACGCCCCCAAATTTTTAACCCTTAATGCCATGATCCAACCAAACCTCAGCGATTATTATCAATTCCCCAAATTCTCGGAGTAATTTGAGACACGGCATATGTTAAGTGTAACATGCTTGGGAGGAACAGTTGACAATGGGCCTATGGGGCTAGAAATTCAGCCACACAGCGCCAGTTTTTCACAATATAAATGGCCTCTTAAGTCTCCAGTATGGTGGACAGGAAGCGCATGCTCCTTATGAGCCACAGATGCAGCACCTGGTGTAATGGTAAAGGCCAAAACATTGGCGTGCAGAGCCCATGTCTGAAGCAAGAATTTCCCTATTAGAGGCCCCTATTCCAAGGCTGGTTTGCCCTGAAGCAGCTATGTGCAAACAGGGTTTCAGCCAAAATTTCAGCAATGGAGTGGGAAAAAC
This sequence comes from Pristiophorus japonicus, assembly GCF_044704955.1. NCBI lineage: Eukaryota > Metazoa > Chordata > Chondrichthyes > Pristiophoridae > Pristiophorus > Pristiophorus japonicus. Next base: position 215,289,984 of record NC_091978.1, on the reverse strand, counting down.
CCCAAGGAAAATCCCGGCAATGGTTTTTTTATCAGTCTTTCCTATGCCTTTGGGGTGGGGACGGGAGTATATGTTGAGTGTTGACTATGTTTGGTCTATTAGAGGACAAGTAACTGCAAGTTAATTTTGCACACCCCTTAACAGCTAGCTCAAGACTGACACTGGCAGAAACCTGGAACTGGGCCAGATTATGAAAATGCCTCTAAAAAATTCTTATTAATATTTTTAATTATATTTGGAAATGATACTCCTTCTATCCTAATCCTTTCTCTCTTACGTTCTTTGAAGCCTGGTTCAGATTAGTTTGTTCCTGTCACAATAGGGTTCCTGTTTTGCAGTTTTTTGCATCATGAAGCATTTTCCTTATTAGATTCATCTATTTAAAATATATTTATGACCTGTCACACCTTAATTCCAGTCAGACTTTCTTATGTTTATATAATTGTTGATTTGGAATGTTACATTTTTATTTCAGCACCCCATATTTCAGCATCCTCCATTTCGTATTTTGGGTTTTATAAGAAGTGGTTATAATTTAATATTTGTGTTTCAGTGAAAGGGGCCAAGTTTCTTTTTCCTCTTGTTTAATATCCAGCACCGTTGTTATCATTTTGCCACATGTGGTGAAGCATAAAATTATTTCTTGTTGAGTCATAAGCCCCTGGATAAGGAACATCTCTCAGATAAATTGCTTGCTCTGCACCAAGCATGCTCCTGCCAACTTTCAATTGCATTTTCTTGGAAAGCCAGATAGAATTAGGAGTGTCCCACCATGATCATTCTTCATCTGTCATTTGATCAGGCTAATTTTAAGTTTATCCTTTCTGCCCTGCTCAGATTCTGAACTAAAAAATAAATAAACTGGGGGTAAATATCTTTGGGACCACATTCAACTTCAGTACATCTGTACTACAGCACAGAGAAAGGTAGAAACCTCCACCTTTCCAGCTCTGTCTCTAGTTTAATTAAGATATGTAGTGACGTTAGTAATATTTTGATTCCTGGTTAGATGCTATGCAAGAGAATGTCTTGTAGAATTCCTGATGCACTGTCTATTGCGAGGACCACCTCCATCCTTCTGTGGTAAAGCCTGGTGCTTTGATAACCTGCACATATTATTTTATAACCGACATTACCACAATTGCCATCCCTATTTGTGTCCCTCAAGGATATGTGTAGGCTTATACTGAATTTCCCTCTCCTGCTATCCCACTTGGATATCTATAAAATGCTGGAGCCAGGAGCATATTGTTATTATTAACTCATAAGATATTAAGGTTTTTACACATATGTATGGACTTAAAATGTGTCTAACTGCATTGCTCATACTTCTCACAGAGCTCCAAACGTTGATATGTTCAAATCTTCAACTCAAGCCAAGTTATAACTATTGCTGTTGTGCTGCTGGTTAAGATGAAGTTGAAGATGAAGACCCTTGTTGAAAAGAGAATCAGTTTTGAAGACCCATCTCCACCTCCAAGGAAATTAATGCACAGAGCCTGGATCAGTAGAGGGGAGGATGCTAAGCTCTGCCATCTGCTGAGAGGACAGCGACAGCTATAATGCAGCACAAAGCTGGCACATGTGCAAGGGCAATAATGGTCAGCTGTGGCCTGAAATTTAGCTGCATCTGAGAAAGTGGGTTATCATATAATTCCCAGGTGGGTTTCCCAGTCCTCACAGAAATGATTGATGGCATCTTGGCAGCTGGGGTTAAACAGGCAGCACTGGCTCCTGATGACCCTGCCATGCCTTATTTCATATGCAGGGACAGTAATGGTCATCTGTGGCATGACATTTGGCGGCATGTTCTTGCAGACATGCTGCAGTGCTGACCTATAGGGTGGTGCTGTAGAGGGGCATAGAAGAAAATCCGCCACAAAAGCATTTGACGCAGTATCACTTTGACTTCACCAGCTATCAAAGAGTAGGCATGTTCTGAGATGCACAGTCACTTGACTGCAGAATCATGTATGTATCTACAGTCCCTTTCCCTTCATCCTACCCTGCCACTTTTTAATTCCTTGCCCTTTAGCCGATGGGTCATAATGCCTTTTAATGCTCTAGAAGATTTCCATATTTTTGTCCCGCTCATTATGGGACTCCCCCTTAATTGTTGCCATCCCTTTAAATGTGGCTTACATGCCATTATCATCTATTACCAGTAGTGTCATGTCAAGAACCAGGAATTATGAATCATTGCACCTAGAATTGTGAATCATTACGTAAATAAGGTTAGATAGGAATATTGAGTGCTATTAGTACTTGGGATTAGGGCATATCTTAAAGCAATGCAACTTATTTTGCAACTAAAGATGAACTGAACCCCACACACCAACTATTAGTAATGGTGCTGAAGTATGTGACACCCGATAGAAGAAGCAGTAAGTAGTTCAGTGCCTCAGATGCTACCATAGAAGTTTTACCACTTTTTAATGAGCTACATAGGTCTCTGGAACATAGTAACAGGAGTAGGCCATTTAGCCCCTCGAGCCTGTTCCATCATTCAATTAGATCTTAACTCCAGCTATCTGCCTTGGTTACATAGTTAATAATAACCTTGCCGAACAAAATTCTATCAATTTCAGTTTTGAAATTTTCAAATGACATAGCCGCAACAACTTTTTGTGGGAGAGAGTTCCAGATTTCCACTCCACTTTGGTATCACTCCTGAACAGCCTAGCTCTAAATTTAAGGTTATGCCCCCCTGTTCTCGACTCTTCCACCAGAGGAAATAGGTTCTCCCTATAAAATCACTTATTGATTGTAAATACCTCAATTATATTATCCTTTTAATTTTCTATACTCAAGGCAACACAGGCCTACAACCTGTACAACATTTTAACCCTTTTAGCCCTGTTCCATTCTGGTGAATCTGCACTGCACCCCCTCTAGGGCCAATATATCCTTCCTGAGACAATGTTTGTGAAGGTCTATTGGACCACCATATTGTTCACCTGTGGACAGCACTGCAGGTGCATTGTTCGGCCCAGGAACTTGGATGAGAGCCTGGTTTATGACTTCTGCCTGCAAAGGTGCTTCAGTGAGAAACTCTTCAAAATCATATTTAGTATCCTGCTCTACCACTGACTCCTCCACCTGCGACATGCAGACAACAATAATCTTGTGGCTTTGATAGGGTTATACTGTAATATAGCCCCCAACCTGGCCAGGTCCTGAAAGTGCTCCTTCAGGATGCCAAGCTATCTCAAAAGACGTGCTCAATAATAATAGTGGTGGCTGAATCTGCATTCAGCTGGTAGTCCTGATTGTTGTAAGGATTTCATGAGCTGAAGAGGTTAACCGTTGTCTTCAAATAGCATCCTTCCAGTCTGGATTTTCCATTAAATAACAAAGGCTCAGAGAATTACCTTAAAATAAGGAAATCACGATAGCTGCTTGGGAAGCAGGCCCAAGCCGACCTGTTGATCCTGTGTTGTTGGTCACTGATTATCTAGAACCCCCTTTGGTTCATAAACACCATGGGGTTGTCTGTAGAGGCTCAGAATACCAGATGATTGCCATCAATAATTCCTTCGACTTTGAGGAATCCTGCGAAGCAGAAGAATTGCAGTGCCCTTTTATTTTCTTGCTAGGGAAATGATGAAGATGTTTGCCTCAGTAAGTAATGCATTAGTAGTCTGCTTGATATATCTGTACACTGCAGATTGATATTAAATATGTTATCTGAGGTAGCTTAGCAGAAGCCAGTGGCGTCTGTGCCGTTGTCAATTTTACACTACAAGCAAGGCCATCCCTTTCGTTGACATTGTCTGCAGATTCACAACGAATGACACAACTCAGTTATTGTCCCCAAGGTGAAGCAGAAGCTGTGATGAAGTTATCCTTGGACTTTCCAGGTAGAAGTGCTTGAGTGCGCACGTACAGCAGCACTTGTAAGAGCAGGTGTAGGCAGTCCCATGAACCTGCCTCACATTCATCCTTTCATCATCTGCCTTTAAAAAACTAAACTAGGCAGTGCTCCATTTTAAGAGTTTAAATTGCATCCGTAAAAAATCCAGCAATACAACTTTAAATAAATTTAAGTCAGAGATAGACAGATTCTTAACCGATAAGGGAATAAGGGGTTATGGGGACCGAGCAGGGAAGTGGACCTGAGTCCATGATCAGATCAGCCAAGATCGTATAAAATGGCGGAGCATGCTTGAGGGGCTGTATGGCCTGCTCTTGCTCCTATTTCTTATGTTCTTATGTTCTTATGCAAATACTCAGTACTTGAAAGCCCAGAACATGCCTTTCATTCATCACCATTTCATATGGCTGAGCTGAACTGAGAAAATCAGTGCTTTTGTAGGCAGCCTCATTTAAATATTATCGCCATGAAGTTTCCATATGCTCTGTGGTAGATTACAATGCAGGCAACCTTTCATCAACAACTGCACAGCTGTGCCTAGTATACTGTTTCAGACTCTGAGCTGGACCTTGCATGGTATGTTGTAGGGATTGAGGAGACCCCTGTGGACAATTGTATTCAGGCCATAATCGCATGTTAAAAGCAGTCCTGTGAGGTCAGAATCCACAGGCATTGCCGTTAAGAAAGGAACTGCGCAGGCTTCTGAGTAGTAGGTGTTTCTTTCTCATCTGCTACCGGCACTTCCTGCTTCTCACCCATACAGCATGACTCACCCAGAGCAGCTCCTCCAGCTAACTATCTACTGGGCATACTGGTGATTGCCAAAGTTGGTGCTAGTGAGACAGTGCTCTGAAGTCGTGACTTGTTCACAGTCACTAGCTGTGCTTGTACTCTGTTCTTCTAGGCCTATAAATATAGAAGAGAAACATTTGTCAGAATGTTGTCCCCATAAAGAATGATTACAGTGAAATACGTTGTATGTAATTTTTTTGACGTTCAGTGTGTTATGTTTTCGATAAGGAGTCAGACTAGATACTGCAAGCTCAAAGTAAGTGTGACCATAGTCCTTTATTACAGGTCTCCAGATTGCCTCTCCAGTCTGTGAGGCCTCCTTATATACAGGTGCTCCCAAGGGATTGTGGGATCCCTTGGGACTCCAGCGGATAAGCCCTCTGGTAATTAGACATGGTGATTACAAGTTTACATACATAACAACACTCCCCCCACCCCCCCCCCCCACAAAGTCAATAGTGTAACTATTTACAATGTGAGTTGATCTGGGGCCTTCCTTTCCCTGGTTGATCGTCTCGGTGCAAATGCTGGTGTTGGTGAATCGTTTGTTGGGCCTTTGCTGGGCTGCTGCACAGCCGGCCTTACTGGGCTGCTGGGAGTGGTGAGTCTTGCTAGGCTGCTGCGGGTGATGGGTTCTGATTCATGATCAACTGCTAGGTCGGTTGCCACTTGTGTGTGTGTTGGAGGGTCGAAAAAGGTAGAGTCTATTGTGGGTAGTTCATAAATCTGAGATTGGTTTGGTCCAACTGTTTTCTGCAGGTGAGTCCATTTGCGAGTTTGACCACAAACACCCTACTCCCCTCTTTGGCCAAAACAGTGCCAGCAATCCACTTGGCACCTTCTCGATAGTTCAACACAAATACAGGATCATTTACTTCAATTTCGCGTGACACATTTGCGTGATCAGGATATGTATTCTGTTGATGTCGCCTGCTCTCTACCTGTTCATTTAGATCAGGGTAGACTAACGAGAGCCTTGTCTTAAGTTCCCTTTTCATGAGCAGTTCAGCGGGAGGGATCCCGGTGAGCGAGTGGGGTCTTGTGCGGTAACTAAGCAGGACTCAGGATAAGCGAGTCTGCAGTGACCCTTCTGTGATATCTTCACAGAACACAGCACACACAGCTTCCTAACATGCAGGCTGCTCTCTCGTTACATAGAAACATAGAAACATAGAAAATAGGTGCAGGAGTAGGCCATTCGGCCCTTCAACTCTCCGGAAAGAGCCTGTTCTGATTAATAATTAACTATACAGTTGCAGTACACAATACGTCCACATCCACAGTGTGGAGCTACAAGCATTACAAGCTTACAGACATTACACTTCTCCCTCCTTAATGAAAAAGCCATCATAACATCATAAATAACTTTCATTTTTATACATATTTACAAATTTAACTTTATCACTTGTTTTCTGTTTCAAAGAGGATACCTTCGCTCTCGAACAGAACCTTCCAAATATGGTGTTGATTTCACTCATTTGAGGCTCATCCTGAGGAACATTTTCCTCCATGAAATGTCCTTGATTTTCATTTGCACTCACTCTAACTTCAGGCTCTTTGTTTCCCTGACTCGGACTCAGACTTTCATTCTGATTCTCTCCTGGATTTGTTTCCAGTACATTGGATTTGGGATTTGCTACAGGTGTATCAAAATTATCTGAAAAGTCAGAAATAATTGAATCATTCCCAACTTCAACTCCTTCCATGTCTGTAGGTAAAATATGATCAATATGGACAAACCTAACCTGTCCATGATCAAACATCTTTACCAAATATGTGCGAGGACCACATATCTTCACCACTCTTCCGGGTAACCACTTTAACCATTTATGGTGATGTTTCTTCACTCTCACCTTCTGGTTTAATTTCACACTTCTCTCTTTTACTCTACCTCTATCATGATTCTCTTTCTGTCTTAATTGTGTCTCTTCTACGGACTGTGCCAAATTTGGCTTTAACAATAAGAATCTCGTTCGTGGCTGCCGTTTGAGAAACAACTCTGCTGATGTTCTATCAAGTAGTTGTATGAGGAGTATTTCGATATGTACCGTATATACTCGCATATCATGCGACATTTGAAGACCTAAATTGTAACCTAAATTTGGCATGATACGCGAGATACAAAATTTGCGGGTGTGAAGTGCTGGCCAAGATTAGGCTGTTAGGCTGTTAAGCAGACCATATCCACGCTGAATCTCGGCAGGTATCTCCTGTGCTGGATTGCAGCCTCTATTGTCGCTTGTACTGTATCGGGGGGATGAGAAAGAGTCGCGGAGGTCGGGGGGGGAGAGAGAGTCGCGGAGATCGGGGGGGGGGAGGAAAGAGACCGGACCGGATCCGACCTGACCCCCGCTCTCCCTACCCCGGCGACCCGACCTCCGCTCCCCCAACTCCCCCCCCACCCGGCAACCCGACCTCCGCTTCCCCCCGGTGACCCAACCCGACCTCCTCTTCGCCCCCCCCCACCCCCCCGGCGACCCGACCTCCGCCACCCACAACTCCCTCTGAAGTTTGCTGCATTATTAGAGGCTCCATCTATCTCAGCCCATGCTTCTTTTACCCGCAAACACAGTAGAGGCTGTGGCTGAACGACGCTAGTCAAGCCAGCTGGAACGATTGCTGTATCGGTGTTCGATTCGCGAACAGCTTTCACAGCAGAATCCACTCGATGTTTCATGTTAAGGTCTGTATTCGATCTCAAAAAAGTGACTCGCATGATACATGAGATATATGGTAAAATCATGTTTTGGGGACGAAAATTTAGGGGTCGCATGATACGCGAGATCGCAGGATACGCGAGTATATACGGTAATCAAAAAATTAGCCAATTTGTGATCCAATGACAACTGTCGTTTCCTTGGATTTGGTCTAACATTTGTTTTATGAGGGCACGTTTTACAATTTGTACAGTGCGCTCTGCTGCACCATTCTAAGCAGGATGGTATGGTGGAACCTTGGTGTGTTTCACACCATTTTTGCTCGTGAATTGTGCAAATTCTTCTGAATGAAATTGTGGTCCATTATCCGAAATAATTTCTTCAAGGAGGCCAAATGCAGAAAATAATTTTTGTAAAATATCCAATGTTTTACTTGTTGTTATTTTCCACATTGGAAACACCTCAACCCACTTCGAATGGCTATCAATCACAATGAACAATTGTTGTCCATCTAACTCAGCAAAATCAATATGTAGCCTTTGACACACCCTGGGAGGCCATTTCCATGGCTGTAATGGTACTGGTGGTGGTTGCTTGCTTACCGATTGACATGTCGTACACTGACTCACGATGTACTCTATATCTTTATCAAGACCTGTCCACCATAAATAACTGCGTGCAAAACTCTTGGTCAAGCACATTCCCAGGTGCTGGTCATGGAGGTCTCCTAATAATTTGGACCTGAATTTATTTGGTATAACCACTCTTGCACCCCACATGATACAATCTTTATCAACTGATAATTCATTCCTACGAATGAAGAATGGATGTGTATCTTTGTCTGTTACCTGGTTTGGCCATACATTTGCAATATACTCATATACTCATACTCATACACCCTTGACATCACTGGGTCACGTTTGGTTGCTCTACCAATCTCTTCATCTGTGACTGGCAGTTCATCAATATATGAAAAATAAAACATTTCTTCCCTATCGGGTGTAACCTGTGATGGGGAAGGCAATCTAGACATTGCATTAGCATTACTGTGATCAGTTGATCGTCTGTATTCAATATCATATGTATATGCTG